>NC_135169.1:20497851-21207851 GCF_041146795.1 Maylandia zebra | reverse complement strand
GATATAGTCGGGCTCACCTCTATGCATGGCTTGGGCTCTGGAACCAGTCTCCTGGAGAGGGGCTGGACTCTGTCTCAGTCTGGAGTTGCCCCTGGTGAGAGGCGGCAGGCTGGGGTGGGTATTCTAATATCCCCTCGGCTTGCTGCCGGTACGTTGGGGTTTTTCCCGGTGGATGAGAGGGTTTGTTCCCTGTGCATTAGGGTCGGGGAGCGGGTCCTGACTGTCATCTGCGCTTATGCGCCGAGTGGCAGTTCAGAGTACCCAGCCTTCTTAGAGTCCCTGGGTGGGGTGCTGGAAGGTGCTCCACCTGGAGACTCTGTTGTCCTGCTGGGAGACTTCAATGCTCACGTGGGTAATGACAGCGAGACCTGGAGGGGCGTGATTGGGAGGAACGGCCTCCCTGATCTGAACCCAAGTGGTATTTTGTTATTGGACTTCTGACCGGGGTGGTGGTCCCCATCTTTAAGAAAGGGGACCGGAGGGTGTGTTCCAACTACAGGGGGATCACACTCCTCAGCCTCCCTGGGAAAGTCTATGCCAGTGTGCTGGAAAGGAGAGTTCGTCCGCTAGTCGAACCTCGGATACAGGAGGAACAATGCGGTTTTTGTCCTGGTCGCGGAACACTGGACCAGCTCTTTATCCTCTCAAGGATACTTGAGGGTGCATGGGAGTTTGCCCAACCAGTCTACATGTGTTTTGTGGACTTGGAGAAGGCATTCCACCGTGTCCCTCGGGGTGTCCTGTGGGAGGTGCTGCGGGAGTATGGGGTGTCTGGCCCGTTGCTACGGGCCATTTGATCCCTATACAGCCGTTGCAAGAGCTTGGTTCGCATTGCCGGCAATAAGTCGGACTCGTTCCCGGTGGGTGATGGGCTCTGCCAGGGCTGCCCTTTGTCTCCGGTTCTGTTCATAATTTTTATGGACAGGATTTCTAGGTGCAGCCAAGTGGCGGAGGGCTTTCACTTTGGTGGCCTCAGAATCTCATCTCTGATTTTTGCGGATGATGTGGTTCTGTTGGCTTCATCGGGTGAAGGCCTCCAGTTCACACTGGAACGGTTCGCAGCCGAGTGTGAAGCAGTGGGAATGAGGATTAGCACCTCCAAATCCGAGGTCATGGTTCTCAGCCGGAAAAGGGTGGAGTGCCCATTCCGGGTTCTGACCCAAGTGGAGGAGTTCAAGTATCTCGGCGTCTTGTTCGCGAGTGGTGGGAGAAGGGAGCTGGAGATCAACAGACAGATTGGTGCGGTGACAGTGATGCGGACGCTGCACCGGTCCATCGTGGTGAAGAGGGAGCTGAGTGTAAAAGCAAAGCTCTCAATTTACCGGTCGATCTACGTCCCTACCCTCACCTATGGCCACGAGCGGTGGGTAGTGACCGAAAGAACTAGATCGCGGATACAAGCGGCGGAAATGAGCTTCCTCCGAAGGGTGGCTGGCCTCTCCCTTAGAGATAGGGTGAGAAGTTCGGCCATCCGGGAGGGGCCCAGAGTAGAGCCGCTGCTCCTCCACATCGAAAGGAACCAGCTGAGGTGGTTCGGGCATCTGACAAGGATGCCTCCTGGGGTTGGTGTTACGGGCATGTCTCACCGGGAGGAGGCCCCGGGGCAGACCCAGGACACGCTGGAGAGATTATATCTCTTGGCTGGCCTGGGAACGCCTTGGTGTTCCCCCGGATAAGCTGGAGGGAGGTGGCTGGGGAGAGGGAGGTCTGGGCTTTTCTGCTTAGGCTGCTGCCCCCACAACCCGGCCCTGGATAAAGCGAATGAAGATGGTTGGGTTATTTCTGTTGCCGCAGTGATTATAAATGCAAAAACAAAACAAAATGCAAGATTCTTTGGAGTTATTAACTTTCTGCAGTAATATCTGTAATTATATGTTCAGACTTTAGACTGTTCAAAGCAATGCAGTTTACATATTTGTTGTTGGCATTTATCTAGCTCTCATCTTGTTACAGAGAGCTATATGCTTTAATTAATGCAACAGCCTCTACTGTTCTGACAGTTACAGGTTTAGAATCTGGTCATGTGAATATAAACATGAGACATGTATGTCCAATGTTCATTAACGATGGATTTTTTAATTCATTTATATAAAAGAAAGGTTAACAAGCGTAAAAGTTGATGTGAGCAGTAATTAAAAAAGGGTTAAAAACACAGTTTCGCTCTCTTAACTGCTCCTCTTCCTGGAGTGAAGCACAGCCTGATAACCCTCCCTCTTCTTCCTGATCTTTAACACAGCACCTCCTCTCTGTCCACATGTTTTCTCATTCCTTCACCTTCAGATCTACAGTTTGAAGATGGGTGTAACCAACATGTGGTGACATGTAAGAGCTGACAGGCTCCATTCACTGCAGAAACATGTTGTTGAGATCAGAGCTCAGACTAGTTTCAGTTATAAGGAAGTGAAACTCACACAGTCACTGACACTGAGAGGAGAAATGGCGCAGAAAGGAGTTCAGTTGGACCGAGAAACCTTCTCTTGTTCCATCTGTTTGGATCTACTGAAGGATCCAGTGACTACAACCTGTGGACACAGCTACTGCAGGAACTGTATTAAAACCCACTTTGATGAAGAGGACAGGAAGGGAATTCACAGCTGCCCTCAGTGCAGGAAGACGTTCACACTGAGGCCTGTCCTGGAGAAAAACACCATGTTAGCAGCTTTAGTGGAGCAGCTGAAGAAGAGTGGACTCCAAGCTGCTCCAGCTGATCACTGCTATGCTGGACCTGAAGATGTGGCCTGTGATGTCTGCACTGGGAGGAAGCGGAAAGCCATGAGGTCCTGTTTATCTTGTCCAGCCTCTTACTGTGAGAAACACCTTGAACCTCACTATGATGCAGCTCCATTAAAGAAACACAAGCTGGTGGCCCCCTCCAAGAAGCTCCAGGAGAACATCTGCTCTCGCCATGATGAGGTGATGAAGATTTTCTGTCGTACTGATCAGCAGAGTATCTGTTATCTCTGCACAATTGATGAACATAAAGGCCATGAAACAGTCCCAGCTGCAGCAGAAAGGACTGAGAAGCAGAAAGAGCTCGAGGTGAGACGACTAAACATCCAGCAGAGAATCCAGGAGCGAGAGAAAGATGTGAAGCTGCTTCAACAGGAGGTGGAGGCCATCAATGGCTCTGCTGATAAAGCAGTGGAGGACAGTGAGAAGATGTTCACTGAGCTGATCCGGCTCATCCAGAAAAGAAGATCCAATATGAAGAAGAAGGTCAGGTCCCAGCAGGAAACTGAAGTGAGTCGAGTCAAAGAGCTTCAGGAGAAGCTGGAGCAGGAGATCGCTGAGCTGAAGAGGAAGGACGGCGAGCTGGAGCAGCTCTCACACACAGAGGATCACAACCAGTTTCTACACAACTACCCCTCACTGTCAGCACTCAGTGAGTCTACACACTCATCCAGCATCAATATTCGTCCTCTGAGCTACTTTGAGGATGTGACAGCAGCTGTGTCAGAGACCAGAGATAAACTACAGGACATTCTGAGAAAGGAATGGACAAACATCTCACTGACAGTCACTGAAGTGGATGTTTTACTGTCACCAGCAGAGCCAAAGACCAGAGCTGGACTCTTAAAATATTCACATGAAATCACACTGGATCCAAACACAGCAAACGCATATCTACTGTTATCCAAGGGGAACAGAAAAGTAACATTTATGAAACAACAACAGTCTTATTCTGATCATCCAGACAGATTCACTGGATGTGTACAGGTCCTGAGTAGAGAGAGTCTGACTGGACGTTGTTACTGGGAGGTGGAGTGGAGAGGTAGAGGAGTTGGTCTCGCAGTCACATACAAGAATATCAGCAGAGCAGGGAGCCTCAATGAATGTGGATTTGGATACAATGGCAAATCTTGGGAATTAGATTGTGGCACAAACAGTTATAAATTTTGGCACAACAAAGTCCAAACTGACCTCTTAGGTCCTCGGTCCTCCAGAGTAGGAGTGTACCTGGATCACAGAGCAGGTATTCTGTCTTTCTACAGCGTCTCTGAAACCATGACTCTCATCCACAGAGTCCAGACCACATTCACTCAGCCGCTCTATGCTGGACTTTGGCTTTATGGAGATGGAGACACTGCAAAGTTGATTAAAGTCAAATAGAGAAGACAGGTTCATGTTGATCCCTGACCATTATATGTACTTGTGTAGTTTCTAAATGAGGCTTTACATTTTAGAAGCTGAGAAGTTCAGTGGTCCATTGATGTGTGAAAATAATATTGCACTGATTCAAACTGTACTTACATTTATATACCTTACATCAATATAAATCTGAATTTGTTCTTATGGCTGATAATCATGTGAGTTTAAATGATACTACTCTTCATATTCAGCATGTTTGAAATCTGTCATCAGTCTGGTTAGTGGTTTTATTCTGTAGTTGCTGTAGTGTTGCTGTAGTGTCAAATGCAAAAATATATTAGAGCTGCAGTGATTCATCAGTTAGTCAATGATTAGAGAATTTATTGTTTTATCATTATTTTAGTCACATTTAAAGCTGGTTCCAGTTTCTGAAATGTGAAGATTGTTGATTTTTCTTTTCGATCATATATGACTGTAAACTTAATGTCTTTGAGGTTTGAACTTTTAAAAATATAACAAAAAATTGAATCTTTGAGGTTTTTGATATTATTATTATTATTATTATTACTATAGCTAGAGTGATGACGTTTAATCTCATTCTTCAGATGAAATGCTTGATGACACTCGATCATTTATACATTGAAATATAAAAGCTAAATAACACACAGGCCTGTATATTGTGGAGGATTGACATGTTTCTTTGCCCTGAGCTGTGTCTGGCAGGCAGAGCATCTCCACAAATCTGATGCTTCTGATTTGGAGAAAATGAGCTGAGGGAGACACCTGGTGGACAAACAAAGACATGACAGGAAGAAAGACTAAAGTGCAGAGTGGAGACAAACAGCAGGAAATACACATTGTCATTCTTCAGAAAAACACAGACACAGAGAGGAGAAAATACTACAGATAAAAACAACAACCAATATGTAAATGTATCATATTCAAGCACCTCATTTGAATTGTTTTCTTCCCACATACATACTTAATGGAACAAAAAGGACATCCATTGTAATGTTTTTGGTTATCATACAAAGAATTTCTGGACAAATTCAAAAATATCCATAAAACCAAAAAAATCAGAATACAGGATTCACGAGACAAGCGTCTCAAAATAAGTTGGACAATGCTCCCAACTGCGCAAAGGTTGGAGTGACATGTTTAGATGTCCACATGATGTGAACTGGTCATGGACCAACAGACCCAATATAGACGTGAAGCTCATGTCTATTTTGGGTCTGTCGGTCTGTTGGGGGAAAACTCTGTAAAAAACCCAGGAGAAATAAAGACACAATGAGACAGAATTACTTTTGATGCTTTAACGTGCACACGGGTAAGCTGTTAAAAACAACTCACACCGTGAACAGAGGCTTGGCACTTTTTATAGGAAAGACAGTGAGAACAGGATAAGAAAATAATAAACAGATAAAATAAACAACTCCATATGTGGCGCTAGTCTCGTCAGCAGAGAGCTGGGAGAAAGCTGTGAGAGATAAAACAATCTAAAACAATATGTCCCAAAACAATATGTCTTTGCTGGGAAAGTCTAAAAGGATAATTCTAAACTAATCTAACCATAGACAAAGGGCAGAGAAAAGGCATCTTTGTACATTTAAAAGAAGGTAAAGAAACATAGAATCATTTTCCACTAACACGGTCCTAATGTAGTCGGGGGTCTATCCAATGTTTTGTGGGATGTTGATTCTTATTAGCAGACTGTGGCAGAGTGTGCTTTGTAGCTCAGCTTCAGTGGAGGGGGTGGAGCAATGGGTTCAGGGTGTGGTGTCAAGGGAGGCTGGTTGTCACAGCCAGCAAGCATCATCTAAGCATACCTTCCCTGTTTAAGTAGCTGCTGTGGCTGGAGGAGACAAATGAGCTGAGGGTGAAGCAGCTGGACAAGCAGCACAAGAGTGAGTGTCAGGGGGAGTGTAAAAAGACCACGGCCTCTCTATGTGAGGATCTAAACGTATTCTACGCTAGATTCGACACAGCGAACACCATGAGACCGGACAGTGTGCGCACCGCGGATGACGTCAGTGCGCACACTGTGTCTGAGGAGGATGTGCGGAAGTGCTTCAGGAAGGTGAACGCACGCAAAGCTACTGGTCCGGACGGGATTCCCGGCCGCGTCCTCAGGTCATGCGCGGCTCAGCTGGCTGGAGTGTTCACGCACATCTTCAACCTTTCCCTCTCTCTGTCTGTAGTCCCAGCCTGCTTCAAAATGGCCACCATCGTCCCTGTACCCAAATCCTCCACCATCTCCTCATTGAACGACTGGCGACCTGTAGCCCTGACCCCCATCGTAAGCAAATGCTTCGAGAAGCTGGTCAGGGACTTCATCTGCTCTGCACTACCCGACTCACTGGACCCTCTACAGTTTGCATACCGCCACAACAGGTCCACTGATGATGCCATAGCCCTGACACTACACACTGCCCTGTCACACCTGGAGAAGAGAGACACGTATGTGAGGATGCTGTTTGTAGATTACAGCTCAGCATTCAATACCATCGTTCCCTCGAAGCTGGACAGGAAACTGCAGGATCTAGGACTGAGCAGCTCCCTCTGCAGCTGGATCCTTAGCTTCCTGTCTGACAGACGCCAGGTGGTCAGACTGGGCAGCATCACCTCATCCCCCATCACACTGAACACTGGTGCTCCACAGGGGTGTGTACTGAGCCCTCTCCTGTACTCACTCTACACCTACGACTGCACAGCCACTAACAGCTCCAACATCATTGTGAAGTTTGCGGACGACACTACAGTGGTGGGTCTTATCACCAATGGTGATGAGACGGCTTACAGGGAGGAGGTCAGCGCCCTGACCCACTGGTGTCAAGACAACCATCTCACCCTCAACGTCGCAAAGACAAAGGAGTTGATAGTGGACTTCCGGAGGTGCAGAGAAGTACACACCCCCATCACCATCAACGGCGCTGCTGTGGAGAGAGTGAGCAGCTTCCGGTTCCTTGGTGTACATCTGGCTGAGGATCTTACGTGGTCAGTACACACAAACAAAACAGTGAAGAAGGCGCAGCAGCGCCTCTTCTTTCTCAGGAGACTGAAAAGATTCGGCATGAGCCCCCGCATCCTCAGGACCTTCTATCACTGTGCCATTGAGAGCATCCTCACTGGATGCATCACCACCTGGTATGGCAACAGCACCGCCTACAACTGCAAAGCTCTCCAGCGAGTAGTGCGGTGCTCTGAACGGATAATTGGAGGTGAGCTTCCCTCCCTCCAAGACATCTACAGGAAGCGCTGCCTGAGGAAAGCGGGGAGGATCATCAAGGACTCCAGTCACCCCAGCCATAAACTGTTCAGACTGCTTCCATCAGGAAGGAGGTTCTGCAGCATCCGGTCCCGAACCAGCAGACTGAGAGACAGCTTTTTCCATCAGGCCATCAGACTGCTGAACACGTCATAGACACCTCAGCTTCACTACTGGAACTTCAACATTATGCACTCCACACTGTATATAAATGCCACTTGTTTTGCACATATTCAACTCTGTATATTTTATATATTTTATTATTATTATTATTATTATTATTATTATTATTAATTTTTTTTTTTTTTTTTTACTATTTAATTTGTAAAAATGTGTACACACACACACACACACACACACACACACACACACACACACGTAGGAAAATATTTAGTATACACATCCAGAAATGCATACACTATTATATATTGTACATATATTTATTAGTTTCAGGTTGGCCATTCTTGTATTTTGCTCGTTTGTGTTGTTGTGTTTGCACATCTCTGTTGCTTGTGGGGCTCGCACACAAGAATTTCACTCGCATGTGCTGTGCCAGTGTGCCTGCACATGTGATGTGACAATAAAAGTGATTTGATTTGATTTGAAAACACAACTGTGGTAGTGCCAGCAGAGTGCTGGGCAAAATATAAAGCATCCCACATCTGAGTCATGCCGGGTCCTTTACACAGTTTAAGAGTACTTCCCTTATGTTTGAAGTTTCAATAAGTGAATCAAAAATTAGATTCATGGTATGATCCACGATTTCTGAAACGGGCTTCCAGCCTTACGTTTCCAGTTTGAATTAACAACACATTCTCTGAATGGCCTTCACCAGCTTCCAGCTGAAGCAGAATAAAGTGTAACACAACTGATGATAATTCCCTACACATGGTCAGAAACTTTTAGTGTGGGAAGCATAAAATGTAACCCTTTAGCATTCTGCTCAACCAATTGGTAAGGTACATTTTCAGGCCCTATATCTAACTGGGGCTTTCACTGAAATTGATCTACCTTATTGAGTCTTTTCTACTGTTACGGATTCAAATATTGGGGATGGATACAAGAGGAAAAACCACAATAACAACACTGGTCCGGCCGGGTTGAGTCAAACGATGATTTTAATGATCACACGCGTGGGAGATGGACACCGTACGCAGACAGCATCAGATCTCAAAATGGTGGAGCATTGATCAAACTCTTATAGCCTCTAGTGGCCCCCACCTTATCATAAAAGCCTAAACATTCACATTCTTTCTCTCACATGGCGCCTAAGCTACGACCTTGGCTCCCTGTTTATCTGCTCCTGCTGAGATGGGGCAGAAAACCTCTCCAGCATGTTCTGTTCTCTTTTAATCAGACAAATAAGGCGATAACTTTCTGCGAACAGTATTTCTTATAACTCAGCAGTATAATGCATCATAAAACAATATCATTCATTCACAATAAATCAGCAGTCTAATGTAATGCAAATCAGTCTAACAAATGTAATAGTTATTACCTTCTTCTAATTCAGGAGAATAATGCAAACTAAAACTACATAATAATTCACAATCTTTAATTAAGGGTCTAACATGGCATAAAATAATATTATAATCCCACACTACCAATTGGTTTACATCTGTAATGCCAAAAAAATCCACCAGAAGGCACTGTGAATGTGAACTGTTGGCTCTTCTTATATCTCTCCTAACCAAGAAGTCAGAAACAAAAAAACATCCAACATATTTTGAGTGTTTTTGATGAAACTAAGGTAGGAAGATATAATTTTTTGATACATGGTAGTGTTAGAGGACTTACTAAAAAGATGTATGTCACTTGACAGCATTAATAAGCATGACAGCATTGAACGACTGGCGACCTGTAGCCCTGACCCCCATCGTAAATGCTTCGAAAAGCTGGTCAGGAACTTCGTTTGCTCTTCACTACCTGACTCACTGGACCCTCTACAATTTGCATACCGCCACAACAGGTCCACTGATGAGTTGGGCTTTAAATTGTTCTGCCAAGCAAGTTCATCTGGCATCATCCATGACTTGCTGCTGTATCAAGGGGGATCTACATTCTTCAATTCTCCCCCCAGTGAAAAGGAACAGAAGCTACCTCTAAGGGGCCAAAGTTGTAAAAAACACTATGCAAACCCATAAAAGAACCTCTTCACAAGTTTCAGCTTGGTGCAGAACTTGCACACCTGTCAGGTGCATTGGCACTGTATGACCAAACTGCACTGGTGGAGCTCCCCCGATAGCAGAAAAACCATGCTTCCCACACTAAAACCAAAAACCTGATGAAGAAGGGCCATGGAGCTTGTTATTACAGGCTCTGATAAAGGTCTGATTGCAATGAAATGGTTTGAAAAGAGATGTGTCAACCTCCTAAACAATGCCTGTGGTTCATTCGTCAAACGGTGGAGCAAAGAGTCCAATGCAAAGATTACCATTCCATGCCCATCACTCATCCCTGTATATAATTAGCATATAAGAGGAATTAAGCTTTCTGATATGATATTACACGAGTTATAAGTTACGGAGATAGCATATTCCACTGTTCAGATACATCCTTGACTTGAATACCTGGTCTACAAGAGGAACTGTGCCCTACTGGATCAGAAACCGATGGCTCTCAAAAGGTTTCCACCTGGCTGTGTGAACCAAGTTAACAAGCCAGCATCTAGAGTTGGACAACCATGATCCAGCTCTCCAGGACCACAGAATAAATGCTACACCATAGACCAAAACCACAAGCAGATGTGCTTGATTTGCACTGTTTTTATTTTTAATTTTTGAAACAAAAATGATTTTGCACTGTAGCATTCAATCAGAAGTGGTCTGAATGTGATAATTTTGTGCTGTTGCACACTTGTCACATTTGCAGATTAAAAAACATGTATTTTGTTGTTTGATGTAATACTTTCCTTTGATGGGATGAAAGCCAGCAATGGTCACTGGCATGCTACTAGAAATAAACTGTATCCCTGGATACAGGGATACAGTTTATTGTGCCCTGGATAGTTTGTTATTAATTTAATTATAATTATAATTAGATTTTTTCAACTGTATTATCTAATGTACTTGTATTTGCATGACGTTTCATACTTTTACCAGTGACTTTTCAAGCATTTGGTAGAGATCAATATTTTAAAAACTACAGGGTCTATTGAAAAAAAAATATTGATTGTGGTTATTACTCACCCAAGTCAATAAGAAATACAAACAAAATATTTTTCCCTTGCTTTTTTCTTGGTGTGGACGTCAAAGGGCGTGCACTGCTTATTGTTTTGGTGTGATGGAAATAAAATAAGAAGATGTGTTAACATTCACATTCTGATCATTTGCGTCTCATAGCGATCGTGGAAAACACATGACATAAATGATATCATGACTACTCACTCAGTGGGTTTGGGCAGTGTGAATAAGCTTCACATTGCTGCAGGGGAATCAACAGATGTAACGCTGCCACTACAGGAGGTGAAACACTGTCTAAAAAAAGGCTGATGTACAAAAGTAAAACAGCTGTGGGATTTATACAGGTGGAATTTAGTGAATGAATCTGAGCACCATCAGCTTAACTCAAATTCATCTCTGCTACACTTAATGTAACCGAACTCTGAGCATGAAATCCATCACAGTGCAGCAAACTAACCTGTTTATTCTGCACTAACATGCAACCTTTAAATAAAAAAGTTAATCTACCTCAGTAAGGCCAATCACGGCAATTAATTTACCAAAGGAACAACAATTACAGATTCATTAACGCACAACTTAATCACATAAAACAACAAGTTACAACTGCAATGCTCTGCAGCAGCTCCGAATATCTGCTCTGCATGGTAAGCATATGGCCACTGATGCAAAGTTCCTTTGGGTGCACTTGATTCTTACCTCTAGACATCCCAAGGAGGGCAGGGAAATCTGATGCCTCTGTTATGTATGAGACTTGTGGTACTGAGAAAGTCCAGTAACTCCAGCCGTACTTATCATGTCAGCTTAAGGATTTATTGCTTCCACTTAACGACGTAGCAATCTCTTCTCCAAATCTTTGTCGCTGGCATTATCGGATAAGGGCGAGCTCAACTTCCAGAAGATCTTCTGTGGATAGACCACACATTTGTGTTATCGTTACCTTTTCTTTTGTACATCTTTTACAGGTACGATTATTTGACTTAGGATGACCGTTTCCTTTTTTTTTTTTTTTACATCCTATTCCACAAAGGATTGTTTTCATTTTAAGGAACCAAGCAACAGCAACCTCGAGCCTCTTCCACTCTGAGAAGTACGCTATCAATCAACACATAGCATCAGAAAAGGCTTGTACTTTAGTAACATTTACTGTGGACTCACCTTTGACTTCAGGGTCATCTGGTTCTAAGGAGCTTTCCATTACATTGGTAGGCCAATCAGTTTTTGGCTTCTGAAGGATCTTTGGTCCTTCGATTCAGTGACTGTTATGATAAACGTTCCTGGCCTTGAACCCTCTTGTAGCATCATTTGCTGGATTTTCCGTTGAGCCAACAACTAAACAGTCACAATGGACACAATAAATGAGGCTATTTGCCACAAAGGTAAGGAAATGTTTATCTTTATTCATTATATATTTGAGTAAATTCCCAATACGTGTCCTTACATCTGCAGCAAAAGCAAGAAAACAATCACAATCAAAGCTCTGTCTCCCTTAGTTCTCAGCCTAGTATGCTGTATAACAAGTAGGCCCTGATCACATGACCTCAGGGACCAGCTAGGGATAGAAGGTCAATGATATAAAATGATGCTTGTGCATTAACAGCTTTAAAAGTCAGAACTAGAATCTTAAAATGGACTCTGAATTCAATGTAGCTGTATTAGCAATGGTGTCACATGCAAGTACTTAGAAGATTTGGTCAGGGGCCTTGCTGCAGCGTTTGAAACCACCCGCAGACATTTAGGCAAAGTTTTTGAAATCTACGAAAGCCACACTGAAACGACAAACATCAAGAATGCTTCATTTGTCCAAAGCTGTTGTGAGCTGCTTAGCCACAACCAGGGTTGGACTGGCCATCATTTTTCGTTTTTATAGGCCGATGGGGTTTAATTTCTTTTCTTTTTTTTAACGGTATAAATGAATGGTGGTGGATTGGGCAGTTGGTCATGATCGATTCTGGGCTGGACCAATTACAGCCAAGGAGGTCGAACTGAGGGTTTTTTTTGCTGCTGTTTACATAAAAATGCAGCCAAGGCATTTTTTTTAAATAAACATTTCAAACTATTTACAGAACAATCAGCTGTTATGCATCAAATTTGATGCCACAAAAATTATTTGTGCCACTGCAAAAAAAAAAAAAGATTCTGTCCACTATAAGATAAAGGAGAACAGCCTGATACCTGCAGGCCTGACAACAGCACATGTATCACTCCTGTAACATTCAGCAGTCGCCTCATTGTTCTGACACACACAACAAAACTATTGGCTACACTACACACTGACTACACAAGATTTGCGCTAAACGTCGCAAATCTGTCACATCTCAAAACACTGTCACCCCTAACCCCGCCCCTCACGTCCCCCTTCCTAAACAACTAAATGTCATGTTGCCATATCATTTTTTTGACTGGTCGACATTGTACATACAAAAAACCCCACCCTTCGGAAAGGGTGGGGTTTTTTGGGGTTTTGCTCACAGGCTTTCGAGCGTTTTCCTTATAAGACGCTGTTTTTCCCGTTTCTTGCCACAGTAAATATAAACAACAATAGTATTCAGGATGAAAACCAAACATTGCATATATTTTTTATCATAACTCTGGTTTTACGTGGCCTATCAACACAATTTAAAAACTGGTATAAAGTCCACACTTTTTCCGTCAGTTGTTCCGTGTCTTTCAACATGTTGCACATCTGATGCACATTTAGATGTTAACGCTGTCTCTGTGCGATATAAAATAGTTTAGAGAAATAAAATACAGAAATAGTTTTAGAGTAGACAAAGAAACTTAGCTCTTCCAAGTGACCACAGTAGAGCTGAAGTGGAGGGGGCGGGGCCGACCAGGGTTTGGCCAGCTGGTTGTGAATGGGCAGGAGAGAAGTGACGTATCAGGAAGTGAAATGCGAACAGAAGTAGATGGCGGGAGAGCGGAAATACGTTAAAACAGGCGAAAAACGACAAGCAGAGTGAAAGTAAACCTGTAAGGTGGAGGAAACGGACAGTGAGCGCAGTGTAACCGTGACAACGAGACACGAGGACGGATTTAAAGTGATCATAAAATCGTCTCCAGACGGTCGTCGATCGGTAAGTGGAACCGGATTCAGCTACAACAGCGATAAATACGCCTGTAGGGAGATGAAGAGTGCTAAAATACTGAGAAACGGCTCTCTGATGAGTGTTTGTAGGGATGTGGTTCAGCAAGATAAAGACACACGACTCAGTCAAATAAGCGTTAATGAACTCCACAGTCTGCTGCCTGACAACAAAAGAGCGTCTGTGGGGGTATGGGGAGTACCTGAAATAGAAAAAAGAAAAGAAAACAGGGAAAATAGTGCTGGTTTAAAACGCATATTACAGGGAGAAATGTAACGGCAACGGCTTGGCTGCTGTTATTAAGTTTTATGAGCAAAGTAAGATGTACAGTGGATAAATTAGCTATGAGGTTAGACCTCCCCACCACGGAGATGGTTTTGTTCTGAGATGCTGTAAGTATCAAAGCAGCTCAGATTACTTGTTTCTGTTTTATTGGATTAAATAAGAATGACAAAAGTTTCACTGTGAGGACGTGATTTAAAGATGACAGAACATATACATTGCACATATATCACATCATATCATGAGTGAAGCACTGTGATTTTTTTATCTTGGATGCAGTAATTTGCTAGAATTGGAAGAATTTGTCAGGGAGAGCCACACAGGAAGTGTGTACCTGATTTCCCTGCTTTACTCCTGTCTGCACAGGTGACGATAATGGATCTGTTTGCCAAATGCCATTAAGCTGTGAAGAACGAGAGGTGCTGTGGGTGTGTGGCCATGGCTGCTGTTTGATGAAGTGGACTGAACTTAAAGGAGAGACACAAATTAAAGTACTGATCCCGTCACATTAGTGCGGATTTGGTACCAATACCACTGTCGGTATCGCTTCTATCAATGCTTGTATCGATCCGCCCAGCCTGAGTTGAAGCAGCGATGAGTTCAGCTCAGTATCTGAGAAAGTTCATCAAGCAGAGACTAACTGCTGTTTGTGAAGAAATCTTCTCAGAGGTTCAAAAAACCATCGTCCAGTATGAGGAGGAGATCAACCGTCAGCACAGACTGCTGGATATCAGCCGGAAACCCGACAGAAACTCACACATCATAGGTATGGACATGTTTTTAACTCTGTGCTGTTCAAGCTCAGATTCTTCAGCGTGACTGATTTTACTAGAAGAAGTTAAAGTGGGTATTTAGCAGTGCTGTGGGTCAGTGTCCAGTGGCGGGCTATGTTGGACTGGTGCGGGTCCATGGTCACTGCTACATCCACCAATAAGAGACATCACTGTTTCTGTTTAGGGTAGGCTGGTTCTTTTCTATGATAATCATTAATAAAAGGCTTTAAAAAGTAAAATGAAATGAAATAAAACAAGCTTAATATCAGATTCAAGATCACTTTATTTGTCACGTACATAGTTGTACCAGTTTAACACACAGTGAAATGTGACCTGATACGCTCCTCAACTGTGCAAAATAGAGAGACAAAAAACAATATATAAGTAAGTAGATATATACAAAGAGGACATTACGTGTGATAAGTGAGTGAATTATGTACATTAAGTTAGAATAAAACAATCTGGAAATTTACAGTTCAAAATTTGGGAATGTACATTGTGTGAGTGGGGTGTTAAAGTGGCTTGTGCCGCAATGAAGTCAGAAGGATCAGGCATGAAATGGGAATATGTGAGTCCTTTCTCAGTTCGTTATGGTTGATTGGGGGGGGCTGAGTTAACACACAGATGGCCTGAGGGTAGAAGCTCCTCTTGAGCCTCTCTGTTCTTGTCCGCATGGTGCAGAACCTTCTGCCTGATTGCAGAAGCTGGAACAGTTTATTGCTGGAGCGGAACGACTCCTTCAGTATTTGAGCTGCTCTAGTCCTGCAGAGAGGGGAGAGCAGTCCTGCAGCAGCGTTCTGCTGTACGGATCACTCTCTGAAGAGCTTTTTGGTCCTTAACCTTCCTGCCTTCTTGGGACCTTTTTGTGCCACTGCTATGTGTTAAATGGCTGCCATTTCCACTGTGTTCAGTGGAATATAACCAAACTTGCCACAGGATAGTTTTTACCTGTCAATGTTAATATTCCAGTGTGAATTCCTTAAATCAGCCTAAAATGGCTGAGCAGCAGAAATCCCCACACCCATCACCCTGGGGACCATTTTCTGCCCATTGACTTCCATTATAAATGCTATTTTTCAACCCCAAATTATCATTATATGATTTTATTTTTTCTTCTTTTCTTGGATGTCAATGAAGACTCAGGGCCTTGAAGTTTTAATTTTTAAATTGCAAAAAAAATGCAAAAAAAATAATGGCAGGTCAAAATGTATGTTGGTGCCAATCTTTGGTCCATCTAAAGGCCTACTTATAATGACAATCACATATTACTTCAACTGGTTTTTTGTGGAAATATTTAGTTTTGTTTTTTGGTTTTTGGGGCTTATAACACAGGGCGCTCATATAATAACACTGGGATTTGAAGGGTTAAAACTGACGATATAATTGACACTAGACAAAATACTTTACAACTCCACAACTTTATTAGTGCAAAAAAACCCATCAATGTATTTTCACTTGAACAAGCAGCTGTTTTTATGTGCATTAAAGTTATATAAAAACATAACAGTGGAAATGCAAATTCCTTGCTGACAGTTTAACCAAAAGGCATTTCCAGTGAAATGGGCTGACATATTATGACCATAACCATGTATAATATCCACAAAACTTAAAAAGAGGTTACACACACACACACACACACACACACACACACACACACACACACACACACACACAATGCAGCACAGTACATATCACTCCACGAGGCTCCTGCCTACGATAGCCGTAATACTCCAACAATCCATCAAGTGGTGCGGCTTCGTAGCTTAGCAAAGTCGCACTAAAACATTTGACAGATTTTCGAGTGCCGTGTACATAAAATCATTTCGAGGTCAGTAAACGCAACCAGAATTCATACATAAGGCACACGGGATTATAAGGGGCACTGTCGATTTTTAGAAAAATCAAAGGATTGATTTTAAGTGTGCTGTATTTTCCAAACAACATGGTAATAACGACGGCCCGCTAGCACGCTCTACCAAAAATAGTGGTTTGTTGTGTGTCTGACGGACGAAAGCTAAACCAGTTCCACACCAATGAAGTTGCAGCATTTTTACAAACCAGTTCTGGTTCATCCGTTTCATTCAACGATCCGCTTTCGCTCTTCTCATTTTCTTCTCATTCTGCGTCGCCACCATGTGCGTATGTAAACAAAGGCACTGCGCGTGCGCGTTTTACCATATTCTATCGCGATATGTCATTTTCCTATCGTTGCCCAAAATTACACCGGTATTACCGTGAACGGTATGATATAGCCCAGCCCTAACTGTAAGCATATTGTGCTCTAAAAATTTACACCAGATCATTTCAAATGTGGAAAACATTCCTGCAAAAAGCTGCAGTGCATCAAGGCATGTGAGGGTGCCACCAGGGAGCGCCTCAGCTGATGAAAATATTTTATATTTATGTAGTTTATTTAACACGATCAACATCTCACTGTGACACCAGTCACGCCACAATCTGAGCTCACTGTCTCTAAAACATTTGTGTGTAAATGATCACCATTTATTCAGGTTTTGATTCATGCTTTTGTAAAATAGTGTTGTGTGTGTGTTTTTTTTTTTTTTTTTTTTTTTGTATCAACACCTTCTCGATTATTGTTCCTGTGTTTCTTTGTTTTCTCAAGGCCTCCCACAACAGCATGACTGTGAGGAAGAGGAGGGTCTGGATGAGGAGCAGGTTTGTAACCAGCAGAGGAACTCCAGTCTGGACCAGGAGGACCCAGACCCTCCACAGATTAAAGAGGGACAGGAGGAGCTCTGCAGCAGTCAGGAGGGAGAGCAGCTTGGACTGAAGCAGACTGAAGGCATTATCGTCTGGACTGATGAAGAGCAGCTCAGACTGCTGGGGACCATCTGGAAACCTGAGATAAACTTGCACAGAAAGGGTATGTAAAACTGTGATGGGCTTAATGACAATGAATATGACTCACGTAGGATCCTAATCAGAGCTTAAAGTTATTTTTTTTTGTCTTTTTAGAGGCACAGGAAGAATTGAAGGTCCAACTGTAATAAGCAACATGAAGTCATACTACTGCTTGCTCATCATCACCTCTCTCCTTAACCTAACTTCTGCTAACGTTTCGCATATCTGGCTTATTAACTGTAGTTACTACAACCCTGCACGCGGCCCTTGTTCCTGAAATAAATACCAGTCGATTTCTCGTTTCTACAGAAAAGCAAAGGGGCCAGTAGGAAAATAACGAATGGGGGAGTCACATCCCTATATTTAACAATGATAATAACAAAACTTATTTGTATAGCGCCTTTCAAGAAACCCAGGGGCACGGTACAAAGGAGTTTAAATAAATCAATTTATAAACATACAAAAATGCTAGAGTTTGAAAGGCTTTGTTGAAGAGGTCAGTTTTACGTTTCTTAAGAGTCCAGTGATGAGGTTTTGCAAAACTAAGATGGGAGAGCGTTTCAGAGGGTCGGGGCTGCCACACAGAAGGCTCTGTCACTAGAGGTTAACGGGAGGGACAGAACGCAGATGCAAGGCAGAGCACCATAGTGTCTGAGACTGTGCGTTTGGCTTCAGCAGGTCGCACAGGTATTGAGGGTCGGGGCAGTGAAGGATTTTTGAGTGAGACTTTGGGGGCCACAAACAGGAGCACTGTTTTATTACTGTTTATATTGGGGGGGGTTAGATGGCACGTGATTGTGAGGGTAAGTTGTGTATCTTCAGCATAGAAATGGAAGCAGAGACCATGGTGGTGGGAAATCTGAGCAGGGGGTACATATAAGCCCCTTTTCCATTAATGCCTATTCAAATCGACTCTGCACGATACGCCACGACTCAACTCAAATTGATCGATTTTCCATTATAACCAAGTATGCGTGTGTGGTGAACCGTGCCAAGTCCAGCTGAGTAGGTGGTAATGAAGAAAGGGCATAGATGGTGAAAAGAAGAGGTCCATGCACAGACTCTTGAGGCGTGACAACTACAGCAGAGGTGGAGCAGACATCTTCCATGGTGACAAACTGTGTTGGTTTGCAGAGATGACACTGAAAGTAAAGTACCAGTGAGGTCAAGATAAGGTTAGCCTGTACTCTAACCTTCATGTTCCTGCCTTTTCTTCTCTAACAATGCCTCACCCACTCCTCTTCCTTTGTCTTTAACCAAGACACAGGCCTAAGAGTTAAGAGCAGAAGGTTACTGAGATTTAAAATGACACAGAAGTGACTACTATCAAGAGACAAGGGCTCAAATCAGAATATGTTCCTCAGATGTTTGGGTTGTTGTTGTTTTTTTTCTATCATTTCTCCCAATTTGTCTCTTCAGACCTCCGACACCAACACATTTGTGAGAAGGAAGTTCTCACAGACCAGCAGGTCTGTAACCAGGAGAAGAACTCCAGTCTGGACCAGGAGGATCCAGCGCCTTCACATATTAAAGAAGAACGGGAGGAACTCCGCAGCAGTCAGGAGGGAGAGCAGGTTGAACTGAAGCAAGAGACTGATATCTTCATGGTGACTCGATCTTATGAGGAAAGTGACCACAGTGAACCAGAGTCAAACAAAGAGCAGCTCCTTTTTCACAGCTCTCCTGAAGCAGAGAGCCAAGATCATGAAGAAAAGCATGTGGACTCAGAATCAAGTAAAAATGCAGAGCTGAAGAAGAGGAAACACAGTCAGAGCTTGGACAACACCACTGTGTCAGAGAGTCAAAGTAAATCTGACAAAGTGAAAAAGTATGTACAATGTGAAATCTGTGGGAAAACCTTACATACATCTAATCTGACTGCACATTTAAGAGTTCATACAGGTGAGAAACCACATTGTTGCACCACTTGTGGCAAAGGATTCATTCAGAAATCAAATTTGAAGCGTCATTTGAGAACACACACAGGTGAGAAGCCATTTACTTGTAGCACCTGTGGGAAAAGTTTCGGTCTGAAACCAGAGTTGCAACGCCATCTAAGAATTCACACAGGTGAAAGGCCACATTGTTGTAACACTTGTGGGAAAAGATTTACTGACCTGTCAGGGATCATAGCTCACAGGAGAGTCCACACAGGTGAGAAGCGGTATTCTTGTAGTACTTGTGGGAAAAGATTCATTCAGAAATCAGGAATGAAAACGCATGTAAGAAGTCACACAGGTGAGAAGCCGTATTCGTGTAGCACGTGTGGGAGAAAATTTAGTCATAAATCAACACTGCAAACTCACGTAAAACTTCACACGGGAGAGAAACCACATTCTTGTAGCATCTGTGGCAAAAGCTTTGTTCAAAAGCCACACTTAAGTAGGCACATGAAAATTCATACTACTTGAAGTTTCGTGCTTAGATAAGATAGCTGTGAGTAGTAGTAGTAGTCTGTTGGTCATAAAGCTCACACTGACCAGAAGTTTAATGACTGCAACACTTGAGTGAAGAAGTCAGTATTTTTTGTGTAGAGCAGAGCAGTAAAAATAAATGTTTTTTATTTAAGGATGATACATTAAGATTTCTGCATTTCAAAGCCTATCACAGCTGACGTAGGCTGATATGGGTATGCCCTGGACAGGTCAGCTCCTGAGCTAAAACATAGATGGTCAATTATTCACACCTATGGGCAATTTGGCAAGTAACTAATGCACCAGTTAATATAAAAAAAGTATAAAATCAAACCCTTAAAAAACAGCAATAACAACAATATTCATAATAAAACAATCAGGTGTCACAATAAGATGCCTCTACAAAAACAGTTCCTGTCCACCACAAGACAGAGGGGCACATCACAGTCCTGATATTTCCGGGGTGTGTCACTCCTCTTGCTGTCCACCTCGAGACGGTGTATAAATAAGCGTTTGCCTTTTGTGCCTTTTTGGACGGCATCGTTGTCTGTGACAATGGGAACACAATCTTCTCAGCTCTTCTGCTGTGAGGAATGCCTGTCTCCATGCTGACACACCAGCTCCGCCACAAATTCTTTGTGTGCCATGGGCAGCACCTGCATGGCACTGATCGCCTCACGGTGCAAGATGAATGCTTTTCTTGTCTCAATCTCCAGGAAGTGTAAGAGCACAGTCCCGTACCTGCAGCAGTCTTGCTGTGGGTGGACTAATACTGAATGAACTGGTCTAGTATGTCAGCCCCTCTCACAGCCCAGTGTCCATCTGCATCCTCCACCTTTCTCTTCACCCTGGACATACAGGTGGATGGTGGTGCACACAGGCACCTCCCACGTGTCCATCCACTTCACAATATCAAGTGGGTCATCTCTGATCCATCTCACAGATCCTAATTCGCATTTTTTTGTTGAGAGTATTTTCCCTCCCTCCCAGGCATTCCCTGTGTAGATACTACATGCACCACATCTTGTGCTGGTCAGATCCAGGAACATTTGGGACTGGTACAAAACAACTGTCCATGTAAACATGGCATCCTGTGCTAAGCAACAGCTGAAAAAGGTTCATCACCACATCATAAGACATAAGACAGCATCACTTGCTTTTAAAGTCTTAACAGTGTATGTGATGAATCTAAAGGTTGATTCAGCCAATGTAAAACCTTTCATCCCTCATTTAGTTGGTTTGTCCGTCATGTATTGTGTCATGCCAGGCTTTGCTTTAGGTGCCACCATCCTTTCATCAACTGCCAGTTCCCTCCTCGGGTGTTAATAAGCTGGCTGCCACAGAGGATTTCATAATTTTTTACCACCTACTCAGGATCAGTGAGGTGGATGTTCCAAAATATGGCTCTGGACCTGTCTCTTGTCTATATGTCATTGATGGAAGGGGAACAGACAAGGCATGATTGTGTCTCCATGATTGTGTAGTCTTAGTCTTGGCAGCGATATGTAAATCCAGAGACCAAAAAGCTGATAGACATCTTCTGTTTCTACATCAGTCCATTTGTGTTCTTTGGCTAAAAACTGATTTTTTTTTCTATTTTTTGCAGCATTTTGGTTTGTGTCAGCACAGCTTGTGCTGAGTGTGTCAGTGGCGAAAAACAATAAAAACGGGTCTTTTAGACTACAGCATTCTCTCAGTTGTCACAGGAGTTACGTCCCGGGACCCCCGCAATAGGGGAAAAGTAGGAAATTGTGTCTTTATAGCAAAAATAATTAGAATTATAATCTAAAAAAAAAAGAAGAGAGAATACCATATCACAGGTTTTGGCGGCATAAAGATACTTTTTATTTTATTTTTTTAGAATAATTATTGTATATTCAAAAATGTATTAATTATTTATAATTTGCAATAATTATTATTGTTGATTAATTATTATGTTTTAATTAATTTATCGGGTTTCTGCGCCCTCTTTACAGAGGCCCTCGTTCTCTCAAAAAATTAGATTTGAGTAAGAGTACAAACTCATTCTGATTTAAAAGCCAAGGAATAAAAATGGGTTTTTAGACGAGCTTTGAAAGTGTCCAATGTTGGGGAGGTCCTGATGTGGTGAATTGTTCAACCAATACTTTGTTTTTTTGCCCCCGATCACAAGGGCAAGCGCTGAGCTTAGAAAACCCTCCCTATCAACACAATGTTAAAACTGGTAGTTTTTAGTCTTCACTGTCAACTCAAATTGAGACAGATTCAGTGAGACTGCATCTTGCTACTTCATAATTTTAATTCGGCGAGCTTGTTTGGAGGCACTGGTGTGTCTGTCAACTAAAGACATAACTTTACCTTTGCATTTAAAATTTAGTGACTAATATTTTTATTTTTCAGTGGCAAAGTATTCAAAATCTGTGGGTCTTTAACTCTAGCAGAGAGCAGACCAAATGTGTCTACATTTTGGTAACCTACAATTATTAATAACTCTCCTTGTGTTTACACCTTTACTGCTGAATTTCCAAATCATGTAACTGATTTAAGGCCAAGGCCATTTACACATCTAAAGTACAGTTTTAATAAGGAAAAATGTATTTAAAAAAAGCATATTATATTATATCCTTCCTAAATTTTACGGTAATGCTACTGTACTGGCTGATTCGGTTGCCACAGTGTGAAAGATGTGGAAAAAGAATCATAGCATTAAATTTAACTGGGCAGCCTTTACAGGCAGATGATAATTGTACAAGTCAAACAGTTCAATCTTTGTACAATCTCTTGTTTTGGGCATTTTTCTAAAATGGGCTTCAAATTATAATTGATGAGTCCGTATTACTTCCCAGCATGTTAATTAATTAACATGTATTTTTTTCTGATCAATAATTATGGAAAAACTATCACATAATTGTCTTATGATTGATTGAGAAACACGTTGACAGTTTTTAATTTTTTTTAATTGTTCAAAGACAGGAAATTATTTTGGAGTCACTGTGAGACACGAATCATGTGCCTGTTCAGTAAACCTTCAACCTTTTGAGTTTTTGCTGTTTTTAAATGATAATAGCAAACAATCAACTTGAACACTGCTGCTAAGAATGCAGATATGACTTAAAGCAGTTATATCCTCTCAGTATTGTTTATTCAGTTTATATTATTTATTTTATTATTGTATCAGGAAAATCCCGATCCTAGATTTGATGAAGGTTAAAGTTGTTTTGCTCTGATGGTTCATTGTTTAGTTCTGTTGTTTATTAGTGTTTATGTTGTCTTAAAGTTTAAATAAAAACTTGATTCAAACATCTTTTGAGTATTTTTTTTTTCTGAGATGAAACCTCTAATATGAACGCAGCACATCTTTCTTATTTAACATAAGTTTGTTTCTGATGTTTAATATAAATATAGAAAGTGATGTTTTGACTCTTTGGATAATCATGTCTCGGGGCATTGTACTTGGTATAAGCAGCACTGACTAACCAGGAATCCAGTGGTGGGAAGGGTCAATTAAAAGCCTGGAATGAGGTTTGCTCTATTTCTAAGTAACTCCCAAGTAACTGGTATCCTGATTAAATTACCTGGAAGAAATCGACTGGATGGCTGAACCACGGAAAATAGTGGAGGCTCTCTGATGATGGTTTCACTCATGTTTACAGCGCAGCTAATTAGAACACTAGATTTAGACTTTCTGAAGAAATTTTTGTTATTTTGCAATAAGAAAGTTGCACCAATCTGAAATTATATGCAAATAACTTGGAGTGATTTAAAAGCTTTTCTTCTTTGGGAATGCGCTTGGACTCTAGAACAGGGGTGTCAAGCTCCAGTCCTCGAGGGCCGGGTTGCAGCAAGGGACAGATATAAGTTTCATGACACTGGCTTGTGCTTTCAGGTGCATGATGGATATAGGCATATCATATGGAGCTGCTATGAGCTGAAATGGTGTTTGCCCCCTTGCTGTTTTTTTTTTTCTTTTAATTTTGTCACACTTAAATGTTTCAGATCATCAACTACATTTAAATAATAAAGATAACACAAGTAAACACTAAATACAATTTCTAAATTAATGTGTTAATTATTGCTGCTTGACCCCACCCACCATTATAACATAAATTAACCTTGGTGTACCACATCTTTGGAAAGTTTAGTTCTATTTCTCTAGCTGCATCCAGGCCTGAATACTGCCACACTTGTTCTTAATCAAGAAATCACTTAAATAGGACCTGCTTGACAAAGACAAGTAGACCGTGAGATTCTTAAAAGCCACATGTCTCGCTGTGATCCAAGGAAATTCAGGAACAAATGAGAACAAAGTAATTGGGGTCATGCTCATAAACCTTCCAATGTGGCTTAAGCACATGAATTCTGCAAAGATGAGTAGACCAAGATTCTTCCACAGTGCTGTAAAAGACTCATTGACAGTTATCACAAACGCTTGATTGCAGTAGATGCCTTTAAGGGTGGCCCAACCACTTATTAGGTTTAGGAGGCAATCACTTTTTTCACACAGGGCATGCAGGTTTGGATAACTAACAGGTTTGCTAACATGTCCAGAACTGAAGTGTTCTAGTTTTTATTTGAGTATGAATTTATTTCAACAGTCTGAAAGAAATTCTTTCTAAACAAAATTTGTTCCATTTAATTTAAAGTTTACCCCAATATGTAGCAATGTTTTATAATAAAGTTTTAGTGTAGCTGCCCTTTAGTGAGAAACAAGAAGATTGTGTTTGTGACGTGGTTATTGATGTGGTCTTGCTGCACAAAGGCTCTGGTTCAAACTTCACGCTCAGCTGGAGCCTCTCTGTAGAGTTTACCTTCTCCCACAGTTTAAAAAGATGTGCTAAATACCTTAACTAAAAAACGTACCACAGACATTAACATGAGGAAACAGTTCTATTGAAAACTGATCCACAGATTGTCTGAGATCCCCAAGGTAACATTTTGGTAAGAGCTATGAAGTGCTGATCACATAGAGCTGCTGTACCATTATCGAAAGCTGAGCCAAGGAAACATGTTTCTACAAAAGACTAAAGCTACAACATTTAATAACAGCTGCTGCTAATCCAACATGGTTTACAATCCTACTGTTACTGTTAATTAGACACAAAAACACCCGAGGTAACTATGATGTATTTACTACCATGCCTTTTTTTTTTTTTTTTTTGCCTGTCCCGTTTGGCTCTTTTGCCATCAGAATTGTTGTCTAAAGGCAAAGAAAGATGCCCAACGGATTTACTTTACCAAACTGACCATCCCAGCCTTGCCGTAATGGTCCATTTGATTCACCTTTTATTGTTTATTTTATTTTCACTCACTGAATACGGGACAGACTTGACTGGGGGAAAGAAGGGGAGAAAGAAAGAGGGAAAGAGAAACAGCTGAGAAGAGGGACGGGGGAGAAGGGCAAAAGACAAAAACCAACAGAACGGGCAGAGAAAAAAAATGCATATATCAATCACCTGGATCACCTGCTGAGAAAGAAAAAAGAAAGCAAGCAGAAGAGAACAAGAGTAATAGAATAAACAACATCACAATGATATATGGGAATATGACAGTAAATACTAAATATTAAACATTATTGTGCAGCACATAAGATCAACAGAACACAGTGTGCTTTGAGGTAGGAGCCAAAAAGGGTGTAGTTTGTGGGTGTGATCACCCGTGTGTACACCTGTGAGCATGGACGCGCTTGTTTTTAAAAGGTTCCTTCATGTAATGATCTGCTAGAGGGCGTGGGGGGGCCACAGCCCCGTCCTCCAGGGCATGAAGCAGGTATGGAGGAGATCAAAACTCCAGACATCCAGAGGCCCCCAGAACACAAGAGACCATGGAAGACCAACAGAGGGGCAGCCGCGCCACTGTCCCAGAAAGAGCTGAGGAGAGTCCCAGATGAGGGCTCACTCAGCAGCCGCGGAGCAGAAGCCAGGGGGAGTTGCAGTGACGCGCCCGTGAGCTCCGCCGGCAGCCAGCCGCGCCTGAGTGACCGAGCCCCAGGCCGAGAGGCCGGGGGCACCCCACCTCCGAAGTGGCCCGAGCGAGCCCCAGGCTCCAGGCCCCGATAAGCGGCCATCAAGGAGTGAGCCGGTGTGTACCTGGACGCCCACCCCCGGACACAAAGAACCACCAACGCACCGATGTCTGAGGGAGTCCGCCACTGGCAGGGGAAGTGGTGGTAGGGGGAGATAGGCCTCCAAACCTTGGAGGGCCTGAGATGTCCCCAGAGAGGTGGCGCCTGACACCCAACCTGACATATAGACACAGACATACAGGCACACACAGACACAAACATCCATTCCCACCCTCATGCTCTCATATGCACTCCACACTCAACCAACGTGGAGACAGACATAAGGAGATGCTGTACACACGATCACACTCCCCAAGCGTACTCTACAAACCGGGTCTAGGTACCCTTGCCCCTGGAGGGGGGAACTGCACCCAGACCCAGGTGGTGTTACCCTTTTCCCTGCGGTGGGGAGAGGCAGACCGCCCCGACTCCGCAGCAGAAGGGAGGCCCCACCCTCCAGACCGCAGTCGGACGGCCAACTCCTCCTCCTTCTCCTAGCCCCCCTGCTCCAGCAGGTCGCAGAGAATGGGGGTGAGAGAAGACTCCAAACCTCCCTCCACCCGCTCATTGTAGTGTTGATGCATGTGTGTTCTAAGGTGCATTTAAAACCCAGGAGGGCTTGGAGCTACCTACCAGAGAGCAGCAGGTAAGCGCATAGTCCCTCCTGCTAGCCCTCAATGTCTACGTGTATTTAAAATTGAGAGGTGGGCAACGACGCCAGGGGTGAGGTGTACACCCTGATGGTAATTTGGATTCCATGTATCGTGCCCACCCCCAAGATCCTATATGTATGTGTAATGAGAGTGTGAGTAATGTGAATGTCTAAGTTGTGGGATAAAATTGAGGCAGAGGCAGCCAGAAGGGGACTGGGGGGGGGTAGCCTCCTCTGCACCCTGGTGACATACCCCTACTCCAAGGTCCTGTATGTGTGGGTCCTGCACTATGATGTATTTACTACCATGCCATATGCCAGTCAGGGGTATCTGGAGCTCTCAAGTGCTTGCCGTGAAATTGAGTCTGGATTTCGTGAAAACAAGGAAATTGAATTTGATGACCCCCCCCCCCCCCCGCTCCTCATTCCTCATCGGGTCGTCTGCTTGTCTTCACCTCTGTTTCTCCTGCTTAACCTCCCCTGCTCATCATTTAGCTCTGGGGGTTCCTTGGAGATGCCGTAAAGCTCCACCTGCTTCCCCGCCAGCAAAATTGCTTCCTAAGCTGCAAGTGTGATATCTCCATTTTTCCATGGATACACAGTCTTTAGCCTCAGTGCTGCTGTCCTGCGCGCTGAGGCACAGCTGTTTAGCTCACCAGCTTCTTCTTCCCGGAGAAAGCAGCACTAATGTTGCAGATTAGAAACTGAAACTGTCTGATGCTTTAAAGTGCAACAACTTAGAAAAACAAAGTTTTCCTTGCGACCTGTTCATGAACATCCTTTGTTGCCCAAACCCTCAAAATACTGAACAAAATCTTTTTTGTTCAAAACAGCTCCCTGATGAAATATGATTCTTAGTTGCTCAATCATGTTTAATTTCGGTACTAAGGAAATGTTAATTTCAGCATCTTAGCTTAGCTTAATTTAGTAACACAATCTTTACTTTCACATCACTGAAGAGAGGTCACAAAACAAAACTGGATTATCAATTCTTGTTCTGTTGTACAATGCCACACAGTTTGTTTTCCTTGTATACTGTCTGTGCTGCTGTGTGCTGTGCTGCACTCACGCAGAGATAAGAGTACATGTACAGTTATCCCACTGACACAGAGAGGAGAAAAATAGAAAGAACAATCTAAGCCTTGGATTAAAACAAACATAATTATGTAAATGAATAGTGTTCAAGTAAAAAATAAGACTGTTATCATATATGCTTTGATAAATGAATCACGATAGAGTTGCTTTATAGAAATGTTTTTGTTATCATACAAAGAATTTGTGGACAAATACAAAATATTCATACAACTAAAAGTATCAACTGAGGTTTTTAATGCTGCACCTAAACGTGTCCTCATAATGTTACCAAAGTCAGCAGGAGGACCTGTGATCCATACTGTATCAATAACAAGTTGAAGGAACTGTTTTTCAGCATGTTGCACATTCGTACGAACCTGTTTATCCTGTTTTCTGTGATATGAATAAAGTTTTGCAGGAGAAAAAACATTCCTCACGTGACTGGAGCAAACCACTGCAGAGCAGGGGAGGAGCCAAGAGCGGGGTCCACAGACATGGCTGCTGTTTGACGAAGCGGATCGAAATTAAAGGCGAGACACAAACCGTCACGTCAGTGTGGATCTGATCCCAACGTCTGTATCGCTTCATCGATGCTTGTATCGATCCGTCCAGCCTCAGCGGAAGCAGCGATGAGTTCAGCTCAGTATCTGAGAGAGTTCATCAAGGAGAGACTAACTGCTGTTTGTGAAGAAATCTTCTCAGAGGTTCAAAAAACCATCGTCCAGTATGAGGAGGAGATCAACCGTCAGCACAGACTGCTGGATATCAGCCGGAAACCCGACAGAAACTCACACATCACAGGTATGGACATGTTTTTATCTCTGTGCTGTTCAAGCTCAGATTCTTCAGTGTGACTGACTTTACTAGAAGAAGTTAAACTGGGTGTTCCAGGTTTACTGTTGTTTGTCAGCATTTCGACAAAACTCCGGACGAAAATTGGAGTTTAAAAAGACCCGTGTTCAGACGTAAACACTACGACATAAATAGTCAGTAAGATTAAAAAATATAATGCTAATAATCAAACTAGAAAGTGCATTTTCTGAAGAAACTGCAGTGTGAATGCTTGAATCTGAATGTATGCATTGAAATGAAATAATTACTGAATTTAAGTTAAAAATATTGAATGAGATAAAAAAAAAAACCCGAATTTAACCTGAAAACAAAAGTGCTGAACTGCTAAAAGCTGAAGGTTACACAGAAGAAGAAGTTGGAAAAAAGCTGAAAATGTTTTAATTGTAAATTAGAAAAACCTAAGAAATGAGAAAAGAACATTTAGAGTCAGAAAACATCTGAAAGAATATTAAAAGGTCATATTCTTTGAATCACTGAATGACTCAAATGTGATCCCTCCACTTTGATCCACACAGTTTAAAAAGTTTAAATGCCTGAGCTTTGAAAGACAAGATGTTGGAAAGAGAACAATAATGGCGACAATTTGAGGGTAAAATGATGGCTGTAACACTGTGGACACAGCAGCAGTTGAAAGAGAAGTGCTTAAGATGAATCTTGGGACAGTGGCAGGCAGAGCTCGTTAAGCAGGCAGGTGTGAGCCTGGTTGCTATAGTGACTGCACCCAATGGCTCCATACACACGTACACAGACATGCGCCTCACTTTTGCTGCTTAAAATGAACAGAAAAGTCAGGCCGAAACAAATCGCTCCCAAATGAAAAGTATAGGTCGTATTGACGAAATTCTTTCACCATGAGCGGCAGCAATGTCCACTCTACCTAATTCTCAGTTTTCATGCCTGTGGAGTTTATTATATGGACGTGGTGACAGTGTAAAAACACCATGCTCTTCTGATTTTCAAACCAACCTTCTGAGCCGTTTTAACATTAGAGTCTATGGAAGAGTTGGAGGGAGGAGGCTGTGCATTGGTGACATTTATGAAAGAACCGTAACACCTAGGACAATAGTAAACACATTGGATGAAAGAGGACAGCCATGGCTACGTTTTGAGGGTAAAATCATACCTGTAGAGCAAACGCTGTGGACACAGCAGCAGTTTTAAAAAAGATTTTAAGATTAATTTTTTTGCTCCTCTCACTCTAGCAGTTGAGCTGCCTCACTCTAGCCCCAACATTCCGTCCCATACACACCCATTATAAACTCTGAAACGGGTGAAAAAACATCATGAAACTTAAACTGGAACTGAAGAAAAAGTATAATAGATATTGAAAAGATAAATACAAGTTGAATAGTTGAATGTCTTGTCTTCGTTTTAAAGTTTGAATGGTGGCTCTATGTCAATGTATGTGGAAGTAGATACAGTTTAAAGAGGAGGAAGTTGAATGAGAATTTGAAGGGTCTCCCCATTGAAATACATTATAAATTTTTGTTGAAAAAAGTTGAATAAAATTAAAAATATAAATGTTAAAAATGAGAAAAAATAGAAGCAATGTTGTCCAAAAGAATAGGAATCTAATGGTGTTTGAATGGTTTTTCTAAGTTGAACGGTTTTGAAGGAGTAGGCTTTCAAAAAACGTACGGAATAGATAATAATAACTAGAAAGTGCATTTTCTGAAGAAACTGCAGTGTGAATGCTTGAATCTGAATGTATGCATTGAAATGAAATAATTACTGAATTTAAGTTAAAAATTTTGAATGAGATTAAAAAAAAAACCCGAATTTAACCTGAAAACAAAAGTGCTGAACTGCTAAAAGCTGAAGGTTACACAGAAGAAGAAGTTGGAAAAAAGCTGAAAATGTTTTAATTGTAAATTAGAAAAACCTAAGAAATGAGAAAAGAACATTTAGAGTCAGAAAACATCTGAAAGAATATTAAAAGGTCATATTCTTTGAATCACTGAATGACTAAAATGTGATCCCTCCACTTGGATCCACACAGTTTAAAAAGTTTAAATGTCTGAGCTTTGAAAGACAAGATGTTGGAAAAAGAACAACGATGGCGACGTTTTGAGGGTAAAATGATGGCTTTAACACTGTGGACACAGCAGCAGTTGAAAGAGAAGTGTTTAAGATGAATCTTGGCAGAGTGGCAGGCAGAGCTCGTTAAGCAGGCAGGTGTGAGCCTGGTTGCTATAGTGACCGCACCCAATGGCTCCATACACACGACACAGACATGCACCTCACTTTTGCTGCTTAAAATGAACAGAAAAGTCAGGCCAAAACAAATCGTTCCCAAATGAAAAGTACATGTCGTACTGACAAAATTCTTTCACCGTGAGCGACAGCCATGTCTAGTCTACCTAATTCTCAGTTTTCATGCCTGTGGAGCTTATTATATGGACGTGGTGACAGTGGAAAGACACCATGCTCTTCTGATTTTCAAACGAACCTTCTGAGCCATTTTAACATTAGAGTCTATGGAAGAGTTGGAGGGAGGAGGCTGTGCATTGGTGACATTTATGAAAGAACCGTAACACCTAGGACAATAGTAAACACATTGGATGAAAGAGGACAGCCATGGCTACGTTTTGAGGGTAAAATCATACCTGTAGAGCAAACGCTGCGGACACAGCAGCAGTTTTAAAAAAGATTTTAAGATTAATTTTTTTGCTCCTCTCACTCTAGCAGTTGAGCTGCCTCACTCTAGCCCCAACATTCCGTCCCATACACACCCATTATAAACTATGAAACGGGTGAAAAAACATCATGAAACTTAAACTGGAACTGAAGAAAAAGTATAATAGATATTGAAAAGATAAATACAAGTTGAATAGTTGAATGTCTTGTCTTCGTTTTAAAGTTTGAATGGTGGCTCTATGTCAATGTATGTGGAAGTAGTAAGAGTTTAAAAATGAGTAAGTTGAATGAGAATTTGAAGGGTCTCCCCATTGAAATACATGGGAAATTTTTGTTGAATAAAGTTGAATAAAATTAAAAATATAAATGTTAAAAATGAGAAAATTAGAAGCAGTCATGTCCAAAATAATAGGAATCTAACGATGTTTGAATGGTTTTTCTAAGTTGAACGGTTTTGAAGGAGTAGGCTTTGAAAAAACGTACGGAAAAATAAAATATAATAATAACTAGAAAGTGCATTTTCTGAAGAAACTGCAGTGTGAATGCTTGAATCTGAATGTATGCATTGAAATGAAATAATTACTGAATTTAAGTTAAAAATTTTGAATGAGATTAAAAAAAACAAAAAAAAAAAACCCGAATTTAACCTGAAAACAAAAGTGCTGAACTGCTAAAAGCTGAAGGTTACACAGAAGAAGGAGTTGGAAAAAAACTGAAAATGTTTTAAATGTAAATTAGAAAACCCTAAGAAATGAGAAAAGAACATTTAGAGTCAGAAAACATCTGAATGAATATTAAAAGGTCATATTCTTTGAATCACTGAATGACTCAAATGTGATCCCTCCACTTTGATCCACACAGTTTAAAAAGTTTAAATGCCTGAGCTTTGAAAGATACGGTGTTGGAAAGAGAACAATAATGGCGACAATTTGAGGGTAAAATGATGGCTGTAACACTGTGGACACAGCAGCAGTTGAAAGAGAAGTGCTTAAGATGGATCTTGGTACAGTGGCAGGCAGAGCTCGTTAAGCAGGCAGGTGTGAGCCTGGTTGCTATAGTGACCGCACCCAATGGCTCCATACACACGTACACAGACATGCGCCTCACTTTTGCTGCTTAAAATGAACAGAAAAGTCAGGCCGAAACAAATCGCTCCCAAATGAAAAGTAAAAGTCGTATTGACAAAATTCTTTCACCGTGAGCGACAGCAATGTCTAGTCTACCTAATTCTCAGTTTTCATGCCTGTGGAGCTTATTATATGGACGTGGTGACAGTGGAAAGACACCATGCTCTTCTGATTTTCAAACGAACCTTCTGAGCCATTTTAACATTAGAGTCTATGGAAGAGTTGGAGGGAGGAGGCTGTGCATTGGTGACATTTATGAAAGAACCATAACACCTAGTACAATAGTAAACACATTGGATGAAAGAGGACAGCCATGGCTACGTTTTGAGGGTAAAATCATACCTGTAGAGCAAACGCTGCGGACACAGCAGCAGTTTTAAAAAAGATTTTAAGATTAATTTTTTTGCTCCTCTCACTCTAGCAGTTAAGCTGCCTCACTCTAGCCCCAACATTCCGTCCCATACACACCCATTATAAACTCTGAAACGGGTGAAAAAACATCATGAAACTTAAACTGGAACTGAAGAAAAAGTATAAAAGATATTGAAAAGATAAATACAAGTTGAATAGTTGAATGTCTTGTCTTCGTTTTAAAGTTTGAATGGTGGCTCTATGTCAATGTATGTGGAAGTAGTAAGAGTTTAAAAATGAGTAAGTTGAATGAGGATTTGAAGGGTCTCCCCATTGAAATACATTATAAATTTTTGTTGAATAAAGTTGAATAAAATTAAAAATATAAATGTTAAAAATATGAAAAATAGAAGCAGTGTTGTCCAAAAGAATAGGAATCTAACGGTGTTTGAATGGTTTTTCTAAGTTGAACGGTTTTGAAGGAGTAGGCTTACAAAAAACGTACGGAAAAATAAAATATAATAATAATAATAATAAAGATTCGAATAACAATACTGTGAATGCTTTTCAAGCATTCACACTAATAATAAAATATAACTAGAAAGTGCATTTTCTGAAGAAACTGCAGTGTGAATGCTTGAATCTGAATGTATGCACTGAAATGAATTAATTACTGAATTTAAGTTAAAAATCTTGAATAAGATAAAAAAAAAACCCGAATTTAACCTGAAAACAAAAGTGCTGAACTGCTAAAAGCTGAAGGTTACACAGAAGAAGAAGTTGGAAAAAAGCTGAAAATGTTTTAATTTTAAATTAGAAAAACCTAAGAAATGAGAAAAGAACATTTAGAGTCAGAAAACATCTGAAAGAATATTAAAAGGTCATATTCTTTGAATCACTGAATGACTAAAATGTGATCCCTCCACTTGGACCCACACAGTTTAAAAAGTTTACATCTCTGAGCTTTGAAAGACAAGATGTTGGAAAAAGAACAACGATGGCGACGTTTTGAGGGTAAAATGATGGCTGTGACACTGTGGACACAGCAGCAGTTGAAAGAGAAGTGTTTAAGATTAATTTTGGCAGAGTGGCAGAGAGAGCTCGTTAAGCAGGCAGGTGTGAGCCTGGTTGCTATAGTGACCGCACCCAATGGCTCCATACACACGGACACAGACATGCACCTCACTTTTGCTGCTTAAAATGAACAGAAAAGTCAGGCCGAAACAAATCGTTCCCAAATGAAAAGTAAAAGTCGTATTGACAAAATTCTTTCACTGTGAGCGAGAGCAATGTCTAGTCTACCAAATTCTCAGTTTTCATGTCTGTGGAGTTTATTATATGGACGTGGTGACAGTGGAAAGACACCATGCTCTTCTGATTTTCAAACCAACCTTCTGAGCCAATTTAACATTAGAGTCTATGGAAGAGCTGGAGGGAGGAGGCTGTGCATTGGTGACATTTATGAAAGAACCATAACACCTAGTACAATAGTAAACACATTGGATGAAAGAGGACAGCGATGGCTACGTTTTGAGGGTAAAATCATACCTGTAGAGCAAACGCTGCGGACACAGCAGCAGTTTTAAAAAAGATTTTAAGATTAATTTTTTTGCTCCTCTCACTCTAGCAGTTGAGCTGCCTCACTCTAGCCCCAACATTCCGTCCCATACACACCCATTATAAACTCTGAAACGGGTGAAAAAACATCATGAAACTTAAACTGGAACTGAAGAAAAAGTATAATAGATATTGAAAAGATAAATACAAGTTGAATAGTTGAATGTCTTGTCTTCGTTTTAAAGTTTGAATGGTGGCTCTATGTCAATGTATGTGGAAGTAGATACAGTTTAAAGAGGAGGAAGTTGAATGAGAATTTGAAGGGTCTCCCCATTGAAATACATTATAAATTTTTGTTGAAAAAAGTTGAATAAAATTAAAAATATAAATGTTAAAAATGAGAAAAATAGAAGCAATGTTGTCCAAAAGAATAGGAATCTAACGGTGTTTGAATGGTTTTTCTAAGTTGAACGGTTTTGAAGGAGATAGATTACAAAAAACGTACGGAATACAGAATAATAATAAAATAGAATAAAGATTAGAAGAACAATACTGTGAATGCTTTTCAAGCATTCACACTAACTAGAAAGTGCATTTTCTGAAGAAACTGCAGTGTGAATGCTTGAATCTGAATGTATGCACTGAAATGAATTAATTGCTGAATATTAAGCTAAAAATGTTGAATTAGCTGGAAAATAAAGAATTTTTAACCTGAAAACAAAAGTGCTGAACTTTTGAAAGCTGATGTTCACACAGAAGAAGTTGGAAAATAACTGAAAATGTTTAAAATTTTAATTAGAAAAAGATGAGTAATGACAAAAAGAAAATGTAGTCAGCAAACCTCTGAATGAATAACAAAAGTTCATATTCTTCTAATCACTTAAAGAGTGGAATTATGTTTTATAAATCTCTAATTCATAAAAAAAATAATAAAAATAAATGTAAAAACAAATTTGTTAAATTGAACTGAAAAGATGAACAAACATTCTGGAGAAAATACAAACTTTCATATACAGCATAATGTTTTTCAGACATATACACATATGTATATCATGTTTAATAGTACCGGTATTATATACATCATAATCAAATAAAAACATTAGTCCTTTTTGTGAACATGGATAAATAAGTATCAATAGTTTACAGCATTGTTCAGCCATGCCGCTAAATGCTTTTTTACACAGTGTTTTAACCTGGGCTCAGACACAAAGTCCCAAATTTAGTTAGTCCCTGACTTTGAGTTGTGCTTATGACTAATTATTATACACAAGTCTTTATCTATCTGAACTCTAAGGACACAAATATGAAAAAACCTATACTTACCAGCTGATACCCCACACTACACACTAGGTGTGCCATGTGACCTGAAACTTTGGTACAAACTCATCATAATCATTCTGTTAACACTGTTTTTTAACACTGTTTGTGTTGCTGTTCAGCAGTTTAAAATGTTTTAGATTGGATTACATGGAATGAATTTGAATTTTCTTGGGGGGTTTTGTGTGTGTTTTGTTCTTAGCAGATTTTTTCTTCCATACTGTTGAATTCCAGTTACCACATTTCTGGTCATATGACATCCCGAGTGCCCACTTAAAAAAATCCCTACAGTTAATTCAACATTAAAACAAAATAAAAATATGTTAAATAAATAAAGGTTTGCTCTGTGATGAAATACTAAATAAGCATACATTGTACAGAGCACTAACAATGAAAACAATCCTTTAGCCTGTTGATCAGAGAGAGGCAGTCATTGTATCCATTTAAAACCTGTAATCACAGAGCACAATGTTACTGTGAAACTATGAAGTCCCATATGATCCTCATAATGTCCAGTGACTTCAGAGTGGATCCTCCCTGTCATCTGGCCAGAGTTTGATGTGTGGCAAGCAGCACAGAAGCAGGATAGCTGAGAACTTTAAAAGAAGAGCAGAAAACAGCAACATATGTAGTTGTAAATGTAAATATCAGTGATACTTGTCTTGTCAAAGGGAATAAAATAATGAAAATGTTAACTTACACACTCATTTAGGGAGGATCTTGACACTGCACAGAGGAGGCACAGTCAGTCTGACAATGATGGTGATCTCCAGGGATGTTTTCCTGCAGCAACATTCCTGCCAACTGGCCGTATGATCCAGAGTAGTTGGTTTGTAGTGAACAGAAAGGTGTATATGTTAGGTAGTGTGCACTCAGAGCTGGTCCTAAGAAACAAACACATCCTGTAATAAACTGAATACCTGTAGTAGTGCTGCTGCAAATATAAAGCCCTTCTATCATGAGTGGTTTCAAAGAAGGTGTTTTGGAGGCTCAGTCACAGAAACTGTGCAGTCTGTTCAGTCCTGAGTGTCTCAGCTCTGAAGGGGATGGATCACAGAGGGAAACACCTGAGTACAGACATTACAATACACTCTAACACTCCTAAGGTCAAGTGAAAACACAATTTAAACAGTTTACAAAGAATGAACACATGTTTTCATGGAAATTATGTCATTAACCCTTTTTGTTGTGAGTAAATCTCACCGACTGCTTGTGGGACAAGCTAGAAGGAGGACTTATCACAGAATGTCTCCTGTGCTCCAGATGTGAAGTCTCACGCTCTGATCGTACGGTGATGAAGATGGTGATGATGAAGCCTCTCTGTTCTGTGGCATTACAGTTTCTGGCTGCTATGTGCCTCACACTGTTGGATCTTACATGTGAAGATTGGAGAAGACACAGGAGGACTGTGTCGCTTGGCGTTTTTCAGCAGCAAGCCAAGAGTGAAAAACAGGTAGAGAGAAAATTTAGCAGAGAGAACAGACAGAGCAGGAGAGACACGGCTTTAAATCAAACCGCAAAAGGATTGTTGGTTTGGCAAAATTTCTCACAAACCACAGAGTGAAATACAGATGGAAAGAAGGCAGAGACAATAGGTGGAGCAGGACAGAGGATAGAGGGGTTGGGGGGTTGGGATGTGAGAGAGAAGACTGGAGATCTGGTCCTTGTTCTTCTTCTTCTACACACTCTGAACAAAAAACAAGAAAAAAAAATAATTTTATTAAAATTATATCACATGGTAATTGTATGAACTAAATGTGACTACTGCAAAAGGACAAAACAAATATTCAAGCTAAACTGTTGTCGGCTGCCATGTGCAAAAAGTTGCATAATTGGGCACTTTTTAAAAGAATAAATATTTAATTAAATTCAGCAATAATATTTTTAAATACAAATATGATTGAGTGAATCATTAATTAATCACATGTAGTGTGACTACAAAAATGTACGAAAAAAATATTTTAGCCCAATTGTTAAGCTGCACTTATGTGTATTTATTATAAAATTGTGTTTAAAAGGTCTAGCACAAAGTTTGAACCCATCACTTTACAGCTTATATTAGTCATATTATTTTTTTATTTTGGTCTACTTCTCTTACAGTATGTGCACACCTACCAGGCAAAGCACAGTGTCAGTCAGGTTCCTGAAAGAAACGAGAAATAATACGTTAGTTGTCTGTACAGTGTTATCAGACTAACAGAAATACAAAGCCCACACGACATGATACACTGAACTTCTAGTCAGCAGGGTAATTATAGAGTAATATAGCACACCAACTGATACAGCAGTCATTTTACAATTCAAACTAGTTAACTGAAGTATTGCCACTTATGTAAGGCTACTGTTAGACTGTTACTAGCCTTAGCATTGCTGCTAGCGCTAGCATTCCGGCTAGCATTAGCACTTCAGTTAGTGTTAGCAATGCAGCTAGCATTAGCATTGCAGCTAGCGTTAGCATTGCAGCTAGCGTTAGCATTGCAGCTAGCGTTAGCATTGCAGCTAGCGCTAGCAATGCTGCTAGCGCTAGCGCTAGCACTCTTACTGTTAAAACTGAGCCACAATGGCAATAATAAAGCTAATTTCTTACTTTGGTCTCACTGACCGGCAATAAATATCACAGGAATATTATTTTTGTCAGTTAACAACTGCTAAGGCTAGTGTTAGCACTATAGCTAGCGTTAGCATTGTTGCTAGCATTAGCATTGAAGCTAGCGTTAGCACTGCTGCTAACAGCAAAACGTAATAAACGTATATAAATGATAGCGAAGGTTATTCTTTTTTCTTTCTTTCTTCTTTGAATTGTTTTTAACTCTGTTGGACTTGATATGTGAGTTTAAATGTCAAACATGTATTTTTTCCATCATAAAAATAAAACACTGCAGTACTGAGTGTACTGTACTTACCACAGCAGAGAGCAAAGCGGAATGACGACAGTTGGTCCAGTGATAGGTTAAAAACAGATGAGGCGTTCAGGTGGTGCTTGGAAATTTGACCATCAGTTTGAACAGCAATAATGAGCATATACATGTCTGTGTGTTGGTCTCTGTGTGTGACAGACATAGAGAGATAGAGGGAAAAAATACACTATACTAGTGTACAAATTGGTCCTTTTTGCCCAAGTATAAGCGAATGAGTGACATACAGAAAAACAGGGCAACTGGCATTAAATGAGCAAATAAAAAGTATTAAATCTTGAACTGTTTTGTGGGTTTTATTTTAAGACTACTTTGAGTGTATTCGTGGGGAGATAAACTATACAGACTATAAACAAAGACATTAAATGAGATTAGATTAGTTAAACGTTAGTTAAAAGGTGGGAAAATTAACTACAGACCGATAGATGCTGAGAGCTTTAATTATCCAGTCAGAAAGGATGATTTTGAAGTCATCAACTGACTCCAACTGCCCAGATCTGAAAAACCTTTGTGCCAATCACAATGCTCTACTTAGTTGGCATATACTAACTACTGAAAAACTATTAATCTGTGGCAAAACCCTGTCAAATCTGTCTTATTGTACTATTGAAAAAGTTAATCTTACTACAATCTAACATTTTAACCATGGCAGAGTGAGAGAGAGCTCGTTAAGCAGGCAGGTGTGAGCCTGGTTGCTATAGTGACTGCACCCAATGGCTCCATACACACGACACAGACATGCACCTCACTTTTGCTGCTTAAAATGAACAGAAAAGTCAGGCCGAAACAAATTGTTCCCATATGAAAAGTACAAGTCGTATTCACGAAATTCTTTCACCGTGAGCGACAGCAGCTTCTAGTCTACTGAATTCTCAGTTTTCATGCCTGTGGAGTTTATTATATGGACGTGGTGACAGTGGAAAGACACCATGCTCTTCTGATTTTCAAACGAACCTTCTGAGCCATTTTAACATTAGAGTCTATGGAAGAGTTGGAGGGAGGAGGCTGCGCATTGGTGACATTTATGAAAGAACCATAACACCTAGGACAATAGTAAACACATTGGATGAAAGAGGACAGCGATGGCTACGTTTTGAGGGTAAAATCATACCTGTAGAGCAAACGCTGCGGACACAGCAGCAGTTTTAAAAAAGATTTTAAGATTAATTTTTTTGCTCCTCTCACTCTAGCAGTTGAGCTGTCTCACTCTAGCCCCAACATTCCGTCCCATACACACCCATTATAAACTCTGAAACGGGTGAAAAAACATCATGAAACTTAAACTGGAACTGAAGAAAAAGTATAATAGATATTGAAAAGATAAATACAAGTTGAATAGTTGAATGTCTTGTCTTCGTTTTAAAGTTTGAATGGTGGCTCTATGTCAATGTATGTGGAAGTAGTAAGAGTTTAAAAATGAGTAAGTTGAATGAGAATTTGAAGGGTCTCCCCATTGAAATACATGGGAAATTTTTGTTGAATAAAGTTGAATAAAATTAAAAATATAAATGTTAAAAATGAGAAAAATAGAAGCAGTCATGTCCAAAATAATAGGAATCTAACGATGTTTGAATGGTTTTTCTAAGTTGAACGGTTTTGAAGGAGTAGGCTTTCAAAAAACGTACGGAATAAGAAAATATAATAATAAAGATTAGAAGAACAATACTGTGAATGCTTTTCAAGCATTCACACTAATAATAAAGATTACAACAACAATACTGTGAATGCTTTTCAAGCATTCACACTAATAACAGGATTTCAGTTGTTGGCCAGTATAGCCACCAGCTCAGCCTGTAGATTAGTGAGTTAGAACTAAGAAACTATTCGCTGTTATTTATTTATTTATACTTACTGACTAAATTCAAACAGACCTGAGTTTACTTCAAAGGCTGAGCAGATGTAGGACAATTCAGTGTTTCCACAAACATGAAGAGATGTTTGTGGAAACACTGCAGGCAGACATGTGACCAAAGGCCATGATGTTACCGTAGAGACAGACTGACCCGCCTGTCAGGTCAAATGTGCAGTTAGTTTGTAGTAAAAGACTAACTATGATTAATCATTTCCCTAACAATCACTGCACCCCCACTCAATTTTAGATAGTCAGTGCACTGGTTTACACGCTGACACACCTGAGTGACAAACCGTCTGTCAATTAAATCATCACGTTATTCATGATGAAAATGGAAACCATTCTGCTTCCCTGAGAATCTTTTTTGTTGTGTTTACATTCTCAGGCTGATTGTATGCACATCACCACTTTAACATCCTGTAAATTGCATCTGTCTGTTGATTCTGTTAAATGAGTTGTGTTATTGTTGGGATCCATGTGAGCAGCTGGTGAACTGATGGAAGCACATTTTCTTATTTTATGCAATTTTATGTACCTGCCTGTCAAGCTGACTGACCAACACAGTGTAACTTACAGAAGGTGAAGGCATCCATTCAAACGGGTCAGAGGCATATCAAGAAAACCATTACATGGGAACTACATTACAGAATTACACAATTACAAGTCTGATCACCAGGGTTCATTACATATATTTACCTTCGATCAAGACATTGTTTTTGTAACACTGCATGTAGATTATATTAACACAGACATATTTTGTATGAACGGCTGTTTGCAACTTGTTGTATTGGCAAATTCAGTGAAACCACTGAAAGGCATTGCAGCTTCATTTAAAGACACTTATCAGCACCAAGTGCTCTAAACTTACTATGACAGGTATGCTGCATGCTGAAATAAAGATAATTTACATACCAGCCTACTGGGAAAAAATCTTTCCACTGTGGTGCGTTTATAAACTTTTGGTCAACGTGGTTGCTGCTAAGTGTCAATCATTCCCACCTCTTGAACTACAACCATTTTCTTCTGCTTATCCAGGACCGAGTTGCAGGACAGCAGCTTAAGCAAGGAAGTCTGTACCTCCCTCTTCCCAGCTAACAACGTAGCTGAGAGATATAATCTCTTCAGCATGTCTTGAACCTGGGTATCTTTTCTGGTGACATGGTTGAAAAACCTTTTCTGGGAGCCCAGGAGTCACCTAAGAGCTTTTCAGGTGCCTGAACTTCCTCAACTGGCAATTTCAATGTGGGGCAGTATTGACTCTACTATCAGCTTCTTACCTTATCTCTAACGAGGGGTCTGGTCAGTCTAGACCCTTTTGCTTTTGGTATCTTTCAGCTTCATTCACTAGCTCAGGCTCCTTCACCACTTGATAGCTGAGGATTGTGTGTCAGACCACCGCCTGACACACATTGGCTCTAACTCATAGGCCAAAGGTGTCAAACTCCAGGCCTCGAGGGCTGCTGTCCTGCTTGTTTTCCTACTAACTGGTAAATGGCCTGTATTTGTATTTGTATAGCGCTTTTCTAGTCCTTAGAAAAGCGCTTTACACAACCAGTCATCCACCCATTCACACACACATTCACACACTGGTGATGGCAAGCTAAATTGTAGTCACAGCCACCCTGGGGTGCACTGACAGAGGCGAGGCTGCTGGACACTGGCACCACCGGGCCCTCTGACCACCAGTAGGCAACGGGTGAAGTGTCTTGCCCAAGGACACAACGACCGAGACTGTCCAAGCTGGGGCTCGAACCAGCAACCTTCCGATTACAAGGCGAACTCCCAACTCTTGAGCCACGATCGCCCCTTGAAGCTTCTTAATGGCAAAGCACACCTGATCCAGGTAATTGGCAGCAGGTAGGGCCAGGATATCTCAAAAACAAGCAGGATGCTGGCCCTCCAGAACTGGAGTTTGACACCCCTGCCCTAGGAGATGGGACTACAGGAGTGAGCCCATCTATCTTCTTCGGGCTCTAACTAGCTAGGGTATGGCAGGGGTGGCAAACTCCAGGCCTCGAGAGCTGATGTCCTGCAGGTTTTAGATAACACCCTGGGTCAACACACCTGAATCAAATGATTAGTTCATTACTGGGCTTCTGGAGAACTTCAAGAAATATTGGAAAGGTAGTTTAGCCGTTTAAATCAGCTGTGATGGATGAAGGACACATCTAAAACCTGCAGGACACCGGCCCTCGAGGCCTGGAATTTGCCACCCCTTTATCACGATATATATTTGAAAATTTGCAATAACGATATAACTGACAATATAATTGATGCGAGACAAAATACAGAATACAACTTCACAACTTTACTAGCGCAAAAAACCCCATCAATTTATTTTCACTTAAACAAGCAGCTGTTTTTTTGTGTGCATTAAAGCTCACTGCACACTGGATTATAAGGTGCACTGTCGATTTTTGAGAAAATTTAAGGCTTTTACGAGCACCTTATAGTCCCATAAATATGGTAATAACAATGGCCTTTTTGCATGTTCTACCAAAAAATTGTGCTTTGGTGGCTATCTGATAGACAAACACCAAACTAGTTCCACACCACTGAAGTTGCACCATTTTTACAAACCAATTCATCCATTTCACTCAACGATCCACTTTCCCCCTTCTCATCTTCCCTTGCCGCCATGCTTTTCCGGCCATGTGCGTATGAAGTCAAAGGCGCTCCACATGCGCGTTTTACCCATATTCTATCGCAATATTTTATTTTCTTATTGTTGCATAACATTGTACCGGTATTACTGTGAACGGTATAATATGGCCCAGCCCTACTCCCTACCCAGGTCTGGTTCCAGGGAGCATGTTTCTGCTATTGATTGTGTATACAAATGTTTTTGTTCACACTATATTTTAATATATTTAAATAATGCAAACACTTAAAAAACTCATAGGTGATAGTTTTTACCTCCCCAGTCAACTCAAACACTGTGTCTGGCATTTATGTAGTTTATCGAGTTTAGGCTATCAGGTCACTGTTTACCTCATAATGCTGATTGTGGACATTTCCAACTATTTACTTTGGAGGAGATTATAAAACTTTGTAAAAGGAGTAAATGAGTCAGGGAACACTTGGACACTTGGTGATTGAACTCTCTGTGATGTGAGAATGTAATTAAACTGTTTATTGGAGGGAAAGTTGCATGTTGAAAATTCCTAATTGCAACAATATCATAAATAAATAAGCATGTTCATGCACCTTTGTGTGTGTTATACCCTTGACTAAAGTTCAGGCGATGAGGTTTGAGGTGTAGATGAGAGACAAAAGAGACCAGTGGTGGAGGAGGCATGTGAAGAACAGAAGGAGAAAGAAATAATGGGAGATACATAGGGAGTGTCCAAATTCATGGGCTGCATCCTTCTGAGGCCGCAATTGTAGGCCGTTTACGTCACAGTGACGCGACAAAGGCTGTCCAACTTTGTAGACTGTTCCGAATGCAGCCGACAAATGCGTCCTCCTTTTCCCCGAATTTGAAGGATGGTACGGGTGTGTCCTTCGTGGCCCACCATATCCCAGAATTCATAGCGCAGCCCAGCCAAGTTTTAATATTTCTCTTAATGCTCTTTTTGGGTCACAAATAAACTTTTAACATATTTTCAGCTGTGATTGTTGCTGTGTAAACTTCAAATATCTGCTTGGTTTATCAAGATATCACATATTTGCAGAAGTGCTCCGACGTTTTCAGAGACGTCTGTTATCCACCAGCTCGATAGTTAGCCGGGAGCTTGATGGTCAATAGAGCCGGCGAGAATAGCAAATTCACGGCACATCATTTCACTACCCAGGTTAATCATGATATATATGTCACTTAGATAACCTAAAAATGTTATTGTTTGGCTTTTTTCAGTTTTATTTGTTCGTGAGTAAATCGGTTTGGCTGAGATTAAAGTTATTAGATTAGATTAGTTAAAATAAAACTTCCCTTGGGTGGGTTCCTCCTTGGTTTTCACACAGCTGAATAAATGTCTAAGCTGTATTTAGGCATTTAAAATGTTTATCAGATATGTCCTTAGAGAACTTTCAGGAATCAGGAACATTCTAATAAGAGGTTTGTTAGGGTAGAAACAGTTAAGTGTTCCACCTCCTTTAGGTTAAGATGAGCAATTGGGGGGTGCTCAGGTCATTGCATCAGCATCTCACCGTATAACCCTGACTTCAGCAAATATAAGAAAAAATTTTGGTAATTTTTTTCATCATCTCCGTAACTTTCCTCCTTGATCCTTTGCTTATACTGAGGCTACTGGCTTGTGACTGGCTCTGGCTATTTTAGCTTCAGCCACTTTCAGCAACCTTGTTACCTTCTTTAACAGGTTCATGTTTAAGTTTCTGATAAGGGTTGTTAGAAACGTTTTCATGGCAGTCAACCTGCAGTTTACTTTGACGTTTTTGTTCACAGTGAGGAGCTTTGACATTAACAAAATGTGGTAACTGTAAATTTTACCAATCGAGACATCACTGTTTCAGTTTATGATCGTAGGTAGCTTTGTTCTTTTCCACAAAGGCTTTTTTGTTTAAACATGCTTGATATCACGTAGCACATACCATCGTTTCACAGTGTCGTAGCCTTTAGCAAGTCTACTTATATGGTCACAACATTATGCTCATAATCAAAATCCCTGAATGCGATTTTCACTTTGAGCTTCACTGTTGAGCTCTATTGTGACGGTGGTTATTAACTTTCCCTGTTCAGACAGTCTTTCTGCTTCCTGACACCAAAACCCAACATAAATGCTGCAAATATGACAAGAGCAGTGTCAGCAGAACCCTATTAAGCTTGTATATTCACAAATTTATATATTTATATACTAATATATATAAGCTATGTGCTCTTTATTTCTGATGTGACATTTACACATTTGAGCCCTGAAACTTTTAACTTTAAGCATTGAAAATATGTATATATTTTCTGCTCATCAGTACCTGTAAATCCCCCCCCCCCCCCCCCCCCCCCAAGCATCTGAGGGTGCCACCGGGGTGCCTCGTGTGATGAAAATATTATACATTCATATATTTCTTGAGCATGACTGGGACCTTACTGTGGCACCAGTTATGCTGAGCTTTGTAGTTTTTGTATAATTACATGAGTGACCTTGTTTGTTTGTTTTTTTTCTGTTTGTTTTAGTTCCTGAAGACCTCCCACAACTACACGACTGTGTGGAAAATGAGAGTGTGGATGAGCAGCAGGTCTGTAACCAGGAGATGAACTCCAGTTTAATCTTTTTCCAGATTAAAGAGGAACAGGAGGACCCAGAGCCTCCACAGATTAAAGAGGAACAGGAGGAACTGTGCAGCAGTCAGGAGGGAGAGCAGCTTGGACTGAAGCAGGAGGCTGATACCTTCATGGTGACTCTAACTTATGAGCAAAGTGACCACAGTGAACCAGAACCAAACAGTGAGCAGTACCTTCCTCTCAGCTCTCCTGAAGCAGAGCTGAAGAAGAGAACAGATCATGGTAAAAGTCTAGACGACACTCTTGTGTCAGACAGTCAGAGTAAAACTCATACAAGGAAAAATTCTGTGCAATGCAACACCTGTGGAAAAATGTTTCCCTATAGATCCCATCTGATTACACATCTGAGAGTTCACACAGGTGAGAAGCTGTATTCTTGTACCGTTTGTGGGAAAAGATTTGGTCAGAAATCCGATTTGGAACGTCATGTAAGAATTCACACGGGGGAGAAACCGTATTCTTGTGCTATTTGTGGTAAAAAATTCAGAGAGAAGTCGGGTATGGAGCGACATGTGAGAATTCACACAGGTGAGAAACCGCATTGTTGTAGCATCTGTGGGAAAAGATTCATTCAGATGATACAATTAAAGAAACACATGAAAATTCACACTGGTTAAGGTTTCATGTGGGACAGCTGTGAGTCATAGCAGCGTGTTGGTGGTAGAGCTCACACTGACCAGAAGTCAAATTACTGCGACACCTGAGTGAAAAGCCATTCTCGAAGTGAAGGGAGAAGCTCACTTAAAAAAACAACAACCCAGAAACATTGTAATTCTTTATCAATCAAAACACAAGAGTGATTTATTTGTTGAGACTTTTATTCGTAAAACAGAAGCAACAAAGGTCGTTGGTTATAAATTGATAATGCTGCCCATTCATACTTAGCATTAAGGCTAAAGTGTGACTCAGCTGCCACTGGGACACAAACGTCAGTAAAAGAGCAGTACGTTCTGAGTAAACTAATCATGTTCTATGTTGGTTGTAATTCACTTTTTATTTGAATAAATGTATTTCTATAAATATGCAACTTGACCTGCTCCTAAATAATGTAAAGCTGAATTTCTGTTGTTATTACTGCAGCCCACATGCAGTACCATCATGGCCCACCAGGAAGCACTGTTAAAATTGTTTCAGGGAAAACCTGACATTCTTACATTTCATGAAGGTTCTAGTTCAGTATGCTCCTGTTCTTTTATTTTATTGTTTATTGGAGTTAATTATCCTTTCTCAAAGTTTAAATAAATATTTCATCAAAACTTCTTTTGAGTATTTTTTTTCTGTGGTATCTCTAGAAAATGCTTTCCCTGCTCTGGATTTCAGATAAATACGGCCCGGTGTATTATAGTTTCTGTTTGCCTTTCCATCCTTTAACAAGATGCACGAGTTGTAGCTGCAGTAACAAATTTTTTTCTGAGTTTTCTCATTGCTTTTTGCTCATCAAATCAGTCATTATTTGTATTTTATTAGATTTTATGTCATTATGTGGTACAGAAAAATACTCAAATTCAGATTCCTGGTGCCAAAATTATATATATATGTAAATAACCCTGAATGCCTTTCCTTGCACCTTATTTTGGCACTCATTGCTGTTTTCTACTACCAACTTCCTGTTCGGGTGTAGCTTTTATTTTGATGGGACGATTTCCTGTAAAACTGTTTTGGCGCAGTTTTCAGCAGCAGTTGCGGGAGTTTTGAAATGTGATGGCTTAACGGAGCCTATGGAGATTTCTTTTGTCATTAGCAGCCCCCTTGATAGAGGCACAAGGTATGGTTATGATATAAATAAGGACACGTTTAGATGTTTTTGTGACTGTCGCTACATTTGTTAAATGTTACGTTGAAACGAACTTCATGTTATTTTTTTATTTTTATTTTTTTCTCTTTTTTGTATTTTCTCTTTTTAAGGAGAAGGATGTACATCAAAAGGTCTGCTCCACAGGGCCATACTGAGGTCCCGCACCCACCCTCAAATCCCATGGGAAATTTTCCAGTGTTTAATTGACTCAGCTCTTAAATACAGTTTGTTTAAAAAAAAAAACAAAACAAGAGTTTTTCAGAGTTTAGAAGAGCATTCATTCATTCCGTATTTCCTAATTGTGCTCGGCCAAGAATATTTTAATAAAAAAGTGTAGCTCTGTCAGGAACTTTAGACCAGCTACACAAGCTAAACGTTAACATCAATGATGATGTTAAGTCATGTAGTTATAACTAATACCACGGTTGTCATTTTTTCTATGTGCCACCAGCACATTTATCACAAGCAAAGAGTAATGCTGAGGCTAATTGGTCACAGATTTTGATAGGCACTCTTGTCACTTATCCATGGCAATCTATCTGGTAGTTGTTGAAAATTTACTCAGACTATAGGGGGGAAAGTCAGTAGATCATCAAAGTGATCATAAATTCAAACTGAACTTTTAAACCAATCCATCAAGTACTGGAAGATCATCCACTAGTGATGGAAACTCATAAAAGCCGTTTCATGAGCTGAAGATATTCAGAAAAAGGTGAAATAAAGTGGACCCATGGTTTTAGAGCTGCAACATATTCTGTCAATGCATATCCTTTATTTATAATTGGCCTAATGACACATAAAACATCCAGTATAGTAACAAGAGAAAATTATTGGGTGTATCATTTTCTTATGCCCTCTGTTATATAGAACAAAATGTTGAGTCTCCTTATATATCAGTCCATGGGACAGACTAGAAACTTTGCATAAACATGCTTCTCGCTGTCATCTCGGCTTGCCACTGAGTTTCATCCTTATGTCATTTTTAAGTAATGACGCTTACTGCCTCTGCTGAAACCCTTACAACAGAGTCCTCAACTCCTTTGGTGCTTTTGGGATACCAATGGTTGAAATTACAGATGTGCAAAGATGTTAAGGTAACCTCTGTAGAAAGAGTCGACTATGTGACTATTTATGAGGTCTGGTAGTAGTAATTTGTAATTTGCCCCTCTTTGGTTATGTATGTGTGGATGAACATAATTTTATTTTGCAATTTAGGAAATTTTTTTTTTTTTTTTTTTTTTTTTTTTGCCTGTCCCGTTTGGCTCTTTTGCCATCAGAATTGTTGTCTAAAGGCAAAGAAAGATGCCCAACGGATTTACTTTACCAAATTGACCATCCCAGCCTTGCCGTAATGGTCCATTTGATTCACCTTTTATTGTTTATTTTATTTTCACTTGCTGAATACGGGACAGACTTGACTGGGGGAAAGAAGGGGAGAAAGAAAGAGGGAAAGAGAAACAGCTGAGAAGAGGGACGGGGGAGAAGGGCAAAAGACAAAAACCAACAGAACGGGCAGAGAAAAAAAAATGCATATATCAATCACCTGGATCACCTGCTGAGAAAGAAAAAAGAAAGCAAGCAGAAGAGAACAAGAGTAATAGAATAAACAACATCACAATGATATATGGGAATATGACAGTAAATACTAAATATTAAACATTATTGTGCAGCACATAAGATCAACAGAACACAGTGTGCTTTGAGGTAGGAGCCAAAAAGGGTGTAGTTTGTGGGTGTGATCACCCGTGTGTACACCTGTGAGCATGGACGCGCTTGTTTTTTGTTTTTTTTAAAAGGTTCCTTCATGTAATGATCTGCTAGAGGGTGTGGGGGGGCCACAGCCCCGCCCTCCAGGGCATGAAGCAGGTATGGAGGAGATCAAAACTCCAGACATCCAGAGGCCCCCAGAACACAAGAGACCAAGGAAGACCAACAGAGGGGCAGCTGCGCCACTGTCCCGGAAAGAGCTGAGGAGAGTCCCAGATGAGGGCTCACTCAGCAGCCGCGGAGCAGAAGCCAGGGGGGGTTGCAGTGACGCGCCCGTGAGCTCCGCCGGCAGCCAGCCGTGCCTGAGTGACCGAGCCCCAGGCTCCAGGCCCCGATAAGCGGCCGCCAAGGGGTGAGCCGGTGTGTACCTGGACGCCCATCCCCAGACACAAAGAACCACCAACGCACCGATGTCTGAGGGAGTCCGCCACTGGCAGGGGAAGTGTTATAAGGTTTACGATTGTAAGAGTGTGGATTATTTTTGCTTACACGCTGTTTCTATGTATACATCCCCAGCTCTTATGGTGAGATTGATGGTTTACTGCCATTAAACCTTCAAAACGTCATCAGTAAAGTGTCATCCTTCATTCGGGGGGGTTCGCTACAATATGTATGTGTGTGTATATATGTATATAAAAAAAAAAAAACACCCAGCACGCCCCTGCGGGCGGTTTATCCTTCAAGCTCGGGTCCTCTACCAGAGGCCTGGGAGCTTGAGGGTCCTGCGCAGTATCTTAGCTGTTCCCAGGACTGCGCTCTTCTGGACAGAGATCTCCGATGTTGTTCCCGGGATCTGCTGGAGCCACTCGCCTATCTTGGGAGTCACCGCACCTAGTGCTCCGATTACCACGGGGACCACCGTTACCTTCACCCTCCACATCCTCTCGAGCTCTTCTCTGAGCCCTTGGTATTTCTCCAGCTTCTCGTGTTCCTTCTTCCTGATATTGCTGTCATTCGGAACCGCTACATCGATCACTACGGCCGTCTTCTTCTGTTTGTCTACCACCACTATGTCCGGTTGGTTAGCCACCACCATTTTGTCCGTCTGTATCTGGAAGTCCCACAGGATCTTAGCTCGGTCATTCTCCATATATATATATATATATATATCTATATATATATATATATATATATATATATATATTTATATATATTTATTTATTTATTTATTTATTTATTTATTTATTTATTTATTTTTAAAGTATGAAATCAATAGAAAATTAACTCCAGAATCCAAAGGTCTTGAACAATATGAAAAGAAATAGCATGACACCGAGGCAAAGACTTGACAACCAGATATGAGGAGGAGAGTTACCCTGAGGGGGAAATTTACAAATTCCAGCAGCCTGGATGAATTTGAGGACGTTCTTTTCCTTTGACTCACTTTTTTCAGACTGAAGACATGCTATTATGTTTTATCTGTTTTTATTTTTCAGTTACAGAAGAAATGCATTGAATAAAACAAAGTTTAATATTGATTAGTCTGAGCTGGATTATTATTATTATCATCATCACAGCATTCGTTTAAGCAGATTTCTAAAAAGCCAGCAGGATAAAACAGAGTGAGACTTTGTGCCGATGTAGAGCTGCATGACTGTGCTTAAAGTGCCACTAAGTATACATCAAGACTAAATATAAGCACTTAATGGCATTCTGTGTTTTACAAGCTGTTTATTGAAAAAAAAAACTTTAATGTTCTGATTGAGTTAGCTTATTTTTGTAGAAAATCAGGGGCTTCCTTCATTTCCTGAGTCATCATTGCTTATATCTTCATCCTTTTTCAGTGAGTGAAGTAAGGGACTTTTCCAGCGCAGTGTTTAGAGTGCTTCATTTGGTGAAAGCTCATAATGCACATTTCAGATAACTAATAAATAATTCAGATCTAAGGATATTGATGGAATAAAAGGCACACAGTTATGTGCTCAATGTTCTGCTAAATCCTCAATACAAACATATTACGCTGCAATGTAATGAACACGGTTGCACAAAGACTGTCTGCAAATATTTACTAAACCGTTCTATGTACTACAGCATGCACATAATGGTAAACATACTGGGTGCAGAATTAATTTAACTCAGCGGTCCCAGACCAGTTTATGTCCGACAATATTTTCACGGATCAATACAACAAAATAAAACCAGTACCGCTACCAGAAAATTGAAGATTTATTCATAACACACGGGAAAAGACCCAGGGAAACAGAGTTAATGATAAACACGTTAAAAACAACAACTATAAAAACCCTGAAAACCATAAATTTCACACCCGAGCCTCAGCTCTCGCGGCACCTGTCTGTGGCTAATAAATACTGGTCCTTGTCAGGCCACCTGAGTCCAAAAACTGGTGGTAACATAGCCAGAAATAAAATTTATATTTACTAAAATGTAAAGCTTAAGTCACGTAAATCACTAGTATTTCAAAACGAGTCTGTTAAATATTCCTGATTTATCTGGATGCAGCAGACACAAGATACTCCAATAATAGTCGTCTGTATATAAAATGATACTGAGCTAAAGTATTAATATTTACCACAGAAGGTAAAGAAAGCTTCTCCAGATGAAACCCAAGCCAAATGAAGCCTGTCGGTGTAATGGTCACCCTTGAACTTTTTCACCAGTGCAAGTGCAATGCAGTAGTTGAGAAATGTGTACAGAAGAAAAGATAACTACTATGAAAAATTATTCACTTTTACACAGATTTTTTCTTCTTTTACAGTCTTGGCTTATTAATTCTGAATGAAACCTATAAAAACTTTGTGATCTGTTTTCCTGTTTTTCTTCACAGGAAACCAGACTGATAGTCACTCCGTTCTCTCCAGCTCTCTGTATTTCATCAATATAACCATTCTGACCTTTAACCCTTTCCATTTTGAAATATGATGTGTGGAGCGTAAAACCATTGTGTTTATTACTGATGATATACCAATGAAAGCACTGTAAAGTCCCCTTCAGTTTGAACTCTCAGTAAACTTGATCCAACACTGGAAAATCACATAGATCAGCACTAGATGACAATTTATTGTTGTTCTCATTTCATGCGTCACGTCTTTGAGAAGGATCGCATCTCACAACATATAGACTGTTCTGAGCATGAGTGATCAATATATAATGTCTGTTTTATTTATGGGACTTCATTAAAGCTTTTTATTCCCACATTTTCACTCTGAACATAATGGAAGATGGACTGTGCTCTGTTAATGGGAGATGTTTTTGCAAGGGAGTGAGATAATCAAGTCTTATGGCTCAGAGTAATGGTGGTAATCAGAGGGCACGAAAGTCCCTGTTTTTCTGATGAGATCATGAGGGGGATTTGACATAAAGAGTGGGTGAGTGAACCACTCTATAAAACTGAGAGCCCTTGATGTAAGGAAGTTCACTTTCGGTTGTGCTCTGGTCTGTGTCTCTACAGCTTGATCTCCTCCTTTTTGTCTGTTTTGTCTTTTTTAGTTTTCTTGGTGTATTGAAAGTTTCTTTCAGTGAACTATTCTCCATATTAATGTTTCATCTCCTGTGGAGTTTTTTTTCTTTGCATGCTTAAAAAAATGCTTGTAACATCTGGCTTGATTTTTTTTTTGTTCAACAGCTGACCACTGACAGCAAATTTTCTGGTTCCTTTGCTCTGACATATTTACCAGCTGAAGGACTGGTGTAATCTCAAAACTTCAAAGAACAGAGAGGAAAAACTCAGAATCTGAAGCTGAAACACACTTTGATTTTCTGTGGAGAAAGAGAAACCAGCATATTTACTGCTGCAAAGAGGACAACAAAGAACATCTCACTATGGATCTCTGAATTCCAGGAGAACTCGGGCTCTCGTCATGATAAGGTGATGAAGATTTTCTTTTTTTACTGATCAACAGAGTATCTGTTAGGTCTGCATAATGGATAAACATAAATGCCATGAAACAGTCAAAGCTGCAGCAGAAAGGAAGAATGATGTTTTACACTCAGCAGCAGAGCCAGAGACCAGAGCTGGATTCTTAAGATATTTGCATAAAATTACACTGGATCCAAACACAGCACATAAAGAGCTCGTACTATCTGAAGGGAACCGAAAAGCAACATTAAAAGAAGGCGGACAGTTTTACTCTTGTCATCCAGAGAGATTCACTGAATATGAACAAGTGCTGAGCAAAGAGAGTCTGACTGGACGTTGTTACTGGGAGGTGGAGTGCAGAGGAGGAGCAGTTTATGTAGCGGTCGCATACAAGAATTTCAGCAGAACAGGAGGTTTATATCACTGTGGATTTGGACTAAATGAGAAATCTTGGGCATTACGTTGTGACACAGACAGTTATATATTTTACTACAACAAAGTCCAAACTGTCCTCTCAGGTCCTCGGTCCTCCAGAGTAGGAGTGTACCTGGATCACAGAGCAGGTATTCTGTCTTTCTACAGCGTCTCTGAAACCATGACTCTCCTCCACAGAGTCCAGACCACATTCACTCAGCCGCTCTATGCTGGACTTGGTCTTGTGTGTTATGGAGTCACTGCTGAGTTCATTCAAGTTGAGACTGAAACACTGGGTGGACTGAACTTTTGCTGTTGTGGCCCCAAAATTAAGGAATAACTTGCCCCTCCATGTTAGGCTGGCCCCAACACTTGAGATTGTTAAATCACTTGAAAAACTTTTTTCCAAGGCATTTGATTAGTAGTACCATTCAGTTTTTGGTCACTTTTAATCTTCTTTAGTTTGTTCATTTTATTTATTGTATATTTTATTTTATTCATTTTTACTATTTTTTATTTATTTATTTTATTGTTATTGTATTTTCTTTTTCTGTGTAATAATTGGTTTTCTAACTTTTATCACTGTTTTTCACTGGAAAGTACTTTGGTCAAACATGTTGTTTTTAAAGTGCTCTATAAATAAAGTTGGATTGAAGTAAAACAAATAGGTTTATCTTGAACCCTGATTTTCAGAGTGTGCCTCAGGGAAATCCAGCCCTCCTACAAAAGAGTGCACAAAGGTATTAGTATGTGCAAACTCATTCGGGGTCGGAGTGGGTGGGCTGTCCCATCTCGCTTCCATCGCAAAAAACGAAGTTCAAAAAGACTGAAAACAAACGTGCAATAAAGTCACAAATTTAAGAAATGCCAGAGGGTTTTTTTTCTCAACGTGGCCCTAAATCTCCTTTGTAGAGAGAGCCACACACCAAACGCACAAAGCGTTTACTGAATCAGTCACGTGGTACGGCCGAACGTCAACACGAAGGTCATCAAAACGAGCCCGACACAGACGTCTGTCATTTTTTCCCTGTCCACGTTTCACTCCAGTAGGTGGCAGCAATACACCTGTAAGCTGGTTTGCCAACTGCCATCAAGCTCAGAAGAAGGAGAAGGAAGGAAGTGGAGGGGCAAGTGTGGCTGTTTGAGTGGAGCGGTGTGTGCAGACATGGCTGCTTTTTAACGAAGCGGACTGAAGTCGGAAGAGCGACACAAACTAAAGTATTGATCCCGTCACATCAGTGTGGATCTGATACCAACGTCTGTATCGCTTCTATCGATGCTTGTATCGATCCGCTCAGCCTGAGTTGAAGCAGCGATGAGTTCAGCTCAGTATCTGAGAGAGTTCATCAAGGAGAGACTAACTGCTGTTTGTGAAGAAATCTTCTCAGAGGTTCAAAAAACCATCGTCCAGTATGAGGAGGAGATCAACCGTCAGCACAGACTGCTGGATATCAGCCGGACACCCGACAGAAACTCACACATCATAGGTATGGACATGTTTTTAACTCTGTGCTGTTCAAGCTCAGATTCTTCAGTGTTTGGTTGATTGGTGATAAATCTGAATCTTTGTTCCTCAAGACCCCCTACAACAACACAACTGTAAGGAAGAGGAGGACCCAGAGCCTCCACAGATTTACGAGGAACAGGAGGAACTCTGCAGCAGTCAGGAGGGAGAGCAGCTTGGACTGCTGGAGACCATCTGTGAACCTGATATAATGTCACACAGAATAGGTATGTAAACTGTGATGGTAGTAATAAAAATGAATTAGGCCTGCAGCTATTGATTATTCTATCAAATAATGGATTAATTGGATAAGAAGTACTTTTGTCTCATTAATGTACAATAATAAATATTATAAAGAGAAAAAACACTTTCAGAGTGAACAGAGTGAACAGAGGCTTGTTAGGTTGGACACTGAAGTATTATTATTATTAAATAAAATCTACACCATCAAAACATCTTGTTCTCTTTTCAACAGCACAAAACTGTCCTTTGATTAAAATCAGAAAGTCTTCCAAGAGGACAAAAGAATTTTTTATGCCATAGTTTAGATTGCAGATATCTATATGAAATATATTATTTGGCTTTGATCCTTGACTGTACTTGAAATTAACCTAAATACTAAGAGAAAGATCACGTGTGTCCTGCATGAGGATAGGGATTTGTGTTGGTGTGTGGGGCTGTATCCTGTAAGTTTATATAAATCCAAAAGTAATGTAATGAACAGTGTAACGAATAACTCCTTCCAGGTGGAAATAACTGTAACAATGACCTGACACACACAGTGTTTGACGTGTTGTTTTCTTTTCTTTTGCTTGGTTTAGCAGTTCGCGTTTTTGGTTTAAGGCACTCTCGAGCCAGGAGTCAGCTCCCTCCGCAGCTCCTGCACTGCACACACTCCTGTCAGTCTCACCTGTTACTATATATATGGAGAGAGTCATTAGTCAGCACACACACCTGTCCCCTCTGCTGCCCTGACACCGCCTCAAGAGTTCACTGCACCACCCTTCCACTGCAGCGGGGCAGAGACCACACCCCTCCCATAGTAGCATACTGCATTACTTTAAAGAACGGTTATGAAATGCCTTCGACATGCACACACATGCAATTAATTTGCATGTATGTAATGCCTTTGATATGCTGCTTGGAGATAGTCGGGACTCTCAAAGTGGAGCCAGTGAGAACCTAATAACAATAAGAGAACCATTAAAATTTGAATCGTTAAGTGATTTGAGAATGGAATTGGAACAGCTAAATCCTCATCAAATCTGATCACTACTGAGGGGTCAGATCAAATGTTTTCTCAACAGCTTGTTTTTCTGCATTTGTCTCTTCAGACCTCCAACAGCAGCATGTTGGTGAGGAAGAGGAGGGTCTGGGTGAGGAAGAGGAGGGTCTGGATGAGCAGCAGGTCTGTAACCAGGAGAGGAACTCCAGTCTGGACCAGGAGGACCCAGAGCCTCCACAGATTAAAGAGGAACAGGAGGAGCTCTGCAGCAGTCAGGAGGGAGAGCAGCTTGGACTGAAGCAGGAGGCTGATGCTTTAGCAGACAACACTGCTGCTTCAGAGAGTCAAACTGAAGCAAGGGAAAAGTCTCTACAGTGTGACACTTGTGGGAAAACGTTTCAGTATAAATGCTTACTGGCTGCACATTTGACAGTCCACACAGGAGAGAAACGGTTTCCTTGTAGCAAATGTGGCAAAAAATTCAGTCAGCTGACACGCTTGAAAAATCACATGAGAATTCACACAGGTGAGAAGTCGTATCCTTGTAGCACCTGTGGAAAAGAATTCAGTAAAAAATCAGCTCTAAAATCTCACGCGAGAGTTCACACAGGCGAGAAGCACCATTGTTGTAGCATCTGTGGGGAAAGTTTCATCTGGAATATGCAGTTAATACGGCACAGGAGAATTCACACAGGTGAGAAGCCATATTTTTGTGGTACCTGTGAGAAGAGATTCATTCGGAAGATACAGTTAAAGGATCACATGAGAATTCACACTGGCGAGTGTCCGTACTCGTGTAACAGCTGTGGGGAAAAGTTTATTGACCTATCAGCATTGAAAGCTCACGTGAGAATTCACACAGATGAGAAGTCGTATCCTTGTAGCACCTGTGGAAAAGAATTCAGTAAAAAATCAGCTCTAAAATCTCACGCGAGAGTTCACACAGGCGAGAAGCACCATTGTTGTAGCATCTGTGGGGAAAGTTTCATCTGGAATATGCAGTTAATACGGCACAGGAGAATTCACACTGATTAACTGTTTCATGCTTAGAGAATATGGGGACAGCTGCGAGTTATAGCAGTGTGCTGGTGGTAGAGCCGACACAGAGGAGCAGCCTTTTGCAGGAGTCTGCTCCTGTTGTGTAGACTTGTTCTTTGTTTATTATCCAGGGATCGAGTTCTGTTATTGTTCTACTGAAGCCTCGTCTTTTTCTTTTTTAATCAAAGCAAGAGTAACCAAAGCTGAGTGTGTTCATTCAGGTTTTTAAGTCTCAGACAAACATCTGGTTTTAGTTTTTATATATACTTGAATATATTGTCTCACAGTCACACAGTGTAATGATTTTCAGGCACGGTACTTGGACTTTGCTGTTGTTGTTGTTGTTTTTTAATATAAAAAAATCCAGCTGTGTCTGCTAAATGCAGAATAAACTAAACTAAATAAAGATTACCTTCAAACTTCTTTTGACAGAGTTTCACTTTCAGGAGGAAAATGTTTTAATAAGTCACTTATTGTGAATTACAAAGTCTGTGGCACAAGAAATCCAACAGCAAATGTCTTCTGCCTGTTGTAGCTGCTACTAGGAGTGTTTATTTGTTGTAGGGTGACATGTTATCAGAACGAGTGCATAATCAGCTCAAACCTGTCTGTCTAGAACACTTCCCTGTGGCGCAATGGACAATCATCTGACTATGGATTTAAAAAAATCCAGGTTCAACTTCTGGCTGCTTTAGTCTCTTTGCGGCCTCCCTATGAGGGCGAGAACACACTTTATGGACATGTAGATACTGGGTAAGGGAGAGATGCTGGTGCTATTAATCGTTTGGATTCAAATGAAGGTTAGAACAGCAGCTCTAATGTCTTGTGTGGATGTAACTGTATACTGAAAATATCACAGTGTCACGTCAGTGCACTCGTAGAATAAAAAAACAAGAGCTTCATTTCTTTGAATAATAATTTTATGTTGTTTCTCTTCTACTTCACGGAGAAGTCAGTAGTTCTTTATTGATCACAAAGATTTTTTTCTCACTTTGTGCATTTGTGAAGACTGTGTCATTTCATCTGCATTGATCTGTTTGTCTGCTGTTTGTGACTCAGCAAACACTGCAGGAAGTTTACTTTTCATTATTATAATTAATGAGGAGTTCATTGTATTTAATGTGAACAAACTCAGGTTATTTTTTAAAAAGGAAAAAGGCTTGTGTTCATTCCAGGATCTGACAATGTGAAGCTAATCTGAGAGAATAAATGAAGCAGTTTTCCTCCTTGGTGCTTTTGCACTGATTTTAGTTTGTTGGCAGTAAGTTCACGAGCTCTGTGTGTCTGACTTGATTTCATATGCAAGAAAATGATTAAACACAACTGAACCTGCAGAAAACATTAAAGTGAGACTGAAAGACAACTGTCACACAGAGCTGAGGGAGACACCTGGTGGACAAACACAGACATGACAACAAAAAACACTAAAGCGCAGAGGGATGACAAACGGCTGGAAATAACTCCAGGAAAGGATTGCTGTGCATCAGAAAAACACTCAGCACACACTAATATCTTGTTGGCTTCATTAAGGAAGTGAAACTGGCTGATAGTGTAGACACCAGGCTGTTTTTAATAACTGGTTTGTTTTTCAATCTGAGCTCCAAAGGTTGAAAACACAAATCCTTTTTCATGATTTCCTGTCCTGTCGACACATCACTGAAACAGGCATCGAAGTCAACGGTGGCTTTAAACCTGGAAGAGAGGAGAACTAGGGACAGAGCCAAGCTAACGACAAAGAACAGGACACTTTCTCTCTCTCTCTTAAGAGAGACACAAATAATTTGTGTGGAATCTTATTTAATGCAGAACAAATAAATAGTCTGAAAATAGTTAATTCAAAAAAGCCTTGGCTGCATTTTTGGGTAAATAGCTGCATATAACTTTGTTGTCTGCAAAACTTATGCATAGATTTTTAATATTTACGATTTATATTTGCATTTCAAATTATGAAAATGATTCGTTAAACATGTTTGTGGTTGTAACAGTAAAAAGTATCACTTTTTTCTACTCTGATTTTATGTTTTTTGTCTGATTTAAGATCAATTGTGTTAATACAGTATGTCAAAATGAAAAAAAACTGTAAATTCACATAGGTCGTGCTGAAAATAATGATACCAAACAAGGGAAGATAAACTGTTTTTAAAGGTGAAATATAGAGGGAAAATTAAAATTAGTCAAAAACAGCCAACTACACCCTGGACCCCAGAGGGTTAACCCTTTAAGGCATGGCTATTCAACTATGAAGTTAGTTGGGCCAGATTTTCAAACCGAGGAATTTATCTGGGCCAGATATTTTTTTTGAAGCCAGTAAGCAGCAGATCATGATCAATTTCAAACCCACACAACTGTACTGAAAAACAAGTATTTTTTTTATTCCTATTCCCCTGTAAATCTGGTGACCTCTCACAAATGCAAACCAAAAGGTCCATTTAAAAAAAAAAGGGAGCTATAACTAAACTATTTTTTGCACATTTGAAATAATAATAATAATAATAATAATAATAATAATAATAATAACAAAAAAAACATATTGATAATTCCCTTTCAAATTAAAATAAATATTTCGCTGACCACTCACTTTTCCTGCCATGGATGGAGCCCCATCCGTCACAAACAGACACGCTTCATATCCAGACCATTTCTCTGTGTTTCTGCCAGGACCACAGGCAGGGCCACTCACAGGTTGCTTCTGGGCCGCATTTGGCCCGCGGGCCGCCATTTGAATAGGCTTGCTTTAAGGCTTATCGGAGCAGGCACACTTTGTTTTGCATAACTATTTTTAAAACCTAGTAGAATTGCAACCACATAAGCTAGCAAAGGATGAAAATGATGTTTTCTATTCAAAGTAGGAAAAAATGGAGACCAGGCAAAGTCAGAGCTGAAAACTTTTTCTTTTAACTTTTTTTAATTTTCACCTTGAAAGCAGAGTTTTTACTGAGATATTTTATGAGTTGACAGCACCATGTGCTACTTTCTCTCTGCTGATATGAGTAAATGGAGCTCACACACCTGTCTGTTTCTCTATGTCTATAAGCAGCAGGTACACCACCTACTGAAACTGAGGTGAAGTGCACCAAAACCTCTGTTAGTCGTGATCACGTGACATGGGTGTTTTGAACCACGCTTCAGAGTTGTGTTTGAAAACATCTGTGCTCCAGAAGCTTGACTCAATGTAGAAACATCTTTTTATAGCGTCCCATCCGCACTGATATCACCTCTTCACTACACTCCAGCTCCAAAGGTTAACTGTAGAGTCAAAGTGAATTCCCAAAGAAGGAAAGCTTGTAACTCTCTCCAATCTCTTCAAATCTTCATCAGTGAGCTTCCACTTTTTTTTGTGGTTCACTTGTCCAGCATATTTATTCAGGTAAATTAATCATAACAAAATTTAAACCAAAGCAAACCTTTCATTCTGAGCTTGCAAGGACCTCTCTCTCACCACTGACTGGTTAGTCAGTCCTACTTTTGCGCACTACTCCTGGCATTGTAGTGGGTAAAAATCAGAAACAAAGAAAAACTTCAGCTGAATAAGAGAACACTCTCATGCTGCATTCACACATTAGAGCAGGGGTGGGTAACTCCAGGCCTCGAGGGCCAGGTCCTGCAGCTGATTCAAATGGCTAAATTACCTCCTCAACATGTCTTGAAGTTCTCCAGAGATTTGGTAACAAACTAATCATGTGATTCAGGTGTGTTGATCCAGGTTGATATCTAAAACTTGCAGGACACCGGCCCTACTGAACAGGAGCATACTGAACTTTAACCTTTATAAAATGTAGGATGAGTTTGGCTGATACAATTATAAGAATAAAGCATGAAACCAAATAAACAACGTCTTGAAATACTGTCTTGAACATGAATCATCTTTTCACTCAGGTGTTGCAGTGATTCGACTTCTGGGCCCTATTTCAGGAAGCCGGTTTAGTGCAAACTCTGAGTAAGTATACCCTGAGTTAACGAAAACTCTGGGTTTTCAGTTTCACAAAGCGAGTTTAGATTCATCTTGAGTGAGTCACTATGACGACACACTCCGTGAAGCTAACCTGCCCCCTAGCAGGTTTACTACTGAGCGCGTTTCCAAGGCTACCGTCTGTCGGGCAGTCAGGAATGTTACAGTTGCACTGAAACGTCTCCTGTACTCGTCTGTGGTGTTCCCCGGTCATAGACCCACAAGATTCATCAAAGAGGGATTCCACAAAATTGCAGGTAGCAGGATGAACAAAACTTAATTCATGATGTGGTGATACTTGGACTACTACTTAAATTTTACATTTATTTTCAGGGTTCCCAGGCGTGATTGGCTGTATAGATGGCACTCACATTCCAGTCATTGCTCCTTTAGTAAATGAAGGAGACTATGTGAACAGGAAGTCTTTCCACAGCATTAACGTACAGGTACATAGTTCCCTGTAGCATTTCAAACTAACAAATTATTTCATTATAGTAATGGATGCTAATTTGTGTTCTCTGCACTGTGAAGATCATATGTGATGCTGCCAACATTATCACAAATGTGGAAGCCAAGTGTCACACTGTACAGACTGTTTCCTTGGCCAAAAAAAAACGGAGGCCCAAAAAACAGGTGGGGGTGGTGGAGGACCCCCACCTGTTTTTTGGGCCTCCGTTTTTTTTCTAGTGGCCATAATGGGTCACATTTGAGCATACAGAGTAAGCAAATATGTACTTGTAATGTGCTCAGATAATTTCAATAAGTGCTTACAGAAAGAAAATTAATGTAGCCTCTAACTGCAATTGATTTACATCGGACAACAGACCAAGCACTATGGCTCATAATACAATTATACCTTACCTGTTTGGACTATATTTTTATATTTCATTTTTACTTGCTGCCAGGAACGTTTGGGGCCTGTTGGGTTGCACTTGTGCTCACATCATCACAAAATAAAATGTATAAAATATAAAATAACATATGATAAAATAACGTGTTAAATGGGTGGAAATCCCTCGATCAATGTTTAAATTAACACTCACGCATTGACTCTGTCGGCTATGTTTTGCCATGCATGCTCCCTTTCTTTTGCAGCTGAGGCTGTGTTACTTTTTTTCTGCAAGATTTGCATGTTATCAACATATGCTGCCATCAGAATTTCGGCGTCAAGCGCTGTAAAATACATTGACCGCGCCTTCTTTCCCTCCGTCTCCATGGTGACTCGCTTAATCTGTGCTCCACTAATCAGGGCTTTATGTATCCTCGTGCGCGCGCTTAACTTGGGGTTAAAGCAACTCCGCGTTGATTGAACTACTTGTTATCAGCCTTTCTGAAACGGAATATTCCGAGTTGGACAGTTCGGGGTTACTCAACCCTGAGTATCGTTTTTCACTCTGAGTTTTCTAAACCGGCTTCCTGAAATAGGGCCCTGGTCAGGGTGAGTTCTACCACCAACACATTGCTATGACTCAGGGCTGTATCACATTTTCAAAGTATTAAACATTTAACCAGTGTGAATTTTCATGTGTTTCTTTAAGTTCATCCTCTGACTGAATCTTTTACCACAAGTGCTGCAAGGATATGGCCTTTCACCAGTGTGCACTCGTGAGTTTTTAATGTTGATTTCTCATTGAATCTTTTCCCAACAATGTGGCTTCTCTCCTGTGTGAATTCTTGTGTGAGTTTTCAAGTGTGCCAGCTGATTGAATATTTTCCCACAGGTGTTACACGGATACGGCTTCTCACCTGTGTGAATTCTTACATGAGTATTCAATGATGATTTCTGATTGAACTGTTTCCCACAGGTGCTACAAGGATATGGTTTTTCACCTGTGTGAACTCTCAGATGTGTAGTAAGGTTGGATTTAAAGTTAAACGTTTTTCCACAGGTGTCACACTGTACAGACTGTTTCCTTGTGTCAGTTTTACTTTCTGACACAGGGGTGTTGTCCACTCCCTCATTGTGATGTCTCCTCTTCTTTAGCTTTGTATTGCTAGTAAATCCTGAGTCCACGTGATGGCTTTCTTCATGATCTCGGCTCTCTGCTTCAGGAGAGCTGTGAGAAAGGAGCTGCTTACTGTTTAGTTTTTGTTCACTGTGGGAACTTTCCTCATAAGTCGGAGTGTCCATGAAAATATCAGTCTCCTGCTTCATTCCAAGCTTCTCTCTCCTGACTGCTGCAAAGCTCCTCCTGTTCATCTTTAACCTGTGGAGGCTCTGGCTCCTCCTGGTCTGGGCTGGAGTTCCTCTCCTGGTTACAGACCTGCTGCTCATCCAGACCCTCCTCTTCCTCACAGTCATGTTGTTGTGGGAGGTCTTGAGGAACAAATAAATACAAGAAAAAGTCAGTTATGTGATGATAAATGGTGATCAGACCAGAGAGTCTGTCATTTGACTGATCGTGAGCCCGTCTGTTTCATGCATGCACAACACACGCACAGCAGCTCAGGCAAACAGTTGTGCATACTCACAGCCACACACTAATATATTGACATTGAAGCTCCTCACTGCGAGCAAAGACCCAAAGTCCACCAAACTAAACTGCAAGGTGACCATTTTTGTGCAGCAAACCTGACCACACTCTTAAACACGGTCATGTTAAAGAAGCTAACAAAAGAAAAATGGCTAAACGTTCCCTAATGGTTCTACAAATGTAAACTTCAGGAAACATTGTCTGAAGGTCATGTGAAAGTTACATTTATGGAATGTGACCATCTCTTCTGTCAGTGAGAGAGCAGCAAAAGAAAGTCCTTATGTGGTACATGGCGCTCAAAAGTCTGTCAAAGAATGTTTCAGTACGACTTTGGTAAGCTATGAAGCTGCACCGCTCGATGGATTGTCTGAGCATTACAGCTACCGTAGTCAGGAGCCTCGCGGAGTAATCTGGGTCTAAAGCTCCGTCCGCTTCAGGTCCCAAAATCAAATGAACACTGCGGCATCACTGAGAGTTAACTGTCTAAACTCTTTCATCTTTAATAAAATGATCAGTGTTGTTGCGTTAACAGGTGTAACAATTAATTTTAACATCCAGGCATCCATGAAAACAGAATGTATTAAATTTAACAGAGTTAGAAGTTAGCTCGCTAGTTTCCACCTAAACATGATATAGCATGTTCTGACTGAGAGATTTCAGAAAAAACTTAAAATGTACAGCTCTGCTATCACTTCCAACAGAAATGAAGACAGAAACAGCGGTGACTTTTTTAGGGTCAGACTAGCTGGTATATAATGATGTGCTACATGATCGCTAGCGACACAGCTATGTTAGCATAATATAAACACAGTGAAGCTGGAGTATGAACGCTAACTTTTTTCCACTTGATAAAAGTTAATGGTACAAATGTAATCGCATGGCAGGATGCTGCAAACAGATCAAACTTCAGTCAGGAGAACAACTGAGATAATCCATCCACAATACGAGGTTTGTCAATAATATACTGCAACAACAAGGGAATAGAGCAGCTGTGAGAGAATTCAACATTAATGAATCAATGGTAGGGAAGTGGACGACGCAAGAAGAATGAGTTGAGTAAAGTTTGAGTTATCTGACTGTTTTGTTTAGCTTAATGTGCCTTATGAACTGAAAAGTATGGTACTACCAAAAAAAAAAAAAAAAAGACAAAAATGAGAAAACACCCACAAATGTTTCCAAAAATGTAGTGTTTTGTTTTGTTTTTTGTAATCAAACTGTTTATTAGAGGGGAAGTGTGTTTGAGGACACTTGAGCCTAACATTAGCTGGCATAAAGTTAGCTCAAAACCAGCCGTTATTGTTGTTTAGCAGGCTCCTTTTGTGAGCAGTCCAGAGACCAGAGGTTCACATGTCTGATCTCTTGAAAAATCAGTAATTGCAGCAATAGCTGAAATAAAAAGGATGTTTCTGTCCATGTTCATGTGTTAGTGCTCTGACTTCAGTTCAGGAAATTAGAATGTGAACAGTTAAAAACATGTCCATACCTGTGATGTGTGAGTCTGTCGGGTTTCCGGCTGATATCCAGCAGTCTGTGCTGACGGTGTATCTCCTCCTCATACTGGACGATGGTTTTTTGAACCTCTGAGAAGATTTCTTCACAAACAGCAGTTAGTCTCTCCTTGATGAACTCTCTCAGATACTGAACTGAACTCATTGCTGCTTCCGCTGAGGCTGGACGGATCGATATAAGCATCGATGACGTGAAGCCGACATTGGGATCAGATCCACAGATCGATACTTTAGTTTGTGTCTCTCTTCCGACTTCAGTCCACTTCATCAAACAGCAGCCATGTCTATTCACACTGCTCCACTTGAACAGCCACACTTGCCCTCCACCTCCTTGCTTCTCATTTTTCTGAGCTTGATAGTAGTTGGCAAACCAGCTTACAGGTGTATTACTGCCACCTATTGGAGTAAAGTGTGGACAGGAGAATAGCAGGAAAAAATTTTAATTTTTTATCATTCTCTCCCAGGTCATCCCAAAATTTGATGTTAATACGATGGGTTTTTACAGGCTTTGCCAGTGCCACTATAACTGCATGCTTTCAGACTGATGGGACCGATATAAGACAACTATCATCCCAATAACGATATAAATCACAAAAATGTAAAAATTTTCTGTAAATTCTGTGAATCTTGGGCAGCTGAAGTGTTTCCAGCTGGGCGTCGTGTACCTGGAGTCTAGTGTTTAACCGATGTGTAATGGAGACCAGGGGTTCCATTACCTGGTTGGTATTGTTAGTGATTAATTGTTGGATTAGGAATTTAAAATAGGGTAATAAAGAAAACACATTAGTTCTTATGGAGTCTTTTATTAGGTTATTTGACATACAATTAATAATTTGACAGCTGGTAACGGAAAAGAGACAGTGGGACTGGCCATCCTACCTGTGTCGGAGAAGAGCCAAAGTTAGAGCTAGTGATGAGACGTTCTGTATCGAGGCATCGAAGCTTGTGTCGAGTAATGGAGGGGGCGTTTCCGCGATGCGCGTATCCGGTTGTTCAGTGATGACGCGACGAATCCTACTTCCGGGTCTAAAGTAGTCTGCGTTTAATATGGCTTTTGTGTTGTTAACATGTTTAATGTTGTGCATTTTCTTCTATTTGATCTCAAAAAGCTCCTAAAACAGTCAGCGATCACTGTTGACCTCCCTCGGCTTTTATTACCGCTAATCATTTATTTAAGCTCAGTTTTTAAAACCTTAGGATGTAACTACAGCCCAGCCCATGCAGCAGTATATGAATGACTAACCTCGTATTGTGGATTGATTATCTCAGTTGTTCTCCTGGCTGAAGTTTGGTCCTTTTACAGCATCCTGCCATGCGATTACATTTACAGTGGAAAAAAGTTAGCTTGTTTATATTATGCTAACATAGCTGTGTCTCTAGCGGTCACGTAGCACATCATTATATACCAGCTAGCCCAACTTCAGTAACCCTACAAACGTCACTGCTGTTTAGTTTTCTGTCTTCATTTATGCTGGAAGTGAAAGCAGAGCTGTACGTTTTAATTTGTTTCCAAAACCCCGCAGTCAGGACATGCTATATTGTATTTAGATAGAAGCTAGCGAGCTAACTCCATGCTAACTTCTAACTCCGTTAAATGTCATAAATTCCGTTTTCATGGATGACTGGAAGTTAAACTCAATTGTTACACCTGGTAGAGCAGAACGCTGATCATTTTATTAAAGATGAAAGACTTTAGACAGTTTTTCAACTCTCAGTAATGCCATAGTGATCATTTGATATATAGACCTGCAGCGGAGTTTAGACCCAGACACGGCTAGTGATGTCAGACTGAACAACCGGATAGAGGCTTGCTTCATTTATGGGAGGAGCTGAAAATGATGACGTCCGAAGCCTCGCTGCCCGGCTGTACCAAGTGACTGGTTCATGAAGTGGTTCGAATTTTGCCGCGAGATATGACAGCGATATAAACCCCTCAGACTTCATTCAAAATGTGGGTGTTTGATGGAGAGTTGTTAGTGAGAGTTTGGAGACAGTTTGGAGGTTTAGGAGAGTGAGGAGAGAAAGTCAGGAGAGAATGGAGCCAGCTAAGAAGAGGAGGATGTCCTCCCCTGTGTGGGAACATTTTGATCTTATTCCTCCCAACAAGGTATGTAAATTTCCACAGAAGATGTATTTTCATAATACTGATGGTGCAATACAATTTATGTTAAGCTGTCTGTACTTTTGTACAAGGTGAAGTGTTTGCTATGTGCCAGGGAGCTGGGATATAACAACAACACCTCATCCATGCTTAGGCACTACAGAGCTTTGCATGAGAATAAGGGGAACACCGATGGAGCAAGACCAGGTGAGCCATCAAATGCAATGATAATATAGCATGCTTTAATGTTACTAAATGATATAACAATATTATACAGCTGTTATAAGTTACGTGTGTGATATTTGTATTTGTGCTTCGTCTTTATTGTCTTTCCTCAGGAGAACAATCTCAAATAGATGAAAACCTGGTCAGCATGGTGATTGAGGACTCCCAGCCATTTAGCATTGTGGAGGACAAAGGATTCAAAAGATTTGTTAAATCATTAAATCCTAGCTATGTTCTCCCCACTAAAAAGGCCATAAAAGCAGTGAAAATTTAGTTTTTACAGAATAAAATGTGAACAGGCAGGACTGATGCCTCAGTGTGTAGCTGTCCATACCTCAACGTTACAAAAGCACAACCACTGTCCACACCCCAACCACACCTCACCTCACAGTAAATGATCATTTCCATTTCAAGCATTTCCAAATAATCATTTTCCATACTGGCAGTATAAATATACACAGTATACTGCCATCACTACAATATAGATGTTTTACACACTCCTTTTGTTGTTGACATTTACAGGCTGTGTGCAAAATGCCACACTCTTCAAATTCATGCCAGCTATTATTTTTACGTCCAGTAGGTGTCCTACTAGAGCAAATGAAGCTTCAAGAAGCTTTGCACTGGGGTGAACCAATTGGATGGAAAGCTTCAGTGCTTCATGAAGCTTCATCTGCCCATCACTAGTTAGAGCTGCTTGCAGTTAATCACTTATCAATAACCTAAACATATGTGAAATGAGAACTTTTAAAGGTACTCACCTGTCCTGGTTGCTTCTTGCAGGATGTGGAGCAAAAGAGTGAAAGCAGCTCAATCACCTGTTTAAGAGCTCTTGGAGCAGACCAGTGTGCCGGGTTAGGGAGTATGGATAAAGAGGGTTTTAATTTAGATAGAAATGGGTGAAGCTTATGTTATTGGTTTGTTTATAGTACGTGTTGGAAATATGTATATGTTTGTGATGTGCTTTAATGTTATTGTATGTTTGTTTGTGTGGAGGGTTATGTGTTTCATTTTGATTAGTTAACCCCATACTTGGGCTATTCCGGATGCTCACCTGAAAAGGTAGAGTATAAAGGGAAGCCATTTTGTTTAGTTGTAGTTAGTGTTTGTGCTGTTATCATGCTCCTTCTTTAATAAAGTGCCAATCCATGGATGTCTTTTACTCCAGTCTCGTGTCATATTCTCTTTTTTTGCTTCTCTTTTTTTTTTTTTTTTTTTTTGTCCCGTTTGGATCTATAGCCATCAGAATTGTTGTCTTGAGGCCAAGAAAGATGCCAAGCGGATGTATTTTACCAAGTGGATCATCATGGCCTTGCCATATTGGTCCATTTGATTGACCTTTATTATAATTATGAATTTATTTTATTTTCAGTTGCTACAAACGGGACAGACATGACTGTGGGATAGGACAGGGAGAAAGAATGAAAGAAAGAGAGGGAGAGAAAGAAAACCAAAGGGGAGAAGAGACGGTGAGAAGGGGGGGAAGAGAGAAAAAAACACAAACAAACAAAAAAAAAACAACTCCTGGGTCACCTGTATGGAGAAAAAAAAACAGAAGAGAAAGCAAACAACAAAGAGCAACATAATAAGAAAAAAAAGCACCATCACAATAAACTAGCTAGCAGTAGATATCAATAGTTACTAAATAATAAACGATATTGTGCAGCACGCAAGATAGACAGCGCACAATGTGCTTTGAGGCAGCAGCCAAGAAAGGCCTGGCTTGCAGTCTCCACTCTAATTCATCTCAAAGGCGTTCTACCGAGTTGAGGTCAGACTCTGCTAGTCAGTCAAGTTCTTCCTCACCAAACTCCCTCATCCACATCTTTATGGAGCTTGCTTTGTGCACAGGTGCGCAGTCATGTTGGAAGAGGAAGGGTCCATCCGAAAACTGTTTCCACAAAGTTGGGAGCATGAAATTGTCCAAAATGTCTTGGTACGCTGATGCATTAACCCTCTGGGCTCTATCCTGGGACTTTTCTTTTTCCAACCATTTTCATTCTGTTAATACAAATGGAATGAAATTTCCCAAAGGTTTATATTTGTTCAGATGTTTTAATTTTCAACATCAGCTCCTTAATAATGTCAATAATATTCACTATACACCAAATTGTTCCTCTTGACTCTATCGTGGCCATTTTTGACCAATTGAAACCCATTATAACCACTTTTTTTGATTCCTTTTTATTGACAGTAGTAAATCATGCAATTTAGGTAAAAATGCTTTCATTTTAAACTCAACACATGAAAATTGTAGTTTTTAATATTTTTTTTTTTTACAAAATTGCACCAATTACCCATTTTTGGTTAAACAAGCAATTTTATTTAATATTCTGAGTTTCTAGTAGGCCTTTGATGGCTGACCACACTCCAAAGGACCAAAATAATGAAACAATTTTGACAAAGGTTTGATCTTAAGGATCTAATAGTTTGTGTTTGTGCATGACATTGGAGCACAAACATATATTTGCAAGATAGACTGGAATAAATTATGACGCATCAAATATTACATAGGCTGCAGTGAATTTCTGTGGCTGCTATTGAGCTTTGAGGTTCCCAGTCAAACTCAGCTTTGCAGCACATGTTAAAAGCACTTTTACTCTTGTATTTTTCATAAAAAGATATCATACCCAAAATATTAGGTCTAGAAACAAAAACAAAAAAACCCAATCACAGGACATTTTGCAGAATTCAAAGAAACAAACAAAGAAACAAACAACAACAAACACTAAACGTGTCCTGGAGTTTCTGCAGGTGCAGACAGAGCTACTGCTGTAAGTAAGCCTAACAGCTTCCACATCATTTATTCTGGCTATATGGCAAGAAGGTCATCACTGCTTCAAGCACTGCCTATATGATCTGATCAGAGAGCAAGGACAGCAAGCAGTTCTCTGCCATTGAAGAAAAGACATCTGCCCAAGATGAAGAAACTTCCTCTCCAGAAGATGAGGGGACAATCTCCAAAGAGGCTGACTGCAACATCACAGATGATGAGTACTAGCCAGTGCTTGAATCCTCAGGATTGGGGTCGGGGGGCATGGAGGTGGAGGCCAAGCAGCTGATGGAAAAGGAGCATTTTCTGAGAGCGAGGAGCCGGTGACTGAGTGGATCCCTCGTGAAAGGAAAACCATGTGGGTCCCACTACTGAAGAGAGACTGCTCTACAATCCAGTACCCACTGGTATCAAACCAGGGGTCACCCTGTATGCAGTTTCCTGCATTAGCAGCCTGAGATCTACTTTTGACTTTTTTATAACAAAGGAGATCTTTTAGCTCTTGTGCACCCTTACAAACCTGCACGGGAGGCGAAGGTGTGAGGATTAAAGGACTACAGATAAGGTAGAGATGTCAGCCTACACCAGAATAAAGCAATACATTGCACGTTGGATGACAACACTGGAAGTTCTCAGGAAGCAAAAAAGCTCAAGGGGTTCAGACTCCAACTGACGGAGGAGCTCCGAGGACAACGTCTTTCCTTCGGTCACCTTGGTAGAGGAACTCCTCAGATGAAAACGGGCGCAGGGGAAACAACCCAGAGCTTCCTCCCCAGCTCCTCCAGTTGCAACAGAGAAAGACTTTGTTGTCTGTCTGTCTGTCTTCACCAAAACTACCACGGCGATGTCCCACATGCCAAAGCAACGGAGGAATGTTCTTCTTTTGAGCACAACACACAGTGAACCAGCAGTCAGTGATGGGGAATAAAGGATGTGTGAAAGCAAGAAGCAATCCTGGACTACAATAGGCACAAATACAGCTTGGATAATTTAGAGATTGTGTTGGCACCTCGAGTTGAACGGAAACTAACTGATGGCTCTTTTCTCCAATCTCCTGGATGTCTTGGGAAACGATGTCTTTGTCCCGTTGGAAACACCTTCACTGAAGTGGGGGAGTCCTCTACAACCTACAAATGAAGAGTGATGCTGGGAGAGCTGGGGCACATGCTGGTGACCTCAACAACTGCAAGACACCCTTGTCCCTGATTCTCAGCCACTTCTGCCATTGATCTCAAGATACAGTAGTCTGAACCAGAGTGTGACCCACACCCCACCAACAAAATGAGAAGAAGGTGCAAAAGGCGCACCACCAAGATTGGAACAGCAGCCCCTTGCACCAGGTGTAGAAAGTGCGCCTACAAAAACCACTCTAATGTGGTTAGCACATCCTGCTGCTAATGAGGATGCACACAGAAGCTCACACACACTGGAATATAAATTTTGATCATTTCAGTGGTTATTTGGTCATTAAATGGCCTTTCTGGCCACTAAAACACCATGTGTGATTTTCTTTTTTTGGCCATTCATTCCCCCCAAAAAATGATACTAACCTACAATGATGATTAAAAATATATTAGGTTTCATCATACATATGCTGAATTTATTTGCTATTCTCCCCCAAAATGTAGTAATAATACATAATCTGACTGGTATTCAAAGCGTATAATTTCTGAATTTGAATTATATTTTGGTTTCCATTACTAGGAGCGGTGCTAATTTAAAAAAATTAAGTCAATGAAAGTAGAAAAATGTTTTAATATATATGAATTTTATAGCATTTTGTAAACATAAACAGGGGGTGGCCAAAATAATACTTGAACTCCCAGTCCTGTATTTTGTTCATGAAGGAACTGAGGCTCAGAGTCTGTCCAGAATCAGGACTGATGACTCTTGTCTGTACCTGTGTGACGTGGATCAATGTTATGGCTTTGGCAGATTTATCTTAGTGACACTGGTAACTGGATCAGGTCATTAAGTAAAATTTTAAACTCCTTCAGTTCTACATGACTTTCTTTTCAGATGAATAATAATCTGCTTGGAAATGTGTGTGAAAATAATTTTAGTGGTTATTAGTGATTTTAAATACTTGTTTAAGATGTGTTTGTGTCTCTGCAGCAGGGAGAGAAAACCTGAGACATCAAACACAGAGAGTGGAGGAAGGATCGGCCTCTACTGTGGACTGACAGCAGCTCTGCTGCAGATGGTCGATATCACTTTAAATAGAACACGTGTTTGAGTAGAGGCATAAAAAACACAATCACAATAGCAAATGAAATATAGCCATCCCAAATCCACTCAGTTGTGTGGATGTGCAGAAAGAAATTAAGAGCAATTAGAGAAAGAATAGAGAGTCTTCAGAGCCTCTTCTTCTCCATGCACCTTGAAACTATAAGTGAAGTTGTGGTAGAAGTTTTTCATTCTGATTTGTTTCTGTTGCCGTGTTTCCATTTATAAAGCTGTTGGTTTATTATTACTTATATTGCAGTAATATTTCTGCTGTCTGCCAGTTTTTGACTCCTCTGATGAAGCTGCAGTGTTTGTGTTCTGCTTTGATCCACAGTGATCTGCTTCTTTATTGTCTGATCTCATAAAAACTGTCAGACTGCAGCTGTGAGTTCAGACCTTCAGGATTCATTTACAGCTTTAATTCTTACACACTATAGATTAATCTTGTTATTGTTAATCTGAAACTCTGCTGCATTCACTGATTTTAATCCTGTGTCTTGCAGTGCGCTGATATTTTCTGTCTGATAATAATTGCTATCCTGTAAATGTAAATCAGCCTGAAATGAAATCAGTGAGTTGTTAACACTGGTGTTGTTTTATTGCACTTTTTCTATAATGAAATCTTCACCTGGCTGCAGGTTTACAGCTGTGTGTGTTTCTGCACCATCGGGATCTTTATGAAACGACCCAAAGACCTCTGACTGGTTCCAGTAACCTGATAGATTTTTGGTTTGTGTTTATTTCTACTTTTGTGTTTCTGATTGAGTCCAGACTAAACTCCAACATCAACTCATGTTTTTAATGATGTGCAGCTATGAATAAATTCGAATGTTTCCTGTTTGCTCTGCATCTTTTTAAACAAACATTTAGTTGTTTCTTCATTTGTGTTTCCACCTTCAGCCTCTTTGTTCTTTCTTCCAGCTGAGATGGATTTAAGGTGGAAATGAGACAATCGGTCCATGAGCTGCCAGGACGTCAGATATCAGTGGACTGCTGTGCAGTTTATTTATTGTGTTTGACTTTATCGCCTCCATGTGGACATTTATGGGAATCAGTCAAGTGAAGAAGTTGAATGATTGTTAAATAAATGGCAGCTTTAATAATGGACAGCAGGGTGATTGCCAGTCAGCTGCCAGTCACACATGTAGAGCCTTGTAATTAATATCAATGCAATATGTAAATGTAATCAACCCTTTTCACATTTAACCTCATTCCAACTGGATAACCAGACAATGTTACCGTCCAAAGCAACTTAAATAGTCAGTTGACCCATTGTAGTGTCTAAGAATATTGGAGCCTTCAGGTATCAAACCTGAGGCTCAGTCATTAAAGATGTTAAAGAACCATTTGGGACAAAGCAGATAAGATGAAACATTATTTCACTCTGTTAATCACACAGAGGTAGTCCAACAAATCCTGCAGCACTTAAAGGATTTTATTCAGCACAGATGCTGGAAAAACACCCTCTACTCCATCAACCTGTACACGAAGCCACTGGTAACAGAGATGTTTTATATGAAAGTTTCTACTTCATACAAACCCTCCTTTATTATGCAGACTCAGCACAGAGTCATGAGTGGAGAATAGATTTGTAGTCCATCACATCAATGTAGTGTCACCATCCTGTTCAGCCATGTTTACAATGAATCCTGTAAAATGCTGCCATTCATATCAGTGCGCTCTGTTTATCCACTGGTGGGCCCATTTTACATGTGCTTTTTAAATGACTGTAACTTTGTCATTGTGTATGTTATTAATATAATATGAAAGGTTTTGAAAAGAAGAAAAGCTGCACTTTACGGAGATATTTGGTGTATTATGGTAGCACAAACTGTTCACAAGCTACTGCTGTCTGAAAAAAGAAAAGTCCTCTTAGGTGTTACCATGGGTGATTTGCACCACTGTAGCTCCTCGACCTGTTGGGCAAGAGAGACATTTCAGACGGTTACTGGAAGAGGAGAAGATGTGCTTTACGAAACTTTACGGTGCATCACTAGAAAGCACGAGTAACGATGGTCCAATCACAAGTAAGAATTGATGACGCACGGAGCAGAGACGCAGGTGTGGAGAAGTGGAAATGCCCCCCAAAAAGGCCTGGAGATTTAAAAACCTGAGTGGCCCAGGCTAAAAAACGTTTTTGTACATATTTATTGTAATTCATATTTAACGTTGATGTCGTGTTACATTTTGTTCCTGCTGAATATCATTTTTGACTTAACTAAATATCTGAAAAAACAGAGTCCGTTTATTTCCACTTTATGCTGTTGTTCCATTGTAATAACAATACAATAATGTAAAATGACAGATATTGAAAGTGGAGTTTATTCTGAGAAAAGGGGCAAAAAACATTCACTTATAGTATGATTTCTGACCCTTTTACAGCCAAAATAACCAAATAAGGCAGTCTGTATAATACTTGGTCAGTAAAGGGTTAATATTGACTGGTTCACACATACCAGTATTTAGCCACGTCCATGCTCAAGATTATTGTTGTGATCAACTCGACCGTAATAACAGAAAATTACTTTTAAAGAAGGATCAGAGTTTCTTTTTATTCCTGTCAAACATTTATCACATTTTTGTGGAGATGAATGTGTTTGAAAAACCTTTAATTTGTTTACTGCCTCATATACCAACTACTACACCTGCTGCACCCTCTCACCTCTGATGGTGTTTGAGGGACAGAAACAACTGAAATGAACACAAACTTAAATGCAACATAAGCATCATGTCAGTGGCTGCCTTATCTGTATGTTTAGGATCATTATCCTCCTGCATTGACTGAAACTGAAGGACTGTTTGTTAACTTCAGTGAGAACTCGGACATTTCTAAACTGAAGTTTATTTATATAGAATAAGGTGTTAACAAGCTTAAAAGTTGATGTGAGCACAAAAAAAAAACAGGTCAAACAGACTTCGCTCTCAAACCGCTCCTCTTTCTGGAATGAGACACAGCCTGATAAACAAGACAGGCTCCATTCACTGCAGAAACATGTTGTTGAGATCAGAGCTCAGACTAGTTTCAGTTATAAGGAAGTGAAACTCACACAGTCACTGACACTGAGAGGAGAAATGGCGCAGAAAGGAGTTCAGCTGGACCGAGAAACCTTCTCTTGTTCCATCTGTTTGGATCTACTGATAAATCCGGTGACTATTCCCTGTGGACACAGCTACTGCATGAACTGTATTAAAACCCACTTTGATGAAGAGGACAGGAAGGGAATCCACAGCTGCCCTCAGTGCAGGAAGACTTTCACACCGAGGCCTGTCCTGGAGAAAAACGTCATGTTTGCAGCTTTAGTGGAGCAGCTGAAGAAGACTGGACTCCAAGCTGCTCCAGCTGATCACTGCTATGCTGGACCTGAAGATGTGGCCTGTGATGTCTGCACTGGGAGGAAGCTGAAAGCCATCAAGTCCTGTTTAGTCTGTTTAATTTCTTACTGTGAGAAACATCTCCAACCTCACTATGATGTAGTTCAGTTTCAGAAACACAAGCTGGTGGCCCCCTCCAAGAAGCTCCAGGAGAACATCTGCTCTCGTCATGATGAGGTGATGAAGATTTTCTGTCGTACTGATCAGCAGAGTATCTGTTATCTCTGCACAATGGATGAACATAAAGGCCATGAAACAGTCCCAGCTGCAGCAGAAAGGACTGAGAAGCAGAAGGAGCTCGAGGTGAGACGACTAAACATCCAGCAGAGAATCCAGGAGCGAGAGAAAGATGTGAAGCTGCTTCAACAGGAGGTGGAGGCCATCAATGGCTCTGCTGATAAAGCAGTGGAGGACAGTGAGAAGATGTTCACTGAGCTGATCCGTCTCCTCCAGAAAAGAAGCTCTGATGTGAAGCAGCAGGTCAGATCCCAGCAGGAAACTGAAGTGAGTCGAGTCAAAGAGCTTCAGGAGAAGCTGGAGCAGGAGATCGCTGAGCTGAAGAGGAAAGACGGCGAGCTGGAGCAGCTCTCACACACAGAGGATCACAACCAGTTTCTACACAACTACCCCTCACTGTCAGCACTCAGTGAGTCTACACACTCATCCAGCATCAATATTCGTCCTCTGAGCTACTTTGAGGATGTGACAGCAGCTGTGTCAGAGACCAGAGATAAACTACAGGACATTCTGAGAGAGGAATGGACAAACATCTCACTGACAGTCACTGAAGAGGATGTTTTACTGTCACCACCAGAGCCAAAGACCAGAGCTGGATTCTTAAAATATTCATGTGAAATCACACTGGATCCAAACACAACTCACACACGTCTGTTATTATCTGAGGGGAACAGAAAAGTAACATGTATGGAACAACAGTCTTATTCTGATCATCCAGACAGATTCACTGTATGGTGTCAGGTCCTGAGTAGAGAGAGTCTGACTGGACGTTGTTACTGGGAGGTGGAGTGGAGAGGGGGAGTTGGTGTAGCAGTGGCATACAAGAATATCAGCAGAGCAGGGTGGGACTATGAATGTGGTTTTGGATACAATGACAAGTCTTGGGCATTATATTGTGACACAGACAGTTATAGATTTCTGCACAACAATGTCCAAACTCACCTCTCAGGTCCTCGGTCCTCCAGAGTAGGAGTGTACCTGGATCACAGAGCAGGTATTCTGTCTTTCTACAGCGTCTCTGAAACCATGACTCTCCTCCACAGAGTCCAGACCACATTCACTCAGCCGCTCTATGCGGGACTTTATCTTTATAGAGTTGGAGTCACTGCAGAGTTGATTAAAGTCAAATAGAGAAGACAGGTTCATGTTGATCCCTGACCATTATATGTACTTGTGTAGTTTCTAAATGAGGCTTTACATTTTAGAAGCTGAGAAGTTCAGTGGTCCATTGATGTGTGAAAATAATATTGCACTGATTCAAACTGTACTTACATTTATATACCTTACATCAATATAAATCTGAATTTGTTCTTATGGCTGATAATCATGTGAGTTTAAATGATACTACTCTTCATATTCAGCATGTTTGAAATCTGTCATCAGTCTGGTTAGTGCTTTTATTCTGTAGTTGCTGTAGTGGGTTGTCAAATGCAACAATATATTGGAGCTGCAGTGATTCATCAGTTAGTCAATGATTAGAGAATTGATTGTTTTATCATTATTTTAGTCACATTTAAAGCTGGTTCCAGTTTCTGAAATGTGAAGATTGTTGATTTTCTTGATCATATATGACTGTAAACTTAATGTCTTTGAGGTTTGAACTTTTAAAATGTAACAAAAATTAAATATTTAATGTTTGACATTTAATATTTTTTTTCATATGAAAACTTTGATCACACTCGATCATTTATACATTTAAATACAGACACTAAATGATACAGGCCTGTATGTTGTGGAGGATAGACATGTTGCTTTGCCCTGAGCTGTGTCTGGCAGGCAGAGCATCTCCACAAATCTGATGCTTCTGATTTGGAGAAAATGATTTGAGGGAGACACCTGGAATCTCAGCCTGGACACAAAGGGAATAAAATCAGCAGAGTTATAAACAAGTGGTGATGTTGAATGATTGGCAAATAAACATCAGTTTTAATAATGGACAAACTGGATGAAATCGTTTCTCCAAAGCTTCTTTAGAAAATGTTTGTTTGTTTGTTCATTAGACATCTATTTTATTCAAACTGCTTCACCCAAAGCTTTTCTTCTTCTCTCATGCATAAAATACAGTCATTAATCTTACTAACATGAAAAACGATTTTGTTGTCTTGTTTTAAATGTGTTCTCTAAATGTGCCTTATCCAGTCTGTATCCTGGACCCTTAGCAAATACAAGAATGAATACCAGGCTGAAATAGTCACAGCAGGGACTCAGCAACTCAGAGTCAGCATACAGTCAAAGACAAATCAAGGACGCGGTTCAAAAGTCCATAAATTATAATGACGACCAGCCTGAACTTTTCAGTGTCTGAATGTCAGGTCATGCTGTGGAGTTTCATCTGGTGGAGACGATGTTGTTATTGTTGCAGGTTTTCTGTATAAATTCCACACAGGCGAGTCATAAAAATGTCATTTATATCAACATGGTTAAACAGTACAAGTGCATTTTTCCTTTACAACGGTGTCCTGCATGTTGAAGAAGAATCATGAGTGAAGCACAATTTAAAGTCTTTCACTCATCACACGTCATTTTGAGTTGACAGCTGGTTGCTATAATGAGAGGCCGAGGCTCTGTTTGAACAGGACATCGTATAGCTTACATTAACACACATCCTAAAAGAGTTTGTTTTGCATATTTCAGAGAAAAAACAACACAGAGAAAAAACATGTTGACATAAAGCCACAGCCACATGCTGGTCAGGCTTCACTCAACAGTACACAGCTACTCCTCACACTGGAAACAAAACGAGCACCTGGTGCTTATTTTACAATTTTATCTGTCTGTAGGAGCTTAATTTATACCACTGTTTTACATAAACTATAAACTGGTAGAACGAACATGTTTTTTTAAACATCGGTTGGACAGATGGACAAACAGAAGCAGAGCAGAGCATTTGTTTGGGTAGAAGTGGAGGGCAAATGCCGTTTTGTTCATGCTTTGCCTGAAAAGTCTGCAGAGGTTTTAGTGTCTCATGAAGAATGTAAAGTTTTTCTTCACCTCATTATCTCTGTAAATAAATAGACAGTTTAGAAATGTCAGAGTTCTCACTGAAGTTAACAAACAGTCCTTCAGTTTCAGTCAATGCAGGAGGATAATGATCCTAAACATACAGATAAGGCAGCCACTGACATGATGCTTATGTTGCATTTAAGTTTAAGTTTTCAGGTTGTTTTCAAACACACATTACTGTGTATCATGTGTCAGCAGGCATGTGTTAACAGGGACTATAAGACACTTTAGTGGCTTTAATGCATATTTATATGTTCAACACAGTCAGGTGCACAGGTTCTTTAGACTAAAAAGAGGGAGGAGATGTGCTTCCAAGATTTATTATCCAGACAGGGAAAGCAACTTCACATTCAACCATACAGGGACGAGGAGTTCAGGACTGAGGCTTACCAGCAGGTGAGAATGGTCGACACAGAGGGAAGGCGGATCCATCAAATAAATAAATAAATAAGTAAAAATAGGTCAACAGTAACACTGTTTCGTCTTCCGTGGACTCTGTATCTCCTGAATCAGAAAACTCCGCTACTGTGTGTTTGAACTCTAAAGACATTATTCAGAGTGACACCTCGCTGTCAAGTTGAAACTGTCTTTGGCACCATTAACCTAGTTTGCCCAGTGACTGTTACTGCTCCTGAGCTCCGCTCTGCACTTCCAGTTCCTGTTCCCAGGGCAGCTCGGGCCCAGCTTCCCCTTGCACCCTTACAGTGCTAACAGAGACACTGACTCCTGCACCCGTTTCAGTTCCCTGGGTGGGAGCAGCAGTTTCTAGCTCTATTACTTGTTCAGCCTTTAGCTCTGTTTCCAGGTCCCTCTCCAGCCCAGCTCTGTTCACTTGCTGCCATCCTCTGCTGAAAGCTCTGGTGAGCTCATTCAGTCAGCTGAGGACTGCATCTTTCTGACAAAGCTCAGACAGACTGTTAGCACTGTACGTGTCCTGTGCAGCTACAGTTAGCTTCACCTCAGCCGGACTTTTCTGCACCTGCTGGCTCTGCATTCGACTCTGCTGGGGGTTCAGGAGAACTGCTCCGGCACCTCCTCGTCTCCGCTGGCGGCTCTGGTGAGCCCGTTCATCCACCACCTGCTCAACCATCTGCTCCATCGCCTGCGGCTGCCACGTTGCCATCTGGTCCAGTCTCGTTGGCTGTGGTTACCACACCATCGTCTGGTTCTGCACCCACCAAGCCTCCACCAGTACGCCCGGTGCCCGAGAATCATCGCCCACTTCCAGAAAACAACATGGATGTGCAGTTTTTCACTAAAACATGTTTTTTATCTCAGATGTAAATTTTATCCAGTGAATCGTTAAACCTTCAAAAATGAGCTTGTTTGTCTTTTGTGACATAAACACTCAGTGTTCACAACACTCATGTGTGGAAATGTGCTGATAATGTGTGTTGGGAGCAGATAACAAGTTAAGACAGCCAGCAAATGTGTGCCCTCGATAATTGTTCTTTTAACAATGCTGGTTAATTCTGTCGTGTTCATGTTGATTCTTAGTAGCCGTGTGTGGTCAGTGTGGTTTGTGCTCGGCTGCAGGGGAGGAGTGCAGCAGTGGGTTCAGGGTGTGGTGTCAGAGGATACTGGTTGTTACAACCAGCAAGCATCATCTAAACACACCTTCCCTCCTTTAAACAGCGAAACAAATGAGATTCATGGTACGATCCAGAGGATTTCTGAAACAGGTTTCCAGCCTTACATTTCCAGTTTGAATTAACGACGCATTAGTGAATGCTCTTTATCAGCTTCCAGGCTCAAGCTGAATAAAGTGCACTTTGTTATGCGTAACGCAAATGATGATGTGGTGCACAATTCCCTGGATCACAGCAAGTCTGTTGCACAAGAGGAGAAACTGTTGATGTGGGAAGCATAAAACAGGCGCGCACTGCTGAGTGTTTTTGTGTGATGGGGATGAAATAAGATGTGTTAACACTCACAGTCTGACCACTTGTGTCTCATAGCAATTGTGGAAAACACATGACATAAATTATATCATGACCCTGCTCAGTTGGTGGGTTTGGGCAGTTTGAATAACCCTCTCAAAGCTGCAGGGGAATAAGCAGGTGTAATGTTGTCACTACTGGAGGTGAAACATTGTCATTGTTTAAAGAGGGAGGATACTTACACACTTCATAAACCAGCAAGAAGACTTTTTCCCAGAAACAGAGTTTTGATTGGTGGAATCGACAAACAGTTTGAGGCTGATTTGGCTGATATGGGTGAATATTGTGCAGATAATGATAATGTGAGACACTTACTGACATGTACAGATGGATTTTCTAAGTATGCATGCAGGTGTCTTCAAACCAAGGCAGCAGCATCTGTTGCATCTGCTTTTGAGGATGAGTGAAGGATGTGTACCTGTTAAACTTCCAACAGATGAAGGCGAGGAGTTTAATAATAAACATTTGCATCAGCTGATGGTTCAGTTTAACATCACACATTTCTCTGCATAAAGCCAGATTGAACCAAGTGTTGTGGAGCATTTTAAGAAAAGCTTTAAGGGCCGTATGTGAAAATACTTCACATCTGTTAACTTATGAAGACATGTAAACGTGGTCCAGGACCTTGTGCTGTCAAGGCCAAGTGCTGCAGAGAGGGGGTTTCTCCAGGTGTGTGGTGGAGTGAGGAGAAGAACAACATGTCTAACCTTTCCTTTCCTTTTTCAGAGCAGAGGTGCAGACAGGAGGGCAGGCGGGTGAGTTTTCAGACTTACTCCAGGAAGCTGAGAGGAAGAGCAGCAGCAGCGAGCAGGTAAGTTTCCAGCAGGCAGTGAACAGACAAAGAGGACCAGCATCATCTAAGCATCATGAGCTTCAAATTCATCTCTGCTACACTTGATGTAACCAAACTGAGCATGAAGCCACAGCCACTGTGCAGCAGTCACACACTGTTCTGTTAAATCCATCACAGTGCAGCAAACTAACCTGTTTATCCTGCACTAACCTGCAACTTTCAAATAAACCAGTGAGTCTGAAAGGAACTTTTAAAGAACACCGATCACATGACCTGTTTAATTTTGCCTCATTTATTTTCTGGTGAGAAACGCCCCCTGTTGGCTAATGCTCAACTTATCTGTGAGCTCTGATGAAATGAAAATCTGTTACACTGATATTTAGTTTTTATCTTGCAGGTCAGTGAGTGAAATGCACCGGGTAAAATCAACAGGAAATACTTCACATGTTCTTCCAGGTTCGTAGAGAGGAGCTCATGGTTCGCAGAGACAGCTGCCAGAGACGAAGAAACACAAGGACGGGTACAGATAAACTCAGCCTGCAAACATCTAAACATGTTACTGGAGTAACACAACAACACACTTCACTCTGATGTCAACAGACAATTTTACATCTTGTAGCTGAAAGTGTGCACAGAACAATGATCATGATTTGGATCATAGACGAACATTAACTCTTTTTTTTTTTTTTTTTTTTTTTTTGTCCCGTTTGGATCTATAGCCATCAGAATTGTTGTCTTGAGGCCAAGAAAGATGCCAAGCGGATTTATTTTACCAAGTGGATCATCATGGCCTTGCCATATTGGTCCATTTGATTGACCTTTATTATAATTATGAATTTATTTTATTTTCAGTTGCAAACGGGACAGACATAACTGTGGGATAGGACAGGGGGGAAGAATGAAAGAAAGAGGGGGAGAGAAAGAAAGAAAACCAAAGGGGAGAAGAGACGGTGAGAAGGGGGGAAAGAGAGAAAAAAACAAAAAACTCCTGGGTCACCTGTATGGAGAAAAAAAAACAGAGGAGAAAGCAAACAACAAAGAGCAACATAATAAGAAAAAAAAAGCACCATCACAATAAACTAGCTAGTCATAGATATCAATAGTTACTAAATAATAAACGATATTGTGCAGCACGCAAGATAGACAACGCACAGTGTGCTTTGAGGCAGCAGCCAAGAAAGCTTTAGTCCGCGTCTGTGAATACCCATGTGTGCATACCTGTGTGGATCAGCATGCTTGCATTCTAAAGGTTTCTCCATGTAATGATCTGCTAGGGAGTGTGGGGGGGCCACAGCCCTGTCCTCTATGGTATCAAGCAGGTATGGAGGAGATCAAAACTCCAGACATCCAGAGGCACCCAGAACACAAGAGACCAAGGAAGACCCACAGAGGGGCAGCCGCGCCACTGTCCCAGTGTCTTTTTTGCATCTCATCCGTAAATACTCTGCATACTTTGTCACGTGTTTCATTTTATTTTGAAAAGTCTCAACAGGATCTTGAGCTTTATTGTGAAAGGTTTATGTGAAAAATAAACAAGCGGACATGCGAAGGTTTTACTAGTGATGGGATTTCCGGCTCTTTTTAGAGAACCGGCTCTTTCGGCTCCCAACCGGCTCTTCAGGTTGTTTTGCACAAAAGGAATTACTAATGTAAAAAAAAAAAGTGTTTTTATTTATATATGTTTATATATAAATACATATGGTGGCCCCTAGAGACAAAGCACGTACAAACTTCAAAAAGCACGTACAAACTCCAAAACACATTTCTAGCGTTAACAGAACTTCCAAAACAGCTACCTAGATCACTTAAATTACACAATTGAAAGCATATGTGTATTGTTTGTGTATTTATACACAAGCACTCATATATATTCAAATGATTCAAAAAAAAATTTCATTTACCTGCTACTACCACACACCAAATCCAGTCATTGGTACTTCCTGGCTTGTGTAGCCACTAGATAATAATAGATAATAACAATGTGCCTAGCATTCTGGAGCACTTCTGTTTGGTTTTGTACGTGCTTCGGAGTTTGTACATGCCGTAAATATACTTTAAATATACTTTTATTTATTCTGATTCTGTTTTGTTCTGTTTTAACTGTATTAGGCACAGGCGTATAGATGAGTTTGTTCTGAAAAAAGGGCTGATGCACCTCTCAAATGGCTGAAGTCATGACAGGGAGAATGTTTAGTATGGTTATCAGCTGCAGCTGGAAACATCATGTAAAAGGATAAGATTACTGATTACTAAGTTACTGAAATAATCGCTGACTAATCAAAGGAATATTGGCAGATTAGTCAACTGCTGATATAATCTTTAGTTGCAGACCTAACCTCCACCTCTCTCAGTCTCCCCATAATTCTTGATGGCTGTACACCCATATACAAGGAAATCCCACTGTGGTTTCAACCATATTTTATAAAATATATCTCACGAAGCTTGTCCAACAAATTTGAGATGTTTGTTTATTTTTGTTTACCACTGGCTACAAGGTTTCTTGGTTTGCACGTTAAAAAGGCAAATATCACGAAGATCCACCAGACATGACTAAAAATGGGAGTTTCTCCCTTTAACGTTTCTTCCACTGTTTCACCATGTAGTCCTTTAACATTTCTCAGCTGATTTCACAATAATCATTTTCCTGTCTGTGCTGAGCTCTTTATCCCTTCGACCATAAACAATATGAATTATTTCTTGCTCACAGTCAGAAGATCTTCCTGTATCACCATTTTGCCAGTTTCCACCACATCTGTTGTTATTGTCTGTGCTCTCTGACTCGGGTTCAACCTGCTGCTTGGACACTTTCCCCACACTACACCTCCCTTACACTTATTTAATTCAGTCCTGTGTACCTTGATGAACCACATCCCTACAAGTGCTCATCAGAGATCCGTATCTCAGTATTTTAGCACTCTTCATCTCCCTACAGACATATTTATCGCTGTTGTAGCTGAATCTGGTTCCACTCACCGAACGACGACCGTCTGGAGACGATTTTATGATCACTTTAAATCCGTCCTCGTGTGTCGTTGTCACGGTTACACTGCGCTCACTGTCCGTTTCCTCCACATTACAGGTTTACTTTCGCTTTTGCTGTTTTCGCCTATTTTTCCACCTTATTTCCGCTCTGTCATGAACATCTTCATCTCTCCCGCCATCTACTTCCTTTCATTCCTGATACGTCACTTTCTGTCCTCTCTTCTCTCTCTGCTGTGGTTTGATCGAAAATGTGACGTCATTCACGGGTAAAAGCGCAAAGGATTGTGGGTACGAGTGGCAAGCGATACTAGCGCACGGAGGCTTTCACATGAAAACAGTCACACAGCCATAAAAAGAAACACAAAGAATGGCAAGAAGCTTTTGTATTATTAACTGCAATAGCCGGTCGCATGACAGCCTCGGAAAGCCGACGGGTAAAGAGATCGTTTTTTATCGGATTACGTCGTTGAAGAGAAATTGTTTAAGCCATGTTTCCGAAGTAAGAAAAAAGACAAATAGATTGCGTTGGCCTGTACAGGAGATAAAGGAAAAAATTAACAACAGCTGTGAAATGGAATAGTCCAAATCACCAAAGTAAACTGGACCTGGGCTTGTTGCAGGGGTCTGAAGTTACTAAACATTTTGTGAGTGTACGCACTAAAACTTAGGACCATATAATAAATAATAAATATGTGGGTGATGAAAGTCGGGCAGCACACTAACGTCCTTACTCCACTCTGTATGCTCATATGGGTCTGACCCTTTCAATTCTTTGATTTTTTCCTCGTACTTTTTTTTTTGCCTTTTCGTCAAGTCTGTCTTCATACGGACCTGCCGAGTTCTCCGTTGTTTTGTACATAACTGTTTTGGGGCCAAATAAAATGCAAGTAGGGATTAAAACCACAGAATTAATGATTACCGGTGCTGGAAATGCTTGCACTTGATGCAGTGTTTTGATTTTGTTGCCACTCGTACCCACAATGCAATGCGCGAAAGTCACGTGGTCTGTCAATCTCTATTAAAAAAAAATCTAGCACGACTGACTGGGCTGAACAGGTAGTTGTTGTTGTTTTTTTTTAAATATAATTTATTTTTTTTGTAATGTGATTTATTCTTCTCAAGTTATTTCTACTTCAGTGCAAATAAAGGACTGTTAGAGTGTGTGCTGTGTGTTTTTCTGAAGCATGACAATCCTTTCCAACAACTATTTCCAGCTGTTTGTCACCTCTCTGCACTTTAGTCTTTCTTCCTGTTATGTCTGTGTTTGTCCACCAGGTGTCTCCGTCGGTTCACTTTCTCTGGGTGACACCTTTCCTTCCGTCCCTCTGCTCACTTTAATATTTCCTTTAAGTTCAGTTGTATGTAATCATTTTCTTACATTCAAAGTTAAATTGAATTTAATTGAATTGAAATTGAAAGAATTTATTGTCATTATACCCAGTATAACGAGATTAAAAACAGCTCCATAAAAGTGTGTATGTACTTAGCAAATTATAAAAAAAATCCATGCAATACTATAACTATACAAATAATATAAATACACGGTTCAGGAGTGACATAGACTGACATAGCTCCCCTGTTTCTCCAGGTGACTCAGTGCTGCATGGAGAGCAAAGGCTATGGCGTCTTTGGTGGATCAGCTCAGCCTGAGCTTCCTGCTAATAAAAACTAAGTGCAAAAGCACCAAAGAGGAAAAGTGCTTCACTTATTCATTAAAACATGGTCGAAGTCTGAATGAAGCATCAATAATTTCAGGAATTCTTATATTTTTATAACTGTATTTCTTTTTAATACAGTTTATTTTACAAAATCAGAATTAAGTCACTTACAGCATGTAATGCAACTCCATCCATTCATTTGACTGAATGAGTGGCTGCTGAAGTATAGAGACCTGTATCATTTAGTTTTTATATTTAGATATATAAATGATCAAGTCATCAAAAGTTTAATTTAAAAAATGACATTAAATCACATTACTCTAGATATAATAATGTGTTATTAGTATGAATATTAAATAATAGTTTAAAAAAATTTTCATTATATTTTCAAAATCGTCAAGGAATCAAAATTGTGTTTTAAAAGTTCAAACTTCAAAGACTGTAAATTTATGATAGAGAAAATCAATATTTAATATTGTTCAGATTTCTGAGACAGGAACCAGTTTTTCCTTCATGTAAGTACAGTTTGAATCAGTGCAATATTATTTTCACACATCAATGGACCACTGAACTTCTCAGCTTTTAAAATGTAAAGCCTCATTTAGAAACTACACATGATTTGGAAAACTACTGAATGAGTCAAGTTGTATGTAGTGCTTTGTGTTATCAAGTAGAGCAGAAAAGTGTTCTATAACAGCCAAACTATTTGCATATAAATGTCAGAGAACGAGTCTATTTGACTTTAATCAGCTCTGCAGTGGCTCCATAATCTAAAAGCCAAAGTCCAGCATAGAGCGGCTGAGTGAATGTGGTCTGGACTCTGTGGAGGAGAGTCATGGTTTCAGAGACGCTGTAGAAAGACAGAATACCTGCTCTGTGATCCAGGTACACTCCTACTCTGGAGGACCGAGGACCTGAGAGGACAGTTTGGACATTGTTCTGCCAGAATTTAAAACTGGTTGTGTCACAACGCAATGCCCAAGATTTGTTATTATATCCAAATAGACTTTCATATAGGCTCCCTGCTCTGGAGATATTGTTGTATGCAACTGCTACTTCAACTGCTCTCCCTCTTCACTTCACCTCCCAGTAACAACGTCCAGTCAGACTCTCTCTACTCGGGACCTGAAACCATCCAGTGAATCTGTCTGGATGATCAGAATAAGACTGTTGTTGCTTCATAAATGTTACTTTTCTGTTCCCTTCAGATAATAACAGACATCTGTGTGCTGTGTTTGGATCCAGTGTGATTTCATGTGAATATTTTAAGAATCCAGCTCTGGTCTTTGGCTCTGCTGGTGACAGTAAAACATCCTCTTCAGTGACTGTCAGTGAGATGTTTGTCCATTCCTCTCTCAGAATGTCCTGTAGTTTATCTCTGGTCTCTGACACAGCTGCTGTCACATCCTCAAAGTAGCTCAGAGGACGAATATTGATGCTGGATGAGTGTGTAGACTCACGTGTAGACTTTTTTCAACAAAGTAACTGTATTCTCAATATCATCTTTTTAAACAGTAACTGTAACAGAATACAGTTACTCATATTCTGTATTTTAAATACGTGACGGTGTTACATGTATTCCGTTACTCCCCAACACTGTCAAAAAGTCCACTGCTTTCTCACCTAAGCATCTCCATTCCTCCACAGATGTGTCATGCCAAAAAGACAAAGCAGAACCCTCTGTCATGCTGCTTACACAGAGATTATATTAGAGATTACACCTCAGGAAAAAAAACAAACACTCAAAAGATTTTGAATAAAATCTTTATTTGAAGCATAATTCAATTCGATTTTGATTTATAGAGCGCCAAAATAACAACAACAATCACAACTGCAAGGTAGACCCTGCAATAATACTTTAAGAACACATAATAAATAAAATAACTAAACAATGAACCAACAGGCCACGAGCATGCAGAATGTTAACCTTCATGAAATGTAAGACCAGAGTTTGCCTGATACAATTATAGGAATGAGGGGGAAAGGCCTAATAAATAATGGTGAGAGTTCTTCACTATTCTGCACAGAAAATACTGACTTTAAAATGGATCATCTTTTCATTCAAGCATTGCAGCGATTAATTTCTGCTCAGTGTGAGCTCACACACAGCTGTCCCACATTTTGAAAGTCTGAAAGTTTAACGTGTGTGAATTCTCATGTGCTTCTTTAAGCTGGTCCTCTGAATGAATATTTTCCCACAAATGTTGCAACCATGCGGTTTGTCACCTGTGTGAATTCGTACATGACGGGCCATATCCGATTTCTGACTGAATCTTTTCCCACATGTGCTACAAGGATACGGTTTCTCGCCTGTGTGAAATCTCATGTGTTTTATCACTCCCGAGATGTCAGAAAATCTTTTTCCACAGATACTACAACAACGTGGCTTCTCACCTGTGTGAATTCTTATATGTGTTCTCAATGATGATTTCTCAGTAAACTGTTTTCCACAAGTACTACAGGAATACGGCTTCTCACCGGTGTGAACTCTTATATGAGTTTTCAATGTTGAGTTCAGACGGAATTCTCTCCCACAAGTGCCACATGAATACGGCTTCTCGCCTGTGTGTGTTCTTACATGACGTTCCAAATCTGATTTGTGAATGAATTTTTTCCCACAGGTGATACAAGCATATGGCCTCTCACCAGTGTGAAGTCTTGTGTGGGTTTTCAATGTTGAGTTCAGACTGAAACTCTTCCCACATGTACTGCAAGAATATGGTTTCTCCCCTGTGTGAATTCGCAGATGTGTCGTCAGGTGGTTTTTTTTGCGAAAAGTTTTTCCACAGGTGTCACACTTTAAAGACTTTTTTATTATGTCAGTTTTACTTTGACTCCCTGACACAGCAGTGTTGTCTGCTCTCTTATTGTAACTTCTCTTTCTGTAATGTCTCCTCTCCTTTAGCTCTGCATTTTTAGTAGATATTGAGTCCACATGCTGGCTTTCTTCCTGATCCCGGCTCTCTTCTTCAGGTGAGTTGTGAAAAAGGAGTTGCTCACTGTTTGGTTCTGGTTCCCTGTGGTCACTTTCCTCATAAGTCGGAGTCACCATGAATGAAGTATCAGCCTCCTGCTTCAGTCCAAGCTGCTCTCCCTCCTGCCTGCTGCACACTTCCTCCTGTTCCTCTTTAATCTGTGGAAGCTCTGGGTCCTCCTGGCCCAGACTGTAGTTCCTCTCCTGATTAAAGACCTGCTGGGTTGTGAGAACCTCCTCGTCCTTAAAGACATGCTGCTGGTGGAGGTCTGGAGAGACAAATGAATAAAAGAAAAGACAACATATGTGAAATATAAATTACCGTCAATGTAGACAGCAACAGATATAGGATTTTTGAGGATTTATCACAGTTAATTGTTGTATTATCAGACACAGACTGGATGTAATTTCCAACTTGACCTCATTCAGCTGCAGACTGATATCAGACTGACTCAGACTTATGGCACTATTTACGGGAGGTTTTAGTGACAGTGTTGGTGTGCTCATTTTGCAGAACAAAATTCAGTTAGCGTTGACTTATTGAATAAAACAAGCTGACAAAATTTAACTCCAAGGGCCATAATTTGCAGCTGAAAAAAGATGACAAATCACAATATACTCAGTATACTCAGTATATTGCAAAATGCTAAATATCACTATATCAAATCATGAGTGTCGTATTGTGATAGTATCATATTTTGGGGTGTCTGGTGATTCCCACCTCCCACCATTTTTTACTCTGAAAAACGTTGGATGTTAATTTGATGTCTTCATTGACAGGAGACCAAAGCCACTTAGAAATTTGATTATTTGCCTCTGTTTCATTAGTCAATAATCTTAGCAATTGCTAGTAAATAACAGTTAGCTCATGTGGTCCATGAGGTCAGCAGTGCTTTACTCACACTATACAGACTGCAGGTAGAGCTTCCGCCACTGCCCGGGCCACTTTCTGCTTGGCCTATCGGTACCTATCAACTGCTTCCGAAGTCCCACAGGCTAACAATGCCCGACAGGACTCCTTCTTTAGCTTGGTGGCTCCCTTCACCTCTGGTGTCCACCATTTGGTTCGGGGGTTACCACAACAACACACACCTTGTGCCTTGTGGCCACAGCTCAGTGCAGTGGCTTCTGCAATGGATGTACTGCACATGATCCATTTGGACTCAATGTCCCCAGTCTCCCTCAGAATGCTGTTGAAGCTCTGCTGGACGTGTGCATTGAAGATCTCGCGGACCAGGGCCTCTATCAGGAATTCCCAGCGCACCCTCACTATACGTTTAGGTGTGCCAAGTTTGTCCAACATCCCCCGCCACCTGATCCAACTGACCACCAGGTGGTGATCAGTTGACAACTCAGCCCCTCTCTTCTTGTCTCCAGAACATATGACCTTAGGTCTGGTTATACGATAATAAAATTGATTATCGACCTGTGGCCTAAGGTGTCCTGGTGCCACGTACCTTTATAGACACCCTTATTCTTGAACATGGTGTTCATTATGGACAAACTGTGGCTTCCTCCAAAGGGTGGCTTGCTTCTCCCTTAGAGATAAGATGAGGAGTTTGGCCATCCGGGAGGAGCTCAGAGTAGAGCCGCAGCTCCAACGAGCCAGTTGAGGTGGTTCAGGCATCTGACAGGGATGCTTCCTGGGCTCCTCCTGGGTGAGGTGCTCTGGGCATATCCCACAGGAGGAGGCCTCGGGACAGACCCAGGGCACACTGGAGGGATTATATCTCGCGGCTGGCCTAGAAACACCTTGGTGTTCCCCTGGACAAGCTAGAGGAAGTGGCTGGGGAGAGAGAGGTCTGGGCTTCTCTGCTTAGACTGCTGCCTCATTGATCCGGCCCCGGATGAGCGGAAGAAGATGAATGGATGTAGAAAAAGATGCATTCATGCTGCTTATTGCAGTTTGACCTTTAATTCCTGTGCTTCTAAAACTAAATGTAACTTTGAGCTCTGGTTAGGATCCTACATTACTCATATTCATTGTTATTAAGTCCATCACAGTTTTACATACCTACTCTTTGCAACTTTATCACAGGTTTCCAGATGGTCTTTAGCAGTCTGAGTCGCTCTTCCCCAGTCCAGACGATAATGCCTTCAGCCTCCTGCTTCAGTCCAAGCTGATCTCCCTCCTGACTGCTGCAGAGCTCCTCCTGTTCCTCTTTAATCTGTGGAGGCTCTGGGTCCTCCTGGTCCAGACTGGAGTTCTTCTCTTGGTTAAAGACCTGCTGCCCATCCAGACCCTCCTCTTCCTCATGTTGGAGGTCTTGAGGAACAAAGAACCACAAAAGGGTTATTAATCTTATAATATAAAAACACACAAAAACTGTTTACCATGGGTCCTACAAGGATAGAGTTTCTCACCTGTGTGAACTCTCTGGTGTTTAGTAAAGTTATATTTTTCGTGAAAAGTTTTTCCACAGACGTCACATTGAAAAGACTTTCCCCTTGTGCCAGTTTGACTCAGACTCATTGACACAGCAGTGTTGTCTACTCTCTTATTGCAACTTCTCTTTCTGTAACGTCTCCTGTTCTTCAGCTCTACATTTCTAGTTGATCCTGAGTCCACATGTTGGCTTTCTTCACTTTCCTCATAAGCAGGCGTCACCATGAAAGTATCAGTCTCCTGTTTCAGTCCAAGCTGCTCTCCCTCCTGAATGCTGCAGAGCTCCTCCTGTTCCTCTTTAATCTGTGGAGGCTCTGGGTCCTCCTGGTCCACACTGGAGTTCATCTCCTGCTGCTCATCCAGACCATCCTCCTCCTCACAGTCATTTTGTTGTGGGAGGTCTTGAGGAACAAATAAAAAGAAGGAAATGATCATTACTGTGATTACACAAAACTATTTTTACAAAAGCATGTGTTAAAACCTGAAAATAGTTTTAGGTATTGGAGAGACGGCAACCACAGACTGCAATATGAGTGGTGTGCAGTGAGGTGTTGATCGTGTCAAATAAGGTGCTCCCTGGTGGCACACTCAGGTGCCATGAGATACTGCAGTAGTTTGGGGTATAATTTAAATGTATCAATGATGCAGAAATTTTCAGGTATTGATGATGCAGAAAATACATGAATTTTTTTCCATATTTGAAAAAGTCAAGTTCAAAGTTTCAGATCTTAAATGTGCAATTCTCAAAAACAAGCAGCAACAACAAACCTGATCAGACACTTAAACATGGAAAAAAAAAATGCTAACAAAAGAAAAGTGGCTAAAGCTAAAGTTTCCAGAACTCAGAGCCAACCATAAGCTAGCAGCCTCAGTGTAAGCAAAGCCTCAAAACAGTTAGGAGTGAAATTATAGAAACAAGGGGAAAAGAGAAAAGGCTGGATGTTGGATTTATACTGGTAATGACACCAGCATGTACCTGACATTTGTTTGTTCTGTAAATGTGCTACACCTACTTTTGTTTGCTAAGGAAGAATATGTCAGGTAAAGGTGGGTATACAGAAACTCATTTTCAGTTCATTATTTGTAACCTTTTCCAAAATTACAATTGTGGACTTTAATAATTTTGTGATGAAAACATGTTTTGTATTGAAGAAAAGTTTACTTTTGTTTGTAAAGACACACAGAAGACATTACAAAATTTAACCAAACCTATTATTAGACAACACTACAGTAATGAAAGCAGTATTATTGTGATTATGTACACAGCGTTGTATCTTTGCAGTTTTAAATTTTTTTGCATTTTGCTTTTTTTTTTTTGTCATTTATCTTTTAGCTGAACCACTTCATTCAAGACTTAAAACTCTTTCTAAGGATTTTTCTGAAATGTCAGTGAAGAAAATGAATGGAAAATTATTTTCTTCACTTAAAGTGAGTCATTAAAAAGACTCACTGCCATTGTTGCTTTTGTCAGCTTATGTTAAGAAAGCCTTTCTATTGAAACTATCATTTGCATTATTAAACAAATATACGAGTTGTGTTGGGGCTCACTTGAATGGCACTCAGATATTTTTTTGTTTTTCTTAAACAGATTGTACTTATATAGTGCTTTTCTAGAACAGGTCTCATTCACTCATGCACATTAATTTCTAAACCCAAACACTTCCTGAAATTCACACATTCACAATACAATGGATGCATCAGGGACAGCCCAGGATTCAGCACCATATCCAAGGATACCACATGCAGACTAGGGGAGCCGGGAATTAAACCACAAACCTTCCAGCTATGAGACAACAAGCTCTACAAGTGAAACCACAGTGGAAACAGAATATTCACTGCTTACTGCATTTCAGCTTATGTTACATGTGCACAACAACAAAACAAGCAAGAGTTACCTGCCTTCTTCAAATGGCCTATTAGTAACAAGGTAGCTGCTTCAACAACCCCCAAGACAGCAAAATATCATGTGTTTCATTTGCATCATATGCTTTCTGATATGGCACAGTGTAATTCCTGACCATCTTTAATGCTCTCAAAGCAAACAGTGCAGTAGAGCTCTTTCTCTATCTCAGCATGTAGTCATCACCTCTCACCTTTACCCAGCTTCAGCAGCTCTTTCCCAGTTCTATGGTACTGATCATCAGTTTATCCCTCTGTAGTACTTACTCCTTACTATTCCTGCACTTCCTGATTCACTAGCTGTGCCCCATCTGTTCTTCCTCTGACATTCTCTGCATTCATCAGCTCCTCATTCTTTTAATATTCTCATCACACTCTTTACTTATTTGTATTTCCATCTCTATCCTGACCCACCCTATCTTGTTGCACACCACTTCCAGCTCGATCACTCTGTTTAACCAGTCAATAAAACTCGTTTTCTCTGCTAGCTTTTGCTGCAGATGTAAAGACATTAATTACAGCATTATTTGTAATGTGGAGAGCTTGTGTTCTGATGCTTTGGAAAGTCTGTCACTGTGTGTGTTCACTTTGAGGCTCTCATGGAGAATAAAGGGAATAAACAGTTGGTGTGTAAGAGTGTGTGTGCTCTTCCTCAACTATCACCGTTGGCTCCTCTGAATTCATCACCAAAGTGACAGCTTCCTGCTCTCAGCTAACATCAGCTTAGAGAAATCCTGGAGATGCTGATAAACTTTCAGATTTATCACCAATCAACCAAACATCAAAGAATCGGAGCTTAAAGAGAACAGAGTTAAAAACATGTCCATACCTATGATGTGTGAGTTTCTGTCGGGTTTCCGGTTGCTCTCCTCCTCATACTGGACCATCCTCTTCTTGATGCTCTGATCGGTACCTGCGTGATTTGTCGGTCCGTTGGTCCTGATTCATCACACATCAGCCATGTTTCTGGAGCCAACACTTCGCTCCTCCCCATAGTCCCCTGCTCTGCTGTGATTCGCTGTCGTGTGGTCACGTGACTCAGCAAACGCACGCAGATTCGTTGAGTCGAAGAGTTGTGTCATCTCCGGTTACACGACTGCACCTGCGTTTATGTATTTATTTTTCATGGATCCTCTTCTTTCTACAAATGAAGCCAAGTATTTTTCTCCTCCCGGTGTCAGTGGGATAACCGTACATGTACACTTATTCTAAATTTGTCTCACATTCCTACATGTATCCTAGATTATTTTATACAGTCCAATGATGTACACTTACTGATGTCTGAATGACAGTAAAGTGGCTATTCTATTCTATTCTATTCTATTCTATTCTATTCTATATAAATCTACATCGATCACGTGTTTATACGTGATTATACATATAAACACAATTTTATACTCCAATGTGGTAAACCTGGAGTATAAATTTGTCACTTGAATTTGCGGTATGGTGAGGAATATTTTGAAATGAAGATAATTCATGTTGAAATATAACAATAAATGTTAAGGTCTGACTGATATAATGTGGCTGAATGATGAATAGTCCCAAAGAGCTACTGTCTGTATATTTGTATGGTGCAAGACCACATTCTGCAGAGAGAGATAACAGGCTATCAATGGCAGAGTTCAAACAGCAAAAGAGGACAAATTACAGCAGACAACAGGCTTATATGATTTTTTTTTCTGCGTTATCAATTGGATGGAGAAGCTGGTTGATGCTGGGTAATCTTACTAATTTTACTTTCAAACTGATATCTTCATATTTCTCCTTCAGTGCAAATAAAGGAGTGTTAGAGTGTGTGCTGTTTTTTTTCTTTCTTGAAGTTCGACAATCCTTTCTAACAAGTATTTCCAGCTGTTTGTCTCCGCACGTTCTGACTGTATGTGTCCACCAGGTGTCTCCCTTGGCTCGTTTAATCAATGAGCTTAATTTGTCTTCACATGAAGTCAAATGAAGCTCACTGAGCTCAACATGAATTTCTAACAGAAACAACAGAAACAAAAGTGAGTGCAAAGGCAACCAAAATATTTGGAGCATGCTGTGAGGAGTGAGTGGTCAAAATTCAGGAATTCCTTTTTACCATCGAGTTTTACTGTGCTGATGTTAAAACATGTTGTTAGGTTTTAATAAGACTCACGTGGCTCTAGATTTGAACTTGGACTGGTTGTATTGTGTCTGGTCAGTTTAAGTCTATTAGTGAGTCATTTAAAAATGTCGTCATGTAAATCTTAAATGGTCTACATGGAGGTAGTGGAGGGCACAAACTAGTGACATAGATGACTGTTTACAGCCATTCAAACATGTTATGATCATAAACTGATTTTTTTCTTCTTCAAAAAAAGCTTTACAGGACCAATAAACACCTGGAACATCAGTTTCCTGGTGAACTTTCAACCCAGAAGTAGTAACATTAACAAGCTAAAATGCATTTTACTCATTCATTTTTAGTTTGCTGTGTAAAAAACAAAACAAAGATAAATTATAAACTGTGTATTGAAAATGGCTTGCTTGGCTTCTTAACGATATTGACTCATACCAGGACCATGTTTCCCCTTTGAATGTCTTCACAGTCTATTTCTAATCCTTTATTCATAAATGTAAGTAGCCCTCTGTGAATTTCTACCTTACCGTGGTGGAGGGGTTTGTATTTCCAGCTGCTAGGATCCCCAAGGATCAAAAATGCTTCACATGAGAGGCAAATTAATAATGATAGAAACACTGCATCACACAGCCTGTGATTACTGTTGTTATTTTTTTGACATTTACTGTGGAATTATTTTGAAACTGTTACATCTTTCTTTCATATGCACATGTAGAAAAAACAACTACTAAATTTAACTTTAGATACAGAAGAAGACTGTATAGTAATTAAGAATATTGGAAGTCAGGAGAAGTGAATTCAAGGCTAATAATAGCTTTCAGCTATATTGAGTAAGTAATCTCTGGTACAGTCCCAGTAAACAGAGGAGAGCAGCTGCCTGTAACATCCTGTGGTATATCCTCTGTTACAATGGAATTTCACAGGTATGCTGCCATTAGACAAAGTACAGTAAAGTACAGTACTAGCTATGATAATATCTTTGTGTATACATGGTATCATTGGTAGGTAAGTTAAAGCCACATTTCAGAGATTCCAGGTGTACAGCTATAATGTAGTTGTACTGGTTTCTTTCGTTATTTGTATTGGCAGTAGATTCAGTTCCTTTGTAGTCCAAACTAAAACTTTTAATTTAACTGCTTCTTGATTGGAATAATAAAATATATCCTCATTTATAATAATCACATCTGTCTAAATTACAATATAGATTTTGTAGAACATAAATTAAGTCTTTCTATTAATAATATGCAAATAAAGAGTAGAGTAATCCCATTCTACTTTTACATACTCTAGGAACCAAAAGTAAGCCCACAGTCTGAGAGTGAACTAATAATAATAATAATAATAATAATAATAATAATAATAATAATAATAATAACTGTATTTATAAAGCGCTTTCAAACAAAGTGCTGTACAACTAAAGGGATAAATAAAATAAAAGCGATACAGCAATACAGGTAAGAGACACAATACAAGTTAAAAACAATGAAAATGTAAAAACTAAAAGCCATAAGACATGTAGGATAAGGTGAACAAATGTGTCTTCAGCTTAGTTTTAAAAACCTCCACAGAGCATGCCTGCCGAATATCTTGAGGGAGGTTGTTCCACAGAAACGGGGCACGAAAAGAAGAAGCACGCTCTCCAACTGTCTTTTTTCTGGCTCTAGGAACCTTTAGAGAGCCAGAGTCCTGAGATTGTAGAGCACGAGATGGAACATAAAGGTGTAAAAGGTCGGAGAGGTATGAAGGTGCCAATCCGTTTAAAGCCTTGTAGGTGAGCAGCAGGACCTTAAAATTTGCTCGAACCTAACAACGTAGCCAATGCAGAGATCTCAGAACAGGGATAATGTGCTCACATTTCCCAGTTCTTGTTAAAATGCGAGCAGCTGCATTTTGCACCATCTGTCAGGATAATATAGAATTGAATTGTGAGATCTTTAAAATATGATAGGGTGTCATGGCCCTGGATCAGTCACCCAGCGTTTATGTTTTGGACTGTTCTGTTTGGGGTGTAATAGGCTGAGTTACTTCTTTGGGTAATGTATGTTTGGTTTTCTTGTACTTCTGTGTTCTTTTGATCATTTATTTTCTGTTAGGTTGCAGCTCTTAGGTTCTTACTTGTTCTTTTGACATGTTTAGAGTGTGAGTTTGTTTTCCTTCAGCTCATGGTGATTATATTCTCCAGTCTCCAGTGTCTAATCTTGTCCTGTGTTTCGTCAATCTTGTCTCTGTTTTCATTCCCCCAGTCAAAGTGTTAAGCTTGCGTGTCTTGTCTGTGTCTACATATTTCTCATTCTTTTTGTTTTATTTTGATAGTCCTTGTCCTGTGTTCACTATATTTAGTTTTGCTTCCCCTCTGTCTCGCTATGTCAGATCAGGTGCAGCTCTATCTCAGTCTTGTTGCGTATTCCCTTGTTACCCCCAATGTGTATGTTGTGTGAGTTTTCCTTTGTTTGTGGTTGTGTTGTCTGTTTGGCCAGTGTCAGGTTCAGGTATTTCATGTTTAATTTTTCCTGGTGTCCATGTCTGGGTTTCAGGTTTCATGCCTTGGGGTCTCATGTCATCACACTTTCAAATTTCACGTATTCAGGTTTTAGTTGTTTTTCCAGTTTAGGTTTTGTTTGGTTAGACTTTGTTTTGCTTTCGCTTTTTCCTTTGCATGGTTCAGACATCAATAAAGGATCAATTTTAATTTAGTTTCAGTCTCTGGTGTCTGCATTTGTGTCCACTCTACACTCCACATGGTCTGCCAGCTCAGATCCTGACATAGGGTCAATATTTTGTATGTCAGGAGAAGGATTTTAAATCAAAGTCTGGATTCAACAGGGAGCAAATAAAAAGAAACAAATATGTCTTCATTAGTTTGAAAGATGTGTCCGCCTCCTTCGAGAGCCAAAGCAAGATATGTATCATTTAGAATTAAATAAACCAATTTTAATCCAATTTTAAACTTCAACATATTTTAGTAATTTAGTTTAACATGTTTTAGCTTTTGTTTTATTTTATACAGTTTAATAGTACATCAGATGAGTCATTCATAGCTGCAGATGCTTTCCCTGAAAAATGGTGTTCACGACAAACATTGTCTTCCACAACATGTTGGATTAGATAATGCAGTTATTATTATTTTTCTGTAAAAATAATAACAACAAAAATTAACAACACTCTATAATCAAAATCAATTACTGCATTCAATCAAGAAACAAGGACACATCTATTATAATCTCGGGGTTGAAGGACTCCAATATCTTATTAACATTTTAAGAGTTACAATACAAACACCAAAGATATCAACTTTTTGTAATATGACAAGAAAAATCATTGTAGCATCATAGTTCAGAAATGTCACAAATCACATTTTAATCATCAGGAAAATCCACTACAGCGAGTAGACAAGAAAAGCCAGTGAGCAGATTAATCAGACATTTAAAATATCTACAATGTGAAGAGAATTTTAATTTAAACTAATCAACTTTGCAGTGTCGCCATAATCCAAAAGCCAAAGTCCAGCATAGAGCGGCTGAGTGAATGTGGTCTGGACTCTGTGGAGGAGAGTCATGGTTTCAGAGACGCTGTAGAAAGACAGAATACCTGCTCTGTGATCCAGGTACACTCCTACTCTGGAGGACCGAGGACCTGAGAGGACAGTTTGGACTTTGTTGTAAAAAAAAGGTGGAACTGTCTGCATCACAGCGTAATGCCCAGGATATGTCATTGAATCCAAATTTTCTTTCGCGTGAGCTCCCTGCTCTGCTGATATTCTTGTATGCGACTGCTACTAAAAGTAATCTCCCTCTCCACTCCACCTCCCATTAACAATGTCCAGTCAGACTCTCTCTACTCAGGATCTGAAACCACTCAGTGAATCTGTCTGGATGATCAGAATAAGACTGTTGTTCCATAAATGTTACTTTTCTGTTCCCCTCAGGTAATAACAGATGTGTGTTTGCTGTGTTTGGATCCAGTGTGATTTCATGTGAATATATTAAGAATCCAGCTCTGGTCATGCACCTTTATGAGCAACATTCTATACTTCCATCATAGCTAAAAGAGCCCTCATTAATTTGATCATATTTGATTCATGTCCTGGGATTCATCTATTCCTGGGACAGATGACAGCGTGAAGGAATTTCCAAACCTGGGTGCATCACTTTGGGTAACTTATATCAAAAACAAAAAATGATTTCAAGCAGCCATCAACAGACCTTAGATTGCTGCAAAAAGCAGAAACAAATCTGTTTTCTGGTACCAGGCAAGATGGGTTACTTTGGTGCCGAATTCTTCTTCCCGATAGAACAAAGCCTTTTCCTGACATTGCGTAGACACCACTTCAGAAATCCAGTTGCTGGCCTATGTGTTCTGCAAGGGCTAACCATGTGTCCTGTAATTTTTAAACAAAAGAAAAGGGTCAATAAATTAGGATTTAAAAGATTATCTGCAGTTGTTTGGTTAATGTCAAGATGTTTGTAATCCTGCAGCAGTGAGCTCCAACACTATGGCCTGATAGATTGAGTTTATTTACAAGAAATACTCACTTTTCTCCATAGTGCTCCGTTAAGTGTAAAATAAGTATTTGGACCCTCCATTTTTCATGTGTGGATATGTGCTCTCAAGACTGGCAACCAAAGATTCCCCCTCACGTGTACCTCACAGATGTTCTAAAGTTAAACAATTAAAGTTAAAACATTTTTAGTGTTAATTTTAGAATAATTGAATCTACTTGTGATGGCTGCAGTTACAGCCACACAGGGTTATTAATATCTACCGAACATCAGTGTTACATATATATAATCAAAGGAGCTTTCAAAGAAAAGCGTCTGGACTTCTTACATATATATAAGTTCCAAAAAAATAAAAAATAAGCAAGTGTGAATGCACAGTTTGTGTACCCTGGACTGATCATTCGGACTATTAAGTCAGTGTCTGTGAAGTAATGACAGGCTGCTTTCACCCAGTGTCATAGAGTAGGTAGTTGTTGGGTCTGTGTTTCCACAAACCCCGCTAATTCTAGAGACTTATTCATCATGAAGAAAACAAGACAGTCGATCGATCGATTACTTGCGCAAGGGAGGCCTCGTCTGTGTCCAGCACGACAATGGTGGCCTCCTCTCGCTGCCTTTTATTGACAAACTTCAAACAATAGTTTACTAAACACCTCCCCTTGCAACCCCCTTTGGTTACAAAGACAAGGACTGTATGTAAATGTATATGTGTGAACTTCTGTAAGAGTGTGTGTGTGTGTGTGTGTGTGTGTGTGTGTGTGTGTGTGTGTGTGTGTGTGTGTGTGTGTGTGTGTGTCAGACCTCCTGCTGACCAAAGGGTCGTAAACGCAGGAAGCTTACATCAAACGAAGCAGATCTTCCAGATAGGATGTATCTGCAATAAAACATTACAGCCCCCACCAGAACCTCGAGAATCTGGCGGGAAGGACAGTGGAATTTCTTTCATCAGAGTTAAAACACTGTACAAATGGTAAACATAAAAATGACAAACATTTAACAATTTAACTCTAACAGTAGCACTGCCTCCATCTAAGTGCAGAGCAGATCAGCTGTATACTGAGCAGGGTCTGAGTGCAGCCAACATTCTCAGCACCACCAGGTTAACCCTTTAACACCTTAGCCTTTTGTTTTGACTAAGAACCAAAAGGCTTAATAAGGCTAAATGATATTCAGGAGTCAGTAATTTTTTTTGTTGTTGTTGTTGTTTTAAAAAAAAAAAAAGATTATACTTTGGTTACATGTAAACTTATGATGGCAGACCTTAAAGCTACCGAGATCTCCAAGTGAGGATCGAAGATGGTGGCTAAATATTGGTTGTGGCAGTGTTGCCATCACGTTTGTATTAGTAGCAAGCAAGCTAAGTGCAGGGATGCACGTGCCCTTTGCGCGGTCTAATGATCGAGGGAAAAAAGGGGGTCAAGGTAACCTTAAAAAATCTAGCCTTAAAAAATCTTAATGGGACAAATTATCATTTCCTTTATATTTTAAAATGAAAAGATGTTGTTATCAACATAAAGGTAATTTAGGTTAAATTAAATAATGACATTAAATAATAAAATAATTTATTATTAAATAATTAAATAGTTTACATAGACTGTGTTCCTTTTTTTAATTTTTATTTTTTACCTTTTTCCCACAAATGCAACACCCTATCTCATACTTTCTTTGTTCTGTATACAGTGATCTCTAAACAGTTTGTCAAACAGAGCAACATCAGCCTCATTCCAAATTATAGCTTTAAACGATGATATCAAGCATTTTTAAGTAGAAATAACTTTCATCATCACAACCCAGCTGGTGTTATCTGTTAAAATACCTTTAATGAGTAGGTAAAGTTCTAAATTAAACCAATAAGTTGCATAATCAATCATCATGATTTTTTTAACTATTAGAATTTACTTTTTACTTACCATGTTTTATTTCATAGTAGTGGAGAAGTCCAGTGATATCTGATCAGGTCACAGTCTAATTGAAAAAGGCAGTTTGTGATTAATGATGTGGTTTCTTCTGAGGCTCATTTTCAACCCAAACATTTGGGTAAAATTTGACCCAATATTTTATCAAAGCTGCCCAACCTATGACGGTCATAGGTTGGGCAGCTTTGATAAAATATTGGCTAATTCTGTTGGGTCATAGTATGACCCAACAGAATTAGTCAAGCTGTGGAGTGAATTGGAGAACCCGGCACATTACCAACCCAACTCTTGAGTCATGACTTTTGAACCAATATTTGGTCACAATAAGCCAACTTACGAACCTACAGCTTTTACCCAGCAGTTGAGTTAGGAATATAACCCAGAATTTTTAAGAGTGTATAAATACTCCTAATAGAGCTCTCAGGTCAGCTGATAAGTTGCTTCTAGTTGTGCCTAGAAGCAGGCTAAAAACAGGAGACCAGGCATTTGCGATTGCTGCGCCCAAACTTTGGAACAGTCTGCCTCTTCAAATTAGGATCTCTCCAACACTCGACATTTTAAAAGCCTGTCTGACAACAAATTTTTACTCTTTAGCTTTTAATTGTGTGTGTTTGTTCTACTTTTTACTTTTTTACTATGCACAGCACTTTTGTCAGCCTGTGTTGTTTTTAAATGTCCTTATAATAAATTGGTTGATTGATTGATTGATTGATTGATTGATTGATTAAACCTAACCCTGACCTGTCTCCCCAATGTGACGTTTGTGTAATGTATGTATGGATGGAAGTGGTCCAGTTTCACTGAAGGCAACTGCAAGCAAGAAATAAAAGCTCATTCATTCACCTGCAACCCTAGATTGCTCAGGGTGGCAGAGCAATAGAAACAAAGAGAAAGAAAAAAAAATGTTTATCACATTGGACCTCATATTGAGAGCGCCAGAGAACAAATGCAAGTTCAAGACTTTGAATGAAGTCCAGTTGTTGTATCTGCTTCATGTTTCCTGGAGTAACAAGGGAACAGGTGTCAAAACCATTTAACGGAATGAGGGAAACAAGAGATTAGACTCTCGACGTGACTCTGTGGATGCGGTATGGTGGTTGATTCTTATCTAGCTGGGATACTGACAATCACTGTTACATGAGATTTTAGACTTCGTGAGGTATCTGCAAGAACTGGTAGGTATATTTTAGTTTTGCTTATTTATTTAGACATAGGCTCCACATGCTAAAGGCAGTATGGAGATGTAATCAAATGCCATCGACTGAAAAGGCAGATAGAGTTGCAAAGGAGGCCGTAAAACATGGGGTGGTTGACATGGCTGTTAGTTTTGGCCAAGCAGAGATAAGGAGTATGGTAAGGCAAGATATGAGAGCAAGATGGCAAAAGCAGTGGGAGGAGGAAAGGAAGGGACGATGGTTGTATAAGATTCAAAGGAGGGAGGAATGAGAAACGCAGGACGGACTAGGAGGGAGGAGGTGATCATATCCAGACTGAGATTTGGACATACTGGCTTGAATAATACATTATTCATGATAGGGAAACATAGTACCGGAAAATGTGATTACTGTGGGGTAGAGGAAACTATAGAACATGTCATGTTGCAGTGTCAGAGGTATCAGGTTGAGAGGAGACAATTGATTCAAAATCTCAGTAACCTACAAATCGAACTGGGTCTTGTTGATTTGTTGCGAAAGGAATCGGGAAGTAAAAGTTATCAGGCCTTATTTCAGTTTTTAAAAGAGGGGAACCTGTTTGGAAGGATTTGAGGATTTTTTTTTTTTTTTTTTGAGCGTCGTTCCAGACCATACTCCATACCAGTTGGTGGCGGTAATGCACCTTTCAGTTGTTTGCCAACTGCCAATACAAATGTAAGAAAGAAGAATCAAATGCCATCTACTCTGAATTATCAGGCTGGAACGCCGTAAGTTACTTTATATGACAGTTTATACAGATAACTTTGGATATTAATGTATATTTTGCTAACATGAATGTTTTAGTGAGAGTAATGCACTTTATTGATGTAAATATGCTTCTGCCTGTTGAGATGGAGTTTATTTTCTGTCATTTCAGTTTTCACCACATGTTCATGGAGACAATTAAACAAGCTGCAACTAAACTCCAGGGTCTTCATTTGTGGTTTAACTCGGTGTCCCCAACATCCTTGTTGAAAACACTACAGTAGTCGATAAAATATGTGTTATTTATAGCAGGTGAAACTGTCCAAAGTACACCAATTTTATTGATCATAAACAGATTAAGGGACATTAAACTTCCAGAAACATCCAGCATATAAACCAAAACAACCATTAGATTGGTTGAGTGTGGTGAGTAAAGCATGCATTTCTGAGCAAATAAAATATTTCCTGTATCATTTTGTTACCATAGTTTGATGTATAAATGAGGAAGTCTGATAAAAAAATCTCTCTTAAAAATCATAATAAAAGATATTTAATGATATCCAAAGGTATTCAGCTTACTAAAAACAAACCAATCAAACTCCAGTGTATTGCTACATCTAATTAATTTAAGACTGATAAAGAATGCTGAATAGGAGTAGAAGTATATTTTAAACTTATAATTCTAGATTATAATGAAAAATTAAGGTTTATACTTATGCAAGAAATGTAGCGACACGTTTATTTACAGCACTATATTTTTTAGACACAAACTTTCAAACAGAAGTTCTAACATAAACCTACCCACTCTGTCTATTTCAATTTAATGAACTCTGCTGTGTCTCCTCGCTCAAAAAGCATAAGTCCAGCATAGAGCGGCTGAGTGAATGTGGTCTGGATTCTGTGGAGGAGAGTCATGGTTTCAGAAACGCTGTAGAAAGACAGAATACCTGCTCTATTATCCAAGTACACTCCTAATGTGGAAGCCTCGGGACCTGAGAGCTCAGTTTGGACTTTGTTGTAGAAAAATTTACAACTCTTGCTATCACAACTTAATGCCCAAGATTTGTAATTTAACCCAAATACACAATCATTTAGCCTCCCTGCTCTGCTGATATTCTTGTATGAAACTGCTACATAAACTTTTCCTCTCCACTTCACCTCCCAGTAACAACGTCCAGTCAGACTCTCTTTACTCAGGACCTGCCAACAAGGAAGAAATCTGTCTGGATGATCAGAATAAGACTGTTGTTGTTCCTTAAATGTTGCTTTTCTGTTCCTCTCAGACAATAACAGATGTGTGTTTGCTGTATTTGGATCCAGTGTGATTGCACATGAATATTTTAAGAATTCATCTCTTGTCTTTGGCTCTGGTTGTGGTGGTGACAGTAAAACATCCTCTTCAGTGACTGTCAGTGAGATGTTTGTCCATTCCTCTCTCAGAATGTCCTGTAGTTTATCTCTGGTCTCTGACACAGCTGCTGTCACATCCTCAAAGTAGCTCAGAGGACGAATATTGATGCTGGATGAGTGTGTAGACTCACTGAGTGCTGACAGTGAGGGGTAGTTGTGTAGAAACTGGTTGTGATCCTCTGTGTGTGAGAGCTGCTCCAGCTCGCCGTCTTTCCTCTTCAGCTCAGCGATCTCCTGCTCCAGCTTCTCCTGAAGCTCTTTGACTCGACTCACTTCAGTTTCCTGCTGGGATCTGACCTGCTGCTTCACATCAGAGCTTCTTTTCTGGAGGAGACGGATCAGCTTAGTGAACACCTTCTCACTGTCCTCCACTGCTTTATCAGCAGAGCCATTGATGGCCTCCACCTCCTGTTGAAGCAGCTTCACATCTTTCTCTCGCTCCTGGATTCTCTGCTGGATGTTTAGTCGTCTCACCTCAAGCTCCTTCTGCTTCTCAGTCCTTTCTGCTGCAGCTGGGACTGTTTCATGGCCTTTATGTTCATCCATCAAGCAGAGATAACAGATACTCTGCTGATCAGTACGACAGAAAATCTTCATCACCTCATCATGACGAGAGCAGATGTTCTCCTGGAGCTTCTTGGAGGGGGCCACCAGCTTGTGTTTCTTTAATGGAGCTGCATCATAGTGAGGTTGGAGGTGTTTCTCACAGTAAGAGGCCAGACAGACTAAACAGGACTTGATGGCTTTCAGCTTCCTCCCAGTGCAGACATCACAGGCCACATCTTCAGGTCCAGCATAGCAGTGATCAGCTGGAGCAGCTTGGAGTCCAGTCTTCTTCAGCTGCTCCACTAAAGCTGCTAACATGGTGTTTTTCTCCAGGACAGGCTTTGGAATGAAAGCTTTCCTGCAGTGGTGGCAGCTGTGGATTTTCTTGTTTTTCTCCTCTTCATCCCAGAAACCTTTAATACAGTTCATGCAGTAGTTGTGTCCACAGGGAATAGTTACTGGATCCTTTAGTAGATCCAAACAGAGTGAACAAGATAATCTTTTTGAATCTTGCTGATTTCCTCTCTGCGCCATTTCACCTCTCAGCAACAATGATTGGCTGTAGAATAGAGTGGATACCCAGCTGTGTGCAGGAAAAAGCACAGTTTGAACTTTGGAAGCAGCTTGTCCCTCTTATAAACTTTATAATCTGTACTTTGAAAGTTTTAAGCCATAAAAGTTTAACATGTGATCATACAGGATCACAGGAGACTAAATTGCTTTGTATGAACTTTGAGTAGAGTTTTTTTGTCCATGCAATGTCTTTACAATTAGATGTGCTTTATTTAGGTCAAAATAAAATTTCTGTGTTTGTGTTGCAGCCAAAGTATGACAAACAACATAGCTCAATGAAAAAAAATACAACACTTGTCATGGCTCCGTAGGGCATTGTACCCATCCCCTCTCCTTTTGCTTTCCTTGTTCTTGGTCCCTTGCATTTGAATTTGAATTTCTCTCCAGGTCTCAGGTGTTCGTGTGACTGGGGTTTCCAGCAGGCATGGTCAGGAGCTGCAGTTTTATTACGTCTGAGTGTCCTCACCTCATTTCCTAAAGTACTTATGGACAGGCTTTTTTTCTCCTTTCATCACCAAATTATTTAGTTAGCTATGAGTAGTAATATCTAAGTCTAAATGTCTAGTATGTATTTGTGTGTGATTGCCTTGTATTTTGGAGAAAGTCCTCAGTGTGCTGAACTCCACTTGCCCTGTGTGGCGGAGGTGTGGTCCCGGGCGCGGCTGCAGGGGAGGAGTGGTGCAGTGGGCTCAACGGGGCGGTGCTGGAGATGCCGGTGAGAACAGCTGATGGCGATTTGGACTGATAATGGTTTCCTTCCCTTTTTATAGGGAGACGGAGAGGAGCGGAGGGAGAGGGAAATCAGCTGAGACCGACAGCTGTCAGACTGTGTTCATATCATAACCTGGGAAAACTATAAATAAATGTGGAAGCTGGTGATAAAGACCTGTGTGTGTGTGTACCTGTGTATAGTGCATTTCACAAGTGGTGCCGAAACCCAGTGTCCGGCCGGCGTGGGGATGTCCGACCCACAGGCTGCGCCGCCCGCCCAGCCTTTGCAGTTTCTGGCGCAGATGCTGGCAGAGATGGCGAAGATGGGCCAAGACCAAGCGGCGGCCCAGCGGGCTCACCTGGCTGCGCTGCAGGAGCAGACGGACCGGCAGACTCTGGTTCTGGAGCGGCTGGTTGGAGCCGCTGCCCCGCCGAAGCCTCCGCCGCTGTCGGTGGCGATGCCCCGGATGGGGAACGGGGATGACCCCCAGGTTTTCCTGGAGACTTTTCGTGCCACGGCGGAGGCCTGCCAGTGGCCGCAGGGGGAGTGGGCTCCACGTTTGCTTCCTCTGCTGTCGGGGGAGGCTCAGACGGCGGCCCTGAGCCTGCCGCCGACCTCGAGGAGCAGCTTCCAGGACGTGAGCCGGGCGGTGGTGGACAGGTTGGGGCTCACCGCTGAGGATCATCGCCGGCGGTTCCGGGCCTGTCGGCTAGCCGCGGCGGATTGGCTGTTTGCTTGGGCCCGGCAGCTGCACGACGCGGCGGTGCGCTGGCTGCAGCCGGGATCGTCAGAGGGCGAGACGCTGCTGGTGGACAAGGTGGTGCTGGAGCAGTTCGTGGATGGGCTGCCTGCGGAGACGGCGAGATGGGTCAGGTGCCACCGTCCCGCGAGTCTGGAGGTGGTGGTAACGTTGGCGGAGGACCACCTTGCCGCTAGAGCGGGGGAGCCCGGGGACAGCGGCCGGAGGCCGAGCAAACAAGCCCCAGTGCCGGCACCGAGGCGCCGGGCACCGAGCCCCACTAATCCTTTTGCTGCGTTTGTGCCTTCCCGGGGATCAGACATGAGCGGTGCCGCCCCTGAGCCACGGAGAGCAGCACAGACGCCGGGGCAGGAGTGCTAGAACTGCGGGCAACTGGGACACCTGAGGAGGGACTGTCCTCTGATGGAAGTGGGGCAGGTGTTCCGGGTTGCCGGTGCCCCAGCACCCTCTCCTGGTCCAGGAGGGACATACAACATTCCGGTAAGGACTCGAGGGGGTATACGCCATGCTTTGGTGGACACGGGCTGCACGCAGACCCTCGTGCACCAAGGCTTGGTCTGCCCCGGGGCATTGCTGGAGGCAGAATGGGTGGAGGTGAAGTGTGTTCATGGTGATGTTCAAAGGTATCCCATAGTTCCGCTGTTATTAAAGTATAAGGGCAAAACACATAGAGTAACGGCTGCGGTTAGCCCGCGCCTGTCGCATCCCCTGATTCTGGGCACGAATTGGCCGGGGTTTCATCATCTGTTGGGACAGTATGCGGGAATGCGATCACGACCGTTAGTAGCATGTAGTGTCTGCGCGGCGCTCAGCAGTGACGCGGGGTCGTCCGACACTGACTCCGGGGAGGGGGAGACGGCGGGTCCTTCATGGGAAGCCCCGCCGGCTCCAGAGGTTTCCCCCACGGGTGATTTCCCACTGGAGCAGTCTCGTGATGACACCCTACGCTCACCAGGTGATTGAGATTGATGGTCACGTGGTGCGCCCTGAAGCCGTGCGGACCTACCCGCGCTTCATTTTATCAAAAGGCTATATCGAGTGAGTCGTGACACTCGCACGGAGGAGACTCACACCCAGCTGTTGGTGCCGCAGGGCCGCCGGGAAACGATTTTCCAGGCGGCTCATTATAACCCCATGGCAGGGCATATGGGATACGAAAAAACTTTTATTGGCCGGGCATCCGAGCGTATGTGCGCCGCTGGTGCGCGTCCTGCCCGGACTGCCAACTTGTTAATCAGCCGGCCATACCAAAAGCGCCTTTGCGCCCGCTCCGACTCATAGAGGTTCCGTTTGAGCGCATTGGTATGGACCTCATCGGGCCATTTCATCGGAGTGCACGCGGCTACCGCTTTGTATTAGTCCTGGTGGATTATGCAACGCGGTACCCGGAAGCAGTCCCGCTGCGCACCATCTCTGCAAAGAGTGTGGCGCAGGCACTGTTTCAGGTCATCTCCCGAGTCGGAATCCCGAAAGAGATACTGACTGACCAGGGCACGTCGTTTATGTCTCGTACACTGCGGGAACTGTACGAATTACTGGGCATTAAATCTATTAGGACCAGCGTCTACCACCCTCAGACGGATGGGCTGGTGGAGCGGCTGAATAAAACTTTAAAGTCCATGATTCGTATGTTCATTAACGAGGATGAACGCAATTGGGATCGCTGGCTAGACCCTCTGTTATTTGCAGTGCGGGAGGTGCCCCAGGCCTCCACGGGATTTTCTCCCTTTGAATTGCTGTTCGGCCGGAAGCCGCGTGGGGTGCTTGACCTGATTAAAGAAAGCTGGGAGGACGGTCCGAGCCCCGCCAAGAATGAGATTCAGTACGTGTTGGACCTGAGAGCGAAACTCCACACTTTGGGGAGGTTGTCACGGGAGAATTTGCTCCAGGCTCAACAGCGTCAGCAACGCCTGTACGACAGAGGGGCTAGACTCAGGCAATTTTCACCGGGAGACAAAGTGCTTGTATTACTCCCTTCTTCTAGCTCAAAGTTGCTCGCCAAGGACCCTTTGTGGTCACATGGCGAGTCGGGGACGTTGACTATGAGGTTGCTCGGTCGGACAGGGGAGGGGCCACGCAGATTTATCACCTCAATCTCCTTAAAGAGTGGAGAGAGGTTGAAACTGCTTCTCTGGTAAGCCTGGTTAAGGAGAGAGATGAGTTGGGGCCGGAGGTGCCAAATTCCATCATCCCCGCCTCCCTCCCTTGTGATGACCATCTCACACAGGCCCAGAGAGCGGACGTTGTCGCGTTACAACAGCGGTTTGCAGATGTGTTCTCCCCCCTGCCCGGCTGAACATCTGTCATTGAGCATCATTTTGTAACGCAGCCTGGCGTGACGGTGCGTTCACGGCCCTACAGGCTTCCTGAGCATAAACGGCAAATCGTTCAGAGGGAATTGGCTGAAATGCTGAAAATGGGAGTGATAGAAGAGTCGCACAGCGCCTGGTGTAGCCCCATCGTTCTTGTGGTAAAGAAGGATGGGTCTATACGGTTCTGTGTCGACTATCGCAAGGTGAATGAAGTGTCACGTTTTGATGCTTATCCCATGCCCCGGGTCGACGAGCTCCTGGAGCGGCTGGGCACGGCCCGTTTTTTCACGACACTGGATTTAACCAAGGGCTACTGGCAGATTCCCTTGTCTGCCGAGTCCAGGGAGAAAACGGCCTTCTCCACTCCGTACGGTTTGTACCAATTCGTTACGCTTCCGTTCGGCTTGTTCGGAGCCCCTGCCACCTTTCAGCGCCTCATGGACCGGGTGCTGCGTCCGCACGCTGCATATGCTGCTGCCTACCTGGATGACGTGATCATCCACAGCGACACCTGGGCGGAGCATGTGCAGTGGGTGGCCGCGGTCCTGGAGTCCCTGAGGAGGGCGGGGCTCACGGCCAACCCAAAGAAGTGTGCAGTTGGACGGAGGGAGGTACAGTATCTGGGGTACCACTTGGGGGGCGGGCAGGTGCGTCCACAGGTGGAGAAGACGGCGGCTATAGCATTCTGCCCGCGCCCCAAGACTAAAAAGGAGGTGAGACGGTTTCTGGGACTGGCAGGTTACTATCGCCGTTTTGTGCCAGGGTTTGCGCAGCTGACCAGCCCCTTGACCGATCTCACCCGAAAGGGTGCTCCGGATCTGGTTCAGTGGACGGGGCCGTGCCAGGCGGCGTTTGTGCAGGTGAAAAAGTCTCTCTGTGGGGAGCCGCTGCTTCACACTCCTTCCCTTTTGTTCTGCAGACCGACGCCTCAAACAGGGGGCTGGGGGCCGTTTTGTCCCAGCAGGTAAGGGGGGCCGACCGTCCCGTTCTTTACATCAGCCGGAAGCTGGCAAAGCGTGAAAGACGGTACAGCACTGTGGAGAAGGAGTGCTTGGATATCCGGTGGGCGGTCGACTCCCTTCGCTATTACCTCCTGGGGCGCTCATTCACCCTCTGCTCGGACCACGCCCCGCTGCAGTGGCTCCACCGCATGAAGGATGCCAACGCCCGGATCACCTGATGGTATCTGGCTTTACAGCCCTTTAAGTTCAAGGTGGTCCATAGGCCGGGGGCGCAGATGGCGGTGGCCGATTTCCTCTCTCGCTTGCGGGGGGGGGGGGGGGGGAGTAGGTACGGCCGGACGGCTCCCCGGCGGTGGGGGTGTGTGGCGGAGGTGTGGTCCCGGGCGCAGCTGCAGGGGAGGAGTGGTGCAGTGGGCTCAACGGGGTGGTGCTGGAGATGCCGGTGAGAACAGCTGATGGCGATTTGGACTGTTAATGGTTTCCTTCCCTTTTTATAGGGAGATGGAGAGGAGCGGAGGGAGACCTAGCCCCGTCAGAGCAGAATGAGCTCCAGGCCCTCACTATAGCACTCAAGAGGCGATTTGGGCAGTGGCACTCCACTGATCAGAGCAGGGAGCAGCTGACCAACTGGAGCCGTCGGCCGGGGGAGAGCCTGGGCACCTTTGCAGCGGATGTGTTGCTGTATGCTCGTCGTGGCTACCCGGAGTTCCCAGCAGCCAGTGAGGAGCTTAGCCTGCATGCTTTTCTGCAAGGACCTTTTCCAGAGTGACTTTTTCGAGAAACTCTCCGTGAGGCGCTCCATGAGGCTGAAAGGGCCGAGCTGGTGCTGGCCTCGCGGCCTAACCAGCAGGTGTCCCCCCCAAACTACACCCAACTCAGAGCCGCAGACTGCGACAGGGAGGAGGAAGTCACGAAGATATGCCAGCTGCAGCCCTCAGTGCCCTGAAGTTGTCCCTGTCGACCGACCGCTGCTGCCGGTGCGATAAGCCTGGCCACGTGGCGCGCGACTACCTGGCGCCCGCCCCGAAGACCAGAACTATGTGGCCTCAGGGAAACGAGAGGGGGAATGGTGCAGTGCGGGGACCACCGCTCCAGCTTCCTGCCCCCCTCCAGGAATGATGCACGGTGGTGGGCCTAGTTGGGCACCTCAAGGGACTCTACCTGAGCTGCTGTGTTGAGGACCAGCCCTGCCGGGCCCTGGTGGGCACAGGGTCCATCATTTCCCTAATACGACCTGGTGTGCTCCCTGGAACATCCGGGCCGCTTGTGATGGGTTGATCGCCCACCGACACCCAGCTGATGACGGTGACGGGGGAGAGAACTGACATGCGAGGGAAGAAACCATTGCGGATCCGAGTGAAGGATCTGGAGCTGGTGCACGACTTCTGGCTTGCTGACATCCAAGACCAGTGCATCATCGGCTTTGATCTGCTGACCCGCTGGGGGGCCTGCGTTGACACCGCGAAGCTGGCTATCACTCTCACGGCGGTGGCTCTGAACCATCTCTACTCACCTCAGCCCCAGTCTCTAGGCCAGACAAACCTTCCCTCGACCGAGACAACCCAAGCTGCTGATGACCTGTGGCAGCACAGCAGCATCGGTCTCACCGTTGACCAGCGGCAGCGCTTGAGGTGCCTCCTGGATGACAACGTGGACATCGTTGCCGCTAGTGAGGAAGAGTGCAGGCAGGTTCAGCGCACCATCGACATCGGTTCTGCTCAACCCTTCTGTCTGCGCCCCCCCCTCTAACCGACAGGAGGAGCGGGCCCAGGAGGCCCTGGGCATAGCTACTGCTCAGGCTACAGCCAGCAGAGGGAGATGGCTCCCGTTGACCACGCAGCAGCTGAAGAGGGAACAGGAAGCTGATGCAACGTTGGTTCAGGTGGGGACCTGGCTGGAGGCGGCGCAACGCCAGGCTGGACGGGGGTGTCGGGACAGGGGCTCGAAGTGAAGGCCTACTACTCCCAGTACAACAATCTGGAGACCCACGACGGCTTCCTATATATTCCTATTCCTAGATGGCGGGCCCCCGGACAGGGCAAGGATCTCCTGCAGCTGTTGGTGCCTCACTCGCTGCGGTCGCAGGTGCTCGAGCTTGTCCACGGCTCGGTGGGGGCCGGCCATTATGGGAATGCCAAAACTCTCCGCCGTCTCAGGGGACAGTTCTACTGACATAGTTGTTGACGGGATGTGGAACTTTTGTGCACTGCTGTGACACCTGCACGGCATGGAAGGGCGCCACTCAATGCCCCCCTGCAGCAGTATCTGGTGGGGGCCCCGAGGGAGAGAGTGGGAGTGGACGTCCTAGGGCCTTTCCCCGTCACCGAGTCAGGGAACTAGCGCATGTTGGTGGCCATGGACTGCTACAGGAGGCAGAGGGAGTGGCCGTGAGTGTTTCATGACTACACCCGCCAGGTCCAGGCCAGTACCGGAGTACGACAGAAAAGAGCCTGCAATACCAGGTGCCGAGGGGGAGCTTTCGTGCCTGGCGACAAGGTTTGGGTGTAATGCCTGTTTCGCAAAAGATGAGTGTCCCCCAGGCTGTGCAGTCACTGGCAAGGGCCGGCGGAGGTTGTGGAGCGGCTAGCAGAAGTGATGTACCGATCCGCATGCCGGGCCCGGGGCGCATGGTGGTGTTGCACCAGGACAGACTCTCGCGATACTGACCACTCGCTCGAGCAGTCGCCGGGGCAGGGGATGCTGGTGGCACCCCATGTTCTGATCCGAGTGACTCTTCCCCTGCTGGTTGAGATCAGCCTGCGCACCGAAAGAAGACACATGGACATTTGCAGGACTTTTTGTTGGGTAATGGGGTTGTCGGGGACGACTGACTCCTTAGGTGGGGGCTATGTTGTGGGTCAGGGCTGTTTGGGGTTTTGTTTTGACAGCTATGTTCTGTTGTTATGTTGCCATGGTTACAGGTGACGCTCTCTCTCTCTCTCTCTGTGTGACTGTGTGTTTCTGGGTGGAGAGAGCGCCATTTTGCTTTGTTGTTGTTGTTGTTACGCCAGAGCTGCGCCGAGCGGTGGTGTTAGTGTTGTGTGTTCATCTGTTGAATGCGAATAAAGGGCTGTGCTCTCTCCCTTGCAGGAAGCAAGACAAAACGATACCTCTGTCTCCTCCTTGTCTGAGCTCGCCACAGTATTAACAGTTAGCCATCTCACACACTGCTCAAACTTTTTTTAATTCAGCAAATTTTGTTTTATTGTTAATATCATATCATATTTCGATATACTTAAATAAATCAAGATGTAGGCCTGTGTTCCTGAGTCAATGAACAGCTAATTCTTTTCTGAGATTTATACATTTTATTTATAGGTGCCTTTCAGACCCTCAAGGTCACTTTACAGTAACACGTAAACAATACCATAAAAAACATAAGAAAAATGTATATATAGCAAACATGGTAGCTAAAATTTAGCCATAAACAGTCATAAAAGTATAAAAGCAAATATAAAAACTGAGTAAGGTAAAAAAAAAAGTGACCTTGAGGGTCTGAAAGGCGCCTATAAATAAAACGTGTTATTATTATTATTATTATTATTATTATTATTATTATTATTATTATTATTATTATATCATTATTATTTATAGAATATAATGCGGGGGGAAAAACTGAATATAAAGTAGTTAGTACCTAAGTCTTAAACATATGCAGAAGTAGTATCTTTCAATTTAATATTGATGGAGAACATTTTTCTGCAGAATTATTCTTACTTTTGATACTTTGTATCATGGTCCTGGGTATGACCCAGTGTTTTGTGTTTGATTTTTACTTCTTGATTATTGTTAAAGAAGCTTGGAGTTTCTGTTTCTGTACCCTCCCTGTGTTTCACGTTTGGTTACTCTTTGTCTCTGTGCTTCACGTTCCCTCTGTCTCCCCGGTCAGTCATGTCTCTCTCAGTGTCAAGTCTGCTTCTCTGTATTATATTTCCTGTTTTACTTTGAAAGAAGACTGGCAAAGGTGAGTCATCCTAAAGCTCAGGCAAAGAATCAATCTCCTCTTGGTTTGGGGCAAGGTTTTTAGCATTGTCCTCCTCCGAAGACATAAGGCCGTGGACCAGTAACTCCAAGAAGAGCACGCTAGATTTTGCAGTGGCCTGTCGCGCATGAAGATCTTCATCTTGTGCACCATCAAGTTTGGAATACCAGCAGCGTCTCTTAATCAATTTCGTCAGTTTCAGAAAGGCGTTCAATAGGTGAGATTCCTTCTATAACATTGCGTGGTTACATGGCATCCCTGAGTGGTTCGTCAAAATATTCCAAACCCTCTACCTTTGATCCAGTTGCTGCGTCCGCACAGAGGATGGCTACACAGATTTCCTCACCATTGTGTGTGTTTGAGTGTGTGTGTGTGTGTGTGTGTGTGTGTGTACACGTGTACAAGACCAAGAACAAGACCAAGGTCACGAGGATTGGCACATGGCGGCACAGGATACAGTCTTACAGCGCTTCTGGCTGATCCGGTCGACCCCAAAGATTGACCTGGCAAAGAAGATTCATCTGCTCAATTCCATCATTATACCCACTGTTATCTATGCATTTGAGATGTAGAAAACATCAGCCAAAAATGTTTTTTAAAAAAGGACTCAGTGAGGCACAGCAGCAATGTCTAAGATGGACCCTGCGGGTCTCTTACCGGGACCAGAAATCGACAGCCGGACTGCCACACGTCCCCTCCGTGACATGGTGTCTGAGCGGCGTATGCACTTTGGAGATCACATTTTATGCCAGTTACGCGGAAGACATCCGGAAGACTTGTGTGTGTTATTGGGAGGGTTGGGTTTGGGGGGCAGGGGGTGGGTCGTCTCTGCTTGCCTTTCTGTAAAAGTACACCACTATGTGTCAAATCTGTCTTATTTGTGTTATGTTATCTATCCATGTCTCTATGTTTGTATGTATGTATCACAAGTTTCCAAAAAACAGCACTTCAACATTGTATCATTGCATTAGTTTAATTTTCACAGTTGAATGCATTTGTTTCCTCAGTACAAATCAGGGTATACCCCCCTTCTTCTCCAGCTTAATATCAGCAAACATCCATGTTTCATATGAACACACATCACATTACAGATCATTATTAGCATTAACACATGTCTACAACATGTCGTTAAAACTCTTTTCTTCACTCCTCTCCTTCCACATCAAGCCAAGACTAGTTTTCCTAAAAAGCACCTCAAGGTGAACTTATGGTTAATCTTCCACAGCTTTGAAGAAATTTGAGCTGCAAAGCAAGCCTTTTTTTTCTTGTTGAATTGTCCAGTTTGATTGTGTTAACAAATCGATTGTGTCTAAATTCGTAAATTAAAGATTTTTCATGCAAAAATCCTGTTATTAAATGATTTAAGACATTCTTTAGTAAATTGTACTGACCTTAAAGATCAACCTCAGACTCAGATTTCTTTTTGGAAAACCAGCCCAGTTTGGTTCAAAATCCTAACTTGTCTAGTGCATAAAAAATAAAAATAAAAAAAATAAAATCAGCTCCTGTCTATAATGAGGCATGATGTAAAATGATCACACACACTCAATCAATCACATCCCATAAAAACACAAAGGACCCAGTAATCACAGCCACCCGGGTCAAAGTGAAACTGAATCATCTGTTTCCAACTTTGCTCAAAACAGTTCAAAGTGTACTATTGACATAGTAAAACCTTACAGCTCATGATCATCAGGGTTTTAATGTCAAAGTTTTTCATTTACAACCAAAAATAGAGATTTTTTTTTCATTTGACAGCTACCTTTCTTTGGAGAATTGCAAATGTCATGGACCAAACATCTAAAACATGTAAAACCAGCCAAGCTGTATACAGTGATAATGACAACGATGTACTGACGTGCAAGAATGTTAAATTATTTGCTGGATGCTTGAAACACCCAAAGAAATCAGTAAATTTAAGGTCACACATCAGTTAGACTAATTGCAAGAATGTAAAGAATTAAAAAAAAAAAAAAAACAACAACCGAAAAAAACCAATCAACTGACTTTGAAAACATAAAATTTATATTAAACTTTGCATGAGAAATTGTTTTCTTCCCAATAATTTGACTGCAAATTGTGTCCCAAAATTCCTTGAGAAGATTTGGTAAACCATAATAAATTTGAAAACTAAAAGTAATAACAAAGGCAGGAAATGAAACTAAAGTAGATTTGTGAAAATGGTTGGCAGTTAAATTTGCACAATGGGTTCAAAGTCGACAACAGCAAAAACTAATAGATGCTGAAACGCATCAACACAAGTGAAACATCAAGTTTGGCTTCTTGTTGACGCGGGTGGCTGCAACAGTAGCAACAAAAAGGCTCTTCTTGGTTTGGTATGAAGTATAAAAAGGAAACAATTAAGACTACTGGGTTCATAGCAGGCATAGAAGGTCAAAGACCGAGCCGCTGACTGAGAGTTTGGCTGCCGCTGAAGGTCTTCATGAGTGTTCAATGTGAGAAGATATGTACGGCTAGCTTGTTAGCAACATTCTAAATACATCGTCGGTGCTACTGAATATAATACTGTCAGTGTTACCGTCAGCAGTTACTGAGTACATGACCGTGCCATTGTGATTTATAATACTGCAGGGCTGTAACAAAATGTCCAAACATTAAAACATATGACAGTAACTGGTGCTAATTTGGTGCTAATGATATAATGCCATTCAGAACACAATTAAATTGTTTTAATTCTGGGGCTTATTTTATTGTTTCACCTAAAAGAAAATGACCCCAACAATGTATCTGTCTGCAGCTATTGTTCTGCTGTACATCACAGGCCATTTAATTGTTTAAAGAAAACAGTCACGTATTCAAGGCTCTGCAAAAGTCCCTTTTCTAGACATTGAGGTGTTTAAGATTTTGAAACGTGAGTGTACCAGCAAGGTAAAGTGTGGTTTTTTTTACTGTTTTTTTGTGCAGCATGCATTGGTTATTATCACACCAATCATTGGGCCGGGTCTTCTTAAACTGTTGCATATGACATTTTCTTTTTTCAACTTCTTCATGTTGCTGGAATTTGTTGTAGGTATTAGTTTATGCATATTTATGATTGTATTATTTATTAAAAGCTTGTTCAGTGGTTCCTGTAATTGCCTACTTACAGTCAGGTAGCTGTAATTTTTTAATGTGTGAGATAAATAATTTTCTGCCCTTCAAAACAGTTTGTGAGCTCGAAGTTATTTCATTAGTCCCACTCATGAACACTTCAAATGCCCCTGCCAAACTCTCAATGAGCAGCTCCAGCCTAAGGTCAAGGCCATGGAAAGGTTATGCTAAGCTCAAAGGTCACGGTAAGGTCATAACACTGCATTAGGTCAATGCATTTACCCAGATGACGATTGACACTTGGTTTCAAGTTTTAAAGAAAGATGCAAGCAGACTCAGAACTTACAAACCTCATACATTCCAGTTTTTCCACAGGACTTCAAACATTATGTCGTGGAAATCAACTACCCACGCACACAAACACACTTTTTTGTCGTTGTTTTTAAAAACAGGCATTCCTTCATTCTCACTGATGTATGATCAGTAATATCACAGACAGCATGATGGGTGTGTGGATGGAGCAATATGATTGGTGACACCTCACAGACGCATAACCACATGATGAAAGAGCTCTGTCAGTGTCCAGTCCTTCGTTGCTACCAAATCTATCAAGAACTTGACTTTAAGGTAAGAACTCTTACTTCACACCCTTCAGAAACTCCACTATTCTTTAAATTTAATAAGTATCTATTGAGAATGACAAAATGTTCCAATATCAATGTGGAAAATCATTTGTTTCATCCAAGAAACGCAGTCTCTTTGGGCAGCACAAGGTTTTTTCAGGGTGCTGACACCACATGTCTACAATGAGACTTTTTTTCTTTTTCATCGTCGTAGTATTTGTTCAGGCTGCTACTGTTTCCCTACTTCACAACTGACTCACACAGACAAACAGACAACAACAGACAGAGTGATATTTACATTATTTACAACAGATTTTATCCTCCGTAAACTGCTGTGAACCGAGGAGAGGCAGTAAGCTCGGGGACTAGACTCAAAGGTGACCTTTATCTCAGTCATACTGCAGGTAGAAACTTTAAAAGGTTGTTGAAATTGTTTTTGAAAATGTGACATTTTGAAGTCCCTCAGTTCATTTCAGATACAGTGCGAAGCCTGGGGGAATAGGTAAAGGGCAGAAGGCGAGTGAGACGACAGGACGTGTCCTTCAGAGGAACAAAAGGAGTCTTTGTACATAAGGCTCATTGTTTTTTGGCTTTCAGTGTTCAGAAAGTGGCTTGAAAAAACCTTCACTGAAAAATTCCAACTGGAAACTATGCTTTTAATTTAACTATTTATCAAAACCTTTAACTGCTTAATTTTACTTAATTTGTTTAATGACATATTTTAAATATTTGCTAACAATTTGAAGTGCTGTAGTTTAATATTTATTTAAACCTAGCTTCCTATTTTAACAGTATATTTACTTTCTGTGCAGTACACAGTTATGTGAAAAAGAAACTAAGTGCACCGCATGATTTTTATCTTTTACAATCAATTTTAATCTTTCTCTGTATAACTTTATCACAGCTAAAGTTATCAGTCTCTCACGCTGTCGTGCAGGAATTTTGGCTCACTCTTCTTTACAGCCGGAATCAAATGATTAGTTCATTACCAGGCCTCTGGAGAACTTTAAGATGTGTCAAGGAGGTGATTTAGTTATTAAAATCAGCTGTGTTGGATCAATGACACATCTAAAACCTGCAGGACACCGGCCCTTGAGGCCTGGAGTTGGACATCCCTGTCTTAGATCATCGAGGTTTATGTTTGTGCACAGCTCTGTTAATGTCCTGTTAGAGGACCTCAATCAGGTAGAGGTCAGGAGTCATTGCAAGCCCTTGATTCTTTTGATTTTCCTGTTACATGACCCAATTTCAGCCAAGCGTTTGTTGTAAAAAAGATGGCCTCAAATTTTACTCTAGAATACTTTGATTACAGAGGAGTTCATGGTCAACTCGATGCACGCAAACCATACTTGTTCAGGCTTTTCTGGTTATACTATAAACCTCAATGTTTGTGTGTAAATTTTCATTTGTTTAATCTACACACAAACTTGGTGTACATGCATTAACGTAAGATTCCATACAGAATACACTCGCAAAATGTGAACTTTGGACAGAGAATCTTTTCTTTTTTTACAGTCTTTTTCCAGCTGATGAAGTATCCTATGTTTAGATTTGCCAGTATCTCGCAGTAGGAAAAGTCAATTTCCCAAAATCCAGACAAATTCTGAGTGCTTCAAAACCAAAGCAAACACAACGAGCCTTCATGTGTGGCTATCATAAATATCAAACTTCTAGGGACTTTAACTTGTAAGAGAAAGCAATTAACCAGCAGTGTAAACAGGCACAGTACTCAATCACCTCCCCAGTTTGCAGGTGCAAGTAGAAGAAATGAGAGACGTCCTTCGGACCAGCAGAAGGAGGGCTGGAGGGCAAAGGCAGAAGAAATGCGACGTTTCCCGGAATAAATGGAAGACATCCTGGTTGCCTAGCAGCAGGGACTACAGAAACGATAACCTCTAAACCAGAGAGAGCATCTGAAAATGAGTCAGGTGTTCATATCTTAATGAAAGTGGTTGACGCCTTTTTACAGCCGTCCAATCAGTTTTTCCAGTGTCATTCAGATAAGAGGTAAGAGCCATTTACAAGAAATGGTAATACAGTCCAATCAGACTCTGGATCATAAAACAAGATGAGTTGAATAGCACCTTCATGGTGTCCCGACATCGATATAGTGTGCGTCCTTCAAGTAGCCGGGCATTGTGTCTCACAACAAAATGGGCATTTAATAGCATTCTAATAGAGCTCATCAGCAGCAGAGACGTGTCTTGTAAAAGTCTTCAGTAGTTTTAATGGCACAGACCAAAGGTGGGATGGTGTTCACAGGATAGACAAATAGTAGAGAAACTGGTTTGTGCAACAAACTCCCATTGTTGCAGACTTGTGCAGCTTCCAGTAGAAATAAAGAAGAAAAAACATACAAAAAAAACCCCAAACAGTACATCCATCCAACCAAGGGAAGCAAAATGACTCCAGAGTAAAAGTAAGGGAACACGACTGCTTCCAGCAAATCAAAATAGTGAACAACTGTTCTAGACACTAAACTAAGTTTGGGGACACTTACTTGGTTGGTTTGAGATGACACAGGTTGTATTCTAAATCATGTAAGAAGGGAAGTGTTGGGTTTTCACTTGATCTAAGGAAACTTATTATTTCCACTAACTTACATATTTGGTTTTCCAGATGGTATAGGATGGGCCACATTTGCTTGTTTTCCAGTCCTCCTCCTCCTTTCCTTTCTTCAGTCAATTTATAGAAAACAATCTGCATTCTTGACTGGACTTTTTGGATTCCACTTGGTGAATAAAGAATGTCTCCATGACCCGATAGGGGATATGTTCTAGACCTGAGAGAACCTGTTTGTTGGTGATATGTTTGGGGTAGATTAGAAAGAATGTATTTTGATGACGAAGATTAAACTGAACATACTTTAAATCACATTCAATTGACTTTTTTCGGTTCTTGGCCAGGGGAGCCAGAGAGACCATATTTAAGGAACTTGTTGGGTTTCCAGACTAATGTTTGCTTTCTAATTAGCAAAGTAAAGTTTGTAAAGTAAAGCAAAGTAAAGATTCAATCACATTTCTGATTAAAGAATGTATAGTATCGTGTTCGATTCAAGCAGATGACGGGTGACTGACAGGACTTGCTGACTTGCACAGGGAGAAATTGGATTAATTCCACATCACAAGAGAGGGAAATTGTTTTATACCTCACAACCAAAATGGGAATATTTGTGGAAGAAAACTGAACCAAATCATTTTGTTTCACAAAGCATGATGGGACTGGTTTCATGTCAAGTAGATTGAACTAGATTGGTTTTAAATGGTGGGACCTCTTTTCGGTCTTTAGAAGAATGAACATGTCCAAGAGAAAGAGGTGTAGAAACTTCTTCAAGTCCGATATGTTCTGTTCAGTTTCCTGAAGATGAAATTAAATAAAAGCCAAGAGGAAGTGATTGGTTTGGTTTTAAATGGAAATGAGAGAAAGCTAGAATTCAAAGCAGAGTTGTTGGCTTCTAGAAGTTAAAACTCATTTAACTAAGGTGACATGATGTCATGTAACAGGTTCTAGACCAGATTAAAGGGAACCGATCTGGTCTGGGAATTAATGAGACGTTCAGATATAAAGAAACTTTCTGGGTTTCCAGTGGACCAAACAAAGACTGTTCTGTTCTTCCATTCAATAAGGGGGATGTGTTTTAGACCAGAGGTGAGGGAACTTGCTTGGTTTCAAGTATTGGGGATTCTTCTGGTTCCTCTGGTTCCTCTGTTTCCAATGTGTCTCCACTGTTCTGCTCTTCAGCGCTGCTCACAGTGTTGGATTCTATAGGAGCCTCATCCTAGACAAACACACCATATTTTACTATGAAAATGAAAATAAGCATTGAGTATCGATGACCACCAAGTTAATAATTACTGTATTATTGCAGTATTGATGAGATTACATGTCTGAGTGCCCTTACCGTCACCCAGGGGTGCGACAGGACCTCCTCGGCAGTGAAACGGGCATCCACATTCACTTGCAGCATCTGACTTATCAGCATCTGAGGACCAGATCATGCAACAGTTACCAGTCTGCAGTACACCGTACCAATGTGCTGCTTACTAGGTCACACTGCTGTATTTCATGCTATGTGCCTTTGCTTTATATGGTTTCTCTTTTCACTTTGTCCTGCTGAATAGCCTCTAATTTTGAGATGGTTAAAATTCAGTTTTGTGCTTCCTAAACCCACTAAATAAGAGATCAAACCACTGAAACTTCATAAAAACTGGAAAAACATTAACTCAAAAACCATCTTAGCAAAATGCAGGGCTTTAGTCAATGGTGAAGCCACAAGATAATCATGTTTGTTCTTGAGCTGATGTCGGATACCAAACAATGTATTTACTGTTTGCAAACTTCATGAATGGTACCTTTGCTGGAAGACTGATGGTGTCCCAGTCTGGAGACGGAAACTCCAGCTTCCCTCTGAGGATCTGATCAAACAGCTCCTCCTGAATATTATTCTCACTGAGGAAGAGCAAGAATCAGGAAAAGCTGTTTATTAACGTAACCAAAATGATGGTAGGTCACATGATACCAAAGCAATACAAAAGACAAGACTGCGTTAATACAACAAATGAAACAATTAACACATGCACGACTGGATAAACAACAACTTTATGCTAACTCACCTTCTGAAAGGAGGAAATCCACACAGCAGGATGTAGGTGATCACGCCTGCCGCCCAGATGTCCACCTTTAGACCATAACTGCACACATACACAAACAAAACAGTGTAATATAAGAGACGGTCAACTATAAATAAACGTTTATAAGAAAAGGTAAGAAGTTTTTTTCTTTACAAGCAAAAATAAAAGAAATATATATTGATACATTTCTGACTTAAGTTATACTACATGTTGTAAACAATATTTTTTTTTATAGCAACAGGATACAAAGCAATTATTCTGGAGGTCAATTTTTTTCAAAGACTTATTACATTAACTGTCACTAAATTTAAATATTTATATTTATTTAACATTCATATATATTTTAATAAAGTGAAATTTTGGTCTTTTCATTTGAATAATTCTTTTAAATTGAAGTTTTTTCATTCATTTAATTCATTCATTATCCATTTAAAATTAAAGCTTTAGAATCAGACAACAATGCATCATATGTAATGTACATATATATAAAACCACCAAATATATTACATTTATTCAGACCACCACCAAATGTAAGGTATATGTCACAGCTGCCCTAAATTCACAGTATTTGTAATTAATTTTTACATTTCTATAATGGTTACTCCACCAGTATGTTCAAACTCTTTAATCAAAGTGATTAATTGCTAAAAATAATGTTGTCACCCTGTGTATTTTCAAATTTACTGTTTTATAAAACAGTTGGAAAAAAAGTAATGCACAACTTTTGAATGAAGATGACAAATTAATGGGTTTTAGAGCTATTTATTTTAGTTTATTTTATTCTGCTAAGCAAAAAACATATTGCATTGTATCAAGAGCCAGCCTTTGACCAAGTCTGTACTGACAATTTTAAATTGGTTATTTATTATTTGGATCTGCTATTTTACATTTTTTATGAATGCAGCTGTAGAAATGAGACAGAAAACAGGTCTTTAAATGTGCTCTTCATGTGCACAGCTTAATTTGCAGTATTTTTCTGCAGACCTAACAATCTAATATTCCTGCTTTCAACCATCTGTCCCAATCGACTTCAGAAAAGGAGATTAGCATAAATTTGGGGTTTTGTGACCTCCCTTACCCGGTCTCAGCGATGATCTCCGGGGCGACGTATGTCGGCGTGCCACAAACAGTGTACAGTGGTCCTTCCACCACTGTCGCCAAACCAAAATCCCCCAGCTTCAATGACTTAGTGCCATCTGGATATTCACAAACCTGCGGGATACAAATACATGAAATCTTCCCAAGGTGTACACAAAGACTGCAATCAGAGGAGGTAAACAGCTCCACAGGCTTATTTTACGAACCGGATAATCATGTTTCCAAATAAATCAGGAAGTCAACAGAAGTAATAATTACTCAGCATAATATATAAGTATAAGATACCTTTATTAGTCCCACGAGTAGGAAAATCATCAACCTATAGTTAAAACAATACAGCTTTTTTAAAAGAATGACCTAAAAGAAGTATTGTAAATAAATTACTTACAAGGTATACACTATATATTACCTTCAATTTATGTTCAAAGTATTCAAAAAAGTAAAAAATTACTCATTAAAACGTGTCATGAACTTACACTGTTCTTAAGTTAAAGTTTGCCTTACTTACGTTAGGTAATCATTTTTAATGGTAAATGGCCTGTATTTGTATAGCGCTTTACTAGTCCCTAAGGACCCCAAAGCGCTTTACACATCCAGTCATCCACCCATTCACACACACATTCACACACTGGTGATGGCAAGCTACATTGTAGCCACAGCCACCCTGGGGCGCACTGACAGAGGCTGCCGGACACTGGCGCCACGGGGCCCTCTGACCACCACCAGTAAGCAACGGGTGAAGTGTCTTGCCCAAGGACACAATGACTGAGACTGTCCAAGCCGGGGCTCGAACCGGCAACCTTCCGATTACAACTCCCAACTCTTGAGCCACGATCGCCCCAAAAACACATTAAAATTGTAAATGTAAAATAAACAATGAAGAGGTGCATAGTTTGTAGACTACAGTTTATATGATTTAAAATTCAAGAAACTGTTAAAATAAAAGCTTCACAATTGTTTTTTCATCTTTTCTGAATTTAAAAAACGTAACTGCAAAATAAAATTCAAGTATTGTGAACACAATGTGTGCATGTTCGTACCAGCAGGTTCTCTGGTTTGATGTCTCGGTGTACGATGTTCATTCGGTGCAGGTACTTGATGGCTCCGGCCAGGTTGAACACCATGGCGCTGGCGTCTCGCTCGCTGTACTTTGTAGAGGAAGTGATGGCGTCGAACAGATCTCCACCCTGAACAAACAAAGGCATGAAAATAATACATTTGTTGTGTTTCATAAAAAGAATAAGAGCACTGGAGTGTTAGCAACTTTTGTGGTGATTGAAAAGTTCTTCGGTTTCTTTATTTTTCTACATGAAAAACAGAGGCAGCAACAGAAGCTGAAACCTGAAAAACATTCAGTTCATAGTTTTTGCTTCAATAAGCAGCTGAAAGTTCCCAATGTAATAACACTTTCTGGAGAAAACAGGAAGAAGAGGCGAAACCTTGACGAGCTCCATGACCAGGAACAGCTGAGTGGGCGTTTCGTCCACCTCGATTAACTGGATGATGCTCGGATGTCGAACCCTCCTCAGGACCGCCACTTCATTTTCTATCAGGTGCTCCTGTTTACACACACAGAGGTTTGGTGTCTTCATCATTTCAGAGGACTTTACATAAACTCAGGATTAGTCAGAGATCAGTGAGTCTTACCTTCCCACAGCAACGAGCTTTGTCTATGATCTTCAGAGCATACTCCTGTCCTGTTGACCTGTCAGTCAAACAAAGATAAAATATTACAGATTCACACACCTCCTGAATCCCAGTGTTGAGCTACTGCACTCAGAGGGCCACACTGAGCCTGAGAATAATACACAAAATCTGTCTGTGTTTGTTTCTTTGACCACAAACTTCTCCAAGACCATCAGAAGTTCAGCAGCCAACCTTGGCACACAGGTATATCTTCGGTCCCTTGAGGTTCTTATGTATATCACATCATGTTGCCTAGCAAACATTTAGCATTTCTGGACCTATAACACCTTATACCTTATAAAAGCATTGCAACGTTTTAATAATAACATCTAATTTATATCTACAAAACTTGAATTATGCATGATATGTCGTAACAGCATCATGTTACCTGGCAACTATCTAGCAAAGGGCTAACATGAGGCATTTTTTGCATATAAACTTCCCCTACCCCTTCTAGTTTTTGACTTTTCTCAGTGTGATTAAGTATATCAGTTTACAAACAGCAGGTGCATTCACTGAGTTATGTGATGGTTATTTACCTCTCCACGCACTCCTTCACCACAGCAAAGTTTCCGTCTCCGATCACCTTTCCAACCTTGTACTTCTCGTTGATGGTTGAGGAAGAAACTGTTCGATTGCCGTTCACTGTGAAAAGAAGACTTTTCAAATGTCACTGACTTCCTAAAGTCTGAACACACAACCTCTGAGTTAACCTGAAAGTTTCAGAGTTTGACAACTTCCTTCAAAGCATCACCTCAGAAAATCTGCTTTCAAACCCACAGAGTCACAGATGTGCTGTCATCCTTACCCCCTCCTAAGCCACTGAGCCTTTTCTCTGGGTTTTTATTTGGTCTTTTGACTTTCAAGCACTTGTGCGACCCTCAGAGTGCAAGCCAGGGAGCATGCACTGATGCCAGAGGCTCAATGCTTTCAGCCTGGCACTGGGCACACAGTGAGGTTCTCAGCCACCATGTGTACTTTTATCAAGAAGCTGTTTTTAAATAATTCACTTTGATATTCAGCCTATAGCCTCTCAGGTCTTTCAAACAGCCATCAAACTCACTCAACTTCTGTGTCATGTAGGAGCTTTTTTTTGTAAAGTTGGATCTGTTACCAAGAAGTTCACATTTCACGGTCACTGACTTCAGATATTACACTCACAAACTGCAGACTTGATTAAAAGATAAACACACCTTCACCTTCACCTTCAGCAGTGTCATCTGGCTGTTCAGCCTCTCCGTTTACATCAGTGGAGGAAGCACGACGAGGTGAGATCTGAAGACAAATGTAAGGATGAACCATTAGACATTTTCATTGCAAACAACAATTACAAATAGAAACAATCCATCAATCATCTGATCATTGTGACCTTGAGGCTGCGTCGAGTCCCGGGGCTGGTGGGGGATGGGCTGGACCTGGATGATTTTCCAGAGGTCTCATTAGCTGAAAGCAAGAAGGAAGTGATCTGATTGGTCAAAATAATTGTATACACATACCTGCATGAGTTTGAAGACAGTGATGAAGAAGTATGTGGTGGAAGAAACAGATGGTTAAGTGTGCTAAGAAATTATTCATGTACTTCATTCTTACTTGAGTGCCCATTTTCTGCAATTTAAACCTGGTCCCTTGTGAAAAAATGCCCACAATTCTACTCAGAGAACACTGACAGATGTTCATTATTCCATGTAAACAGGGACAGCCGTTTATCAGTTTAACCAGTTTGTGAAAATATTATGAAACGATCTTGCTTTGTAGCCCTTGATGTAACTAACTGAACCTATTGCAATACTAATCTAAATCCCTTTAAACCAGGGATAGGCCATGTGAGTCTTCCAGTGATATCTCTTTGTGACTATCAACACTAAATAAGACTTTTACCTACCACAGATGCATTAAATCGCTTCACTAAAAAGCAGCAGAAATCAATTACCACACATGCTTTGCCCAATTGTGGGTGCTGACACTGCACCAAGAGCTGGCACACAGTCTGCTGTGCAAATTTCACCGCTAATTTATTTATATTTTGCTGAATATTTTGCACTGAAATATGAATTTACTGTTAATCAGATCTTTGCTTTTTTGTTACGTTTTTTTCCTTACGTTTCCGTGGAAAAGTGCTTTTTGAGGACACGCTGTACTGCGAGATGACATATGGCAATAAGTTTTTTTGGCTAACAGCTCTTTAGAATCACTTTGTTGGTGCAAAAATGTTATTTAATTTCTTTTAAAGTGTCTGAGATTTTTCAGAGATTCGAGTAAAGAGGCAGGAACAAGTGATGTGTTTTGCGTTTGTGTTTTGTTGCAGCAAAGTGTCTAAAGATACATTATTTTTACTACGTAAGCTGTTACCATATGTGTAGAAAACACTGGCTGATTATATGAGTTGTTAAAAAAAAAAAAAAAAAAAGAATTTCGGTGCAAATTTTAATTTGAGTGAGAAAGCACTATGTGAATAAAGGGTTATAGTTCAGATGCCCAAGGCTGAGAAACAAGGACTTTTAGCAACACTTAGATGATAGAAGAACTGTGTATGTACTTTTTGTGACATCAACCTGACAAAAACTTCTTGTTATATCTTTCTACTGATAGTTATTAGCGGCGGTTTTCTTATTGCTTCATACCTGGACCAGGTGACTTTGTCCTGGGCGGACCTTTGGGTAGAGTCCTAGAGGAGGAGAAGCCGGAGCTGCTGGGGGTCTTGGTTGTTTTCTGAGGGGCAGATGAGCGAGAGACCTTGGTCCTGCACTCTGGAAAGAGAGAAAAGGGTCGTGTAAAACTGAGAGCTACACATTCTCTCAGTGGTTAACAGGATTGTGTTATGAGCAGGCTTTTGATGTTTTTCATATTTGTATTTGCACATGTAAACATGTAAATACAACTGAATAAACCCTCCCCCAATTTTGTGAGTCTTTGTTTTTCTTTTTACGATTCAAATAATTTGTTGTTTGCTAACAAAAAACAGAAAAACACTCTACAAACAATACAAAGATGGGTGTGCGTCTGTGTTACCATTCACAAAGGCCGGTGTTTTGCTGCTGTGTGTGAGCACAAAGTCGTCCTGAGCGTAGCGAAACTTCTCTGGACCGCAGGCCATAAACACATCGTCATCCCCGAAAAAATCCTGCAAACAGGTCAGCTGCACACACAAAGAGAAGCACACGCTGTGATTCATCAGATTTTAGGAAAAGCTGCAGCGGCATATGTGTGTTCAGAGTGTGTGTGTGTGTGTAGCAACACCAGACATGTGTGCATGTGTGTGTCTGTGAGAGAGCAACAGAGCAGATGACAGATGGGAAATTTTGAATCATGTTTACAGCTGGCAACGCTTCAATGGGCTCTGACACACACACACACACACACACACACACACACACACACACACACACACACACACACACACACACACACACACACACACACACACACACACACACAGGCACAATGTGCTGTCTAAGGAACTGTTTTGAGGATTAAATAGAAATTGCACATCAAACTGTCCGAGATTCAGAGAGAGGGAGGAGCAAGAGAACAAAGAGTGGGAGAGGAAAAGATGCAGAAATGAAGGATGAACAAAGGTATAGGAACAGGTATAAAAGATGAGAGGTTTACAGTTAAGGCTCAGTCATCAAAGTGAAATTCATCCCTGTTTCCTCACACAAACGCTGAGACTGCTCACAGGGCTGGTTGGAATATGAATATGAAAAGATCCTCTCACATCCCAGTTTTTGACGCAAGTGATTGCTAGATTTTAATCAACCCACAGAGCCTCTCAGAGTGACTACAAACAAATTTGATTTTAGCTAATTAGCTCTTTAAGTTGTCCCAGTTTATTCATTAGTCACATTAAATCATTAAGTCCCGACTCGGCACTGTGAAGGATTCCTCTGTGGTATAGACAAGTTATTTTCCTCCCACAGTGGAGCTTCCTCCATTTCAGACTCTGGTCCATGCTCTCAAAATGGCTCGCTATTGACCGACTGCACATATGATTGATTTAGTGAAAAAGGCAAATAGTCAAGTATTGAGAATTAGCTTATACTCATGGTCTCCGGTCATAGCTTCTAATGCTGGTGTGAAGAGGACAAAAATCTAAAACACAAAACCTTGGTGTTTTTTCAGGTTCAACAACGCAAGTGACCAATTACACTGTTGTGTGATGTGGAAGAAAACTGCACATCTCTACTCTATTTGTGTTAGGCTGAGGTCAGGGACGGGGTTAGGGTTCTGGGGTCAGAGTTTCCACATCACAAAACTATGATATCACAACAGTGTCATTGGTCACTTGTAATGTTGAAGCTGGACCAATATTGATTATGATTACCATGAGACATCTACAAAAAGAGGATATCAGACGACGCCTGCAATTACCAGGTTACCCTAGCAGCCAGTTTCTGTATCATATCAAGTATGGTGGACCACTCTCGAGCACGTGTCACGCATTTCATTCATTCATTAGTATTCCATGTTACTTTTTCCACTCATGACTTATTTGTATTTATTCTTATCAGTCACCAGTGTACACTGACAATATACAGATGAAATAACTTAATATGAGCCAAACCAATACATTAGACTAATTTCTTCACTGTTAAGCTGCTTTCCACACTCAGACAGCAACTGATACAAAGTCATTTCAATGCTGTACAGTTGCCATGGGGACCACACTCCCCCTAACGGTTCCGGAACTGGACTGAACATTCTGTGTGTGTCTGTAGCAAGGGGCTGTTCCTAGATAGCTGGTTGCTACGGTAACCACACTGCAATGTCAAAGTATGTGAATGTGTGTATGTGAAACGGGATTTCTGTCCCACTCTTTAAAGAGGCTGTACAAACTGAAGGAACAGGGCAAGGACGCACGCACGCACGCACGCACGCACGCACGCACCCACACACACACACACACACACACACACACACACACACACACACACACACACACACACGCACTCTCGCCTTGTTCCTGTGAGACTGACTAAATGAAATGAAGCAGTCTGAGGCAGAAAGAGAATAAAAGCCCTCATTACAATTCATGCCTTTCAAAATAAAAACATTCATTTACACAAAACTATTATTTGTTTTTTTTTGTTTCTGTCTGTTGATGTTGAAGTCAGCTGCATTTATTTTCAGATATAAAATACAGTATAAATACAGCAGAAAACACCAGCATGTTACTCAAGAGGTTGAAGAATTGTGTAAATAAAAAGTTCCTGCTGCTACAAGTCAGGGTTGGGCATTTCCACTACCTTATATATTTTCTATTTTCTATTACTGACAAAAATCATTCTCATTATTTTATCCTCTTACAGACAGACGACCATTTACACTCACATCTATGAGCAATTTAAAATCACAAATTAACCTAACACCACTAACTGTCTGCCATTGGACTGTTGGAGGAAGCTATGAGAGAGCCCATGTGAATATGAGGTGAACATGTGAACTCGACAGTACCAACCAACGTGCTATGTTGGTGAAGAGTTGGAGGAGGTAGGTGGGGAGAGAGAAGTCCGAGTATGTATTCCTGTTTTGTGCCAGGGCACCAAAACAAATATGAATGATAAACAAAATACTCATTCCAAGTTTTTTTAGGGTTTCATCAAATTGGTAATGCTGATTGGTGAATCCTGTTTGTGGATAGGTTAATTTTCTCTTTAAGTCTTTTATAATCTTTTCGTACTATAACTTTTCAAGTGTGATATCAGATTAATTTTTTTTAGTTCTTCTTATGAACTTTTGAAAAGGGTCAATGTTCATATATAAACTTTGCCCGGGGGAATGCTTTTAAAGTAAAAACAATGAGACTGTTAAGGAGGCAGATGCAATGGATACTTTTATTTTGAAGGAAGCGTCTGCAGAATGTGTTTTTATTTTTCCCAAGGCAATGGTGCAGCTACATCTTAACAAACGGAGACAGTTTTGTGCCTTGTGTGTGTGTTTCTGAGGGTGAACTCAGTAGACTTATGTGTAAGTGTGTGTGTACAAGTCTGAGCTGCATTCACTACAACAAGCTTCTTTCAGTCACACCGGCGCCTCGACATGCTGTCTTTGCTTTTCTTCAGCTCTCCGTTATCAGCGTCACAGTTATCTGTAACTTCAAAGACAGAGCGCGTGCATGTGTGGGGTAAAAATAACCCTGCCGTGTGATGCGTTTAAATCCTTAACCCAATATGAGCTCACAAAAGCATTTTGAGGAGGATCAGCTCCTAGTCAGACTCTGTTCAAATTAACTTCAGCTGACTGCTGCAGTTCCAGGGCTTCAAACACATGTACTTATAAAGAGCAGAGAGTGCAGATTTAAACTTCAAGGAGACTACGCTAACCACCCGTACACTTTACACTGAAAATTGCACCTTAAATGAACTCTTTTATATATGATGAATCCCAAAATGAAACACATTCCTGGAGTAATTTTATAATGAAGTGCTGTAATTTGATTTCCGCAGTCAGCCCTCGTTCACTGGCCCTGTGTTGTCTGAGTTTGCGTCAGTTTAGAGCTCAGCAAAACGGCTGAAATTACTTTAACTGTGTGTCACAGTCAGGCTGTGAACATTACCCACAGTATGTCTAGTTCAACCCATTTGTTGCTGTCATTTTTTCTAATTAAACCGTAAATTGCTGCCAAAAAATAGAGAACTTCAGAAGAGAAGATATGACACTTAAAGAATGCTGAATAGAAATCAGTGGGAGAATTCTCCACTGCTAGAGACGACAGATGTCCTGCTCCTGAACTGGGAAATGCATGAGCCATGTGTTGTCACTCTAATGCAAGTTCATGGCAGTTCTAAGTAAAGATGATGGTAAGTGGCTTTCGGTATCTATAACCTGCATTAGCATATGATGAGTGCTTTAGTGGTAGGAAGCACAAATGTTGATGGATTCTAGCTTTAATAAGAGTTTTGTGATTGGTGGTTTCAGGATCTCATTCCTGCTTTTTGCAGATGATGCAGTTCTGTTGCCTTCAGCTCCCAAAGGGGAAGTTTTTAAGTGAGTGGGAACCGCAGATAAAAATCAGCACCTTAAAGTCTAAAGCCATGGTTCTCAGACAGAAAAGGGTGTGCCCAGAGGAGTGCCCACTCTGGGTGAAGAACAAGTTGTCGACCCAAGAGTTGGTGAATTCTGTGAGGTTGTCTGTTTATCAGACGATCTAAGCTCCTACATAGCCTAACGTGTAGCCATTAGGTCAGGGTGGATACCGCCAGTGGAAATAAGCTTTCTAGCAGCGTGTCTGGGCTCAGCCTTAGACACAGGGTGAAAAGTGTTTTCATGGAGGCAGCAGGCGACCATATGCTGCAAGTCTGAAATGTAGCAGCCCGAGTTTGAGTCAGAATCCCATCCCTTTGATGTGTGTCTTCACTCTCTCTCCCTGTACTCCCGTCCCCCCAAAAAATCATCTTCAGCTTTATTCTTCTAATTTCCATGAATAACTGGCTCTTATAAGGAAAAAATACAGTGGGCTAAATGAGTATAAATAGATGTCACTTTTGGTACATACACAAGATGAATCTGAAACACCTGCATTGACTCCATCAGACTAACATCGAACTGTAGAAGCACTTAATAGCTTAATAATTGATGGCACAGGATGCAGGAGTGAACTTTTCAGTCTAGAGGCAGGTGTAAATCATTACTTTGTGTTTCACTCATTAAGGATTTCCTCCTGAGCTTCCTCTAGGTGTAAGTGGGACTGAAAAGAAGTGAGCAGGCTCTCTTTAGTTCATGGATTTCTAAGTACGAGTACTTTATATGTCTATGATTATGCAGGACAGATGTGTTCTCCACTGAAGCTGCTAAAAGTCTGAACATACTGTGTAAGCGTCCATGTTTGCTGCTTTATCAATCCATGAAGTAGCTTCATGTTGCAGCTTTTTCAATGTTTGTGTCAAAGAACAAAACAGGAACACCAAAAGTTATCAAACCTGTTTCCCGTCCAGCGTGTAGAGCTTCTTTACTGCTCCAGAGTCCAGCTTGATGGCCTCGGTGATGTCCGCCAGCACCTGTTCGAAGGAGTGCGCCGTCTTCTTGTTCAGGAGAATCCTCACTGCCTTTCGAGGCTTCACGCCGCTGCGGATCACCGTCACCAACTTGGGTTTGATGAAGTCTTTGCTCTCTCTGCCCTCTCGACTTTCGGGGCGATCTTTGGGGACGGTCGTCGACACTCCTGTGGATGCCGTGGAGGCTCCACTTGACCTTGCTGTTCCAGGCCCAGTGCTGGCACCGGGCTTCCAGCTTGGGACGGAGATCTTGGTGTAGTCGACCTTCCGGTAAGGCTCGTTGGAGGCACAAATGTAGCACTCGCCTGAGCAGCAAGGCAGGGTGTGAGGAGGAAAAGTTACATTAAAAACAAATACTGCAAAGGTTTTACAGGAGAAACTTTTGACTAAAATTAACCAAAAACCATTAAAGCTCAATATCGTACACTGAAAAAAAAAGCATTAAATATCTCACATAGTTAACTTAAATATTAGGCTTTTATGAAATGTGTGTTCAAGGACACCAAATGCCACCAAAGACGGACGCTGTTTTAGCACGTTAATTGCAATTTCTATTTCTATTTTGTTGTGTGTTTTAACCGGGGTTAATAAAGCTATTAACTGTATCTTAATTTTCTAATGTATTTTTTATTTTAATTGTACATCAGTTTGCGACTTTGTGCCAATTAAAAGCACTTTACAAATGACCTTTACTTACATACAAAGTGTAGCAGTGGGCAATGGGCCCTGAAGTACACTTTGCAATATCAACAGCAGCATGGAGAAAGGCAGGCACGATTAATCAGCTGCCATGACTGCAGTCCTTAGGCTTTGAATTCACCACATTTAAATTATATTAAAAAAATCCTTCTGCTACATTTTGTTCACCCGGAACGCAGCTCTGTTCTTCATCCTGTGCCCACTTTTTTATATCTGCAGTTCATTTCCGTGTGTCTCAGAAGTATTTTGCTGCCTTCTGTCTTTTCCTTACTTGGATTTTTATTGCATGTTCTTGGCAGTTTTTTGCATAGTACTAATCCTTTCAAGTAAAAATTAAGTTATCGGTTCTTTAATAGACCATCATCACAAAGATTGTGACCATAACAAAGCAACAATATTCAAGCAACAACTTCGATAGAAACATTAAGCAAAGTGAACTGGCTCTAAAAGGCAGCCTTGAATACAGGAAGCTATGCTGTGTCATCTGTACCTGCTGGCTGTTGTCATGGACGCAGTTAAAAGGTGAAATAAGTGAGTGATGTACAGGAGGGCGTTCAGGGTCACAGGCTTATTCGAGAGCGCGGTAATACAAGCTTTGTGTGTGACAGTGGATGAAGAGAAGGTGACAGCAGATGTCAGATTCACTCCTCTCACTCTGTCTGATCTGCTGGAAAACTGAACAGCTCGTCACTCGTCAGAGCGTTCAAGCACCCAGGCAGGAAATATGGAAATGATGAGCATGCAGTGTTTCATATCGCAGCGCAGCTCCAATTAATCTGACTGAGTATGATAATAAAATGTAAAGTCAGACTGATAATCCAGTTTAGTTTCCACATAAGCTGTTATTCAAAAACAGCTTGTTTCACTTAGTGGTCATATTAGAATTAGTTATACTACCTTAACAGATGTACTAGCTATGAATAGAGCCTTATTTACATAAAGTGTTCCCTACAAAATAAAGACGTTACATTGCTATAGTTTGCAACCCAAATTAAGTAAAAAGACAGTTTAATCTATTTCTTGCAATTTTTTTGGCTGGTGGGAGGGGCTAAGAGTAGAGCTGCTATTACTACACATCAGACTGAGCTGGATGAGGTGGTGGCATCTCACTACAATGCCTCCGGGATGCTTCCTGGGAGTCTTACTGGCAGGAGGCTTCAGGGCAGACCCAGGACATGCCAGAGAGATTATGTCTCTCATCTCAGCTGGCCTGGGAATGCTGCAGTGTCTCTCCCAAGAAGAGCCGAAGGTGGTGGCTGGTCTCTGCTTACACTGCTGCCTCTGAAACCCAGTCAGTAACCAGCAGGAAATAAGCAGTGGAAACCTAAGAACGCCACCATTCAAACCCTTTTAATTCAAGGGGTTCTTTTTTTGTATTGTGTTTTTTTTTTTTTTTTAAACTACAGCTTCAACATGTTGAGATCTCCAAAATCTGCCAGGAGTGGTTAGAAAATGATCATATTATTAGGGGCAAATTATGGCTAACCTATTATTTAAAGACACTTTTAAACACACTATAATTAAAAAATTTCTTCTGCATCAATGATCTCATTGTCACATTAAAGGGGAAAAGAACCTGTTATCATTTCACATAGACCAAGGTTTCATTTTCAGATTATCAGTTGGGGGGGGGGGGGGGGGGGGGGGGGGGGTTGTTAGGCTAACTGATCATTTTAAAATTGACCATGCGTTTGAATGCGAGTCTCTGTGTTAGCCCTGCAACAGCCCGATGCACCCCGCCTCGAATTTCTCACCCCATCCCACAACCCAGAACTGGATAAGCAGAAGAAAATGGACAGATATACATCCATGATGTGACCATCACTTCACTGCTTGTGCTTATAGTGCCTGCAAAACACATCACACCCTTCATGTCCAGGACTGCATGACAACTCTGAAGGTGTCCTGTACAGCCTGGCACCAGGACATTAGTAGCAGATCGTTAAATTTGTGAGCTGGAGCCACCATAGATCATAGCTGCTGGTTTTGTTTTTAATGTTTTTCCTCATCAGCATCTGCATGAAAAGGAAATGCCTAAGATTCAAGAAACAAAAAATATTTGACATTTTGCTGATCAGAAACAACTAAACTATTAAAATAGATGTTCCCTTTGGCAATTTTAACTTTTATGGCACAGTTTTTGATGTATGTAAAGAAAGAAAAGGATGAACAATAAAGTTCTACCAATGATGACAAACAGTTTAATTCCTTTATTATCCTCTTACTTAGATTAGCGACTAATGTGCATGTGCCTAAATTTATTTGAGCTTTAAATCTGTCATCAGTTAAATCCATTGGGCTGTTTGTATAAAGAGTTTTTAAATATAAGATAAAATTATAAATTATACTAAGGCTCCAGCAGACTGCAGCTGATCACATGTACAACAGCCTCCAGCCACATATCCTGTTTTACCTTATATGGTTAAAAATGGCTCACCTAACACTCCCCTCTCTCTTCGTCTTTATCTCACTACCTTTCCAACGTGCACACACCTTTCACTCTCTTTTAAAATCAGACACACGCTTATCTGTGCCAGCAAGCCTCTAGTAAAATGCCCCTTTTTTCCTCCCTTTGTTTCATCCCCATTACATGTTGACACACACACTCTTTCTCTGCAGGTATTGTGTGTGTGACCTTGTCTCTCCACATGCAGGCTTTCACTTTGCAATTCAAACCAGATGGACAGGATTGCTGCAGGTATTCATTCAAATACCTCAGTGACTAAACACAGAAGCACCGTCTGTGTGTCGATACGACATTAGAGCTGAGACACCGGCACAGTCTCTGTTCAGGAGCTGTTTAATGTAAAGACGCGACAAACGGGAAATTTAATGAAGGGTACTTTTAATATTTCAGCTTTTAAGGTTAAGAAATTATCGCATTGATTAATTAACAAACATTTGCAGCTTATTTGTGGAGTTTGTGACAATTTTTTAAGCATTAGTTTCAAAATAAAAACTTTTCTGAAGCTATTGTCTTTATTATTTTTATTGTGTCCATTAAATTCACTTGACTCAAGGTTTTTTTGTCTATAAAAAGCTACAGATTGCACCTTCGTGGCTTTTTATAGACAAAAAATAGACCTTCACCCAGGAGACTGAGGTTTGAGCCCCCTTTTCCCTATTACTTTTAGACTTTTTTGTTTTGTTTCATTTTAATTAGGATTTAATAAAACAACATGCTTTACAAAATCTTATAATTTAAAAGCAATGGAAAAGGATTCAAATAAGATTAAAATCAAGAAGGTTTAAACACTTAAAACCATTTTTGTGTGATTATATTGTTAAAAATAGGGGAAAATTTAAAAAGTTCAAAGAAACTTCCTAGTGATTCATTAATGATGAAGCAAACCAGACTTCCTCAAGCACTGAAATGGTTTAGTTGGGTTTTCTAAAACATGCTTTGGATTAAAAATAATAATAATTTTATTACAACCATAAAACATGATGTATATGAGCTGATTGTTATGGCTGCTGCCAAGCCTAGAAAAACCTGAAAGGTTATGATATTTGAAATCTCTGTCACAGTACTTTTGAAATGCTAAACCAATAATCTTGACATTCAGCAGGACACACTCAGATCAATCATCCCAGTGCATTAGCTGCTTTCCAGCACAGCTAATCAGATAATCCATGTTTCCCCCTCTGTTACAGCTCAAATACTCAGTTAAGTTGTGAGCGATGACTTTTCCACTTCACACTCGCAGCTTTGAGCCGCTGTGGTCTGTTTGTCGTTGTTAAGTGCTTAAGAGCGATGCATCTGTCTTTTAGTAGATCTCCGGCTGAACAGCTTCCTGGCACTAACGCTCATCAGAGGACATTAAACCAGTCACTCATCAATATTGATGATAAGTGATGTTACTCAGCCACTGGTCTGTTTCTCACTAAATGACTTTAGGGCAACAGGATGAGCAGAGTGAGTGGATCTCGGAGTTGCTGTTAAATTATCCAGGAATATTGTTCGTGCGTATAAATTTTAGATGTGGAAGACTTATGAGCATTTATGAGATACATGCTTCTTTATAAGATAAAGTACACTTGAAGTTTACAAGAGGATATTGGAGACAGGATATAACACATAATGATGGGTCATTAGATGACTGTGCACTGAATATGTGAAGGCATTAGTGGAACTGCTCAGTTTGGTCTTCTAGATATTATCTTTATTACTGTAATTAAGTCACAATAATTTTGAGGGGTTAAAAAGTGCTTGAAAAATTCTGTCAAAAGTGGTAAAAACTTACATAGTTAAAAGGTTTTATACACAAGATGTTTCAAAATTGTTCTGTGTCTATAGCACCATTATAGCATATCAATAACATAGCCCGCACGAAACCCAACAGGAAGTCCATTTTTACGGCATTTGCACTAAGCTGAAGTTTTGCCATTTCAAGGCATTATTCTTTAGAATAGTCATTTGTCAAACATTGGCAAAAAACTGCAATGTTAATCCCATTGAAGATTTTGAGCTAATTATTCACATAATATATGGGCAGTCCAATCTAAACATCTAGGTGATGCTAAATGACGAAGCTGGTGGGCTTTCCCTGAACGGTCTGTTGGCAACAGCAAAAAACAAACAAACAAACAAAAAAACCCACAACTGTAATTGTTGGATATTCTGTAATGTCACACGTTGGGCAAAACAATTGATGGATGTATGTGTGCAACAGCCAGTTATCCATCCTGGGCTTAAAATATCCACAGGAAGCAGGTAGACCTATCAAAGGTGTGTGATCCCAATCATCACTGCCGGCAGTTTCAATTAACTGGATATCAGTTTAAAAGAGAAAGGAGTGTGACTAGATGGTGGGAAGGTATCATTTTCAATAAAATGTTAAAAACACAATTTTCCTTTGGTTCAACTTTAATGAGCTATGCGTTTACTGGTGGGTTCAGTTATCCCACATACATACAGTGTCACCATGGACAAAATCTATGGTAGAGATGATGGGATACGTCCCTAAGATACCTAAGTACCTTAAATTGCTCCCACCAAAATTTAACCAACACATATGCACTTATTTATTAATCACAAGCTTTACTTGGAGTCTCCAGCTTAAAATCTTCAATAGGATTAACACTGCTGTAAATCTGCATGTGCATAAAAACTACACAGGGACAACTTCACCAAATTACAGGATATATAGTGTCAGGGGTCGATTCAGTAGTGGACAACATGATACTTTTTATACAGAAACAGCTGTACACCTCAGACAGGTCCTGGGTTATTTCCCCAATGAATATTAAAACCGATATACCCTTGAGTATTACTGTATTGATTATGTACTTATCAGTCTGCTGTTGATGTACACAGAAATAAATAATTCAAGCATGTTTGGATAACAAAAGCCAAGAGGGAGCCGAGAGGAAGGAAACATGAGGAAGTTTAAACAAGACAGGCCACTTGATTGATCTGTGGTGAGAGTAATCAACTGAAGTCTGCACAAAATTATGACTCAGTGACAAATGACTACTGCATATTTATTTTAAGGATATGCAACATTTGCAGACAAAACAAAGATTCAATAGTCAGCAAGACCACTGCTAATATAAAGCACCTGACATCAAAAATCTGACAAAGGGAACAAATGTGTAGGTGGTCAACTAGGAATGGAAATGGCTGTAGACCAATTTTGACTAATTTTATGATGACAAATGATCCAGGAGATCAGATGCTTTCGACAAAGACATTATTGATGAGTATTGGCAGAGTAAATAGGGATCAAATTAAAGAATGCCCTAACCACAATCCAGATAATAGTCTTAAAATATTCGTATTAATCACAGTAAGTGTGCACCCATAGCCTACTAAAGCATGACATTTTCTACCTCAGCTGGGCATTTTTGCTCATTGCCTAAAGGTTTGTGATTGACAAGTTGTTAGAAAATGAAAACCAAGCTGCCAGTCTTACCTTCCACCAGCTCATCCATACTGGTGATCTTCTTGCTGCCATCTATAGTGTAGATCACCCGCACTCCTTGAGGCAGATGCAGGTTATCCGCCAACGAGCGTGTGAGCTCCATTAGCAGAGCGTCGTACGATCTGAACCGGTCACTAGAAACAGCGTACACCAGGCCCTTAAAGTACCGGTCTCCGTTGCGATAAAACCGGACTTTTTTGGCTCGTTTCTCCGAGGTGAGCGCCTGCAGGGTGCGGGTCCGGTAGTAGCTGCAGTTGGCGCTGTGAGCAGGACTAGGGACCAGGCTGCTGCCCCTGGAGCTCGGGCCAGACCCTCCACCACCAGCACTGCTGGTGGAATCATCTCTCTTGGCCCGGGTGGAGCGTCCTCGCCGAACCTTGTCACGTTCGTCAAAATGCTCCAACTCGAGGGTCTTACTCAGAGACATGGCGGATAACAGTCCAGTAACATTCAACGAAATCCGTGCTAGAAAAGAATCATCCTTCAAACAGCAGGAAAAAGTTTATCCAAGCTATGTAGTCCAGATCTTGCTCACGTATAGATAATGTGATAAGTAATCCCTAAAAAATGTGTTATAACTTGGAGACTTCCTTCCAGTAGATAGATTCTCATAGACCAGCTGTAGTCCTAAGACTTCTAAGATGATCTGTAGTCCAGTTGGCCTGAACGAAGAACCAGCACTGTGGCAATCACACCAGTCATGGTTCATTTAAATCAACTGAAATCTTCATAATCCAGGTGAAATCTCCAAAATGACATCAGGTCACTTTGATGTAAATCCAGCTTAAGTCAGAACTCAAAAATATCCTTTATCCAATTTAAAAATCCTTAAAAATCATGTATTATGTTCATGCTCTAATCCGTGATGTCCACTGGTCAATAAGTTTGGGGTTGTAACTGTAAGGTTTTTGTTTCACCTTATTTTTAGCAAATTCAATGTGAATGTGAAGGAAGTCTGATCCTTGAATTACAGATTTTTCCCACCAAGGCTAAACCTCCACTGTCCTCACAGTCACCTATCTGCAGTGTCAGGAACGCAGCTGTAACGTCAGTGATCTGGCTTTGAACTCAGTACTTTGAATGAACAGACCTTAGACAACCCGTTCAATCGACTCCAGGTTTAGATCTGGGCCAGTGCCTCGAAGTCCCTCTAATCCTGCTTGATTTGGGATTTATGTCTCATTCACAATTTCTCTTCTAGTGTCCTCACCATCCCTCCGTCACTGGGGAAAAAAAGAAGAAATGACAATCACATGGTTTTACTGACAAGACAGAAGTCACCATCATCTCGAGAACAGCCTCCAACTCTATACCAGTGCAGACATAGAGCAGGAATTCATTTTTAAAAAGGTCATTTTGTATAAAACCATGTAATTAAGAGTCGGTATTGCTTGCACATAGTTTGCTTTTATTTAATTATTCAATATTTTATAAACAAAAATAATTTTTAATTTTGATTAAATTAAACCAGTGTTAAAAAAAAAACTTTAAAAGTTAGATTTTACAACATTTTTAAATTATTTAGAAAGCACCAAAAACCATGTGAGGAAACAGCTATGACTTTTCCTGTCATGTCTGATACTGAAATTTTTTAGGGCTGAGCTGTCATCTCACAGAGTACCGCGTCAAACCACCCCCAAAAATCCAGTGGGCATCCAAACTGCCCTGAGTCAAACATGACACCTAAAAGCATCATGCAAGTTAACATTTGCACAGTTTTGTCACTCTCTCTTAGCTGACTTGCTTTGGTAGTTAGAAGAGCTCACAGAGTTTTTAAACAAAAAACATAGAAATATTAGATTAATGAGAGGTCGTCCTTCAACAAACCAATATAAGATTAAATACATAGTAGAACAGAACTCTGGGAAAACACTGGCTCATCTTGGACTCATTCCTGGTTCACATATGTCAGGATGCACAGAGCAGATGCGGAGGGCAGGAAGTCAAACACAGGAGACATTTTAAAAACAAAAGACCTGAAGCTTTTTAAGGCATGAACACTAAATGCTCCACCCCTGAAACACCTGTAATGTCAATCTGTGAAAAAGATAGAACCAAGACTTGATATCGAGGGAAAAAAAGTTGACTAAACCTTTTTTTCCCTCGATATCAAGTCTTGGATGGAATATTGTGGCAACATCTGAGACTCACAGCCTGCTGGGCTTCATTCGATCACAACCATTTAAATTAGCTATCAATCCAAAACCATATTTAAAATGAATACATGTGTTTGTTTTCTTCATGCAATAATAAAATAAATATTCCTTGTCCTGAAAGAGTCACTGGTCCACAACAGTACCTGAAAACGTCAGCATCTGTCGGTCTACAGTGCAGTTTTTGCCATTGTGCCACAAACACTGTTGACTGGGGTAATTCCAGCACTGTGTCCACTATGTTTGCAGGGTCTGTCAGAGGCACGCACCCGTGAAATTTCCAACTGCCCATAAACTTTCTGGCAAAAATGCTGCCACCTTGTGGTGATGGTCTTTATTGCATTTTGCAGTGCGTTTACAAAAAGTACCTTTAAGGAGCTGGCCCGAGCAGAATGGGCTTCTATTGAAGATCATTAAGACCCCGCCCCCCACGATAAATTGCACATGCACATCAGGACTGATAGGCATCATACAGTCAATGTGTTCAAATGTGTGACATAAATTTGGCTGCACAGCCACTGTGGGAGAATTGCATCGATTTCCAGTGTTATTAGATTTAGCTTAAGCCCAATGAGAAATAAAACCCTGCAGATGAAATGCTTATAAAACCCGTGCTCTCTCTCTCTCTCTCTATCTGATAACAGAATTGACTTTATCCATCTATCCGCCCTAACACTGCTAAGCTGGCTGACAGCGTCATTCAAACACACACACGTACACTGAAAGGGAGGCACCTACCAATAATGCTGTGGAACCGGTTTGTTGCTATGGAGCGTTTCTCCTCTTTCCCCTCCTCGGTGCTCTGGTTACGGTCTGCTCCGGGGGCTCCCGGCGGGCTGAACCACTCTAACCGAGCTGTTCCGGGTCCGTCCGCTGACCTGGGATACAGGGATGCAGGAGGGAGGCTACACCGGTGGACCGGGATGCACCGAGTCAGGCAGCATGGCCGCTGCTGCAGACAGACACCGGCTGAGGCTCACCCCCGCCCTTCCCTTCTCTCCGCGGCTGTACGTGATGACAGCGTCCCTCCTCCTCCTCTCTGTCTGTCTTTGTCCATCTCGCTCTACCGTGTCTCTCCTCCCTGCCTTTTGTCTGACTCTCCCTCAAATTAAACTTACTTTTCTGTCGTTATTGTTTTATGACAAGGGGTGTCAAACATACGGCCCAGTGCCATTCGGTGGGCCCCCATAGGGTCCAGTTCGGGCCACCGCATGGCACTGGTAATTGCGCGAGTTGTCATTAAAAATATTGCTCTTTATATACAAGATTCAAGATTTACATTTTATTTATTTATTTATTTATTTATTTATTTATTTATTTTTTTACAAAAATTTTACATGGATAGATTCAAGGATTAAAAAAATCTACAAAAATCTACATGGATACTGGATCATTTAGAGTACGATTTATAATTATTTGGTGCATGAACTAAGAAAACCATTCATTTAATTGTCTTTAGGAAATTCTAAAATGATGTAAATTGTGTCTAATTGTTATATATATTTTTTAAATTATATTTTACACGTTTAACACAGAATAGCTGCAAACTAGAAAGGGCACCACGAGTACATGTCTGTGCAAATGACTCGAAAGTTCTTTATTTTCATAGTGAATAAAACATGTAGCAGCTTAAAAGCTTAAAAATAGCCACTAAAAATCCCAATTTGAATTTCACTGAAGTCAATCTAAAGATCGAGGGTACTGGCAAAAAGCAGTGTTGGCAAAGAAGCATGATTTCTTTATTTATTTCGAAATGTAGTAAATATGAAAAACGTTACTATTCTTAGACAAATCTAAGATTTCTTTTTTCTGAAAAACGTCTGTAAAAGTGAATGAAAACTTTCACCACAAGGTGGTAGCATTTTAACAGAAAGTACCAGCCACTTAGCAAAGGATTGCTTACAAAAGGCTGTGAGACCCATATGACGTCTATTAAAGTCCGACTTTTCTCTGAGGCTGAAAGCCTGCTCTACTGGATTATGTAACAGAATAATCCCAAGACACTGATTTTTAAAGCACATGTTTCCCATTTGTAAAGAAAGAGACTTCTTACATTTGCATATATTGTGAGGGAAAACAATATTTACTTTAAAGTGTGCACAGTGCTGCACCGAGCAAACAAAAAATGGGACTATATTGTATGTGCAGGGCATCACTGGACATCGTGTCACTTCAGCCACAGATCCGTGCAGCATAACAGGCTCACAGCTACAAATCAATGCTAATATATTTGATAGCATGCAGACAATAGAAACATTATCTGTCTAGCTTGCTCATAAAAACATACACAACCATTTCTACTTACTACTCTGCCTTAATTTCCTTAAGAGGCCCTGAAAAGGACTGAAGCAGCTGAGAAAAACGTTTTTTTTTTATCACAACATTAATGATGTTCCATAGTTAGTTACATAGAGATCAGATTTTTTAATAGCAGAGGGAACTTAGGTTTTTCATTTAAACAGATTTAGTTACGTTTAAATACACAGATGTAGATGATAATGTAGACCAAGAGGAAAACTATAGATGTTCTTCTTTCTGTATTTGTGTTTTTCTTTCACTTCCTGTACTACTCCATACACAGTACAGCTTACTGTCCTTTTAATGGAGTTTTATAACTCATGTTTGCAACATGAGTCTCAATAATAACTAAATATATAACTCACAAAAAGGTCTGCAACACTTAATTGCAAAGTGATTATAGTAAGAACCACGGCTTATAAATAAGTAATAGTGAATGATTATAATGGTAGAAGTAATAAATAATTCTGCTCAATCTTAATATTTGATGAAGCTGTGGTGGACACAGCTGTGGGAGTCAGTGAAGCAGGCTGGAGCTATAAAACCATTAAGAAAGCCTGAAACTAACTCACCAGGCACGCATTAGGAGGAATAATTAAGAACAGATGGCATCAACAAAAACATGAAGGCAGCATTAAATAAGAATAAAGACCCACACATGAACCCAAAAACTGAAATTTAACAAACTGAGGTTTTGAGTAAACAACAGACCCGTTAGAATGATGGAGCAAAATTTAATCCAGTCAAAGAAGTAGAAATAAAATGAAATATTAACTAAGGATCAACATTAGTTAACACCAGTAAAATTAATAAAACTCTCCAACAACAATAAATGAAATAAATAGAAATGACATGAAATGCAAATTAAGACCAGGAACAACAACTGAAAAGGTTAAACTGTGCTTTTAAAATGAAATGCTGCTAATATTGGAAAACGCCTAACATGAGTCAGTAGGTTATTCCAGCAACTTGAAGCATAAAAAGGCAAAAACATGTTGATCAGTGTGGGATCAGAAGACCTGTTCCTGAAAGGTTGAGCTGGTTTCATAGTTCTGAGAGATATCTAAATCCAGTACTTTGCAGGACCTTAACAAAAATAAAAACTTATAAACGAGCCCTAAAAGTAACTGTGTTGCCCTCGGCTCAGGTGTTATAGGGTCCCGTTTAATTGTTTCAAACTAAGACACAGGTCCTGAAAATGTCCTTTTTACTTCAAGCAGAGAACATCAGCTAGATTCATAAATTAGCCAAGACATCATACATTACTGCCCCATGTTAAGTTATTTGTACTTTGTTTATGTGGACCAATAAGAAACAATGATTTTGGATGACCGTAAAACTATGTCAGTTTTTTTTTTTAATGACTTAAAGATATGTGTTGATGTAATATTTTTAAATTGCCCAACTTCATTTTCTGTTTTGGTCTGAAAAGTTCAGTTTGACTGTAGTTTTCTGTTGTGTTTATAGGACATGAATTTCCAATCTAGTGTCCACTTTAGGCAAACTATAAGTTTGAAGATATGAGGGAAACTCAGAATTTAACGTGTTCCTAAATACAGTTAGTACTGGCAGAGAAGATGTGGCAAGTTTTCCATGGCTCTAACCCACATATACTCTGCTGCTCAACCCACAAATGTATTGAGGACATATGTATTTATAATGCTAAGTTTATTAGGAGAGGTGGGGAGACAATGTGCACTGTCACAATGACAGGGGAGTTAAAAACAACATTAAATAAAACTTTTAGTTTGCGATGTGACTCATTACTCTGATCTCAGTTTACCTGTCTTGTATTGAAGTGTCCCAGTGTCAGGTAGGTCCCACATTAGCCTTTATGTAGGACTAAATTGTTTTTGTTTGTTTTTTCTCTGGAGGTTTGGTTGGAGTTTGGTGAATGATATCATGGGATCTGATCTCTAACTTCTGTTCTGTTTCCTTTGATGTAAAAGGCTTTTATTGTGCTGAACAGATAAAGAGCCCCCCCCTTTCTCTGGGTGGGTTGGTGTTGCTGAGAGCAGCTGTGAGGCAGACTGCCCCACCCTTTACTCTCAGGCCAAGTCACCCCCTCATTAACACGGTTAGTGACCTATAGGAAACATGAGCCAATAATAATATGGTTGGATTAATGAAGGAGGTTTTTTATGTTCTCAGATTAAAATGACAGGTGATGTTTGTGTTTCTTTCAAATGGTGCATTTCCTGTATAGATGGCATGTATAAGCAAGTAGACTGCATGCATGCTGAACTGTGAAAAGAAAAAGCTTGTTTGATGAAGTGACTTGGGCTTTGTTGTGACAGGTGTGCTTTGTAGCACCTGTTCTGTGCTCCACAACAGCCCAGCTGTGGACCAGGTTATGTTCAACATAAGAGATAATGCCCAATCAGGCCTCTGGAAATTAGCGGCATAATTCCTGGATGATCCCTCAGACCTCTGTGTGTCGGTAATAGGAGAAACTAGTTTTTTTTAACAGCGTCTGAAGTTATTCCTTAATGAGCATCAGTAAGACAAAACTATTAGAAACTTCTGCTTTACACTGCAAATTTAAAAAAACATTTTATTTTTCAATAAGCAGCCATTTGTGATCTAAAACAGGACACCAGTTTGTACATGTTGAATCACATCTAATAGTCTCACCTCACATTTGAATTCTGATTATTTTTCACTGTCAGACCATAACATGCCAACCAGGACCTAACATTCATTTAATAAAATTGCAGACCTGTGATACTTAGACTTCTGTTAACTTACACAGTATTTGTTCCACACAAGCTTCAAGCTAAGTAAAAATAAAGGACAGAAACTAAACGCCTTTGAAACAGCCTCTCTCACACACACCTGATTTGTAGTGAAAAGGCTGTAAAAGATGCTCAGAGTTGCCACACACATTTGATTTAAAACAGAGAAAGGTAAATTCTAAATAAAAGAAGACAAAAGAACATTAATACAGCCACCAACATCTACATTCTGCATGTCGAATGTGGGCAGCATGGTGGTGTAGTAGCAAGCCTCACAGCAGTCCTGAGTTCGGCTCCACCATCTGGTTAGAAACGTTCTGTTTAAAGTGTGCATGTTCTGGGTCTACTGGTTGTGTTGTCCTCTGTAGATCTTCTTGCTCTTTACTTAAACCAGCTGTAGATGGTTGTACTCATAAATTTATGCACTGTTAGTCAGTTTTTTAAAATGTAATCTCCTACTTTGTAATTGTGAAATCAGGCTCATTTACATTGAATGTATTTTTCTTGGCACTATGTTCAATTATCAAAGTGAGTAAATTGCGAATTCAAAGTTACAGATTAGGAGTTCAGAGGTTTAGACCTGATTTTGAGTTTGAAGTAAATACAAATAAGTTCTACAAAAAATACATGAAACAGAACTGCCCACTTAAAATGCTGACATTGTTTCTGACAAGCAACATTTTTGTGGGGGATATTTGTCACACTTAACTGTTTCAGATCATTAAAAAAATATTAGAAAAAGATAGAGTAAATAAAGAATACCATGTAGCTACAATAGGTGAAACATGACCTAGAACTTCATTAGGACAACATGGAAAAACAATGGGATACTCGTAAAAGCAGTTTAATGTGTGGAACTGATGGACAGAACTTGCAGGTGAAACTTAGGTTAGCTGACAAAATGAAGCAGACGACTGAGAGTGAAGCTCAACAGCAGGATAAAGGGGTTCGTTAAAGGCTGTTTTGTAGCTATGAAGGAGGATGCAGCTGTCATTAGAAACCCTGTAGAAGGACAGCGTGCCAGCTGAACAATCCACATACACACCCACCCGACTGGAGCGCCATCCAGCTGAAGGCACGTCTACTTTCTTGTTACGGTGCAGAATGTAAAAACCATCATCAGAGAAAACCAGACACCAGGATTTGTCATCGTATCCCATCTTAAACTCATTTTTCTTTCCTTCTGTGCCTCTTCTTCTGATTGTAATCCCAACGCATAGAAAGCCAAACACTTCCACCTCCCAGTAGCAGCGCCCATTGAGGCTCTGCTCACACAGCACCTGCTGTTTTTTGGAATCAGGATGTGGATGGTCAACTTCCATCCAGGTCACCTTTCTATTCCCATCAGAGAAAAGCAGGTTTGTGTGTGCTGTGTTGGAGTCCAGAGTGAGTTCACAGGCATCTGGAAATAAGAAAACACTTCATTGCAACAACAAAAAGAAGCCATGCCACTTTGAACAATGATCTGTTACTAGATCATAATTTCATTGATTTGTTACTTATTGCCACCAAAAATAACTGAAGTGCTTACATTTCTTGAAGCTTGGTTTCATTCTGTGACTTCCACCGTGTTCAACACTGTGGAGAAAAGTATCTCAGATTTAATTATGTTTCTTAATGAAGTTTTAAAAAATTACTTTAAAAAATTCCATTACCTGAGTTTGCTCAGCTTGTATCGAGGATCATTCTTCAGCTTAGACAGCTGCTTCTCTCCAGAGTCTCCTGGGTGGTTGTAGCTCAGATCCAACTCTATCAGATGAAACGGGTTGAGCTGTAGAGCTGAAGCCAGATATGCACAGCCTGTCGCTGTGACCAGACAACCGGATAACCTGATAAAACAGACACTTTTTCAGTTGAAATAATTCCAGTAGTACATTTTGTTCTTGCTTACCAAACAAAGCAAGTTATGTGCCTAAACTGATGATTGCAACAGCTGACTATGATTGTTAACTTATTATTGACCTTCTGACCACACATAATAATACCAAACAACCCCCGTCAACCAACCCATGTAACATCACTATGTGAAAAAGTAATATGCCAATGTTAATGGGCTAGTTCAGATGTTCCTTTCTTTTTCCACTGGTGGGTTGCCACTCTGGTATTAAACCAAGATGGTGACTCCTGAGTGTCAGAAGTGTACAGTGTTCAAGACAATTCTTTGTCAATCTAAGTATACTATCTGACTTGTTATTGACAAAGACCTCACTGAAATCAGAGCAAGAACTATCATTTTTATTATACAGAGTCACATTTCTAGCAGTTTTCTTTTCAGCTTAAATCTGGCTAAAGGAGGTCCATTACTAGTGTCTTTTGGTGTACTTTATGTGTTACTACCTGAGTATCTCCAGCCTGCAGCACTGACTTGATAGTCCATCACAGAGTAACTTCAACCCTGAATCTTTCAGGTCATTGTCACTGAGGTCTAGATCTCTCAGGGATGAGCAGTAGAACTTGAGAGCAAAAGCCAAATGCTCAGCTGACACCGAGGTCACTTTGCAATCTGCTAACCTGTGGGTGGGTGTTTAAGTGTTAGTATAAAGAGAACAAAGCTGTTTCATTCTGTAGACAAATAAAGAAAAAAATTAAAGGTTTTAAAAAGTGTTATGAGACAGAAGTTTTGAAACCTTTATTTTTACATTTTGGCCATTCTCATCTTTTTGTTGTAAAGTATTGTGTAGATAATGTCAGCTGATTTAGCTAGATGATCTTGGCCTTCTTTGAGCAGAATGTTTTATTATTTTATCAAATAATCCTATCTTGTTTTATTCAACTTGGGATAAAAAAAGTAACAATTAAGACCATAAAGTCATCAGGGAAGTGGTTGCTGTGGTCATAAATTAAATCCATGCCATGACAAAGGTTTAAGGATGACACTTAATCAGCTTGATCAAGAACAGTCCCTTTCCAGCAAACCCTGACCTTACACAATCTGATTGACAGAAAAGTATATTTAACATGTTGTTATTCAACATGAAAGTAAATTATTGCTGCAAACTTACATAGCTTTTCTACTCTTCCTCACAGCCGGTATCAGCCTCCGTCTGCCCTCATCTGATGTGTTGTAACTCTTTAAGTCCAAGACTTCCAGATCATTCTTTGATGCCTGCAGCATGTAGGCCAGTGCAGAGCAGTGCAGGGGAGTCAACTCTGTTTTTGAATGATCTGACAGTGAGAGATATTCCTGAATCTCATCTTTGACTTTGTGATCTCTCATCTCGACCATAGTCTGGAAAAGGTTGATGCAGCTGTCTGGAGAGAGGTTCTTCCTTCTGATAGACTTGAGGTAAGTCAAGATTTTCTTGTCAGTATCTTGACTTTGATCTGGTGAAGGCAGCAGACCATGAAGGACTCTCCGGTTGGGTTCAACTAGGAGGCCAAGAAGGAATCTCAGGAAGAAGTCCAGGTGGCCATTTTTCTTCTTCTCCAGCACTTTGTCAACTGTCACCTTTACAAGATCAAGTAACGTATGGTCTTTGTCCTCCAAAATGAGGAAGTTTTTAAGTTCTGTAGTATTATTGTTAATAAAACAGTCATAGACAAAGAGAGCTGCAAAGAACTCCTGTACGGTCAGATGCACAAAGCAAAAGACCCTTTTGTTGGAAAAGAGTTGTTCTTCCAAATGGACTGTGGTGCAAAATCCAGAGTACATGGAGGCTTCTTTAATGTCAATGCCAAAGTCTTCCAGGTCTTCCTCATAGAAGATGAGGTTGTTCTTCAGCAGCTGCTCAAATGCAAGCTTGCCGAGTTTCAGAAGAAATTCTTTGTGTGTCTTCAGAAGCTTTTCTTTGTTTGTCTCAACCTTCTTGTCATATTTTCTGCTTCTACGCTTTGTTTGTGCAAACAGGAAGTGTGACATCATCTCTGTAAGAGTTTGAGGAATTGCAGTTTCAACATCTCCTCCAAAGACTTCCTGGAATAACACTGCAGAAATCCAGCAGAAGATCGGGATCTGACACATGATGTCGAGACTCTGTGAAGACTGAATATGTTTAATGATCCTTTCAGCAAGACCAGGATCATGAATAAATCTCCTCCTGAAGTATTCAGCTTTTTGAGGATCATTGAAACCTCTTATCTCTGTCACCATGTCAACATGTTCTGCAGGGATCTGATTGGCTGCTGCTGGACGGGAAGTAATCCAGAGATTTGCATCAGGAAGAAGCTTACCGTGGATGAGGTTTGCAAGGAGATTACTCACAGGTGTTACTTCCTTGACAGATGATACTGTCTCAGTGCCTTCAAAGTCCAGCTGAAACCTGCTTTCATCCAGACCGTCCAGGATAAGAACAATCTTGGTTTTGGTATAGTCCACTGAATCTTTGAGTTCTGTCAGTGTGGGGTGAAATAAAGTCAGGAGCTCATGTAGGCTTTTTTCACCTGAAATCAAATTCAACTCTCTGAAAGCAAGACTGAAAACAAAGTCAAGATCTTGGTTTTGCTTCTCTTCGGCCCAGTCAAGAATGAATTTCTGCACAGCCAGAGACTTCCCAATGCCTGCAACGCCCTTCGTCACAACTGTTCTGTGGGGTTTGGTTTGGACAGAAAACGATTTGAATATGTGACTGAGGTTTACTGAACAGTCATTGGATGATTGCGTTTTCCATTTACTTTTGAATTGATGCTCTTCATTTAGTCTTCCACTCTCTCCAGTGGTGATGTACAACATTGTGTAGATGTTCTGGAGTAGATTTTCTTGGTCACCATTACCTTCAAATGTCAGAGCAAATTTCTTTTTCACTGCTTTTTTCAAATTTTCCTTTACTTTGACAAGGAGGATGTTCCCTGGAATCAAACAGAGCAATGTTTTCAGATTTGTAAACAGGAATTTATTACATTTTGTTTAATAAATAAAAGCTGCGTTGGGCAAAATTGTTAAAATTTGGCATCTACCTTTGGCATCCTAAATTTAGATGAAAACTGGAGTCTTAAGGTGTTTTCACACCTATGTTGTTTAGTTCATATAAGTACAACTCTGCTCATTTTCCCTTTGATAAAGTTTGTTTGTGTAGGTGTGAACAGATAATCATACTTGAGGAGAAGGTCTTGCTTCGGTTCCAAAGTCCAGATTGGTGCAGTTTGTTTAAAGTGTGAAAAGTGATCCAGCTTCGATTCAACCTAACTACCAGGTGTATTTTCCAAGTTTGAGCTAAACACCTTCCTGTAACTACTTATGCTTTGCATTCTGGACATTGACAGCATTTTAATCCTTGGTGATTTTAATATTCATGTTTTTTTGTCACCAAAAACAACTTTTGAAAGACCTTTTGGATCTTATTAATTCCTTTAATCTCATTCTGATCAGTAAAGACTCCCACCCATGAGCGTCGACAAACCTTGGACCTAGTTTTATCCTGCGGTCTGCAGCTATAGGATATTCAAATTTGTAACCTTAACCTTTCGGATTATGCCTGTCTTATTCAAAATTTCTGTCCCATACTCCTTAGTTAAGCCTCCTCTTCCTGTCCGCCAATACCGCATCATTACACCAGTTACTGCGGAGCAATTCTCTGCTGCTTATCAGAATTCTGGTCTCCCTATCATGGACAATTGCTCCTTTAAGCAAAATGTTGATCATTTGCTTACCATGTTTAATGTCACCTGTACAAACGTCCTAGATATGGCTGCTCCTTTTAGAAAAACTAAACGCTCTAGACCTAAAACTGATCCCTGGCTAAACAAGGACACCTGGGCCATTAGAAGGACCTGTAGAAAGACCGAAAGAAAATGAAAAAGACAAACTTCAGATTTCCTTTGCTATGTTAAGAGATGCTCTGTCTCTTTATCAAGATGCTGTGCATAAAGCAAAAACTACCTATCCAATTGTACCTATCGGATATTATCAGCAAACACAGCTACAGCCCTTGTATCTTATTCAATACTAATCACTCTGTTATCAACCCCCATCCACCTCTCAATTACTAGGGTCCCTTGGTACCTGTGAAAACTTTTTACGTTTTTTTGTTGATAAGGTGGATACTATTAGGTCTTATTTCATTCCTCCGCCCTATGATCCCTCTGTTCCCTTGTTTTCCTCAGTTGTGTTTGATCACTACGAGACGATTTCTCTGAACTCTCTGGCTGAACTAGTCTCCCGTCTTAAGGACTCTATGTGTCACCTTGACACTATCTCCTCTAGTTTTTTAAAGAAGTCTTTGACACTATTGGCCCTCATGTTTTAACTGTTATCAACACCTCTCTTTTTACGGGAGGAGTTCCACTTGATCTTAAACATACTATTGTCCACCCACTTCTTAAAAAAGACTAACCTTGATGCAACTGTTATTTCAAATTTTAGACCAATCTCTAAACTTTCTTTTCTGTCTAAAATTTTAGAAAAAATTGCCTTTATTCAGCTCAAGGCCTTTCTGGAGACTAATGCCATCTTAGAATCGTTTCAGTCTGTTTCTGGGGATATCGAGAAGCAACTTATCTGCCGACTTAAGAACTCTGCTTGGAGTATTATTTAAAGTTAAAAAGTTAAAAGTATTAGTTAAAAGGTCCAAGAGATAAGATGGAGCTAATCCATTCAGAGATTTAAAAACAAACAACAAAATCTTGATTTCGATTTCGATTCTACTACGTACTGGTAACCAGTTTAAACTAGAGATGGACAGATCCGATATTACGTATCGGTATCGGTCCGATACTGACCTAAATTACTGGATCGGATATCGGCGAGAAATAAAAAATGTAATCCGATCCATTAAATATCAAAAAAGCACCTCACAAAACTTGCGACACGGCGTAACTCGACTCATAACCGCAGCACGTCAGAGCAGTATGCATCACGTGATAGAGCGGCTGTGTGTATTTGTAGCCTCGCTACCAAACCGGCATTTCATCTCTGAGAAAGTTATCCCAGAGAGAAGTAAAACAAGTGTGTAAGTTAATCTCTGAATGTTTGTAAAGCATTCCCGCGTTAAGCTTAACAACCGATATATTCTCTCTCTCTCCCTCTCCTGCTGCTACTTCAATCGTGAAACTGCTTAATGATCAGCTGATCGGCTTTTCTGTTGCGAGTTCTGTTGGTGTAAGATCGCTGCAATCACTTTTATTTCCAAGGATAAATGGTGCACACATATCAAAGATCCCAGTGACAGTAGCATTTACCTGTGGAAGCTTACCTGTGCTTTCAACATTCTTAAGTCTGCATTTCTCAACACAATCCAGGCAGAGATTTTCTGCATGTGAGCCAGATTGATCCCAGTTTGAGCTCACACACTGTTTGCATAACCAGTGTCCACACTTGAAGTGGACTGGATCCCTCAAAACCTTCTTACACATTAGACAGCTGTTTGGATCCACACTGGGATAACTGTAGGAAAAGCAATACAAAGCCTTCATTTATATTCAGTAATTATATGGCAATACTTATTTTCCACCCTAATTTACGAATAAATTCTTTACAAATCCTACCATGTGAATTCATGGATTTTTTTTTCACATTCTGTCTCTCACAGTTGAAGCGTACCTCTGGTGCAAATTACTGACCTCTGTCATCATTTTAAGTGGGGGAACTTGCACAATCGGTGGCTGACTAAATACTTTTTTGCCCCACTGTATGTTGCAGAGGCTTAAATGACTCATTCTGCAGAAGTACAGAGACAAACAGTGCCAGGAGCAAAATTCCAAGCTTAAGTGCATTGTAGAAAACGATATGTTTGAAGCTGATGGAAAATGTCAACAGTAAGGCACACCTTCCAGCTGTATATCTGAAACCAAGCCGGATGTAAGAAAGGTAATGTTATTGCTTACAATAGCAGGGCCTCAGATTATTGAAGTGTTCAACACATTCATATGCAGCAAACCAGATTAGGATGAAGGGAAGTTTGATAAAGTTATCTCGAAGTTAGATGCCCATTGTCCTCCTAAATATAATAAAACATCTAAGAGATAAATCTTTTGAAACCTTTCTGATAAACCTGAAGCTCATGTACAACTTTGCTACACTAAGTGACTCTACACTATTGACATTGGGGACAAAAATTCAGAAAAAAGCTTCTGAGGGAAATCAACATGGCATTGAAAAGATTATTAAAGCATGTGAGTTTTCACATCAGTATGTCAAGACATTCAGCGAAATGGCCACAAATGCTGTCAGTGACATCTCTACTGTGGGAGCAGGTCCCAGCCAAAGAGGGAGATGCACACATGCAGTCTGAAAAAAGGATCTTTGACTGACTTGTCACAAAGAAACTAGAAATTTTTGCATTAATATGAACACTGAAAGAGATATCCTGGTAAAAAAAAAAAAAAAAAAAGACTCCAATATTCCTTAGAGTTACAAAAAAACAACTCAATCACTTCTAATCCTACCCTTCAGTATTTTTAAGAAACTGAGAGAAGATTTAGCAGAAATGAGAATTACCTGAGCTGCTGGTGAGTGGATTCATCGCTCTGCACAGAAACGGAACTTTCAGATGTGAACTCCGTTGCACTCTGTAAACTATAAAGATATATATATTTAGTGTAAAAACTTTATAAGCATTCACTGAGCAGTCAACGCTTTGCTCAACTATTGAAACTTTTAGTGGAAATGCACTTTTTTATCTATACACTGTGGTTTATTGTAACAGAAAGAGATCAGTAAGATATTTTATATTAGTAAGAACAAAGTTTACTGTTTCCATTTTGATTCCTCATCTCTAAAGACGAGAGGTTCAATCCTGGATCGATCACTCTTAATGGAGACACATCTGGGACCCGTGGACTCGGCAACACTTTTCTGTGAACTAAGACGAAAGTTTATTTAACACTTTATTGATGTCGAGAGAAGTCACCTACACAAAAAAATTACACATTTAATGCAAAAACTGCAGGGGAAATCCTGAGACCACTCAACTGCACTAAAAAAAACTTTTTTCACAAATCAAATATGCCGTTAGCAAAACACAAAGTATACACATCACACATACAGTAAACGACACCCTAAACAAGTAAAACATCAGGATTTCCATTAAACGTGTTTAAACATTTTACAACCCTGTTTATTAAATTGATAACACAACATATAAAATGTAAATATAAACAGAATCCAGTGACATACATTGGAATAATTGGAAATAGCACAAAGACGACACATCAAACATTGAAACTAGGAAAATGTATTTATTTATGGAACAAAGTAGGCTACTTTTTAAATTGAATGCCAGCAGCGCATTTCAATAAGATGAAACAGGGGTGTGTTTACTGCTGTAATACATCGTCTTTCTCTAAGAGACTGATGACACTAAGTGTTGGAAAACATTATTCTTTAAATTCCCCGGCACAATCTTTGAAGTCCCGAACCCCAACTTTACTTCTGAAGAATGTCTCGCAAATCATTTGATTTTGCATTTATTTACATTTTACACTCTTTCCCTCTGCTTTGGAAACATGGCTACATGTGATGATTTATGAATAGTTGAGTAATACCTGGCTGATGGCTCACAAGGTTCAGAAGCTGTTGTTGAAAGCTTCCTCTTCTTCTCCTCAGACATATCTGAACAGGCACCTGCTGCAGAAAAATGCATCCTTGAAATACTAATTTAATAACACAATCCTTCCTCATTAGGTTTTGAGTCATTATGAGACATTATAAGTCCAAGTTCACTGAGAAACTATCATGTTTGTATTGAAATAAGGGGTTCAACATAACCAGTGGCCTGTAGTATGAAGCAGGAGTTTAGCTTATCCAGGACTTCAGGATGAACCCTGGGTTAACCCTGCGACCCAGCTCACTTGCTGTGTATCATCCAAAGCAGGTCAAGTTTCAGATTAGAGACTAACAGGTACCAAATCACCACCTACTGAACAATCAGTTCTCCAGAAAATAGTAAAAAGTAAGAAGTGAATCACCTTCACAGTACAGAAATCCAAGGTTATTCCTGAAGGTACCTGCATAAGTCAAAATCCAGTTTTGTTGTACAGGCCTCTATACATAGGTTACAGGATCCTGCCATGACTTCAGTCTTTACTGTTAAACCCTTAAACTGCACCATGTCTGCAGCTGAGAGAATAAAAGCTTTAACTGTCTGGAGCAAGTTATATCAAAATACCGGGTCTTCAAAAATTGTCAACAATGTTTTCACTGATTCTCTATTTTACAGCATGTATAAGTGTGATATAGATTATCTGATGTGGCAATACGTTTTATATGTTTTGTTTAGCCGTCCTTAAAGCCACTAAATGAAGTACAGATTTTGTTATAAGTATCTAATCTGAATCTAATCTATGTCAAACTGATGGTTTTTTTGTTTTGTTTTTTTAGGCTTTGGAATTGTAAGCTTTAAAGTTTCAAAGGATCCAGTTTATATTTCCAGAGCTCTGATGGGCACCTATCACCTTGGACATAAACAGCAGCACTGAGAGCAAGCTTGGTTATACAATTTTAATTAAAATGTTTGTTTTCCCATCATGTGCATTAAATCATCATATTAATGATTTTCTGCACCAACAGTGTTGGTTTTTAAGGTATTTACAAAGTTCTGATCAGAATTTTATCATCATCATGTAATGTCTCTAATAAAATGTTACACTCACAGGGATCACTTTGCGCAGTGGAAGAGTCATATGACCCATGAAACGGCTCTTTTACATTGATGCTGCCAAGACCACCCTGTTCTTGTGAACGTGTAGGGCCGGCATGGGGAATTCCAGGCCTCAAGGGCTGGTGTCCTGTAGGTTTTAGATGTGACCTTGATCCAACATATCTTATTTAAATTGCTAAATTATCTCTTCAATATGTCTTGAAGTTCTCAACTTGGTAATGAAGAGGGTGATATCTAAATCTGCAAGACACCGGCCCTTGAGGGCTGGAGTTTCCCAGCCCTGGCGTAGGGGAAACCCAAATTAATGTTTGACCTTGTTAACCAGCTTCATGTGACGGTTTATCCTGATCGCCAGCTCAGTCTGGCAGTAGCAGACTTTGTGGATTGACAAAAAGGACCCAAAATGCAGACTCCAAGGAAGAGAGAAAAAAATTTGAATGCTAGCTGGTAAAATAAGGTACAAACAAAGGGCAAGGCAAACTGAAGTAAAACTGACATTAACCTAAACTGTGAGAAATAAACAAACAAGAAGAAAAACCTAGACATGAAACTTGGAAACATGCCGTGGAAAACATGACGTGAACAATAGATGACCTGACAAAGAATGAACATACAGTCTAAATACACACAAGGATGATTAGGGGAAGTGGAAACACATGGGGAAACAGCGGACACAAGTCTGACATAACGACACAAAGGCTGTGTCCCAATTCAGAGACCGCACGCTTGAAGTACGCGCACTACGCGTACTACATACGGTGCGTACTATAAGTACGAGAAGTGCGGAAGTGAGAGGCTTGTGAAATGGGACGGTCTAGCCTTCGTCGCACTGTTCAGGTTGCCTAGCAACCATGATACTAACCGCGAGAAACGTTACATACAGCTTTGTTTGACAGAAATGAAGGAGAAAAATATTTTGTTGGTCATTCATTGTTGTCATGACATCACTTTGATTAGTTGAGTATCTGAGGCTATATATATATATATATGAATGAAATGAAGCGAGACAGATAAATATGAAGGCATGCCGGCTCGGACGTCACCCGGATCAACAAGGTCCGCGTCAGGTGTTGAGGGCACCCTGACGAAAAGTGGGCTACTGGAACAAGAAGGCATCGGTGGGCAAGAGACGAAAACAGGGCGTTGTTGGAATGCTACTACGCAAGTAACCCCGGCGGAAGGGGCTACATGAATAGGATGACGGACCTATGGATTCTTCGATACCCAACATCCACAATGACGGCGAAACAACTAGTAGCTCAGTGTTCCAACATTCGAAAGAAGGGACTGCTCTCACAGCTAGAGATTGACGAGTCAGGACGCCAGGTCAGGGGGGAGATATCATCACCCCCACCCGAGATTGGGTACATAGCCCCAAGTGCGATAGGAGAAGGACCGTTGAGTGCGAGAGGAACTGACCTGAAAAATAGGATCCCCCGTAGCCAAGATTACCAAGATTACGTGAAGTACCCACAGAAGGTCTGCTAGATGATGTTAATGCAGCACTACGGACGATACCTACAACCACGATTACCGACACTAACAAGCTGATCTACAATACGGCAGCAGTGATCAGTAAGATGCTTGGCTACAAGTTGAACAGCCACAAGGGGCAGTACCCTCCATGGAGAAGGAAGCTAGAGAGCAAGATCAAAGTAGCACAGAGGGAGGTTAGCCAACTAACGGAGTTGCAGAAAGGTGCAGCAAAGAAGGTGCATAAGAAATACAGCAAACTGTTCATACCTGAGGTCTTGGAAACTGCCAAGCAATGACTCACAGCCTTGGCCAGCCGCTTGAGGAGGTACACCAGAGAGATAGAAGGCAGGAGAATAAACCAGCTGTTCTCCACAGAACCAGCAAAGGTTCAAGGGAACAATAATAATGAGAGAATAGCACCACCAAGGCTGGAGACGGAGCAATACTGGAAGAGCATATGGGAGAAGGACGCAACCCATAACGGCAATGCTCAGTGGCTAGTGGATCTGAGGGCAGACCACAGCGACCTCCCTGAACAGGGTCCAGTAACCATCACAGTGGCAGATATCCAAGACAGGGTCTCCAGTATGAAGAGTTGGACAGCACCAGGGCCCGACATGGTTCACGCCTACTGGCTGAAGAAGCTGACTGCACTCCACGAGCGTCTGGCAGCACAAATGAACCAGCTGCTAGTTAACGAGAGACACCTCGATTGGCTAACTGAAGATCGGACGGTCCTGATCCCCAAGGACCCCAAGAAGGGACCCGTCCCATCCAACTACCAACCAATAACCTGCCTCAGTACTGGAAGTCCCACAGGATCTTAGCTCGGTCATTCTCCACCACCCTTGGGGGCATCTCCCATTTTGACCTCGGGACTTCCAGGTTATACTCGGCACAGATGTTCCTGTACACTATGCCGGCCACTTGGTTATGGCGTTCCATGTATGCCTTGCCTGCTAGCATCTTGCACCCTGCTGTTATGTGCTGGATTGTCTCTGGGGCATCTTTACACAGCCTGCACCTGGGGTCTTGCCTGGTGTGATAGACCCCAGCCTCTATGGATCTTGTACTCAGAGCTTGTTCTTGTGCTGCCATGATTAGTGCCTCTGTGCTGTCTTTCAGTCCAGCTTTATCCAGCCACTGGTAGGATTTCTGGATATCAGCCACCTCCTCTATCTGCCGGTGGTACACACACATATACCAATATTAGGGGGGATTCATGCACAGTCGTAAATTCCCACAGTGTGCACAATGTGCTTCGAATATTGTGCGTAGTTTTTGTTTTATACAGTGTCAGCCAGGCATCTGACTATGAAAAAATTACACTCCAAAAGACCCCGGGCTTCTGAAAAAAAACCCGGGCTTAAGCCCAGTAAGCCCCCCCCCCCGCGCTCCGCCAGACAAGACAATATAAACTTGACAACATAAGACACGCAGCAAGAAAACAGGGAGAGGGAAACTTAAATACAGGGGTAGAAAACACCAAGAAAAACTAATAAACAAACGAACTTAGCTACCCTAAAGAACTTAAACATAACATCCAAATAAACTAAAACTCAAAAGGCTGGGTCAAAATATACGTTTTTAAGTTATAAAAAAATCATCTGAACAAATAATGAACCCCTCTCACAAAATTAGCTTAGCAACAGTAAAAACTAGGAAAACACATTACTGTAGCTTTGCAGAGGAAATGTGAATGAAAATTGTGTTTGAGTCAATGCAAATCACAGAACGAAAGCTACAGTTTACTATAAGTACTAACATGATCTTAAACCGACTAAAACACACCCGCATCTGGGCATACAGACCGTTATAACGGTTGTCTCACTGTATTTGCACAGGAAAGATGTGCAATATAATGTATTGTAATACATTAAAACATAGGTTCCAAAGTTTGGACAAATATATGAACTGCTATGAGCTGATACTGGCTGACAGCATTAATGCTGAAGCACACTCACCTGAGGATCGCTTCTATTTTAAATCAGGTCTCAGGATCTCTTTTCTTATAAACATAAAGCGATGATGTATATATAATCTATTAACTGAGTCGGTGTAAACCTGGTCAGTCATAGAAACTGGTCACTGTGCAGACATCACCTTAGAAACCAGCCACAACTGTGGCTTACCTGAATTCATTAATTATTCAGGTAAGCCGGTTTTGGGAAATCAAACCATGGAGACAAAGGACACGAGTCACTTCCTCTAACGACTACAATGCAATCCAAACTGTAGCTGTTTTAAGGAAGCACACTAAAAAGAGGGAAAACGCGCAAAACGAGCAAAACATTCTTCCTTTAATCAAATAACAGATATTTTAATCAAACCCAGCCGACAAGCTCGCTGCCCACGTGATACACGGATCTTACTTACTTTTGTTTGAAGGACAAAAAGCCTCGTCCCGGTCCATCCTGCCTTCGTTCTTCTTGTTTAAATAAACAATATATAAAGTCAGGTCTCTGTTTCGTTTCCTGTGTCCACAGATGATGTATCCACGTGCTGCAACAGACTTCGGACCTCACAGGCTCCAAGTGTTTAAAAGTAATTATCGTGAATACAACTACTTAATACAACCTAAAGTTTCATTAATGTGAGTTATAGCTGTCTTTTTCTCTTTATATCGTTGCGTTATAGTGAAGCACGATCCCCTCGTGCTTCACTATTTGCAAGCAGGCAAGTGACGTGTTCACGAATGAAACTGCTTTGTGTCTGCTTGTTCACTCTACAAATGAAATGTGACAACGTGTTGTTCTAGTCTGTGAACCCTCAAAGCGGCCCGCGTGCGCAAAAGAAGGCGTCACACACAACGCGCTCTGTTTAGATCCAGACCGAACAGTATTGTTTGACTGATGGTTCTTAATATAAAGACTTCGGACATTACGTTTCCCAATTTTTCTTTAAACTATAAAGTTATTTACATATGGCCTAATAATTATCCTAATTGCTGTTTTAGAGAGGAGCGGCGCTTCAAAGGATAGTTGCACATTTCTGTCAAAATTTGCAGATTATACAGTACAAATAAAATGTTCACGTTTCTCCAACGTTGTCTTCCCAACTCTCTGGATGGCCAGGAAGCGTTCGCGATGTCTTCTCTCGGCGTCTGTCTTGTGTCAGTGACATAAAAGACGGATTTAATGCGACGTGACCGTTCAAACAGCAGTCGCTTTCTAAAACATCAGTTATGTATCGGATTCAGCACCACATACGAAAGTGACCTTGATCGGATTTGTGCCGTTCACACTGTCATACCATGATCGGATATGGGTCGCATAGGGTCAGAAAAGTCGGATTTGATGTGCTTTCGCCTGCAGTGTGAACGTAGCCAAAGAGTGAACAGTAGACTCTCACTAAATTATATATTTTTCATCTCTGTTCACAATTTTCTGGATTTCTTTTTTTGTAAGACTAAGACTGAACTTTATTTTTCCATGTTTGGCAATGTTCACATTCTGTTTAACTTGTTGCTTTTTTGAAGAAGTGATGCAGACTAATGAATCAGTCTAGTGACAAAAGTTACAAACAGTTGTTTGAAATGAAAGCTGTTTGTTCAAAACAGAAATTGTGAATGAGTTTATTATCTAAATAAATTTGCTGCTAGGCTTTCTGTCATAGTTTTGTTTAGAAGGATTCCTGCCATGTGGGGAATAATGTAAAAAGTTTGAGAATAACTGGATTATTGCAATATCAAGTTGTGCCTATTTCTCAGATGGACAGCAAGTGGAGAGTGATAGATGAGATGAGGAGATGGAAGGAGGAAGAGAGGCAAAGAGTGATTCACAGGCAGAGCCGAGTTTATTTCTCACTTTTGTTGCCTTATGGTTCCAAGCACTGTCGCCAATCTTTGCATTTTATTATTATCTCATAACACTTGTTCAATAAGCTACCATTTCTCCTGTGGACTTTCTAATGTCTACAGTCTCAGATCAGCACAGCCCTGCCCTCCAGCCCTATCAGCAGCAGCAGCAGGAACAACATTGTACCCATCAGGTAACACATAGACTACGTTTGCTTTGCATTGTCCCTACCTGATGACACTAATATAGTATGATATGATCCCATATTGGATTCTTGGACAATTTACAGTATATAGGTACACTTCTCAATCAACACGACAAATACTAGAACTACTGATAGCTGAATAAAAGGGGGGAAAAGTCATATCTCACAGAATCCGACAGAAAATAAAAAGCAATATCACAACTGAATGAGAAACATGCCTGATTAGCTACATCAGAATCTTTTAAAATAGCCAGTGCTGGTGCTTAGCTTAGGAACAGATGGTGCAGCTGCTGTGATGATTTATTATAGGGGTAGCCACAATCCAAAGCTCAGTCATTCCAAAGTAATTTGTCAGTGAGACAGGATGACATCTGTGAAGGGTAGGGTCTTTTTTCTTTAAAACAAACTAAGTATTTTTTTTAAATTGTGAAACAAAATATTTGATTAACAAAAAATACAAAAGGACAATAAAGTTTATGGTGCCTAAACCTAGTGGGTTTAAGTGAAAGTAAAAAGCAAGTAAAGAAGGGAATTTCAATAGAAAACAATTCCCACAGGAAACAAACTAGGACGTGTTTGGCAGTTAACTGGTGGTGTTATGTTTAAGTAGCATGGGTACAAAACACAGTTATGCTGCTCTTTGATCACACAGTGAATGAGGCTTGTAGAAAAGGGACAGAATTTTGACACTGAGAACAATGTGAATAGTCTGTCAGTAGATGATCTACACCACTGCCGCCTGCCAGATTGTGTATATTATGTATTTGTATGAATTCTAGCTGTGGCAGCTGGTTTAGAATTTTACAGTTTACGAGCATCCTGTGTCGAATCTGTACAAATACAGTGACCATTAGAAATAAGTGAGCATCTGAAGGTACCCATTTATTTTATATTTATTTTTTGACTGGAGACATGATGTCATTTATTTAAGAAAAACTAAGAGGTTTTTTTTAACAGAACAGCAGCACTTGATGGTACAGATTACTTTAATATTCCAGTCTATTTTTTAAAAAGCACATTTAAAACTAAATGTACATATAGAAAATATTAAAAGCAGTTTTTCATCAGTCTAACATCAGAGGGAGGGGAACAAACTTGCTGCCAATCAAAAAAGAAACACACACACACACACACACACACACACACACACACACACACACACACACACACACACACACACTGCTAAGGTATCTTTTATTCTCTGCTTTATTATATACTTTACATTCAAATCGACATAAAAGAACCAGACTAATACGCTTATCTTAAGTACATAAAGACTAGTACATAAGGAATGTTAATTCCTTATGTACTAGTGCAACTTTGCTGCTTGCTCCACTTTTACTTCATCCCGAGAGAGCAGCTTAAGCTATCAAATCAACACTGACATAATGCTTTTAAAGCAGTGAGACTCGACCATATTTACCTCGTTAATGTATCTCAAAACTTTAATGTGAGGAATCATTTTTTCCTACAACACACTTGTTTCAAAACTTTGAGTATAATTTTGATATAAAATATTGTGAGCTGGAAACCAAGAGACAAACACTTTTTTTCCTCAGGGTGGTTATATTTCAAACTAACAACACTCCCATTAGCTGTAAATAAATATAGTATACACTTCATGTAAAACACTTTTTTAGCACTGATACTGTAAGCATGTTGGTCTGCTAAAGAAAGTATGTAATACAAACGCATTCATTCAAAAGATAATATGTTTAAAATGAGATCTACACCAACAGGTAACAGCCAGTGTGTAGACTTAACCTGGGCTGCGGTAAACTGCAGGTAAACTAGCAAATTAACAATGTGGCTTATGTGTAAGTACAAGAAAGAAGATCTGCTATCAACCACCTGCCTGCTTCCTGGCTGTTCGGCTACTAGTCTATTCTGTTGTTTACCACACTGTCAAACTCAATGCTAACATTATTTTCCCAGTCCTGTGTGACAAATATGTGGTTTTAGAAATCATGTTTCATTATGATGAGTCATATAAAAGGTGGCTGTAGCTCAGGTGGTAGAGCAGGTCATCCACTGATCGGAAGGTTGGTGGTTCGATTCCTGGCTTCCCCTAGTCTGCATGCCAAATATCCTTGGGCAAGATACTAACCCGAAATTGCTCTCCGATGCATTCATCGGCGTATGAATGTGTGTGAATGTCAGTTGTGCTTGTGTGAATGGGTGAATGCACAAGTTGTGTAAAGCGCTTTGAGTGCTCAGAAGAGTGGAAAAGTGCTATATAAGAACCAGTCCATTTACCATAACTCACATTACATATAATATTTTATATGTAGCATAAAAACTGTTAGGCCACTTAGTGAAGACAGGGGCTCCACGCCCTTTTCCCACAACTTGGGCACTATTCCAGAGTCAGGAGAGCTTATTTTTGACATTTTATGACAGTATTGACAGTATCCATATAGATGTGTTGGCTAAAAGTGTAGCTATTTTGCAATCAAGCAGTTGAGGGTTTAAAATAAAAGTGAAATGAAAATTATCTATGGATTTCATTTTCCTCAAATGAACCAAATTTTTATTTATTTAACTTAATCTGTCAAGAAATCACTTCTTAAAAAACCTGAAAACATTTTTCATCCCTTTAAAAACTGTATGTGTCACTAAAATAACCATATATACATATTCATACTTAAGGTTATGTTTATAAAACAAAGTTACTAACAGAATAGTGAGCACATGTTTTCTTGTCTTATCCTCTCTGCAGGATCAACTGATCACTTCAAGAGGGCAACTTTTTTGACCTTGTGTTTGTCTGTTAAAGATAATGAACTGGTTCCTATACAGCACATTTCTGCTCTATTGGAGCACTCAAAGCACTTGTCTTCTTCACCCATTCACAAAAGCACTATTTCTCTGCTCTTTCTACCTAACATTCACACTCCAACAGGTGCGGAGTGTCAGAGAGGGCGGAGTTAGTATCTTATCCCAGGATAGTTGGAATGCAGGCTGAAGCAGACTAAGATTGAACCGCCATCCTTGTAATTACTAGGTAACCTGCGCTACCACCTGAGCTACAGCCTTCTCCACAGTGCTCAGGCTTCAACTGATGTCTAGCCTTCCTGAAGTTGTTTAGCAGGCATTCATTTTCTAACCTACAGTGAAACTTCTTTCTACGGTAGCTGACAAAACAATACAGAGGAACGGGTGTGAAGTTCAACAGCAGGGTAGAGGGGATCAGTGAAGGTTGTTTTGAAGGTGTGGAGGTGAATGAGGCTACCAGAAAAAACTCTGTAAAAGGACAAAGTGCCAGCTTCCCAATCCAGATACACCCCAACCCGACTGCAGCGCAAACACTGAGATGATACACAGACCTTCTCTTTGTTGTGCTGAACAAAACAACCATCATCAGAGCAAATCAGACACCAAGACTTGTTGTTTTGTCCCAGCTTGCAGTCATCCACATCTCCTTTCCTGCCAATGCTTCTGTATGTTAACCCAACACATAAGGGCTCTGACACCTCCATCTCCAGGTAGCAGTGCTCTTTTAGTCCCTGCTCACACAGCACTTGCTGACAGCAATCAAACCTCTCTGTATGATCAGGATAAGCCTGCTCCTCCTCCACCCAGGTCACTTTTCTTTTGTCTTCAGAGAGCAGCAGGTTCTTGTGAGCTGTGTTGGAGTCCAAAGTGAGCGCACAGGCATCTGGAGGTAAGAAAACACTTATATAGTCAGTAAAGACTTTAATAGTATACCATTTGTCCACCACTGGCAGTATGAAGTACAGAGCTGTTGGGCAGTAATTAAAAAAAAATCCATCAAAAGAAAGTTGTTCCTGAGTTAAAAGTCAACATTCTTCTCAAAATAACATTTCTGAATACACGAGTGATGTTTATTTTTCCTCTTAAAGGCAGAACCATGACAGGATTGTTTAAAAGTGATCTTAAAAAGAAACAATGTATTTCTACGATTCTTAATATTTTATTGCTGTCCTTCAATATCCAGTATTTTTACATGTACCATTAGATCTAATAATCCTACAACTGTTTACAACTTGCATAGTTCCCATTTCTGTATAGCTGTATATCCCAGATTCTGTAAAGTTATTTATTTCATATTCTGTATAGTTTTTCATATTTATATCCTGTTCATATCCTGTACATAGCTTGTACTCACTACAGCCTGTACATACTTATAGTTACAGAATATTCACAACATACTTCATACCGTGTACATTATAACATACCATAATAGACCCATTTCTGTAATATACTTTCATATCTATACTATTGCTAATATATATTGTAATATATCTATATCACTAAAGCACTTCTGGATGGATGCAAACTGCATTTCGTTGCCCTGTACCTGTGCATGTGCAATGACAATAAAATTGAATTCTATTCTATTCTATTCTATTCTATTCTATTCTATTCTAATAAGTCTAAATCCTCTCTTACAGAAAACACTATGTAAAGAGGACCCACTGAAACTGATGGTGATTGTTTGTGGTGGTGTGTGGTAGAGACTGAGGGAGGCTCCTCGCTGGAAGCTCAGGTGAAACACAGAAAGCTGCTTTAAAACAAAAGTTCTGCCACATTAACCTGAAATGATCATGTTGTAATTAAGTCCTGTAGCATCTTAATGCCTTTAGAATTCAGACATTGAAACATTCAACAGATTCCTGTAGATACTCACATTTCTTCAATCCTGGGTGTATCCGGTGACTTCCACCATGTTCAAAACTGTGGAGGAAATTGAGTTTAAGAAATAGAAATGGAACTATTAATTAGTAATATATGCATCTATTCTGTTCACCACCCAACATCCAATATTGGTCTCTTGCTGGCTAAGAAAACAGAGTAATGATAAAGCTGAGTGCATGCTGGAGTCTGATCTTCACCAGGTAACAGAGGTGATGATTATTCAGGATTGCAGCATTTTAGCTTTAATTTCTATCCATACAGGTTGATGTATTAAATTTACTGTAGTCCAAGCTTTTCTTTGTGTTGTCGACTTTGTGCCTGTACTCATTAAAAGAAAGACAGTGTAGGGATTTGTTTGGTAGTAATGTAATAAGAGGTGTAACAAATTACCTTCTTCAGTGGGATTAAGTAAAATACTCCATTACGTTTAAGAAAAGTATGTTACTTTTTTGACTAACAACCAGGGTACTTGACTTGTTAGGAAACAGAAAATTACTCTGTATCACTCTACAAGTATTACAGCACGAAACTCCAGTAAAAAGGTGGCGGTGCTCTAAGCTTTAGGAGGTGAAAAGCAAAAACTAAAGTTTAAAACACTTTAGATTAAGATCAGACTTTCTTCTCCTCATTGTGATGCATCTTCTTGTAAATGGTACATATAGAAATAATAATAATAATACTATAGTGATGTGTTCTGTTTGTTTGTTAACTAGCTGTTATTATTATTATTATGTGTATTCCAACCTGGCTGGAGCCTACAAAGCCACACCCCTCCCCCACATTGGACAATCGGACCATCTCTCCCTGTTCCTCACACCTAGGTATTCACCACTCATCCAACATGTGAAACCTGCTGTGAGGACAATTAAAGTGTGGCCAGAGGGGACAGACGCAGTGCTCCAGGACAGATTTAAAAACACAGACTGGAATATGTTCACCCACACAGACCTGGACCAGTACGCCTCATCTGTACTGGATTACATCTCCAAAACCACAGACAGTGTCACCACCCAGAAACGGATTACCATGTACCCCAACCAGAAGCCTTGGATGAACCGGGATGTTCGTCTCCTCCTGAAGGCCCGCAACACTGCCTTTAGGTCAGGAGATGCACACGCCTACAGCACAGCCAGGGCTAATCTAAAGAAGGGCATCAAAAAAGCCAAACACCATTACAAAAAGAAGGTAGAAGAACACTTCTCCAACTCCAACCCCCGACGCATGTGGCAAGGACTCCAGACCATTACAGACTACAGGACCACCAAACCCTCCCCCGCATCCTCTGATGTCTCCTTCCTCAACAAGCTCAACAACTTTTATGCTCGTTTTGAGCGAGGGAACCCCACAACCACAACCAAAGCAGACATGACGCCAGACCACCAACCTCTGACTCTCTCCCCCACCGATGTAGGAGCGGTGCTGAGCAGGATCAATGTCCACAAGGCTGCAGGTCCTGATGGCATCCCCGGGCGTGTTCTCAGAGCGTGTTCTGGGGAGCTTGCAGGAGTGCTCACAGACATATTCAATCTGTCCTTGGCCCACGCTGTGGTACCGGCCTGCTTCAAATCCACCTCCATCGTCCCGGTACCCAAAAACTCCAACCCATCTTGCCTCAATGACTACCGCCCAGTAGCACTCACCCCCATCATCACTAAGTGCTTAGAGCAGCTGGTCCTAGCACACTTCAAATCCTGCCCCCCCCCCCACCCTGGACCCCCACCAATTCGCATACCGCCAGAACAGGAGCACAGAGGATGCAGTCTCCATCGCACTGCACTCTGTCCTCTCACACCTGGACAACAACAACACCTACGCCAGAATGCTGTTTATAGACTTCAGTTCAGCATTCAATACAATCCACCCCTCACAACTCATCAGGAAACTGACAGACCTGGGCATCAGTTCCCTCATCTGCAAATGGTTACTGGACTTCCTGACCAACCGCCCCCAACATGTCCGGCTGGATAACCGCTGCTCATCTACCATCACAATGAACACCGGTGTACCACAAGGCTGTGTGATGAGCCCTTTCCTCTACTCCCTCTTCACCCACAACTGCAGACCTGCTGATGGTTCCAACACCATCATTAAGTTTGCAGATGACACCACGGTGATTGGCCTCATCAGTGACAACGATGAGGCCGCCTACAGGGAGGAGGTGGATCGTCTGGCTGAGTGGTGCGACACAAACAACCTGCTGCTTAACACCGAGAAGACCAAGGAGCTCATCGTGGACTACAGGAGGAATGCTGGCCCACATCCACCCATCCACATTAAGGGGACGGCTGTGGAGCGTGTGAGCAGCTTCAAGTTCCTGGGAGTCCACATCTCCGAGGATCTCACCTGGACGACCAACTGCTCCAAGCTGGTCAAGAAGGCTCACCAGCGCCTCTTCTTCTTGAGGACCCTGAGGAAGAACCACCTGTCCTCAGACATCCTGGTGAACTTCTATCGCTGCACCATCGAGAGCATCCTGACCAACTGTATAACAATCTGGTACGGGAACTGCTCTGCCTCGGACCGGAAGGCGTTGCAGAGGGTCGTGAAAACTGCCCAGCGCATCGCCGGAGCACCACTTCCTGCCATAAAAGACATCTACAGGAAGCGGTGTCTGAAAAGGGCTGGGAAAATCATCAAAGACCCCAGTCACCCATCACATGGACTCTTCACCCTCCTGCCCTCTGGGAGGCGCCACAGGAGCCTCCGGACTAAGACCACCAGGTACCGGAACAGCTTCTTCCCCACAGCTGTCAGACTCCTGAACTCTGCCTCCTGACATCTGACCCACGTTAAACTCATGGACTGAACATACACACACCCACAATGGACAACTGTACCCTCAAACACACAATAATAACATGGACTGAACCACCACTCACAACCACTAGCACTTTATATAGCCTCTGTAGAAACTATCTACACCCTCACTTATCTTAACTGCACTACTGTATAGCTCTGTGTAAATAATCATTCTGTACATTCGATAATCTTTAATCCTACAACTGTTTACAACTTGCATAGTTCCCATTTCTGTATAGCTGTATATCTCAGATTCTGTAAAGTTATTTATTTCATATTCTGTATAGTTTTTCATATTTATATCCTGTTTATAGCCTGTACATAGCTTGTACTCACTACAGCCTTTACATACTTAGTTATAGAATATTCACAACATACTTCATACCGTGTACATTATAACATACCATAATAGACCCATTTCTGTAGTATACTTACATATCTATACTATTGCTAATATATATTGTAATATATCTATATCACTAAAGCACTTCTGGATGGATGCAAACTGCATTTCGTTGCCCTGTACCTGTGCATGTGCAATGACAATAAAGTTGAATTCTATTCTATTCTATAATTCTATTCTATTCTATTACTATTTTTAGTTTGTTCAAGGGCTACAAGAGGGAAATAAACTTATTCTCAATCGTTAACAGGAAATAGAAAGCATTTTGCGATGAAGACTAACAGAACATTTTGAGCTGGCTCTCATCCATTAAAAAACTTGTCAAACAGCTTCCTGGGGTGTTTCCGTGCTTGCTTTGAGCTTGAGGACCATTTTCCAAACAGTGCATGATAAAGGAAAACATTACTTGACTTGGCTGAGCCGGTATTGTGGATCATTCCTCAGCTCAGAGAGCTTCTTCTCTCCATATTCTCCTGGATAGTTGTAACTCAGGTCCAACTCTTTCAGATGTGAGGGGTTTAACTTTAGAGCTTTGACCAAATAATCACAGCCTTGTTCTGTCACCAGACACCCAGATAACCTGAGAAAAGAATAGTTTGATACATATAAATGCAGCTTTTAGAAGATTTAGATATCCATCAGCAGGACTACATCTGTTGCATCGCTGAAAGACTAAATGACTGCAGGAATGAGTATTTACAGGGCAGATTCTATGAAGAACAGGACCTGTGCTAAAATAACTTCTGCCAGGTGATATCTGTTTCACTTTGTAGGAGGTTGGATGGGTTGTCTATGTTTATATTATGATACATAAACATTTAATGTACCTCAGAGTTTCCAGTCTGCAGCACTGACTCGACAGTCCTTTAGAGAGCAGCTCCACTCCTGAATCTTTCAGGTCATTGTTGCTCAGGTCCAGATCTCTTAGCGGTGAGAAGGGGTATTTGAGAGCAGCGACCAGATGATCAACCCACTCTTCACTTACTTTACAGTCTGCTAGTCTATGGAGGGTGATGGGTGTTTATTAATTTTTATAGAAACAGATAGATGTAAAGAAAAGGCATGTTTAAAGATACTTAATGGCCAACCATGTGGTTGCCATTTGTAATACAGAGGACTTGTCCCCTCTCCTTCCTCTTTTGCATTCTGGCTAATAGTCCAGTTCGCTGAAATTATTTAAGGGTGAAGAGTTTATCTCACAAACAAGAGTGAAAAAAACTTACAAGGCCTTTTTGCTGCTCCTCACTGCTGGTATCAGCCTCCGTCTGCCCTCATCTGATGTGTTGTAACTCTTTAAGTCCAAGACTTCCAGATCATTCTTTGATACCTGCAGCATGTAGGCCAGTGCAGAGCAGTGCAGGGGAGTCAACTCTGTTTTTGAATGATCTGACAGTGCGAGATATTTCTGAATCTCATCTTTGACTTTGTGATCTCTCATCTCGACCATAGTCTGGAAAAGGTTGATGCAGCTGTCTGGAGAGAGGTTCTTCCTTCGCACAGATTTGATGTGAGTCAACATTTTCTTGTCAGTATCTTGGCTTCGATCTGTTGGAGTCAGCAGACCATGAAGGACTCTGTGATTGGGTTCAACCATAAGGCCAAGGAGGAATCTCAGGAAGAAGTCCAGGTGGCCATTTTTCTTCTCCAGCACTTTGTCTACTGTTATTTTAAGAAGTTCAATTAAAGTATGCTCCTTGCCCTTTACATCAAAGAAGATGCTGAGATCTTTAGTATCATTGTTAATGAAACAGTCATAGATGTAGAGAGCTGCAAAGAACTCCTGCACAGTCAGATGCACAAAGAAGAAGACATTTTTCTGGAAAATTATTTTTTCTTCCCGAAGAACTGTGGTGCAAAATCCAGAGTCAATGGATGCTGCTTTAACATCAATGCCACAGGCCTCCAGATCTTCCTCATAGAAGATAAGATTTTTCTTCAGCAGCTGCTCAAATGCAAGCTTGCCGAGTTTCAGAAGAAATTTCCTCTGTGTTTTCAGAAGCTTCACTTTGTTTGTCTCAACGTCCTTGTCATATTTTCTACTTCTGTGTTTTGTTTGGACACAGAGAAAGTGTGCCATCATTTCTGTAAGAGTTTGAGGAATTTCAGTTTTCTCGTCTCCTCCAAAGACTTCCTGGAATAACACTGCAGAAATCCAGCAGAAGATCGGGATCTGACACATGCTGTCGAGACTCTGTGAAGACTGAATATGTTTAATGATCCTTTCAGCAAGATCTGGATCATGACTAAACCTCCTCCTGAAGTATTCAGCTTTTTGTGAGTCATTGAACCCTCTTATCTCTGTCACCATGTCAACATGCTCAGCAGGGATCTGATTGGCTGCTGCTGGACGGGAAGTAATCCAGAGCTTTGCATCAGGAAGAAGCTTACCCTGGATGATGTTTGCTAGGAGATCCCTCACAGGTGCTGCTTCCTTGACAGATGTTATAGTCTTAATGCCTTCAAAGTCCAGCTGAAACCTGCTTTCATCCAGACCGTCCAGGATCAGGACAGTCTTGGTTTTGGTATAGTCCACTGAATCTTTGAGATCAGACAGTGTGGGGTGAAATAAAGTCAGGAGCTCATGTAGGCTTTTTTCACCTGTAATCAAATTCAGCTCTCTGAAAGCAAGACTGAAAACAAAGTCTACATCCTGGTTTGCCTTCTCTTCGGCCCAGTCAAGAATCAACTTCTGCACAGAAAATGATTTTCCAATTCCTGCGACGCCCTTCGTCACAACTGTTCTGTGAGGTTTGTCTTGATCAGGCAACGGTCTGAAGATGTCACTCAGACTGACTGATGAACACGTTTCCAGTTTACTTGTGCCATATCTGAACTCATGCTCTGTACGAGGCCCTTCACTCTCCCCAGTGGTGATGTAGAGCTCTGTATAGATGTTGTTCAATGGACTTGGCTTGTCACCATTACCTTCAGACACCAAAAAAAATTTCTTTTGCATCGCTTCTTTCCATGTCTTCTTTGCCTCAAACAGTTTGATGTCATCTGTAACAATGAAATGCAAGATGAACAAGCCCAAAATTACATTGTTAATACCAAATGATTTCATTTTTTTAAATGGTAAAAATGCAAAATCACAAAATGACAAAGAGAACAAATCTTGAAATTAAAGTTTTCACTGGTTTAATTGTTTAAATTTTGGGTAAGATGAAAAAAAAATTAAAATCCAGAAAATTCACCAATTACAAAGAACCCTACACACCTAAAAAACTGTGTATAAAAGAGATGTTTTATTAACAAGAAAATCCCAAATATTCAAACATTCAAAATACCGCTCAAACTCATTTTACATCTAATAAGAGTTTAAAACTTTTCTCATAGTAGTTATACAAATTCTTAATACTTACCATTGTCATCTTCAGTATCTTTCAAGCTTTTCAATGTTATTCTGGATTTCTTTCCACACTGTGGACAGGAGTCCTCTGCTGGTGAATCAGACTGATCTGAACTTACACACTGTTTGCAGGACTCATGTCCACACATGAACTGGACTGGATCCTTTAAAACCTCCTTACACACTGGACAGCTGGATTAGATGGGAGATGAAGAAAACATTTCGTTATTATTGTGCATCACACACAGTGATATCACTGTATCTGAGGCAGCATTTGATCTACAAACAAAGAAATTATTCTCCTGTATTCAGAAACCTGTTGGTCTGGAGATTTATATCTATATTGCTATGGAAAATAAACAGCCTTAAAACATCACCTTCATACACCATCAACGTTCACTCAGTCTGCATCTGCATCCGTTTAGAGTTCACAAATATCAACCGTAATATTCCTCAGCAGAAACTAATGTTGCCCCTTTAGCAGGATTAATCTAGACCCTGTTGAAAAGACCTCCAGGTTCTTCAAGTATTTTGTCACACGATGCAGAATTCATAATCTAATTTGTGACTGTTGGAAAACATTGATCTATATTCTGCATGAAAGCTCACTGTTGTTACTAGATCAAGGTTTTTCTTTGAAAAAGCTATCTATTGTGTGCCAATATCTATTGAGGCCACATAACTGTTTCTCAATTAATCTGTTCTACGACATTATTCCAAAAAGCCTGCCTTTGTGTTCACGAGCAAACTAGATTTAGTGTAATGTTTCTGTATGAAAGCAAAGGGTTTTCCTGGTAAAATCCCATGCAGCTAAAACGTGCTGAACAGCTGCACTTAACAACACGGACAGTTGAAGAGCACATTGTCTCATCAAATTTGGGGCCCTTGAAGATTTATTTTTTCATCAGATACACTATTGTTAGGCTAAATTTAATGAAGCATTAAGCATTACTCCACCAAAGTGACTGTGAGTACTCTGAAATCTAATCCAGTTTTGTATTATGCTTCTTAAGGTGAAATGATTATAACTTTTTCAAGGAATCAAAATCTGAATCGTAGCATGAGCGAATCACTCAGGACTCACTCACCCCCTCCCTCCTGGCTCACAGCTTCTTCTTCTTGGTTGGCAACTAATGTTAAGGCGCATTACCGCCCCCTGGCTCACAGCTCAGTGGACATTTACATGAGAAAATATATATTTGACACATTTGAAGAAAATACTAATAAAATAAAATAAAAATAAATAAAATAAATGTTCCCTTTAGAATTTTTTTACTTGTTTTTCCGCCATGAAAAGAGAAACAAATTAGGTTTGAGTGAAAATGTACATTTTTTGCACTCTCTGGGCAACTAAGTGACTCAAATGACGCAAAAATTCGATTCAATTTGGTGAGTGACTCATTCAAACTCGATTCAGTAAAAAGAATCAAATTTACCATCACTATGATGCTCATACACAACTTTGTGATCTGTAGTGAGAGTAGGGAGTAGGGAAGAAGTGGGAAAGAACCAGGAGAGGTGGAGGTACGCTAATCCTCTGACTATTAGTGCTAAAAGTCTACTCCTCAGTATTATACTTTGGATGGGAACATGTTCAGTGCGGTGCTGAGAGGTGTGTCGGAGGTGTAACGTATTTACTTGCATTCCTTTGTGAGTTAAAACTGTGTGCGTGGTTACCACGTGAGTATTGTAGGTTTAACTTTATCTGTGTTATTTGCTAAGTAGCTAGTCCCATTGCTATCGCTAAGATGCGGCTTTGGGCTATTACAGGCAGCCTTGGTTTTAGCCCATATTCCATTTCATATATGACTTACTATTGTAGCTGTGAGTGGATGTAACTATCTTTATGGTTATTGCCTGAGTAGTTGTAACCTGTAGAGGTCCTGTTTGCTAACAGATATATATATATATATATATATATATAGATAGATAGATAGATAGATAGATAGATAGATAGATAGATAGATAGATAGATAGATATATGTATACACACACACACACACACGGGCAGAAAATTCATTTATGGTCTTAGGGTGTCCTCTAGTGGCCATGTTGTTATATTACAGATGGTATAACATTACGCTGAAAACCCACAGTATTGTATAAGCAGTGTTTTACATAGTGGTTAATACACAAATTAATTTTTCTGTTTACAGATGACCACACACACACACACACACACTCAAACCCCATTTACCTGCATGTAAATATATTGTAATTCAATCACATCCCTACCAATCCTGTTCATCCTGTTTATGCCATCTGCCTTCTCCTTCATTAAACTTATTTGAACTACATCAATGTGGAGTACCATTCCTTCTGACCGAGGACGACTCAGTTGAAGCGTGATCGGCAATCAGTGCAATCATATATTACAATTAGCATACCTGGAGAGAAGAGGAATGAGACGAGGAATGAAAGTCAGTAGAAACAAGATAGAACAGGTGAGAAAGAGAGGAAGACATGTGGGAGGGTAAACATGCAGAGATAGTGAAAGTGAAAGTTTAAATACCTGGGGTCAACCATCCAAAGCAATCGGCAGTGCACAGGAGATCTGAAGCATAAAGTGCAGGCACGGTGGAGCAGGTGGAGATGAGTGTCATGGGTAATTTGTGAAAGAAGGGTAGCAGTTAAAGGGAAGGTTTACAAGATCAGAATCAGAGACTATATATCACCAAGGTGCAATCACGAAAATAGCAGATGGCAGTAAGAACTGTAACAATGTATGGTTTAGAGTCGGTGACTGAAAAAGAAACTCAGGTTTGGAGACAAAGTTAGAGGTAAGGCTGAGATTGTTTGGACATGTGCAGAGAGAGGATGGTGGATTTACTTGACAAAGGACTCTAACAGAGAGCTGCCAGGCAGGAGGAAAAGAGGAAGACCTCATGACCATGGATGTGGTGAAGAATGACACGCAGAGGATTGTTGTAAAAAAAAGGAGCATGCTGGGAGCTTTATGTGACTCCTAAAGAAGATGAACACAGCCTATATAGGTGCTGTTTTTAAGAGGATCAAATGTTTGCTTATTCAGATGGGTTTGAAAACTCAATGTGAAAACATGTCTTTGTGGAGTGTACACTTTGTTTCCATGCATGCTATGATTTGGGTAACTGGGTAAATATTGGGATCAAATTGAAAATTGAACTGAATAAAATTGCCATGCAAAAATACAGAAAAATCAACATGCCACATGTGAAACTGCAGGTCAGTCAGTCTGTCACTTAATCTTTAATGTGCTAAATTTATTCCTTTGGGGGGGAAAAAACTTTACCTTTGTGTCTTTCCAAAGTTGACTGGCTGGTACATGGATCCTTCACTCTTCATAGAGACAACACTGGGAGCTCTGGACTCAGTTCCACTAAAAACGGAGATATTTGTATTTATTCCACAAACAAGAAACCACCTGTGTTTCTATTGTATTTGTTTACAGGAAAAGTGAAAGAAGAATAACTCTAACAAATTAATGGAAAACATTTTAAAGTACAAAATAAGGATTACCCCTGATGTTGCTTGTCACCAAAATTAGCTGGCTGGTACATGGATCCATCACTCTTCATAGACACAGAGCTGGGACCGGGAGAGTCATCTCTATTCTTCTGTGAACTGTTCAGAACAGGATATGAATCTTTTTTTTTCTTTAAAAAAATAGCAGTGAACCTTGATCCATGATGGACCTCTGAGCTAAATGCTAATAGGATGGCAGAAAAGGAATGTGAAGGCAGGTGACAAATGAAAGGAAAAACAACAATATGTTGGTGCGCTGGTTACAAGAAGTGCATCAAGTGTCTTGTGAACTTTACGTGAGGGTGAACTCCATTCTCCTAAAAGATTTCCCTCTCACCTGATCAAGAAGCCCCAAACTTTTCCACAGCTGCTCAGCTGTTTGAGATCAGGCAAACATGTTAGACCAGAGTAACATCATTTTCATCCTCATCAGGTTATTCAGTGAGACCTCGTGTCATGTTCTATCACTCAGAACAACTCCTTAATAATTTATAGACTCTTCCCTCTAAGGGGGTCCAAATCCTGCCAGCATAACATAGCCACTTTTTCCTTTAATATGTCACCTATCTGTAAGTATTAAACAAAGAGAGCTCTGTGTAGATGATAAACTGTAACCACACTGCACTAAAAACCGTTTTCCAATGTAGAGTTTCTTTATTTTTGATCGGAGATACCTGACTAGCAGCCCACTGCGGGAGCTGATTGGCTGTTTGGAGAGTGGGGGGGCGGAGTCAGCTTGTTTTCTCTTTCTTGTCTCAGACATTTCTGCAGCTGAAACACAACTAACAGGGAAAAAAAACAGAGAATAGTTTGTAAATGATAAAAATCCAGCTGTACAGACTTTATGCACTTTATTGGCAATTCCACTGTAAAAGAGCCTTCCTCCTGAACCTGAACCGAGCTGCAGTGACAGCTGGTAGCCTGTAGGTGGCAGCTGTAGCTTTATTTATTTATTTACCCTCCTAGACACTAAATGCACTTTTTAAATATTCAATAAAGTTACTCTTTGTTTACAGACCTAATATTTTTGGTAATCACTGCACTGTCAGGTAAGATTTAAGATTGGTGCGACAGTGCAGGGCCTCTTTAACGGTCTTTTGTTTACACGGATGATCAATGACAGCGTGAAGGTGAAGCAGGTATTAAAAAAACAAGTTAGAGTATCTATTTCAATCATACTATGAGGCAAGTCAAATCGAAAATAGAAGTAAAAGAATAACAATGCGAATTTGACTCGGTTTTATAACGTAACTGGAGTGTTTACAGGGTTAAACGTGGACATATGGATAAACACACGCAGCACCCTCGATCGCTCCTAAATAGTGAATTATAAAAAATAATCGATGGCAGAGTTTGAGTTCGTTCATACTGAGTCGCCGTAAACTGTGAAATCTGCTGCTGCGATGATCCTTCTTATGTGCGCAGTTACTGCAGTAAAACAAGATGTCGGCTGATTAAAAAAACACACGCATCGCTCTGCCCGACAAAAGTCGACATAAAGCAGGAAGATAGGCGGTGACTTACTAAGAGTTTTCTTCTTTCTTATAACTCAATCAAGTATTCGTAAGGTTCTCAAGGTTCTCCTGACAATGAGACTCGCTCCTGCACTACAGCATGGCACAGACGGAACCCTCTGTGTGTGTGTGCGTGTGCGTGTGAGTGTGTGTGTGTGTGTGTGCGTGTGAGTGTGCGTGTGTGTGTGAGAGAGAGAGTAGGGTTTTGTTGTTGTTGCATTTGTTTGAGTTTCACTTTCGTTCCTCTTTTATGCACCTTTTTTTGTCTATCAGGGCTACAACGAAAAACTGGTGCAGACAGCTGCATTTTGAAAGAGTGGAGTTGAACAAAATGAAAAGTCTGGTAATGGACAGATGCAGGTTTGTCCATAATGAGGATGGTTAAAACAGGCAATAAAGAGGATGTTTGTTGCATCACAGACATGATAGGATGTTTCACTAACTCATAAAAACACGGCATGTTGTGGAGGGCATAGCAGTTTGTCTTGAAACAACTTTAATCTCGAAATTTTGTCTTTATTCTCTTTTTTCTTCTTTTGGGGCCTTAATACTCGGCCACACTGTAAACATTTTTTTTAATTTAACAGTATTTTTACAGGAATATGTATGTATAAGATACTCTAAAATGTTTTTAAATTATTTTACTGCACAAAGCAAAGGACTGACTGCTTTACTTTGTCTGTACTGTAAATTATTTTTACAGCAGTGATCCAAAGTAGTGTATAGTGGAGTAGTGTATTGTCATACACTGGTCATAGCTTACATTTGTTATTGAGACCATCAAATGTTTAAATAGTTTTTGGCCTCATTCTCTTCTGAAAATAATTTTTTTAATGCCGTATTCCCACATGATCCTATAAAATGTTTATAATTATAATTTTATATTAAGAAACAGAAACTAGCAGGAGTTGTGCAAGTGCAAGTGGCAAGGGAGGAGTTATTTAAGCATATTTTATATTTTCAAAAGCATCTTTTCTTTTCCCTTCAAGCTTTTATCCGACTCATCATTTGTGAGGTGTTCACCGGAGCCTTTTGTGGCTGGACAGGGTTGGGAACTCGATAAGCTAACATGACTGAATTAACTGAAGTAAACTGAAACTAATGACAAATCAAAAGTGCATCTATGTTCTTTGCCTAATGAGTTTAGATGCTTTCTGCAAAAATGTAATTTGTCAAATAACTTTCATTCATTTCTTAATAAATTCACTAGATGCAGACCACTGTGTGTTTTACATTTTCTTCTGTTCTTCATAATTCAGTTCTTGCTTTAACTTCGACCTCTTTTTCTGTTTTCAGTGAAAACTGGACCAACACGTTTCTTAAGCACCATAAGCCATAGCAACCTTTAGCAGTTCATTAATGTCACTAACTTGCTCGATACCTGCTATAGACTCTGCACACATGGAAGCCAATCAGAGATCATACACTGTTAAACTTCCAACATCTGAGTTTATTATTAGCTGTTGAGGTTAAGCATTCAGTCAACACAGAAACACTGAGGATGTTTTCTGTACTCTATAAGGACCAGCGATGGATGTGGGGCTGAAGCCTTTAGGTTTATATTGTTAAAAAGTAATTATGAGAGAATTTGTTTCAGGTCATTTTTCAGAGTAACATGAAAGTAACATAATGAATAATGTAACAAATTAACTTTTAGTAAACTACTGCATTACTTCTAAGAAAGGTGTTCTGTGTAATATGTTTATTTATTTCTCGAGTAATAACCTCAACAGCGGTAAGCACAGATAATTTTGTTGATAATGAGAACGCACTGCTCATTAAGTTTTAAAATTACATTTTAAAAGTCAAATGAACAAAATGTGTGTCAAAACAAGCATTTAGCTCGATTTCAACTTCTCTGGTCTCTGCAGTAACCTCTTTGTGGTGTATTTTTTTCCACTTTAACAGATGTTTCTTTCCTATCTTCCTGTTAAACAGTCAAATATTAACCACAGGCACTAAAACTGTGTCCTTTACATCTGCTTCCTCTCTATTTTATGGCCTCACAGAGAGTAGTAGTAACATGTGGTGTAGCTTACTGATGGCCACTTTAACATGAATTCAAATTGAAATTTCCACAAGTCATAATAGCTAAACCCAGAGATTTAAACTCTTTTGGTACTTACAATCAAGGCCTGTGAGCACCAGTCAATTTACATGAAAGTAAATGAAGTGTAAAATATAACTGTGCACAGTTTGTAGATTTTCTGTGAGTTCCTTATTTTTTTCATTTCTTAGCAGTCATATAATGCTTATTTTCTTTGTCACTTATTTGTGTATTTACTGTGTAAATGTTTGTAATAGATAAGTCAGGGCAAGTTTGTTGACGGTGTAAGCCTCATTTATTCTCCAGGTTTCAGTACTGTTGTTTACTGTGGCTTGATTTTCTGTAGAAAGTGTAATGAAGAAAACTTCTGTTATGAAACAGCACATTCCTCATTTCAAAAGCGCAAATTAAAAAAATTATACAATTCATTTTTTTAAATTTATTTTTTAGAAAATAACATAATTAAATACAGAAATAAGACTGAGACTTTGCAGAGCTCTGCACAGAATCCAACATGAGCCCGGTTAGCACCAAAGAAAAAACCCTTGATATGGGCCCCCTGTTATGCTTCTATGTTCCTGTTTAAACTTGCCCTGTTTTCATTTCCTTTCCTTTCTTTTCACTTCATTTCAACATGTCTGAACACAAACGTTTTTTCTTTATTTCTAATTTCTCTTTTCTGTCATTCTTGCACACCCTTAAATCATTGCCGCACAGCAGAATGGCTGATTTTAGGTGGACATGGTTTTACAGTAAACTTTGTGCAGAATATTAACAAAACTATTAAATTTAGAAAAAACTGAAAAGAGGAAGTAAAAATAAAACCGTGCAGGGGAAAGAAGCTGTGGGGCCCAGTGCAAGAGGACCCCGATGTGAAACGTGAAGTAAAACTAAGGTGATTTTTTTAAGGTGAAATACACAGAAAATTCCCAAAGTTATTGATAATTTTTTTAAATTCTTCACAGAGAAATTCCTTGTGATGAAAGTTTTTAGAGTCTGACGTGGGTCAGATTATTCTGGTTACACTGGCCCACAGTTGGGCCCCCACCCAGGAAGCAAGAAAGAAAACTTCTTTTTTTTAAGGCACCAGGATTATATTTCCTTAAATATTCAGTTTTAAAACCAATTGGAGGACAGAATTTAGCAGTCTGTTACTAAACTGTCCAGACTGTCTGCCAGACTCAGCTGAGTTTCTGGTAAAACTTCTAGAATCAATGAAACAAGAAAATGAAAGAGGAATAAGACACCGACCTGCCTCCTTTAAGGAAAAAACACACCATAAAAATGTATTTAATTTCTGAGTTACTGTTCAACAAGATTGAATGACGGCTGACCCAGAGGCTGCAGCAGCACATGTGCTCAGACTGCTTCATTTTCAGTTTTGAGATGTGATGGTTGCTTTTATTTTCCAGTGAGGTGGAAAAGGTTTGAGAAGCAGCATTTCAGAGGGAGTTAACCTTAAACACACTTTTATTCTAAAAGAACGAAACAGTTTAAACAATGTCAGAGGAGGTCTTCATTTTTATGGCAATGACTCACTGACAAGAAAACTTAATTTGAATAAAATATTTTGTGCGAACACTGGCTTTGGAAACTGCACATTTACAGCTGGCAAGTACGAAACAGTAATTATAGCTACAGGTAAAACTAGTTTTTGGTTAATGAAAATATCTAAAAGATGTTTGCAGCAGTATGTGTTTATATGATGATTTTATATTTAATTTTTACAGTGAAAAAGATCATCTGTAATTAAATATTAATAGCATTTACCATTATGTCCTCTCTCCTTTCCCTGCCAGTGTACTGAGCTGTACAACACGGCCTGTGGCTGTAATCTGGGGGAGTAAAACGTGACTAAATAATACAACAACTGCCATATGTGTGCACACGCATGGAAGGTCAGACACAGCATCCCATTAAGCTGCACAAATTTTATTGTAATTAGAGCTTTTGAGGTGAGTATTCGGGTTGCAGGACTTATTCTGGCACAGCTCCATACTGAAATATATTGAGGGTTGACCGCGTGCTGAACTGAAATACACTGCATGTGTCAACGTGCTCTGTGTGACTCTGACAAAGTATTTGTGGGAAATATTTTTTAAGCATTTTTTTTTTAGTTAACTGAAGAGCAACATGACAAAGACACAAAACACACCCCTAACATGCACCAAAAAGAATAAACTGCCTTCAAGTTTTAAGATCATCTTCTTAAAGTTGTAAAAGTGTACTTACGTCTTCAACAAGAGGCCTTCAGCTTGAGCTTTGTGGCTTTTCAAAGCGCGGTAATTTCTGCTTATCTCACATGAACACATTAACTGACATTTCCTTCTTCATGTTCAGTTTTTTTACTGTCTAAACTTTTCAGAGATCCTGCCGCACAGTGGACAAAGGGTTAACGGGTAATGTCACTGCTGAGACTCATAGCTAATCAAAAATCTTGGATTACAAAGATGATGTAATCTTGGTAGTTTGTAAAAAGTCTTCATATTGAAAAAACACACTAGGAATATCATAAAGATTTATTGACCTTTGATTTTTTTTTAAACATTAAAACCAGTTTGTTACTTTTTGTTCAAACGCCAGTTTGGTTCCTATTGACGATGCAAATCTCCTTAAAATAGTTCAAATGAAAAGATCTCGGTGCTTATTTAATCTTGTTCTTGTTCAAATCTAAGAATCTGAGGACTTTTCTCATAGATGTAAACATTTACAGTTGCTGGCCCCTTCATTAGGCACACCTTGCTGGTACATCCATGATGTGAATCTCCCGTTCCAGTAAATACTCTACTGGATTTAAATCTGGTGACAGTAGAAGCTGTTTGGGTACAGCGAGCTCATTGTCATGTTCAAGAAAGCACTTTGAGATAATTTGAGCTTTGTGACATGGTTTTTTATCCAGCTGGAAATAGCTGTCAGAAGATGGCAGTGCTGTGGTCATAAAGGGATGGACATGGACGCAAAGCGTGTGGAAATATCCCCCACACCATTACTATAGCCTGAGACGGTTAAACAAAGCAGGCTGGATCCATGCGTTCATCTTCTTTACACCAAATTCTGACCATCTCAAAGTTGTAGCAGGAACCTCTACTGTGCAGTTTTGGTGATGCCTCAGTTTCTTGCTCTTATTTGAGAGAAGCAGCACACATGGTTTCCTGCTGCCGTAGCACATTTGATTGAAGGTTCAACATTAAGTGGTTATTTGAGTTACTACCGCCTTCTGTTAAGCTCGAAGCAGTCTGCCCATTCTCCTTTGACCTCTGACATCAACAAAGGTGTTTTCTCTGCTGCACATGGGATAGTTTGTCCTTTTTCAGACCCTAGATTCCCATTAAAGTCACTTCAGTCATCTATCTTCCTCATTCTGATGCTCACTTTGAACTTCAGCAGAATAAATGCACTGATTTTCTGCCTTGTGATTGGCTGATTAAATGTTTGATTTAGGAAGCAGTTGAACAGGGGTTCGAACAAAGTGAACAGCAAGCACAGACGCCAGAATCGTGTCTACATGGCCACGAGGATGCTCAGGGGGAGCCCGGCTTTATAATGCCTACATGTCTATGGAGCCAGGGGTCTACACACAAATTACAAATTATCTGAACTCGCAGAATTTTTGGCTGATTTTACAGAACTTTAGTTTATCACAAATATTAAAGTGTAGGCTATGGTTACGTTTCATATTTTAATGTGGACTTTAATACCAAAATGTTTATTTTTGTTGATAATTAGAGCTGCAGTTAGAAAGTGGAAGCTATGGACATTTGATGAAGAAGTGATTGATCTAAATGATAAATGACACATGAACTGGATTCATATTAACCACTGAAAGAAGCTCAAACCTGAGCTGGAGTGAAACTCTGTTTATGTGTGCATGTGTGAAGCACGTGCTCATATGGGTGGTTAGTGTAAACAGTGAAGTTCACAGAAAGGTGAGGTCATTAGAATAGAATAGAATAGAATAGAATAGAACAGAATTCAACTTTATTGTCATTGCACATGTCACAGGTACAGGGCAATGAAATGCAGTTTGCATCCATCCAGAAGTGCTTTAGCCATGATACAGATATATTACAATATATATTAGCAATAATATAGATATGAAATGGGTCTGTTATGGTATGTTATAATGTACATGGTATGAAGTATGTTATGAATATGAATATATGACTATAAGTATGTACAGGCTATGAACAGGATATAAATATGAAAAACTATACAGAAATATGAGATATACAGCTATACAGAAATGTGAACTATGCAAGTAATAAACAGCTGTAGAATTAAAATTATTGTATTTTACAGAATGATTATTTATACAGAATTATACAGTAGTGCAGTTAAGATAAGCAAGATATGTGGATAATTTCTACATTACTTCTCTGACTATCAAAGGGTTTGTGTCGGTGCTTCCTCATTCAGCTGGAGTCAGTGTGGAGAGAAAGTACACAGAGAGGTAAACTGGTAAACACACTGAGGAGATTTAAGCCAACTACACACTTCATATCTAACCAGGTCTTCCCATTAACCTCTGGCCTATCCAGAGGTTCAGTCAATGAGCTCGTCAATAGCTTCAATGCTAAAATGTTAAATGTAATGGACACTATTGCTCCCATTAAGATGAAGGTTATCTCTGGAAGGAAGAAGTCTCCAAAACTCCATGGAGACTCCTCCTGTGTCAGTGGCAGCTGAACTTCATTCGACCATGGCCTGCAATGACTTTGCCAAATTCTTCACAGAAAAAATCCAAAAGATTAGACAAGCAATTGGTACATCAACAGCAGATCCAGGATATGTACTGTGTCCACCAAAAAACTGTTTAAACACCATCAAACAGTTTCACCCTATTAACAGCAAAGACCTGGAGGACATCTTTAGTCAACTGAACTCCTCCTCCTGCTGTTTAGATGTCCTGCCAACAAGTTTTTTCAAAAAGGTCTCAAAGACTTTAGAATCAGACCTGTTACAGATCGTCAACTTTTCCTTAATGTCAGGTGTGTTTTAGAACAACTAAAAACTGCTGTAATTAAACCTTAATTACAAAAAAATTAAACCTATACTGAAAAAGGACAATCTTGACAAGACACAAATGAACAACTACAGGCCGATCTCAAATCTCCCATTTTAAGTAAGATCATTGAAAAAGCAGTTTCTCAACAGCTCAGTTACTTCTTAAAACAGAATAACTGCTACGATGCCTTCCAGTCAGGTTTTAGACAGAACCACAGCACTGAAACCGCTCTGACAAAAGTGTTTAATGACATATGTCTGAACTCAGACAGTGGAAAAATGTCAGTCTTAGTTTTACTGGATCTCAGTGCAGCATTTGATACAGTTGACCACAACATATTACTCAAACGACTGGAGAACTGGGCAGGTCTTTCAGGAACTGTACTAAACTGGTTCAAAACATACTTAGAAAACAGGAAATACTTTGTATCAATAGGTAACTTCACATCTGAGCAGACAAGTATCACATGTGGAGTTCCCCAAGGTTCCATCTTGGGACCCCTCTGTTTAACATTTACATGCTCCCACTGGCACAGATTATAAAGAACAACAAAATAAACTACCACAGCTATGCAGATGACACACAAATATATATCACAATGTCACCAGGAGACCAAGGCCCTGTACAGGCTCTTGGTAAATGCATTGAGGAAATTAATGACTGGTTGTGCCAAAATTTTCTCCAGCTAAACAAAAACAAAACTGAGGTAATAGTCTTTGGCGCCAAAGAAAAACGATTATAGGTCACCAGAGAACTTCAATCTATACATCTAAAAACCACAAACCAGGCGAGAAATTTGGGTGTAGTGATGGATGCAGACCTAAACTTAGAAAAACACATTAAGACAATAACAAAGTCAGCTTACTATCACCTCAAGAATATTTCAAGGATAAAAGATCTGATGTCTCAACAGGACCTGGAAAAACTAGTCCATGCATTCATCTTTAGTAGGCTTGATTACTGTAACAGCATCTTTACAGGTCTACCTAAAAAATCAGTCAGACAACTACAGCTCATTCAGAACTCGGCTGCTCGAGTCCTCACTAAGACCAAAAAAGTGGACCACATCAGTCCAGCTCTGAGGTCTTTACACTGGCTGCCTGTCCGTCAGAGAATAGACTTTAAAGTTCTGATGCTGGTCTATAAAGCTCTGAATGGTTTAGGACCAAAATACATCAGTGACCTCCTGACCCAGTATGAACCTTCCAGATCCCTCAGGTCATCTGGATCTGGTCTTTTATCAGTTCCCAGAGTCAGAACCAGACATGGAGAAGCTGCATTCAGCTTTTATGCTCCTTATATCTGGAACAAACTCCCAGAAAGCCTCAGATCAGCTGAAACACTCAGTTTATTTAAATCCAGGTTGAAGACTCACCTGTTCTCAGCTGCATTTGAATAAAGCACCAAATCCACACTTTTAAGCTTAAATTTCAAAACTAACATTTTTTAATCAATTTTAAATCATGATTTTTATTTGTTTTTGTTAAATTGTAAATGGTAAATGGCCTGTATTTATATAGTGCTTTACTAGTCCCTAAGGACCCCAAAGCGCTTTACACTACATTCAGTCATCCACCCATTCACACACACATTCACACACAGGTGATGGCAAGCTACATTGTAGCCACAGCCACCCTGGGGCGCACTGACAGAGGCAAGGCTGCTGGACACTGGCGCCATCGGGCCCTCTGACCACCACCAGTACGCAACGGGTGAAGTGTCTTGCCCAAGGACACAACGACCAAGACTGTCCAAGCTGGGGCTCGAACCAGCAACCTTCCGATTACAAGGCGAACTCCCAACTCTTGAACCACGATTGTTCTTTAATGTCTCTATAAAGCACTTTGAATCACCTTGTTGTTGAATTGTGCTATATAAATAAACTTGCCTTCATATTCTGTCAGTGAGTCATATGAAGTTGGGATTTACAGTATTTCAGTTATTTCACTGTATCACTCACCTTATTGATTTGCTTTCTGATTTGCTGAGGCAAGGTTTTAAAATACCTTCTGGATAATTAGAATATTATTTAAAACACTCTATAAACTCACTGAAATACAGGAAAATAAGATTCCTGTGGCTAAGTATACATCTGATGTGTACAAGTGTGTGTGTCCAATCTGCTCTCTTGTGAGTAGGGCTGTATCGATTTAGGACTGTTACTGTGTTTATATCTTTTTGTAAAATCCATTCACCTGCTCTCATTTGCTGTTTGGTGGTTGTTGAAACAGTTATGTGAGCTTTAACCTGAGACTCTGGCATTTTTGGTAAAATACATTTATATTAAAAAATTGATTCAGAATTTAACAAATAAATATCACATTATTCAAACTAAAATCATTTTGAATCAGGAAAATAGTTTTTTTTTCAACCCAAGCCTACTTGTGACTGTGTCTTTGTAAAAACTGGTAAGTGAGAACTATGTTTACATAAACATGGCTGCAGAGTCTTACTCCGCATAAAAGCAGGTTTTTCATTTAAAAAAATGATTATGAATAAAGTGAAATCTGAGTAAATCTTGCTCACAGCAAAAAGTCATTGTTAGATTGATGCTGTTTGATTCTCAGGTAAAGTAACGATTTCCTGCAGGCTGAGCATTATACGTGCTAGAAGCTCTTTGTTCATGTGCTCAGGCAGTATTTAATAATGGAAAAGCGTAATTTGAGTTCCTGCAGATTGTAAAACAAGATCAAAGGTTTAGTTTTTGTGTCCTGGAGGAAAAATTGGAGATTTTTTTTTACTAAACAAAATGCCAGAAAAAAGAATCCAGCTGGAATCACACCGGAATCATCAGTGACTTCACTTTATTTATTTTCAGGTTTAGTAAGAGTGAATCTTTCCATTTTAATTATTTTTTATCATTATGGTGTGGCCCTTTTAAAATGATGACGTGTGTTAGCTAGTTCTCATAATCCAAGTATGTAAAGCTTATGTTTGATTATTGTGTCTTTGCAGCAGTTAGCTGAATTACATGGATGGACATAGAAGTGGGTTTCAGGCAGTCCAACTACAGGATTGAAAAACTCGTCACAAATAAACACATGGGTCAAGTTTCCTTCATTATCTGAAGATGGTAAACTTGAGTAACATATGCACGTTACTTAGTGCATTGAATGTAGCTCAATCTCAAGCTAAATTAAAAACCAGCAAATGCTCAAACTCACAGCTTCTCTTTCAGGTAATCTGTGGAAGTGTCCCAGTGTGGTATAGGTAAAAAAAAAAAAAATCTATCAGTGGCAAAAATGGGCATTTACTGAGAGCAGGTCTGTCGGCAAGTCACCTCATTCATTTTTCTATGTTTAGCTCATCATGAAGGAAGCTCAGTGGTTTCAATTCACCATTTAAATGTGCCTTTTAAAGCAATGACTCTTCTCACCGTATATTTACCCAGATAAAACAAAATGAACGCCCGGAGAGATGTTTGTCCAGTCATTGAACCCACTCATCTCTGTTACCATGTCAATGTAGTCTGCAGAGGTCTGATTGGCTGCCGCTGGACAGGAAGTAATCCAGAGGTTTGCTTCAGGAAGATGAGGTTTAGTAGGAGATTACTCACAGGTGTTACTTCCTTAACAGATGTTATAGTCTTAATGCCTTCAAAGTCCAGCTGAAACCTGCTTTCATCCAGACCGTCCAGGATCAGAACAATCTTGGTTTTGGTATAATCCACTGAATCTTTGAGTTCAGACAGTGTGGGTGAAATAAAGTCAGGAGCTTGTGTAGGCTTTTCTCACCTGTAATCAAATTCAGCTCTTTGACAGAAAGGCTGAAAACAAAGTCAACATCCTGGTTTGCCTTCTCTTCGGCCCAGTCGAGAATGAATTTCTGCACAAAAAAATATTTTCCATTTCCTTCAACACCCTGTCACAACTGTGAAGTCTGTCTTGGCCCGGCAAAGGTGTCTACACATGGTTTAGGTTGATTATTTGTTGTTTTGATGATTGACAGCTTTTCATTTTTTGTTCTGGTAGCCTGAACACATTTTCTACACTTTCCCTCTCTCCAGTGGTTGTATGAAGCTCTGTATAGATGCTGTTCAGGGAACTTGTGTTGTCACCATTGCTTTCATAGACGGATGAAAATTTCTTTTTCATTGCTTCTTTTAGTTTCATCTGTACCTTCAAAAGTGGGATGTTATCTGTAACAATAAAATACAACATGTAAATGTAAAAATTACTCAGGTGGTTAAAATCAGACTTTAGTTTGGTCATGGAAACAATTGGTAAAACCCCAAATCCCCAAAACAATCATCACGGTTTCACTGCTAACAACGAAAAAGAAACTGAAAAGATTCAGAGCACCAAACTGTCTTTTTACAAGAAAATCAAAAAAACTCAACATGTGTTGGCAGCTGAGTGTCAAAACATGTTACAGAGATTTTTAGCTCATGACAAACAGAAGACTCGACACACACAGTGTTACAGTACTGCAAGAGTTTATTTAGAGCTTTCTGCACATTTTTATTTGCGCACTTTCCAGCTGCCTGTTCTTGTTCAAATTGCCGGCTCTCCGGTCACGTCCCCTGATCCTGTTAAATTAGGCCAGGCCTGATGAAATTATGGCCATCAACTGTTCTGGTCAGCCTAACACCACACTCTGAACCCACTGCTCCACCCCTCCCCTGCAGCTGAGCAACAAAACAAAATGTTCAAATATTTCCCTCTGTATTACCAGCATGTTTTGCAGTAGCAGCAACAGGTACAGTCTATGTAAACTTACTAGTATCTCGCTCTGTGTCTCTCTCATGTTTTGGTATTTTCCAGGATTTCCTCGCACACTGAGGACAAGAATTGTCTGCTGGTGAATCAGATTGGTTCAGGTCTGTGCTGAGACACAGTTTGCATGACCAGTGTTCACAAATGAGCTGGACTGGATCCCTCATAGCATCCTTGAATCCTGGACATGTGGGTGGCTTCTCACTAACTGGTCTGAAAGGAGCACAACAGAATACACAGCATTTTAATTCTCTCTCTGTTTGTCCATGACCTGAAGTTATACGAGTGGTTAAGAAAATGGATGCAAACCATACACCCCAAACCATTCAGAAATGCCAGCCAATCAGAAGCCTAAAAAACAATAAAACAACATGATGTAAATGTAAAATGGTTGCAGGGCTTTTGTGGTTATGTTTACTTGTTAGAGTTTTTGGATTTTGTGATTGCATAGAGATTAGAAATGGACCGATCCGATATTACGTATCGGTCCGATACTGACGTAAATTACTTGATCGGATATCGGAGAGAAATAAAAAATGTAATCCGATCCATTAAATATCAAAAAAGCACCTCACAAACCTTGAGACATGGCGTAACTCGGCTCATAACCGTAGCACGTTGGAGCAGTGTGCTCACGTGATAGAGCGGCTGTGTGTATTTGGAGCCTCGCTACCAAACCGGCATTTCATCTCCGAGGAAGTGATCCCAGAGAGAAGTAAAGCAAATGTGTAAGTTCATCTCTGAATGTTTATAAAGCATTCCCGCGTTAAGCTTAGCAACCAATATATGGAGCGACTGCCTCTTCTCTCCCCCTCCCTCTCCTGCTGCTACTTCAATCGTGAAACTGATCAATGATCAGCTGATCGGCTTTTCTGTCACGAGTCCATTTATCCAGGGGGGCCAATAGGGCATTAACCCTTTAAGACCTACCATAGAACCAAGGCTGCCAGGGCTTACTTTATATTTTTACATGCTGTACTGTCATTTTTGGGAGCATTTCAAGTTGCTATACATCAATACAACTGTTATAGCCCAAATTTTAATAATATGTATGCATTAAGTCCATAGTAACTACATAAATTGCAAAAAAAGTGCAATAAACTACAAAAAAATTGAAAATCGTTTTTGGTTTTTTTACATATATTTATATTTCGGGCAGGTAATGGCGGACATGTGACCGTTCGCGCTGATGTCTGTTTCAATGTGGGAAGTGTTACAAACAGCTGATCGGATCGGCAAAGCGTGTTTCTGGAATATTATGTTTTTGTTCCTGCAAGCGCTTTTTATGCAGTTTTTGCAAAACTATATGTGGAAGGAAACCGTGACCGAGGACAAGCTGATGGTATAAGATGTAAGTACAACTCCTCCAGTGTCATATGCAAAAAAAATTATTGCGATAGCTTACGCGGTTCCAGTTCAAAAGGGATTTAAAAATAGTTACGCAAAACAGAGTGTGCCCGCTCAGACCGGCTTTAAAGGATTAACAGGGAAAGGGGGCACAAAGACATACTTTTCTTTCTTATTCTCATTTAAAATGTCTAGCTTTTAATAATATATTATCTGAATCTTACACCCAAAGTTTTAATCTGATGTAAAATGTATAGAAGTCCATTAGTGCTGTGGGGGGTCGCTGTCTTATTTAATGAATCATTTCAATGTAAGCAGCTATCTCCTGGAAGTTTTCAGTCTTTTGAATATGTGGCTTTACAGCTGAAGGCCCCATCCAAAGTTGTGTTTCTTAATGTTTACAGGCCTCCCAAATACTGCACAGACTTTTTTAATGACCTCAGTGAACTGCTGTCTGTGATCTGTGTTGATTTCGACTGTGTAATTATTGTTGGGGATTTTAACATTCATGTGGACAACCCTCAGGACAAAGGGACTAAAGACCTGAGTAACACTCTGGGCAACTTTGGGCTGACTCAGCATGTAACAGAGGCCACTCATGATAGAGGACACACTCTTGACCTACTGATCTCCAAAGGCCTGAGCATTTCAAAGGTTACTGTGTCTGATGTCGGCGTGTCTGATCATTACTGTGTTTTCTTTGAAAGTAAAATTTCAGCACACAAATACGTCAACAACAGTGATCACAAAACGGTGTATAACTGAACACAGTAGTGCAATTTTTAACCAGGTCTTCCCATTAACACCTGACCTGTCCAGAGGGTCAGTCAATGAGCTCGTCAATAGCTTCAATGCTAACATGTTAAATGTAATGGACACTATTGCTCCCATTAAGGTGAAGGTTATCTCTGGAAGGAAAAAGTCTCCATGGAGAAACTCCACACTAGTGAAAAAAGAAAAAAGAGAGTGTAGAAAAGCTGAGCGCAGATGGAGAAAAACAAACCTCCAGGTTCATTATGACATTTATAAAGAGAAACTTCACAATTATAATTTACAACTGAGGAATGCAAGGAGGTCCTACTTCTCTGACATCATCACTAAAAACAGCCATAATGCTCGGGTCTTATTTTCTACAGTTGACAGGCTAACAAACCCTCCTGTGTCAGTGGCAGCTCAACCATGGCCTGCAATGACTTTGCCAAATTCTTCACAGAAAAAATCCAAAAGATTAGACAAGCAATTGGTACATCAACAGCAGATCCAGAATATGTACTGTGTCCACCAAAAAACTGTTTAGACACCATCAAACAGTTTCACCCTATTAACAGCAAAGACCTGGAGGACATCTTAGGTCAACTGAACTCCTCCTCCTGCTGTTTAGATGTCCTGCCAACAAGTTTTTTCAAAAAGGTCTCAAAGACTTTGGAGTCAGACCTGTTACAGATCGTCAACTTTTCCTTAATGTCAGGTGTGTTTCCAGAACCACTAAAAACTGCTGTAATTAAACCTATACTGAAAAAGGACAATCTTGACAAGACACAAATGAACAACTACAGGCCGATCTCAAATCTCCCATTTTTAAGTAAGATCATTGAAAAAGCAGTTTCTCAACAGCTCAGTTACTTCTTAAAACAGAATAACTGCTACGATGCCTTCCAGTCAGGTTTTAGACAGAACCACAGCACTGAAACCGCTCTGACCAAAGTGTTTAATGACATGTCTGAATACAGACAGTGGAAAAATGTCAGTCTTAGTTTTACTGGATCTCAGTGCAGCATTTGATACAGTTGACCACAACATATTACTCAAACGACTGGAGAACTGGGAAGGTGTTTCAGGAACTGTACTAAACTGGTTCAAACATACTTAGAAAACAGGAAATACTTTGTATCAATAGGTAACTTCACATCTGAGCAGACAAGTATCACATGTGGAGTTCCCCAAGGTTCCATCTTGGGACCCCCTCTGTTTAACATTTACATGCTCCCACTGGCACAGATTATAAAGAACAACAAAATAAACTACCACAGCTATGCAGATGACACACAAATATATATCACAATGTCACCAGGAGACCAAGGCCCTGTACAGGCTCTTGGTAAATGCATTGAGGAAATTAATGACTGGTTGTGCCAAAATTTTCTCCAGCTAAACAAAAACAAAACTGAGGTAATAGTCTTTGGCGCCAAAGAAAAATGATTACAGGTCACCAGAGAACTTCAATCTATACACCTAAAAACCACAAACCAGGCGAGAAATTTGGGTGTAGTGATGGATGCAGACCTAAACTTAGAAAAACACATTAAGACAATAACAAAGTCAGCTTACTATCACCTCAAGAATATTTCAAGGATAAAAGATCTGATGTCTCAACAGGACCTGGAAAAACTAGTCCATGCATTCATCTTTAGTAGGCTTGATTACTGTAACAGCATCTTTACAGGTCAACCTAAAAATACAGTCAGAAAACTACAGCTCATTCAGAACTCTGCTGCTCGAGTCCTCACTAAGACCAAAAAAGTGGACCACATCAGTCCAGCTCTGAGGTCCTTACACTGGCTGCCTGTCCGTCAGAGAATAGACTTTAAAGTTCTGATGCTGGTCTATAAAGCTCTGAATGGTTTAGGACCAAAATGCATCAATGACCTCCTGACCCAGTATGAACCTTCCAGATCCCTCAGGTCATCTGGATCCGGTCTTTTATCAGTTCCCAGAGTCAGAACCAGACACGGAGAAGCTGCATTCAGCTTTTATGCTCCTTATATCTGGAACAAACTCCCAGAAAGCCTCAGATCAGCTGAAACACTCAGTTTATTTAAATCCAGGTTGAAGACTCACCTGTTCTCAGCTGCATTTGAATAAAGCACCAAATCCACACTTTTAAGCTTAAATTTCAAAACTAACATTTTAACTACTGATTTTATCTATTGTTCTGATTTTATCTGTTTTGATTTCATACACTGTTTTGTTTGTTTGTTTGTTTGTTTGTTAATTAGTTAGTTAGTTAGTTTGATTGTTTTAATCAATTTTAAATCATGCTTTTATTTGTTTTTGTTTCTAATGTCTCTGTAAAGCACTTTGAATCACCTTGTTGTTGAATTGTGCGATACAAATAAACTTGCCTTGCCTTACTGTATATAGTAACTGTTAAGTCTAATATACCCTAGTAAGCTATAGTATAGTACACTTTACAATAAGATAAAACACTTAGTAAAACAATGGCAGAATAAGAACAATAAAACAAAAGCACAAGATAAAATTAACAAACAGTGGGTTCACAGTGAATATGCAGATTTGAACAGATGAGTTTTGAGTTGGGATTTAAACTAAAATACCAGAATAGGGAGGATGGAGTAGGTTTAAGTTTATTAGATTATTAGCATTATTAGCATGTCAGTGTTGCTGAACTATGAAATATTTTGGGTGCAGTGTATTTTTTGCATACAGGTATAACAGAATAGCTTTAGTGGTTTTTTTTTTATTTTTATTTTTTTAACTTGAGTATGAACTTATACAAAAAGCAGCAAGATATTTTAAAACAAAACAGTTTTATTGATTAAAAAAAACACACTATATCGGATTCATATCGGTATTGGCCGATATCCAAATTTATGATATCGGTACCGGTATCGGACATAAAAAAGTGGTATCGTGATTTTCTGTTAGCTGTTTTCATGCTTTAAATTTTGCCAGTTGCTGTTAAAACCCCAGAGAAGAAGAAAAAAGAAGACAAACTTTTGCCAGAGTAAAGAGTAAAGAAGCTCAGTTTTTATTATTTATTTATTTTTTATTTTGCCGTAGCAAAGATGAGGGTCTTTATCTCTCTTTTGATGTCAGCAGTGTTGGTCAAGTTACTTGAAAAAAGTAATCAGTAACTAATTACTGATTACTTCCCCAAAAAAGTAATCCCCTTACTTTACTGATTACTTATTTTCAAAAGTAATTAATTACTTAGTTACTTAGTTACTTTTTAAAAACACGATTTACAACCTGAAGAGGTGATAAAGCGATAGATCTTTCAGCCCAATTCTACTTTTTCTACATAATCCATCATACAAAATGTAATCAAATGGAAAAGTCTCTTTTTTTAACTTGTTTTATCAGTTTTAATCTTTTAACTTTATGCATCAAGCAAAAATTTAATTATATGCAACATTCTCTGAGTTGAATAAATGAGTTTAACATTTAAACCTATTTTCTGCACATTCCAGCACATAAAATAAAATATTTTTTGTGTTTACACTCAGTCTTTCAAATAGATGCAAGTAAAACACAGCAGAAAATAAATAAAGTCAAAGACTCAGCGGTCCTGTTGCTCTATTTTCACCTGTAAAGCAGGACTGCGGTAGGCGGAGGTTTACCCTGGTGCAGGTGTGCCGCGGTCAGTTGAAGAATCCGCGAGTTTCTCTGTGAATTTCCCATTACGTCGTTGCGCACTCGGTGCTTGCTTGGAAGTTTAGGGGTTTTTCTCGCTGTAAAAAGAAGTTTTCTTCCCACGCACGACGGACGCTAATGTTTTTGTCACTTTTTATGGAATCAAACTCAAAGTAAGGTCAGTACTTCCACGCTTTAAACGCTGCACGCTCATACTCTCTCCCACAATCGATATGTGATCCATTGTTGATCTGCACACAGCTGTTGTCACTAACGGCGCACTCGCTTACGTCACTGTCGTGAGACATTCTCGCAAAAAATCACGGTTTTAGTAACGCAGTAATGCAGCATTCCTACGGGAAAGTAACGGTAATCTAATTACCGTTTTTGCAATAGTAATCCCTTACTTTACTCGTTACTCGAAAAAAAGTAATCAGATTACAGTAACGCGTTACTTGTAATGCGTTACTGCCCATCTCTGGATGTCAGACTTTCTATTGTGTTAGTTTTTGATATCCAGTTTGCTTCTGCGACTTTATTTAATTTTTTGACTTTATAGACTTTGTTTCATGGACTTTTGATACCTCAAACAAAGGTAGTTTAAAGATTCATCTTTTGCCTATTATGTGGAGTCTTGTACTTGAACCCAAAATATAACTAAATGTGGTCAGGACCTGAAAGTTCAGTCACTGCCAGCCAGAATCTCTCTCCTCATGTTTCTTTGCTTTAATGCTGGTTGCTATTCTGGTGATCTTCTCTTTCATTTAGTTGCCTCTTCATGGAGTCATTAATCAGACCCTGCCCCATGCCAAGTAAAAACTCTCCACCTCTTTTTATCAGAATCTAAGACATATAGCTGCTGTGGGTGCTTCTGGCACTTGCCTATTAGTGTGACGAGTGTTTTCTTTATAAATCAGGTTACAAGGTGCCTGTGGATCCTCCTTATTGTGATCCCAACTTAGTTTTGGAGAGGTGCTGGCTTTTGCTCATGATAAACTGATCCCAGCCTCACAAAGACTCACAATCTCCTTGAGAGGCCAATATTTCTTTGTTTCTTTATAAGAGTCTCTTTAGATTACTGAGTAATATCTTACAGTAACAAAGACTTTCTCCTGCCTCATCATTAGCCTCAGATTAATCCATCAGCAATTTAAGATATTTTCCCTTACAGAAGAAATTAGACTTACCTTCTTGTCTCCATCTCAAACCCGAGTGGCTCAAACTTGGATCTTTCAGTCTTTAACGACATCTTACTGGGAGCTGCAGATCCTGAAGCATTTGACTGTGAACTAGAAAGTTGACATTGATGTAACCAATCAAAAAACACACTTTGATGAGTTATTTATTGTTAAACTCCATATATAAGCATGTTCACAAATTCATTCTTGGCCATTTCAGTGACCTGCAGTTACAGGACATTTCCATTATGTCCATTATGTACATTCCCATTAAACTGCTAAGTGCTGCATAAACTTAATGTCTAACCACAATGCTGGCATCTGTGTGACTTCCACTCATTTAAAAAAAAAAAAATTTTATTTTTGCTTTTACAACTGAACACAACATACTTATACAGATTTAATTGTAAACAATTACTACAATTAGCGTATGTGAACTTGTAAGCATGGAGAACAATGAATAAATGAAAAATAAAATAACTGAGGAAGTAAAGAAATTTAGAAAGAAACTATAACAATGATAAATAAATAAGTAATTAAATAAAATGGGGAAGTGCACGCGGAGGGGGAGGTATAAAATTAAGATCAATTAATTTTTAAAAATTATAGAAATGGCTGCCAAATCATGCAAAAACGCAATGTTTTCCCTTCCCTGTCAAATCTTATCTGTTCCACTCTGGCCACAGACACCATCTCATTAAGCCACCTCTTAAAACACAGAGCCGAAGGAGACCACCACTGTAAGAAAACACGTTTTTTTGCAGCAAGCATACCCATTGTAGTTATCTGTTTTTGTGAGCAGGAAAAGGATTCGATTGAGGCAGAAGATCCAAATATAGCCAGTGTAACATGAAGTGGTACTTTTTTCCTAAATTGGTTTGAAAGCCACGTAAAAATCTGGCACCAAAATACATTTAAGGCTGGGCAGTGCCAAAATAGATGTGCAAGGGAACCTTCATCAACATTACAACTATCACATAGAGGAGATACAGACTTATAAATCTGTTTAAGTTTGAGTTCAGAAAAATGTAGTCTGTGGATGACTTAAACTGAATTTGTTTGTATCTTGTGTTTATTGAGCCTTTCTGAATGCTGGACAAACAGTTTGACCATTGGTCATCAGACTGAGAGACACCGAGGTCTTCAGCCCATCTATTCCTGATTCGATCGGATTCTACTGAAATTGTAAAGCACTTAACAAACTGGGAAATCAGATGTTTAGAGTTTGATTTCAGAATTGTTTCAAGGTAAGTATGATTTAGTGGTTTCGGTGGAAAGTCTGAAAAGTTTCGTTGAACAAAATTCTTTATTTGTAGATAGCGGAAAAAATGTGATTGAGGCAGCTGAAAGTTTTGTTGAAGTTGAAGGAAAGAAGCAGTTTTCTCATCTATATATAAGTCCTTGATATGTTTCAATCCCTTTTCCCCCAATCTAAAAACACCCTGTCCATTTTTAAACAACTGGTTAGGTGTTATTGGCATTCTTACTGAGAGGTTAGGTAATTTAAGAAATTTCCTGATTTGACTTAATATCTTTAGAGAATGTTTAACAACAAAATTACAACTGATCCATTTATTAAAGGAGGTGTTAGAAAACAATAAGGCCGGTAATGAGGTTCCAGATACTGTTGCTGTATCTGAAGCCAGAGCGGGAGATTCTCATAACGGTTGTCGTAGGCAAACCCCACTGCCAGTATAATAGAGCTCTTAAATTTGCAGCCCAGTAATAGTGTCTAAACACAGGGAGACCCAACCCCACCCACTGGAAGTACTTTGTTGAAGATGAGCTTTAGATATCTTTGGAGGTTTTCCTGTCCAGATAAATGGGAGAATTTAAGTGGCAAGTAAATAGGAAGGTTTTGAAAAAGATATAGAAATTGTGGCAAAGACATCATTCTAATTATTTATTCAACCAATCAAAGACAAAGGGAGCAATTTCCATTTTCTAATATCCTCTTTGAGCTTGTCCAGCATTTCCAAGAAGTTCAGTTTATAAAGGAGTTTGGGATTTTTAAGAATTTTGAGGCCAAGATAGGTAAAGGATATAGTCACTAATTTAAATGTGAGTGAGCTGAGAAACTTTGGGCAGAAATGATCTGTTATCGGCATGAATTCAGATTTCTCCCAATTAATCATAAATCCTGATAATTTCACGAAGTGTTTAATACAATTTAAAAGGTTAGGAAATGAAATTTCTGGTTCAGAAAGACAGATCAATAAATCATCTGTATACATATTAACAAGACTTTCAGCATTCCCAAATTTGACTCCCTGTATTCCTGGGTTGATTTCTTATGTTGATAGCAAGGGGCTCCAGAGCTATGTCAAAAAGAAGAGGTGAGAGGGGTTCCTCCTGTCTCACTCCGCGTTGTAATTGAAGGGGGGAAGATTTATCTGCATTTGTGAGGATGCAGGACACCGGACACAAATAAATCATTTTAATCCAATCCATGAAATATTCCCCGTTTAAGGGTTTCAAATATATAAAACCATTCAATCTGGTCAAACACTTTTTGGGTGTCAAGAGAGAGCATAGCTATTTTTGCCTCTTTTCCATAGCTTGAATACATTGTGTTTAGTAATAAACGAATGTTCTTAAATGACCATCTACCAGGAACAAATCCTGTTTGGTTGGGGTGTATAATTGGTGAAATGTTTATTTTTTTAATCTTGTAGCTAAAACTTTGGTTATGATTTTATGATCACCATTTAAAAGAGCAATGGGTCTGTAATTTGCTGGGTCACCTTCTTCCTTTCCAGTTTTGTGAAGCAAGCAGATATTTGCATCATAAACTGAAGTCGGTAACCTTTTATTTTTAGTTGTGCAGCACTTTGTTCAGTGATTGTGGTTTAGACTTCATTATGCACCCATGGTTCCTGGTATTAGAAAAGAAATCTGTCCGACACATGAAAGAACACGTCTTTCATGTGTCGGACATGTTCTCAAGTACAAACTTTGCACTTACCATTTTGATTTCTCATCTTTAAAGTGGAGAGAATACATCTTGGATCGATCACTCTTAATGGAGACACAGCTGGGATGTGCAACACTTTTCTGTGAACTAAAGCCCCTTTTCCATCAGTACCTACTTATAATATACAGAGATCGGCCAGGCAAACAAGTACAAACTTTACACTCACAATTTGGATTTCTGATCTCTAAAGATGGGCGGTTCCATCCTGGATCGATCACGTTTCATGGAGTCAGAGCTGGGACCCATGGACTCTTCTATAAGCTAAGAGGAAAGGTTGAGTTATTTAACATCACCTTTAGAGAGAAGCTGCTTACAAACTTAATTTACACATTTAATACAAACACTACAGGGGAAAAACAGAGAATCATTCAAGTATACTGCAAACATAAGCTGTGCCCCAGATTTCACACTTGAAATATGCTGTAAGCAAAACACACAGCGTACACATCACACGTACAATACTCATTATTTACTAAACGCTAATAAGTAAAACTTTAAAACTGACAGATAAAACATGCAGAGAGTATCCTCCATGGAGAAAAAAGGTTCAAAACCAATGTCAAGAATATGAGCTGGCGAAGTCCTGTCATGAAAGAGCTTCTAAGTGAGACACTGAACCGGAAACTGAAAGGAGAGATCATCTTACTCCCATATAACCTTTGCATCCACTCACTAGGACACTTAGGATAGTAGTATACTTTAAAAAAAAACCCTCTAGGTTATGTTTTTAGGGCTCAGAAGTGCTGATACAGACTGCATTTAACACATGTTAAGACACCCACTTTCATATTAGCTTCTTTTTTGCTTAACCATTTTTGTCCCTTAACTAAACATGAACATCACCTTTGTGTCTCCACGGAGTTGACTCGAATGTCGACAGATAAATCGCTCCTCATGGAGAAAATACTGGCAGCGCTGCACTCAGCTCTGCTGAATAAAGAGATCTTTTTACTCATGTACAACACTGACAACTAGTCAGCTAATCATTCACGATCAAACAAATCTGATTGGTTTCCAAGCTGAGTAAAAGAAGATGACCTCTCCATCCTTCCATCTCACCTGACCACCTGACTCCTCTTGTGCAATAGTTTTAGCATTTTTAATTAACTTGTGCTAAAATGATCTGTTTTACTGAGTGGACTTGCAGGCCTTCAGGTAGGACTAAGTTGAAATTTGGTGTTTTTTTTTAAGTTGACAGCATTTTTGAGCCCTCTGAACTTCACAATTACAGAAACATGACATTTTTTAAAAGGCACCGAACTAGGACATCGACGTATGTGTGTATCGACGCAGGGAAATCTACTCCAGATCCCCCACGAGGGGCTGCGTAACACTTTGGTAGAAGCCTGGAGTGATACTGGCTTCTTCTTTGAGCCTGTTCTTCTTGGGGGTTGCCAGAGTGGATCATCTGCCTCCATCTCACCCTGCCCCTAGCATTCTCCTCTGTCACAGCAACCCTCTTCATGTCCTCCTCAACTAGATCCATGAACTTTCTCTTCTGTATTTTTCTTTTCCTCCTGCCTAGCAGCTCCATATTTTACACCCTTTTCCCAGTATATCTTATTTTCCTCCTCTGCACATTTCCAAACCACCGCAGCCTTACCGGTCTAACTTTGTCTGCAAACCGCTCAACCCCAGCTGTCCCTCTGACATAGTCAGTTCTAATCTTTTTCCATCCTGGACACTCCCAACATAAAAAAACTTACCATCTTCAACTCTGACAACTCCATCTCGGCCTCTCGTCTTTTCCTCCGTGCCACAGTCATAAAACAATACATCAGAGCAGTTCTCACCACCGTCCTGTAAAGCTTGCCTTTCACACCTGCTGCTATCCTGGTGTCACAAATCACCCTTTTATTTGGCCTCCACCCACATCTTCCCTTCAAAGTACTCCTTCCCTTGTTAGCACATTACCATTTCCACCCTTAATGACTTTAAACTGCTGTCCATCCTTTCCAGCTTCATCTCTCTGCCATACCAATTGGTACAAGTCCCTTTCTCCATGCTTAGTGTCAAGGCTCACCTTGAACTCACTATAAGGCTTTTCCTTTGCCATTGGTCTAGCACCCCTAGCATCCCCGGGCGTGTTCTCAGAGCGTGTTCTGGGGAGCTTGCAGGAGTGCTCACAGACATATTCAATCTGTCCTTGGCCCACGCTGTGGTACCGGCCTGCTTCAAATCCACCTCCATCGTCCCGATACCCAAAAACTCCAACCCATCTTGCCTCAATGATTACCGCCCAGTAGCACTCACCCCCATCATCACTAAGTGCTTAGAGCAGCTGGTCCTAGCACACTTCAAATCCTGTCTCCCCCCCACCCTGGACCCCCACCAATTCGCATACCGCCGGAACAGGAGCACAGAGGATGCAGTCTCCATCGCAATGCACTCTGTCCTCTCACACCTGGACAACAACAACACCTACGCCAGAATGCTGTTTATAGACTTCAGTTCAGCATTCAATACAATCCACCCCTCACAACTCATCAGGAAACTGACAGACCTGGGCATCAGTTCCCTCATCTGCAAATGGTTACTGGACTTCCTGACCAACCGCCCCCAACATGTCCGGCTGGATAACCGCTGCTCATCTACCATCACAATGAACACCGGTGTACCACAAGGCTGTGTGATGAGCCCTTTCCTCTACTCCCTCTTCACCCACGACTGCAGACCTGCTGATGGTTCCAACACCATCATTAAGTTTGCAGATGACACCACGATGATTGGCCTCATCAGTGACAACGATGAGGCCGCCTACAGGGAGGAGGTGGATCGTCTGGCTGAGTGGTGCGACACAAACAACCTGCTGCTTAACACCGAGAAGACCAAGGAGCTCATCGTGGACTACAGGAGGAATGCTGACCCACATCCACCCATCCACATTAAGGGGACGGCTGTGGAGCGTGTGAGCAGCTTCAAGTTCCTGGGAGTCCACATCTCCGAGGATCTCACCTGGACGACCAACTGCTCCAAGCTGGTCAAGAAGGCTCACCAGCGCCTCTTCTTCTTGAGGACTCTGAGGAAGAACCACCTGTCCTCAGACATCCTGGTGAACTTCTATCGCTGCACCATCGAGAGCATCCTGATCAACTGTATAACAGTCTGGTACGGGAACTGCTCTGCCTCGGACCGGAAGGCGTTGCAGAGGGTCGTGAAAACTGCCCAGCGCATCGCCGGAGCACCACTTCCTGCCATAAAAGACATCTACAGGAAGCGGTGTCTGAAAAGGGCTGGGAAAATCATCAAAGACCCCAGTCACCCATCACATGGACTCTTCACCCTCCTGCCCTCTGGGAGGCGCCACAGGAGCCTCCGGACTAAGACCACCAGGTACCGGAACAGCTTCTTCCCCACAGCTGTCAGACTCCTGAACTCTGCCTCCTGACATCTGACCCACGTTAAACTCATGGACTGAACATACACACACCCACAATGGACAACTGTACCCTCAAACACAATAATAACATGGAGTGAACCACCACTCACAACCACTAGCACTTTATATAGCCTCTGTAGAAACTATCTACACCCTCACTTATCTTAACTGCACTACTGTATAGCTCTGTGTAAATAATCATTCTGTACATTCGATAATCTTTAATCCTACAACTGTTTACAACTTGCATAGTTCCCATTTCTGTATAGCTGTATATCCCAGATTCTGTAAAGTTATTTATTTCATATTCTGTATAGTTTTTCATATTTATATCCTGTTCATATCCTGTACATAGCTTGTACTCACTACAGCCTGTACATACTTATAGTTATAGAATATTCACAACATACTTCATACCGTGTACATTATAACATACCATAATAGACCCATTTCTGTAATATACTCACATATCTATATTATTGCTAATATATATTGTAATATATCTATATCACTAAAGCACTTCTGGATGGATGCAAACTGCATTTCGTTGCCCTGTACCTGTGCATGTGCAATGACAATAAAGTTGAATTCTATTCTATTCTATTCTATTCTTATTTACACGACAACATTACTTTTTCTTTTCCTTTGAATGCTTCCCTGAAGTGATGACACAAAGCCTTGAAAAGTGAGTATAATGAGTAAAGTCATAGACATAATGAGACAAAACCAATGGATTGGCTACAGAATTTGCTGGGGGGCATCTCGGGGATGTGCAAAGGGTCACTGGAGAATGCGGGTATCGATCCCGCTACCTCTCGCATGCGAAGCGAGCGCGCTCCCATTTGAGCTAATTCCCCTTTTTCGGTTGGGGATTGTAGCTTCATCTTGTCATATGGACCTTTAACTCCGGTGGCTCTAAAAAGGACGCCTCGCCTTCATGGGTTTCTGGGCATGCCAACTACAACAAGACCCCGTGGTAGAATCACTGCGCATACGAGACATTAAGGACCAACTCTAGTCTGGGCACTACACATTATGCTGGGAGACTGTCACCGTTTGTGGAAGCACCTTTCAGCTGCTTCTGGAGAAAAAGAGATGTCAGACTGGACTGGGGGCATTGCTGCGTGACTCTTGGCTGCCATCGGCCAGTATTGTGAAGGTAAGAGGGGAGACAATCACCTCAGATGGACAAATTGGGAATTTATTCTGTGACCATGTAGTCTGGATGGACAAAATGCGAGCTGAGCGCTAGTGTATCGACGCAGGGAAATCTACTCCAGATCCCCCACGAGGGGCTGCGTAACACTTTGGTAGAAGCCTGGAGTGATGCTGGCTTCTTCTTTGAGCCTGTTCTTCTTGGGGGTTGCCAGAGTGGATCATCTGCCTCCATCTCACCCTGCCCCTAGCATTCTCCTCTGTCACAGCAACCCTCTTCATGTCCTCCTCAACTAGATCCATGAACTTTCTCTTCTGTATTTTTCTTTTCCTCCTGCCTAGCAGCTCCATATTTTACACCCTTTTCCCAGTATATCTTATTTTCCTCCTCTGCACATTTCCAAACCACCGCAGCCTTACCGGTCTAACTTTGTCTCCAAACCGCTCAACCCCAGCTGTCCCTCTGACATAGTCAGTTCTAATCTTTTTCCATCCTGGACACTCCCAACATAAAAAAACTTACCATCTTCAACTCTGACAACTCCATCTCGGCCTCTCGTCTTTTCCTCCGTGCCACAGTCATAAAACAATACATCAGAGCAGTTCTCACCACCGTCCTGTAAAGCTTGCCTTTCACACCTGCTGCTATCCTGGTGTCACAATCACCCCTTTATTTGGTCTCCACCCACATCTTCCCTTCAAAGTACTCCTTCCCTTGTTAGCACATTACCATTTCCACCCTTAATGACTTTAAACTGCTGTCCATCCTTTCCAGCTTCATCTCTCTGCCATACCAATTGGTACAAGTCCCTTTCTCCATGCTTAGTGTCAAGGCTCACCTTGAACTCACTATAAGGCTTTTCCTTTGCCATTGGTCTAGCACCCCTAGCATTCTTATTTACACGACAACATTACTTTTTCTTTTCCTTCCTTTTCCTTTGAATGCTTCCCTGAAGTGATGACACAAAGCCTTGAAAAGTGAGTATAATGAGTAAAGTCATAGACATAATGAGACAAAACCAATGGATTGGATGCAGAATTTGCTGGTGAGCATCTCAGGGATATGCAAAGGGTCACTGGAGAATGCGGGTATCGATCCCGCTACCTCTCGCATGCTAAGCGAGCGCTCTCCCATTTGAGCTAATTCCCCTTTGACGGTTGGGGATTGTAGCTTCATCTTGTCATATGGACCTTTAACTCCGGCGGATCTAAAAAGGACACCTCGCCTTCATTGGTTTCTGGGCATGCCAACTACAACAAGACCCCGTGGTAGAATCACTGCGCATACGAGACATTAAGGACCAACTCTAGTCTGGGCACTACACATTATGCTGGGAGACTGTCACCGTTTGTGGAAGCACCTTTCAGCTGCTTCTGGAGAAAAAGAGATGTCAGACTGGACTGGGGGCATTGCTGCGTGACTCTTGGCTGCCATGGGCCAGTATTGTGAAGGTAAGAGGGGAGACAATCACCTCAGATGGACAAACACTGATGAGGTTTAAAGCCAGCGTTAACCTGACAGTACCTGAAAGGTACTCAGAGGAGACGTGCAAATAAACATTTGCCAAAGGAAGCCACATGCGTTCGTTTGGAGCACTGACTATTCTGGAAACAAAGTATCTTTTGGCCATTGTATTAGCAGACCATTCTCTTTAACGTGACCTGTGCAACAAGACCACATGGTGAACTATAGGGAGTACTGAGCCAAAGAAGAGCTGAGGCATTGCATCATGCCTACTTTGGCAGCCAATCTCACAACATGCATTAAGATAAGTAGAAAGAGGACTCGACGAGGATGGGATTCGAACCCACACGTGCAGAGCACAATGGATTAGCAGTCCATCGCCTTAACCTCTCGGCCACCTCATCTCGTGGCTGCAGTTTCTTTGCCAGCAGAATTAGGAATTTATTCTGTGACCATGTAGTGTGGATGGACAAAATGCGAGCTGAGCGCTAGTGTATCGACGCAGGGAAATCTACTCCAGATCCCCCACGAGGGGCTGCGTAACACTTTGGTAGAAGCCTGGAGTGATGCTGGCTTCTTCTTTGAGCCTGTTCTTCTTGGGGGTTGCCAGAGTGGATCATCTGCCTCCATCTCACCCTGCCCCTAGCATTCTCCTCTGTCACAGCAACCCTCTTCATGTCCTCCTCAACTAGATCCATGAACTTTCTCTTCTGTATTTTTCTTTTCCTCCTGCCTAGCAGCTCCATATTTTACACCCTTTTCCCAGTATATCTTATTTTCCTCCTCTGCACATTTCCAAACCACCGCAGCCTTACCGGTCTAACTTTGTCTCCAAACCGCTCAACCGCAGCTGTCCCTCTGACATAGTCAGTTCTAATCTTTTTCCATCCTGGACACTCCCAACATAAAAAAACTTACCATCTTCAGCTCTGACAACTCCATCTCGGCCTCTCGTCTTTTCCTCCGTGCCACAGTCATAAAACAATACATCAGAGCAGTTCTCACCACCGTCCTGTAAAGCTTGCCTTTCACACCTGCTGCTATCCTGGTGTCACAATCACCCCTTTATTTGGTCTCCACCCACATCTTCCCTTCAAAGTACTCCTTCCCTTGTTAGCACATTACCATTTCCACCCTTAATGACTTTAAACTGCTGTCCATCCTTTCCAGCTTCATCTCTCTGCCATACCAATTGGTACAAGTCCCTTTCTCCATGCTTAGTGTCAAGGCTCACCTTGAACTCACTATAAGGCTTTTCCTTTGCCATTGGTCTAGCACCCCTAGCATTCTTATTTACACGACAACATTACTTTTTCTTTTCCTTTGAATGCTTCCCTGAAGTGATGACACAAAGCCTTGAAAAGTGAGTATAATGAGTAAAGTCATAGACATAATGAGACAAAACCAATGGATTGGATGCAGAATTTGCTGGTGGGCATCTCGGGGGTGTGCAAAGGGTCACTGGAGAATGCGGGTATCGATCCCGCTACCTCTCGCATGCTAAGCGAGCGCTCTCCCATTTGAGCTAATTCCCCTTTGACGGTTGGGGATTGTAGCTTCATCTTGTCATATGGACCTTTATCTCCGGCGGATCTAAAAAGGACGCCTCGCCTTCATTGGTTTCTGGGCATGCCAACTACAACAAGACCCCGTGGTAGAATCACTGCGCATACGAGACATTAAGGACCAACTCTAGTCTGGGCACTACACATTATGCTGGGAGACTGTCACCGTTTGTGGAAGCACCTTTCAGCTGCTTCTGGAGAAAAAGAGATGTCAGACTGGACTGGGGGCATTGCTGCGTGACTCTTGGCTGCCATCGGCCAGTATTGTGAAGGTAAGAGGGGAGACAATCACCTCAGATGGACAAACACTGATGAGGTTTAAAGCCAGCGTTAACCTGACAGTACCTGAAAGGTACTCAGAGGAGACGTGCAAATAAACATTTGCCAAAGGAAGCCACATGCGTTCGTTTGGAGCACTGACTATTCTGGAAACAAAGTATCTTTTGGCCATTGTATTAGCAGACCATTCTCTTTAACGTGACCTGTGCAACAAGACCACATGGTGAACTATAGGGAGTACTGAGCCAAAGAAGAGCTGAGGCATTGCATCATGCTACTTTGGCAGCCAATCTCACAACATGCATTAAGATAAGTAGAAAGAGGACTCGACGAGGATGGGATTCGAACCCACGCGTGCAGAGCACAATGGATTAGCAGTCCATCGCCTTAACCTCTCGGCCACCTAATCTCGTGGCTGCAGCTTCTTTGCCAGCAGAATTGGGAATTTATTCTGTGACCATGTAGTCTGGATGGACAAAATGCGAGCTGAGCGCTAGTGTATCGACGCAGTGAAATCTACTCCACATCCCCCACGAGGGGCTGCGTAACACTTTGGTAGAAGCCTGGAGTGATGCTGGCTTCTTCTTTGAGCCTGTTCTTCTTGGGGGTTGCCAGAGTGGATCATCTGCCTCCATCTCACCCTGCCCCTAGCATTCTCCTCTGTCACAGCAACCCTCTTCATGTCCTCCTCAACTAGATCCATGAACTTTCTCTTCTGTATTTTTCTTTTCCTCCTGCCTAGCAGCTCCATATTTTACACCCTTTTCCCAGTATATCTTATTTTCCTCCTCTGCACATTTCCAAACCACCGCAGCCTTACCGGTCTAACTTTGTCTCCAAACCGCTCAACCCCAGCTGTCCCTCTGACATAGTCAGTTCTAATCTTTTTCCATCCTGGACACTCCCAACATAAAAAAACTTACCATCTTCAACTCTGACAACTCCATCTCGGCCTCTCGTCTTTTCCTCCGTGCCACAGTCATAAAACAATACATCAGAGCAGTTCTCACCACCGTCCTGTAAAGCTTGCCTTTCACACCTGCTGCTATCCTGGTGTCACAAATCACCCCTTTATTTGGTCTCCACCCACATCTTCCCTTCAAAGTACTCCTTCCCTTGTTAGCACATTACCATTTCCACCCTTAATGACTTTAAACTGCTGTCCATCCTTTCCAGCTTCATCTCTCTGCCATACCAATTGGTACAAGTCCCTTTCTCCATGCTTAGTGTCAAGGCTCACCTTGAACTCACTATAAGGCTTTTCCTTTGCCATTGGTCTAGCACCCCTAGCATTCTTATTTACACGACAACATTACTTTTTCTTTTCCTTCCTTTTCCTTTGAATGCTTCCCTGAAGTGATGACACAAAGCCCTGAAAAGTGAGTATAATGAGTAAAGTCATAGACATAATGAGACAAAACCAATGGATTGGATGCAGAATTTGCTGGTGGGCATCTCGGGGATGTGCAAAGGGTCACTGGAGAATGCGGGTATCGATCCCGCTACCTCTCGCATGCTAAGCGAGCGCTCTCCCATTTGAGCTAATTCCCCTTTGTCGGTTGGGGATTGTAGCTTCATCTTGTCATATGGACCTTTAACTCCGGCAGATCTAAAAAGGACGCCTCGCCTTCATGGGTTTCTGGGCATGCCAACTACAACAAGACCCCGTGGTAGAATCACTGCGCATACGAGACATTAAGGACCAACTCTAGTCTGGGCACTACACATTATGCTGGGAGACTGTCACCGTTTGTGGAAGCACCTTTCAGCTGCTTCTGGAGAAAAAGAGATGTCAGACTGGACTGGGGGCATTGCTGCGTGACTCTTGGCTGCCATGGGCCAGTATTGTGAAGGTAAGAGGGGAGACAATCACCTCAGATGGACAAACACTGATGAGGTTTAAAGCCAGCGTTAGCCTGACAGTACCTGAAAGGTACTCAGAGGAGACGTGCAAATAAACATTTGCCAAAGGAAGCCACATGCGTTCGTTTGGAGCACTGACTATTCTGGAAACAAAGTATCTTTTGGCCATTGTATTAGCAGACCATTCTCTTTAACGTGACCTGTGCAACAAGACCACATGGTGAACTATAGGGAGTACTGAGCCAAAGAAGAGCTGAGGCATTGCATCATGCCTACTTTGGCAGCCAATCTCACAACATGCATTAAGATAAGTAGAAAGAGGACTCGACGAGGATGGGATTCGAACCCACGCGTGCAGAGCACAATGGATTAGCAGTCCATCTCCTTAACCTCTCGGCCACCTCATCTCATTGCTGCAGTTTCTTTGCCAGCAGAATTGGGAATTTATTCTGTGACCATGTAGTCTGGATGGACAAAATGCGAGCTGAGCGCTAGTGTATCGACGCAGGGAAATCTACTCCAGATCCCCCACGAGGGGCTGCGTAACACTTTGGTAGAAGCCTGGAGTGATGCTGGCTTCTTCTTTGAGCCTGTTCTTCTTGGGGGTTGCCAGAGTGGATCATCTGCCTCCATCTCACCCTGCCCCTAGCATTCTCCTCTGTCACAGCAACCCTCTTCATGTCCTCCTCAACTAGATCCATGAACTTTCTCTTCTGTATTTTTCTTTTCCTCCTGCCTAGCAGCTCCATATTTTACACCCTTTTCCCAGTATATCTTATTTTCCTCCTCTGCACATTTCCAAACCACCGCAGCCTTACCGGTCTAACTTTGTCTCCAAACCGCTCAACCCCAGCTGTCCCTCTGACATAGTCAGTTCTAATCTTTTTCCATCCTGGACACTCCCAACATAAAAAAACTTACCATCTTCAACTCTGACAACTCCATCTCGGCCTCTCGTCTTTTCCTCCGTGCCACAGTCATAAAACAATACATCAGAGCAGTTCTCACCACCGTCCTGTAAAGCTTGCCTTTCACACCTGCTGCTATCCTGGTGTCACAAATCACCCCTTTATTTGGTCTCCACCCACATCTTCCCTTCAAAGTACTCCTTCCCTTGTTAGCACATTACCATTTCCACCCTTAATGACTTTAAACTGCTGTCCATCCTTTCCAGCTTCATCTCTCTGCCATACCAATTGGTACAAGTCCCTTTCTCCATGCTTAGTGTCAAGGCTCACCTTGAACTCACTATAAGGCTTTTCCTTTGCCATTGGTCTAGCACCCCTAGCATTCTTATTTACACGACAACATTACTTTTTCTTTTCCTTTGAATGCTTCCCTGAAGTGATGACACAAAGCCTTGAAAAGTGAGAATAATGAGTAAAGTCATAGACATAATGAGACAAAACCAATGGATTGGATGCAGAATTTGCTGGTGGGCATCTCGGGGATGTGCAAAGGGTCACTGGAGAATGCGGGTATCGATCCCGCTACCTCTCGCATGCTAAGCGAGCACTCTCCCATTTGAGCTAATTCCCCTTTGTCGGTTGGGGATTGTAGTTTCATCTTGTCATATGGACCTTTAACTCCGGCAGATCTAAAAAGGACGCCTCGCCTTCATGGGTTTCTGGGCATGCCAACTACAACAAGACCCCGTGGTAGAATCACTGCGCATACGAGACATTAAGGACCAACTCTAGTCTGGGCACTACACATTATGCTGGGAGACTGTCACCGTTTGTGGAAGCACCTTTCAGCTGCTTCTGGAGAAAAAGAGATGTCAGACTGGACTGGGGGCATTGCTGCGTGACTCTTGGCTGCCATGGGCCAGTATTGTGAAGGTAAGAGGGGAGACAATCACCTCAGATGGACAAACACTGATGAGGTTTAAAGCCAGCGTTAACCTGACAGTACCTGAAAGGTACTCAGAGGAGACGTGCAAATAAACATTTGCCAAAGGAAGCCACATGCGTTCGTTTGGAGTACTGACTATTCTGGAAACAAAGTATCTTTTGGCCATTGTATTAGCAGACCATTCTCTTTAACGTGACCTGTGTAACAAGACCACATGGTGAACTATAGGGAGTACTGAGCCAAAGAAGAGCTGAGGCATTGCATCATGCCTACTTTGGCAGCCAATCTCACAACATGCATTAAGATAAGTAGAAAGAGGACTCGACGAGGATGGGATTCGAACCCACGCGTGCAGAGCACAATGGATTAGCAGTCCACCGCCTTAACCTCTCGGCCACCTCATCTCATTGCTGCAGTTTCTTTGCCAGCAGAATTGGGAATTTATTCTGTGACCATGTAGTCTGGATGGACAAAATGCGAGCTGAGCGCTAGTGTATCGACGCAGGGAAATCTACTCCAGATCCCCCACGAGGGGCTGCGTAACACTTTGGTAGAAGCCTGGAGTGATGCTGGCTTCTTCTTTGAGCCTGTTCTTCTTGGGGGTTGCCAGAGTGGATCATCTGCCTCCATCTCACCCTGCCCCTAGCATTCTCCTCTGTCACAGCAACCCTCTTCATGTCCTCCTCAACTAGATCCATGAACTTTCTCTTCTGTATTTTTCTTTTCCTCCTGCCTAGCAGCTCCATATTTTACACCCTTTTCCCAGTATATCTTATTTTCCTCCTCTGCACATTTCCAAACCACCGCAGCCTTACCGGTCTAACTTTGTCTCCAAACCGCTCAACCCCAGCTGTCCCTCTGACATAGTCAGTTCTAATCTTTTTCCATCCTGGACACTCCCAACATAAAAAAACTTACCATCTTCAACTCTGACAACTCCATCTCGGCCTCTCGTCTTTTCCTCCGTGCCACAGTCATAAAACAATACATCAGAGCAGTTCTCACCACCGTCCTGTAAAGCTTGCCTTTCACACCTGCTGCTATCCTGGTGTCACAAATCACCCCTTTATTTGGTCTCCACCCACATCTTCCCTTCAAAGTACTCCTTCCCTTGTTAGCACATTACCATTTCCACCCTTAATGACTTTAAACTGCTGTCCATCCTTTCCAGCTTCATCTCTCTGCCATACCAATTGGTACAAGTCCCTTTCTCCATGCTTAGTGTCAAGGCTCACCTTGAACTCACTATAAGGCTTTTCCTTTGCCATTGGTCTAGCACCCCTAGCATTCTTATTTACACGACAACATTACTTTTTCTTTTCCTTCCTTTTCCTTTGAATGCTTCCCTGAAGTGATGACACAAAGCCTTGAAAAGTGAGTATAATGAGTAAAGTCATAGACATAATGAGACAAAACCAATGGATTGGATGCAGAACCTGCTGGTGAGCATCTCGGGGATGTGCAAATGGTCACTGGAGAATGCGGGTATCGATCCCGCTACCTCTCGCATGCGAAGCGAGCGCTCTCCCATTTGAGCTAATTCCCCTTTGTCGGTTGGGGATTGTAGCTTCATCTTGTCATATGGAACTTTAACTCCGGGGGATCTAAAAAGGACGCCTCGCCTTCATGGGTTTCTGGGCATGCCAACTACAACAAGACCCCGTGGTAGAATCACTGCGCATACGAGACATTAAGGACCAACTCTAGTCTGGGCACTACACATTATGCTGGGAGACTGTCACCGTTTGTGGAAGCACCTTTCAGCTGCTTCTGGAGAAAAAGAGATGTCAGACTGGACTGGGGGCATTGCTGCGTGACTCTTGGCTGCCATCGGCCAGTATTGTGAAGGTAAGAGGGGAGAAAATCACCTCAGATGGACAAACACTGATGAGGTTTAAAGCCAGCGTTAACCTGACAGTACCTGAAAGGTACTCAGAGGAGACGTGCAAATAAACATTTGCCAAAGGAAGCCACATGCGTTCGTTTGGAGCACTGACTATTCTGGAAACAAAGTATCTTTTGGCCATTGTATTAGCAGACCATTCTCTTTAACGTGACCTGTGCAACAAGACCACATGGTGAACTATAGGGAGTACTGAGCCAAAGAAGAGCTGAGGCATTGCATCATGCCTACTTTGGCAGCCAATCTCACAACATGCATTAAGATAAGTAGAAAGAGGACTCGACGAGGATGGGATTCGAACCCACGCGTGCAGAGCACAATGGATTAGCAGTCCATCGCCTTAACCTCTCGGCCACCTCATCTCATTGCTGCAGTTACTTTGCCAGCAGAATTGGGAATTTATTCTGTGACCATGTAGTGTGGATGGACAAAATGCGAGCTGAGCGCTAGTGTATCGACGCAGTGAAATCTACTCCAGATCCCCCACGAGGGGCTGCGTAACACTTTGGTAGAAGCCTGGAGTGATGCTGGCTTCTTCTTTGAGCCTGTTCTTCTTGGGGGTTGCCAGATTGGATCATCTGCCTCCATCTCACCCTGCCCCTAGCATTCTCCTCTGTCACAGCAACCCTCTTCATGTCCTCCTCAACTAGATCCATGAACTTTCTCTTCTGTATTTTTCTTTTCCTCCTGCCTAGCAGCTCCATATTTTACACCCTTTTCCCAGTATATCTTATTTTCCTCCTCTGCACATTTCCAAACCACCGCAGCCTTACCGGTCTAACTTTGTCTCCAAACCGCTCAACCCCAGCTGTCCCTCTGACATAGTCAGTTCTAATCTTTTTCCATCCTGGACACTCCCAACATAAAAAAACTTACCATCTTCAACTCTGACAACTCCATCTCGGCCTCTCGTCTTTTCCTCCGTGCCACAGTCATAAAACAATACATCAGAGCAGTTCTCACCACCGTCCTGTAAAGCTTGCCTTTCACACCTGCTGCTATCCTGGTGTCACAAATCACCCCTTTATTTGGTCTCCACCCACATCTTCCCTTCAAAGTACTCCTTCCCTTGTTAGCACATTACCATTTCCACCCTTAATGACTTTAAACTGCTGTCCATCCTTTCCAGCTTCATCTCTCTGCCATACCAATTGGTACAAGTCCCTTTCTCCATGCTTAGTGTCAAGGCTCACCTTGAACTCACTATAAGGCTTTTCCTTTGCCATTGGTCTAGCACCCCTAGCATTCTTATTTACACGACAACATTACTTTTTCTTTTCCTTTGAATGCTTCCCTGAAGTGATGACACAAAGCCTTGAAAAGTGAGAATAATGAGTAAAGTCATAGACATAATGAGACAAAACCAATGGATTGGATGCAGAATTTGCTGGTGGGCATCTCGGGGATGTGCAAAGGGTCACTGGAGAATGCGGGTATCGATCCCGCTACCTCTCGCATGCTAAGCGAGCGCTCTCCCATTTGAGCTAATTCCCCTTTGTCGGTTGGGGATTGTAGTTTCATCTTGTCATATGGACCTTTAACTCCGGCAGATCTAAAAAGGACGCCTCGCCTTCATGGGTTTCTGGGCATGCCAACTACAACAAGACCCCGTGGTAGAATCACTGCGCATACGAGACATTAAGGACCAACTCCAGTCTGGGCACTACACATTATGCTGGGAGACTGTCACCATTTGTGGAAGCACCTTTCAGCTGCTTCTGGAGAAAAAGAGATGTCAGACTGGACTGGGGGCATTGCTGCGTGACTCTTGGCTGCCATGGGCCAGTATTGTGAAGGTAAGAGGGGAGACAATCACCTCAGATGGACAAACACTGATGAGGTTTAAAGCCAGCGTTAACCTGACAGTACCTGAAAGGTACTCAGAGGAGACGTGCAAATAAACATTTGCCAAAGGAAGCCACATGCGTTCGTTTGGAGCACTGACTATTCTGGAAACAAAGTATCTTTTGGCCATTGTATTAGCAGACCATTCTCTTTAACGTGACCTGTGCAACAAGACCACATGGTGAACTATAGGGAGTACTGAGCCAAAGAAGAGCTGAGGCATTGCATCATGCCTACTTTGGCAGCCAATCTCACAACATGCATTAAGATAAGTAGAAAGAGGACTCGACGAGGATGGGATTCGAACCCACGCGTGCAGAGCACAATGGATTAGCAGTCCATCGCCTTAACCTCTCGGCCACCTCATCTCATGGCTGCAGTTTCTTTGCCAGCAGAATTGGGAATTTATTCTGTGACCATGTAGTCTGGATGGACAAAATGCGAGCTGAGCGCTAGTGTATCGACGCAGTGAAATCTACTCCAGATCCCCCACGAGGGGCTGCGTAACACTTTGGTAGAAGCCTGGAGTGATGCTGGCTTCTTCTTTGAGCCTGTTCTTCTTGGGGGTTGCCAGAGTGGATCATCTGCCTCCATCTCACCCTGCCCCTAGCATTCTCCTCTGTCACAGCAACCCTCTTCATGTCCTCCTCAACTAGATCCATGAACTTTCTCTTCTGTATTTTTCTTTTCCTCCTGCCTAGCAGCTCCATATTTTACACCCTTTTCCCAGTATATCTTATTTTCCTCCTCTGCACATTTCCAAACCACCGCAGCCTTACCGGTCTAACTTTGTCTCCAAACCGCTCAACCCCAGCTGTCCCTCTGACATAGTCAGTTCTAATCTTTTTCCATCCTGGACACTCCCAACATAAAAAAACTTACCATCTTCAACTCTGACAACTCCATCTCGGCCTCTCGTCTTTTCCTCCGTGCCACAGTCATAAAACAATACATCAGAGCAGTTCTCACCACCGTCCTGTAAAGCTTGCCTTTCACACCTGCTGCTATCCTGGTGTCACAAATCACCCCTTTATTTGGTCTCCACCCACATCTTCCCTTCAAAGTACTCCTTCCCTTGTTAGCACATTACCATTTCCACCCTTAATGACTTTAAACTGCTGTCCATCCTTTCCAGCTTCATCTCTCTGCCATACCAATTGGTACAAGTCCCTTTCTCCATGCTTAGTGTCAAGGCTCACCTTGAACTCACTATAAGGCTTTTCCTTTGCCATTGGTCTAGCACCCCTAGCATTCTTATTTACACGACAACATTACTTTTTCTTTTCCTTCCTTTTCCTTTGAATGCTTCCCTGAAGTGATGACACAAAGCCTTGAAAAGTGAGTATAATGAGTAAAGTCATAGACATAATGAGACAAAACCAATGGATTGGATGCAGAATTTGCTGGTGGGCATCTCGGGGATGTGCAAAGGGTCACTGGAGAATGCGGGTATCGATCCCGCTACCTCTCGCATGCTAAGCGAGCGCTCTCCCATTTGAGCTAATTCCCCTTTGACGGTTGGGGATTGTAGCTTCATCTTGTCATATGGACCTTTAACTCCGGCGGATCTAAAAAGGACGCCTCGCCTTCATTGGATTCTGGGCATGCCAACTACAACAAGACCCCGTGGTAGAATCACTGCGCATACGAGACATTAAGGACCAACTCTAGTCTGGGCACTACACATTATGCTGGGAGACTGTCACCGTTTGTGGAAGCACCTTTCAGCTGCTTCTGGAGAAAAAGAGATGTCAGACTGGACTGGGGGCATTGCTGCGTGACTCTTGGCTGCCATCGGCCAGTATTGTGAAGGTAAGAGGGGAGACAATCACCTCAGATGGACAAACACTGATGAGGTTTAAAGCCAGCGTTAACCTGACAGTACCTGAAAGGTACTCAGAGGAGACGTGCAAATAAACATTTGCCAAAGGAAGCCACATGCGTTCGTTTGGAGCACTGACTATTCTGGAAACAAAGTATCTTTTGGCCATTGTATTAGCAGACCATTCTCTTTAACGTGACCTGTGCAACAAGACCACATGGTGAACTATAGGGAGTACTGAGCCAAAGAAGAGCTGAGGCATTGCATCATGCCTACTTTGGCAGCCAATCTCACAACATGCATTAAGATAAGTAGAAAGAGGACTCGACGAGGATGGGATTCGAACCCACGCGTGCAGAGCACAATGGATTAGCAGTCCATCGCCTTAACCTCTCGGCCACCTCATCTCGTGGCTGCAGTTTCTTTGCCAGCAGAATTGGGAATTTATTCTGTGACCATGTAGTCTGGATGGACAAAATGCGAGCTGAGCGCTAGTGTATCGACGCAGGGAAATCTACTCCAGATCCCCCACGAGGGGCTGCGTAACACTTTGGTAGAAGCCTGGAGTGATGCTGGCTTCTTCTTTGAGCCTGTTCTTCTTGGGGGTTGCCAGAGTGGATCATCTGCCTCCATCTCACCCTGCCCCTAGCATTCTCCTCTGTCACAGCAACCCTCTTCATGTCCTCCTCAACTAGATCCATGAACTTTCTCTTCTGTATTTTTCTTTTCCTCCTGCCTAGCAGCTCCATATTTTACACCCTTTTCCCAGTATATCTTATTTTCCTCCTCTGCACATTTCCAAACCACCGCAGCCTTACCGGTCTAACTTTGTCTCCAAACCGCTCAACCCCAGCTGTCCCTCTGACATAGTCAGTTCTAATCTTTTTCCATCCTGGACACTCCCAACATAAAAAAACTTACCATCTTCAACTCTGACAACTCCATCTCGGCCTCTCGTCTTTTCCTCCGTGCCACAGTCATAAAACAATACATCAGAGCAGTTCTCACCACCGTCCTGTAAAGCTTGCCTTTCACACCTGCTGCTATCCTGGTGTCACAAATCACCCCTTTATTTGGTCTCCACCCACATCTTCCCTTCAAAGTACTCCTTCCCTTGTTAGCACATTACCATTTCCACCCTTAATGACTTTAAACTGCTGTCCATCCTTTCCAGCTTCATCTCTCTGCCATACCAATTGGTACAAGTCCCTTTCTCCATGCTTAGTGTCAAGGCTCACCTTGAACTCACTATAAGGCTTTTCCTTTGCCATTGGTCTAGCACCCCTAGCATTCTTATTTACACGACAACATTACTTTTTCTTTTCCTTCCTTTTCCTTTGAATGCTTCCCTGAAGTGATGACACAAAGCCTTGAAAAGTGAGTATAATGAGTAAAGTCATAGACATAATGAGACAAAACCAATGGATTGGATGCAGAATTTGCTGGTGGGCATCTCGGGGATGTGCAAAGGTTCACTGGAGAATGCGGGTATCGATCCCGCTACCTCTCGCATGCTAAGCGAGCGCTCTCCCATTTGAGCTAATTCCCCTTTGTCGGTTGGGGATTGTAGCTTCATCTTGTCATATGGACCTTTAACTCCGGCAGATCTAAAAAGGACGCCTCGCCTTCATGGGTTTCTGGGCATGCCAACTACAACAAGACCCCGTGGTAGAATCACTGCGCATACGAGACATTAAGGACCAACTCTAGTCTGGGCACTACACATTATGCTGGGAGACTGTCACCGTTTGTGGAAGCACCTTTCAGCTGCTTCTGGAGAAAAAGAGATGTCAGACTGGACTGGGGGCATTGCTGCGTGACTCTTGGCTGCCATGGGCCAGTATTGTGAAGGTAAGAGGGGAGACAATCACCTCAGATGGACAAACACTGATGAGGTTTAAAGCCAGCGTTAACCTGACAGTACCTGAAAGGTACTCAGAGGAGACGTGCAAATAAACATTTGCCAAAGGAAGCCACATGCGTTCGTTTGGAGCACTGACTATTCTGGAAACAAAGTATCTTTTGGCCATTGTATTAGCAGACCATTCTCTTTAACGTGACCTGTGCAACAAGACCACATGGTGAACTATAGGGAGTACTGAGCCAAAGAAGAGCTGAGGCATTGCATCATGCCTACTTTGGCAGCCAATCTCACAACATGCATTAAGATAAGTAGAAAGAGGACTCGACGAGGATGGGATTCGAACCCACGCGTGCAGAGCACAATGGATTAGCAGTCCATCGCCTTAACCTCTCGGCCACCTCATCTCGTGGCTGCAGTTTCTTTGCCAGCAGAATTGGGAATTTATTCTGTGACCATGTAGTCTGGATGGACAAAATGCGAGCTGAGCGCTAGTGTATCGACGCAGGGAAATCTACTCCAGATCCCCCACGAGGGGCTGCGTAACACTTTGGTAGAAGCCTGGAGTGATGCTGGCTTCTTCTTTGAGCCTGTTCTTCTTGGGGGTTGCCAGAGTGGATCATCTGCCTCCATCTCACCCTGCCCCTAGCATTCTCCTCTGTCACAGCAACCCTCTTCATGTCCTCCTCAACTAGATCCATGAACTTTCTCTTCTGTATTTTTCTTTTCCTCCTGCCTAGCAGCTCCATATTTTACACCCTTTTCCCAGTATATCTTATTTTCCTCCTCTGCACATTTCCAAACCACCGCAGCCTTACCGGTCTAACTTTGTCTCCAAACCGCTCAACCCCAGCTGTCCCTCTGACATAGTCAGTTCTAATCTTTTTCCATCCTGGACACTCCCAACATAAAAAAACTTATCATCTTCAACTCTGACAACTCCATCTCGGCCTCTCGTCTTTTCCTCCGTGCCACAGTCATAAAACAATACATCAGAGCAGTTCTCACCACCGTCCTGTAAAGCTTGCCTTTCACACCTGCTGCTATCCTGGTGTCACAAATCACCCCTTTATTTGGTCTCCACCCACATCTTCCCTTCAAAGTACTCCTTCCCTTGTTAGCACATTACCATTTCCACCCTTAATGACTTTAAACTGCTGTCCATCCTTTCCAGCTTCATCTCTCTGCCATACCAATTGGTACAAGTCCCTTTCTCCATGCTTAGTGTCAAGGCTCACCTTGAACTCACTATAAGGCTTTTCCTTTGCCATTGGTCTAGCACCCCTAGCATTCTTATTTACACGACAACATTACTTTTTCTTTTCCTTCCTTTTCCTTTGAATGCTTCCCTGAAGTGATGACACAAAGCCTTGAAAAGTGAGTATAATGAGTAAAGTCATAGACATAATGAGACAAAACCAATGGATTGGATGCAGAACCTGCTGGTGAGCATCTCGGGGATGTGCAAATGGTCACTGGAGAATGCGGGTATCGATCCCGCTACCTCTCGCATGCGAAGCGAGCGCTCTCCCATTTGAGCTAATTCCCCTTTGTCGGTTGGGGATTGTAGCTTCATCTTGTCATATGGAACTTTAACTCCGGGGGATCTAAAAAGGACGCCTCGCCTTCATGGGTTTCTGGGCATGCCAACTACAACAAGACCCCGTGGTAGAATCACTGCGCATACGAGACATTAAGGACCAACTCTAGTCTGGGCACTACACATTATGCTGGGAGACTGTCACCGTTTGTGGAAGCACCTTTCAGCTGCTTCTGGAGAAAAAGAGATGTCAGACTGGACTGGGGGCATTGCTGCGTGACTCTTGGCTGCCATGGGCCAGTATTGTGAAGGTAAGAGGGGAGACAATCACCTCAGATGGACAAACACTGATGAGTTTTAAAGCCAGCGTTAACCTGACAGTACCTGAAAGGTACTCAGAGGAGACGTGCAAATAAACATTTGCCAAAGGAAGACACATGCGTTCGTTTGGAGCACTGACTATTCTGGAAACAAAGTATCTTTTGGCCATTGTATTAGCAGACCATTCTCTTTAACGTGACCTGTGCAACAAGACCACATGGTGAACTATAGGGAGTACTGAGCCAAAGAAGAACTGAGGCATTGCATCATGCCTACTTTGGCAGCCAATCTCACAACATGCATTAAGATAAGTAGAAAGAGGACTCGACGAGGATGGGATTCGAACCCACGCGTGCAGAGCACAATGGATTAGCAGTCCATCGCCTTAACCTCTCGGCCACCTCATCTCATTGCTGCAGTTTCTTTGCCAGCAGAATTGGGAATTTATTCTGTGACCATGTAGTCTGGATGGACAAAATGCGAGCTGAGCGCTAGTGTATCGACGCAGGGAAATCTACTCCAGATCCCCCACGAGGGGCTGCGTAACACTTTGGTAGAAGCCTGGAGTGATGCTGGCTTCTTCTTTGAGCCTGTTCTTCTTGGGGGTTGCCAGAGTGGATCATCTGCCTCCATCTCACCCTGCCCCTAGCATTCTCCTCTGTCACAGCAACCCTCTTCATGTCCTCCTCAACTAGATCCATGAACTTTCTCTTCTGTATTTTTCTTTTCCTCCTGCCTAGCAGCTCCATATTTTACACCCTTTTCCCAGTATATCTTATTTTCCTCCTCTGCACATTTCCAAACCACCGCAGCCTTACCGGTCTAACTTTGTCTCCAAACCGCTCAACCCCAGCTGTCCCTCTGACATAGTCAGTTCTAATCTTTTTCCATCCTGGACACTCCCAACATAAAAAAACTTACCATCTTCAACTCTGACAACTCCATCTCGGCCTCTCGTCTTTTCCTCCGTGCCACAGTCATAAAACAATACATCAGAGCAGTTCTCACCACCGTCCTGTAAAGCTTGCCTTTCACACCTGCTGCTATCCTGGTGTCACAAATCACCCCTTTATTTGGTCTCCACCCACATCTTCCCTTCAAAGTACTCCTTCCCTTGTTAGCACATTACCATTTCCACCCTTAATGACTTTAAACTGCTGTCCATCCTTTCCAGCTTCATCTCTCTGCCATACCAATTGGTACAAGTCCCTTTCTCCATGCTTAGTGTCAAGGCTCACCTTGAACTCACTATAAGGCTTTTCCTTTGCCATTGGTCTAGCACCCCTAGCATTCTTATTTACACGACAACATTACTTTTTCTTTTCCTTTGAATGCTTCCCTGAAGTGATGACACAAAGCCTTGAAAAGTGAGAATAATGAGTAAAGTCATAGACATAATGAGACAAAACCAATGGATTGGATGCAGAATTTGCTGGTGGGCATCTCGGGGATGTGCAAAGGGTCACTGGAGAATGCGGGTATCGATCCCGCTACCTCTCGCATGCTAAGCGAGCGCTCTCCCATTTGAGCTAATTCCCCTTTGTCGGTTGGGGATTGTAGCTTCATCTTGTCATATGGACCTTTAACTCCGGCAGATCTAAAAAGGACGCCTCGCCTTCATGGGTTTCTGGGCATGCCAACTACAACAAGACCCCGTGGTAGAATCACTGCGCATACGAGACATTAAGGACCAACTCTAGTCTGGGCACTACACATTATGCTGGGAGACTGTCACCGTTTGTGGAAGCACCTTTCAGCTGCTTCTGGAGAAAAAGAGATGTCAGACTGGACTGGGGGCATTGCTGCGTGACTCTTGGCTGCCATGGGCCAGTATTGTGAAGGTAAGAGGGGAGACAATCACCTCAGATGGACAAACACTGATGAGGTTTAAAGCCAGCGTTAACCTGACAGTACCTGAAAGGTACTCAGAGGAGACGTGCAAATAAACATTTGCCAAAGGAAGCCACATGCGTTCGTTTGGAGTACTGACTATTCTGGAAACAAAGTATCTTTTGGCCATTGTATTAGCAGACCATTCTCTTTAACGTGACCTGTGCAACAAGACCACATGGTGAACTATAGGGAGTACTGAGCCAAAGAAGAGCTGAGGTATTGCATCATGCCTACTTTGGCAGCCAATCTCACAACATGCATTAAGATAAGTAGAAAGAGGACTCGACGAGGATGGGATTCGAACCCACGCGTGCAGAGCACAATGGATTAGCAGTCCATCGCCTTAACCTCTCGGCCACCTCATCTCGTGGCTGCAGTTTCTTTGCCAGCAGAATTGGGAATTTATTCTGTGACCATGTAGTCTGGATGGACAAAATGCGAGCTGAGCGCTAGTGTATCGACGCAGGGAAATCTACTCCAGATCCCCCACGAGGGGCTGCGTAACACTTTGGTAGAAGCCTGGAGTGATGCTGGCTTCTTCTTTGAGCCTGTTCTTCTTGGGGGTTGCCAGAGTGGATCATCTGCCTCCATCTCACCCTGCCCCTAGCATTCTCCTCTGTCACAGCAACCCTCTTCATGTCCTCCTCAACTAGATCCATGAACTTTCTCTTCTGTATTTTTCTTTTCCTCCTGCCTAGCAGCTCCATATTTTACACCCTTTTCCCAGTATATCTTATTTTCCTCCTCTGCACATTTCCAAACCACCGCAGCCTTACCGGTCTAACTTTGTCTCCAAACCGCTCAACCCCAGCTGTCCCTCTGACATAGTCAGTTCTAATCTTTTTCCATCCTGGACACTCCCAACATAAAAAAACTTACCATCTTCAACTCTGACAACTCCATCTCGGCCTCTCGTCTTTTCCTCCGTGCCACAGTCATAAAACAATACATCAGAGCAGTTCTCACCACCGTCCTGTAAAGCTTGCCTTTCACACCTGCTGCTATCCTGGTGTCACAAATCACCCCTTTATTTGGTCTCCACCCACATCTTCCCTTCAAAGTACTCCTTCCCTTGTTAGCACATTACCATTTCCACCCTTAATGACTTTAAACTGCTGTCCATCCTTTCCAGCTTCATCTCTCTGCCATACCAATTGGTACAAGTCCCTTTCTCCATGCTTAGTGTCAAGGCTCACCTTGAACTCACTATAAGGCTTTTCCTTTGCCATTGGTCTAGCACCCCTAGCATTCTTATTTACACGACAACATTACTTTTTCTTTTCCTTCCTTTTCCTTTGAATGCTTCCCTGAAGTGATGACACAAAGCCTTGAAAAGTGAGTATAATGAGTAAAGTCATAGACATAATGAGACAAAACCAATGGATTGGATGCAGAACCTGCTGGTGAGCATCTCGGGGATGTGCAAATGGTCACTGGAGAATGCGGGTATCGATCCCGCTACCTCTCGCATGCGAAGCGAGCGCTCTCCCATTTGAGCTAATTCCCCTTTGTCGGTTGGGGATTGTAGCTTCATCTTGTCATATGGAACTTTAACTCCGGGGGATCTAAAAAGGACGCCTCGCCTTCATGGGTTTCTGGGCATGCCAACTACAACAAGACCCCGTGGTAGAATCACTGCGCATACGAGACATTAAGGACCAACTCTAGTCTGGGCACTACACATTATGCTGGGAGACTGTCACCGTTTGTGGAAGCACCTTTCAGCTGCTTCTGGAGAAAAAGAGATGTCAGACTGGACTGGGGGCATTGCTGCGTGACTCTTGGCTGCCATGGGCCAGTATTGTGAAGGTAAGAGGGGAGACAATCACCTCAGATGGACAAACACTGATGAGTTTTAAAGCCAGCGTTAGCCTGACAGTACCTGAAAGGTACTCAGAGGAGACGTGCAAATAAACATTTGCCAAAGGAAGCCACATGCGTTCGTTTGGAGCACTGACTATTCTGGAAACAAAGTATCTTTTGGCCATTGTATTAGCAGACCATTCTCTTTAACGTGACCTGTGCAACAAGACCACATGGTGAACTATAGGGAGTACTGAGCCAAAGAAGAGCTGAGGTATTGCATCATGCCTACTTTGGCAGCCAATCTCACAACATGCATTAAGATAAGTAGAAAGAGGACTCGACGAGGATGGGATTCGAACCCACGCGTGCAGAGCACAATGGATTAGCAGTCCATCGCCTTAACCTCTCGGCCACCTCATCTCATTGCTGCAGTTTCTTTGCCAGCAGAATTGGGAATTTATTCTGTGACCATGTAGTCTGGATGGACAAAATGCGAGCTGAGCGCTAGTGTATCGACGCAGGGAAATCTACTCCAGATCCCCCACGAGGGGCTGCGTAACACTTTGGTAGAAGCCTGGAGTGATGCTGGCTTCTTCTTTGAGCCTGTTCTTCTTGGGGGTTGCCAGAGTGGATCATCTGCCTCCATCTCACCCTGCCCCTAGCATTCTCCTCTGTCACAGCAACCCTCTTCATGTCCTCCTCAACTAGATCCATGAACTTTCTCTTCTGTATTTTTCTTTTCCTCCTGCCTAGCAGCTCCATATTTTACACCCTTTTCCCAGTATATCTTATTTTCCTCCTCTGCACATTTCCAAACCACCGCAGCCTTACCGGTCTAACTTTGTCTCCAAACCGCTCAACCCCAGCTGTCCCTCTGACATAGTCAGTTCTAATCTTTTTCCATCCTGGACACTCCCAACATAAAAAAACTTACCATCTTCAACTCTGACAACTCCATCTCGGCCTCTCGTCTTTTCCTCCGTGCCACAGTCATAAAACAATACATCAGAGCAGTTCTCACCACCGTCCTGTAAAGCTTGCCTTTCACACCTGCTGCTATCCTGGTGTCACAAATCACCCCTTTATTTGGTCTCCACCCACATCTTCCCTTCAAAGTACTCCTTCCCTTGTTAGCACATTACCATTTCCACCCTTAATGACTTTAAACTGCTGTCCATCCTTTCCAGCTTCATCTCTCTGCCATACCAATTGGTACAAGTCCCTTTCTCCATGCTTAGTGTCAAGGCTCACCTTGAACTCACTATAAGGCTTTTCCTTTGCCATTGGTCTAGCACCCCTAGCATTCTTATTTACACGACAACATTACTTTTTCTTTTCCTTTGAATGCTTCCCTGAAGTGATGACACAAAGCCTTGAAAAGTGAGAATAATGAGTAAAGTCATAGACATAATGAGACAAAACCAATGGATTGGATGCAGAATTTGCTGGTGGGCATCTCGGGGATGTGCAAAGGGTCACTGGAGAATGCGGGTATCGATCCCGCTACCTCTCGCATGCTAAGCGAGCGCTCTCCCATTTGAGCTAATTCCCCTTTGTCGGTTGGGGATTGTAGCTTCATCTTGTCATATGGACCTTTAACTCCGGCAGATCTAAAAAGGACGCCTCGCCTTCATGGGTTTCTGGGCATGCCAACTACAACAAGACCCCGTGGTAGAATCACTGCGCATACGAGACATTAAGGACCAACTCTAGTCTGGGCACTACACATTATGCTGGGAGACTGTCACCGTTTGTGGAAGCACCTTTCAGCTGCTTCTGGAGAAAAAGAGATGTCAGACTGGACTGGGGGCATTGCTGCGTGACTCTTGGCTGCCATGGGCCAGTATTGTGAAGGTAAGAGGGGAGACAATCACCTCAGATGGACAAACACTGATGAGGTTTAAAGCCAGCGTTAACCTGACAGTACCTGAAAGGTACTCAGAGGAGACGTGCAAATAAACATTTGCCAAAGGAAGCCACATGCGTTCGTTTGGAGTACTGACTATTCTGGAAACAAAGTATCTTTTGGCCATTGTATTAGCAGACCATTCTCTTTAACGTGACCTGTGCAACAAGACCACATGGTGAACTATAGGGAGTACTGAGCCAAAGAAGAGCTGAGGTATTGCATCATGCCTACTTTGGCAGCCAATCTCACAACATGCATTAAGATAAGTAGAAAGAGGACTCGACGAGGATGGGATTCGAACCCACGCGTGCAGAGCACAATGGATTAGCAGTCCACCGCCTTAACCTCTCGGCCACCTCATCTCGTGGCTGCAGTTTCTTTGCCAGCAGAATTGGGAATTTATTCTGTGACCATGTAGTCTGGATGGACAAAATGCGAGCTGAGCGCTAGTGTATCGACGCAGGGAAATCTACTCCAGATCCCCCACGAGGGGCTGCGTAACACTTTGGTAGAAGCCTGGAGTGATGCTGGCTTCTTCTTTGAGCCTGTTCTTCTTGGGGGTTGCCAGAGTGGATCATCTGCCTCCATCTCACCCTGCCCCTAGCATTCTCCTCTGTCACAGCAACCCTCTTCATGTCCTCCTCAACTAGATCCATGAACTTTCTCTTCTGTATTTTTCTTTTCCTCCTGCCTAGCAGCTCCATATTTTACACCCTTTTCCCAGTATATCTTATTTTCCTCCTCTGCACATTTCCAAACCACCGCAGCCTTACCGGTCTAACTTTGTCTCCAAACCGCTCAACCCCAGCTGTCCCTCTGACATAGTCAGTTCTAATCTTTTTCCATCCTGGACACTCCCAACATAAAAAAACTTACCATCTTCAACTCTGACAACTCCATCTCGGCCTCTCGTCTTTTCCTCCGTGCCACAGTCATAAAACAATACATCAGAGCAGTTCTCACCACCGTCCTGTAAAGCTTGCCTTTCACACCTGCTGCTATCCTGGTGTCACAAATCACCCCTTTATTTGGTCTCCACCCACATCTTCCCTTCAAAGTACTCCTTCCCTTGTTAGCACATTACCATTTCCACCCTTAATGACTTTAAACTGCTGTCCATCCTTTCCAGCTTCATCTCTCTGCCATACCAATTGGTACAAGTCCCTTTCTCCATGCTTAGTGTCAAGGCTCACCTTGAACTCACTATAAGGCTTTTCCTTTGCCATTGGTCTAGCACCCCTAGCATTCTTATTTACACGACAACATTACTTTTTCTTTTCCTTCCTTTTCCTTTGAATGCTTCCCTGAAGTGATGACACAAAGCCTTGAAAAGTGAGTATAATGAGTAAAGTCATAGACATAATGAGACAAAACCAATGGATTGGATGCAGAATTTGCTGGTGGGCATCTCGGGGATGTGCAAAGGGTCACTGGAGAATGCGGGTATCGATCCCGCTACCTCTCGCATGCTAAGCGAGCGCTCTCCCATTTGAGCTAATTCCCCTTTGTCGGTTGGGGATTGTAGCTTCATCTTGTCATATGGACCTTTAACTCCGGCAGATCTAAAAAGGACGCCTCGCCTTCATGGGTTTCTGGGCATGCCAGCTACAACAAGACCCCGTGGTAGAATCACTGCGCATACGAGACATTAAGGACCAACTCTAGTCTGGGCACTACACATTATGCTGGGAGACTGTCACCGTTTGTGGAAGCACCTTTCAGCTGCTTCTGGAGAAAAAGAGATGTCAGACTGGACTGGGGGCATTGCTGCGTGACTCTTGGCTGCCATGGGCCAGTATTGTGAAGGTAAGAGGGGAGACAATCACCTCAGATGGACAAACACTGATGAGGTTTAAAGCCAGCGTTAACCTGACAGTACCTGAAAGGTACTCAGAGGAGACGTGCAAATAAACATTTGCCAAAGGAAGCCACATGCGTTCGTTTGGAGCACTGACTATTCTGGAAACAAAGTATCTTTTGGCCATTGTATTAGCAGACCATTCTCTTTAACGTGACCTGTGCAACAAGACCACATGGTGAACTATAGGGAGTACTGAGCCAAAGAAGAGCTGAGGCATTGCATCATGCCTACTTTGGAAGCCAATCTCACAACATGCATTAAGATAAGTAGAAAGAGGACTCGACGAGGATGGGATTCGAACCCACGCGTGCAGAGCACAATGGATTAGCAGTCCATCGCCTTAACCTCTCGGCCACCTCATCTCGTGGCTGCAGTTTCTTTGCCAGCAGAATTGGGAATTTATTCTGTGACCATGTAGTGTGGATGGACAAAATGCGAGCTGAGCGCTAGTGTATCGACGCAGGGAAATCTACTCCAGATCCCCCACGAGGGGCTGCGTAACACTTTGGTAGAAGCCTGGAGTGATGCTGGCTTCTTCTTTGAGCCTGTTCTTCTTGGGGGTTGCCAGAGTGGATCATCTGCCTCCATCTCACCCTGCCCCTAGCATTCTCCTCTGTCACAGCAACCCTCTTCATGTCCTCCTCAACTAGATCCATGAACTTTCTCTTCTGTATTTTTCTTTTCCTCCTGCCTAGCAGCTCCATATTTTACACCCTTTTCCCAGTATATCTTATTTTCCTCCTCTGCACATTTCCAAACCACCGCAGCCTTACCGGTCTAACTTTGTCTCCAAACCGCTCAACCCCAGCTGTCCCTCTGACATAGTCAGTTCTAATCTTTTTCCATCCTGGACACTCCCAACATAAAAAAACTTACCATCTTCAACTCTGACAACTCCATCTCGGCCTCTCGTCTTTTCCTCCGTGCCACAGTCATAAAACAATACATCAGAGCAGTTCTCACCACCGTCCTGTAAAGCTTGCCTTTCACACCTGCTGCTATCCTGGTGTCACAAATCACCCCTTTATTTGGTCTCCACCCACATCTTCCCTTCAAAGTACTCCTTCCCTTGTTAGCACATTACCATTTCCACCCTTAATGACTTTAAACTGCTGTCCATCCTTTCCAGCTTCATCTCTCTGCCATACCAATTGGTACAAGTCCCTTTCTCCATGCTTAGTGTCAAGGCTCACCTTGAACTCACTATAAGGCTTTTCCTTTGCCATTGGTCTAGCACCCCTAGCATTCTTATTTACACGACAACATTACTTTTTCTTTTCCTTCCTTTTCCTTTGAATGCTTCCCTGAAGTGATGACACAAAGCCTTGAAAAGTGAGTATAATGAGTAAAGTCATAGACATAATGAGACAAAACCAATGGATTGGATGCAGAATTTGCTGGTGGGCATCTCGGGGATGTGCAAAGGGTCACTGGAGAATGCGGGTATCGATCCCGCTACCTCTCGCATGCTAAGCGAGCGCTCTCCCATTTGAGCTAATTCCCCTTTGTTGGTTGGGGATTGTAGTTTCATCTTGTCATATGGACCTTTAACTCCGGCAGATCTAAAAAGGACGCCTCGCCTTCATGGGTTTCTGGGCATGCCAACTACAACAAGACCCCGTGGTAGAATCACTGCGCATACGAGACATTAAGGACCAACTCTAGTCTGGGCACTACACATTATGCTGGGAGACTGTCACCGTTTGTGGAAGCACCTTTCAGCTGCTTCTGGAGAAAAAGAGATGTCAGACTGGACTGGGGGCATTGCTGCGTGACTCTTCGCTGCCATCGGCCAGTATTGTGAAGGTAAGAGGGGAGAAAATCACCTCAGATGGACAAACACTGATGAGGTTTAAAGCCAGCGTTAACCTGACAGTACCTGAAAGGTACTCAGAGGAGACGTGCAAATAAACATTTGCCAAAGGAAGCCACATGCGTTCGTTTGGAGCACTGACTATTCTGGAAACAAAGTATCTTTTGGCCATTGTATTAGCAGACCATTCTCTTTAACGTGACCTGTGCAACAAGACCACATGGTGAACTATAGGGAGTACTGAGCCAAAGAAGAGCTGAGGCATTGCATCATGCCTACTTTGGCAGCCAATCTCACAACATGCATTAAGATAAGTAGAAAGAGGACTTGACGAGGATGGGATTCGAACCCACGCGTGCAGAGCACAATGGATTAGCAGTCCATCGCCTTAACCTCTCGGCCACCTCATCTCTTGGCTGCAGTTTCTTTGCCAGCAGAATTGGGAATTTATTCTGTGACCATGTAGTCTGGATGGACAAAATGCGAGCTGAGCGCTAGTGTATCGACGCAGGGAAATCTACTCCAGATCCCCCACGAGGGGCTGCGTAACACTTTGGTAGAAGCCTGGAGTGATGCTGGCTTCTTCTTTGAGCCTGTTCTTCTTGGGGGTTGCCAGAGTGGATCATCTGCCTCCATCTCACCCTGCCCCTAGCATTCTCCTCTGTCACAGCAACCCTCTTCATGTCCTCCTCAACTAGATCCATGAACTTTCTCTTCTGTATTTTTCTTTTCCTCCTGCCTAGCAGCTCCATATTTTACACCCTTTTCCCAGTATATCTTATTTTCCTCCTCTGCACATTTCCAAACCACCGCAGCCTTACCGGTCTAACTTTGTCTCCAAACCGCTCAACCCCAGCTGTCCCTCTGACATAGTCAGTTCTAATCTTTTTCCATCCTGGACACTCCCAACATAAAAAAACTTACCATCTTCAACTCTGACAACTCCATCTCGGCCTCTCGTCTTTTCCTCCGTGCCACAGTCATAAAACAATACATCAGAGCAGTTCTCACCACCGTCCTGTAAAGCTTGCCTTTCACACCTGCTGCTATCCTGGTGTCACAATCACCCCTTTATTTGGTCTCCACCCACATCTTCCCTTCAAAGTACTCCTTCCCTTGTTAGCACATTACCATTTCCACCCTTAATGACTTTAAACTGCTGTCCATCCTTTCCAGCTTCATCTCTCTGCCATACCAATTGGTACAAGTCCCTTTCTCCATGCTTAGTGTCAAGGCTCACCTTGAACTCACTATAAGGCTTTTCCTTTGCCATTGGTCTAGCACCCCTAGCATTCTTATTTACACGACAACATTACTTTTTCTTTTCCTTCCTTTTCCTTTGAATGCTTCCCTGAAGTGATGACACAAAGCCTTGAAAAGTGAGTATAATGAGTAAAGTCATAGACATAATGAGACAAAACCAATGGATTGGATGCAGAATTTGCTGGTGGGCATCTCGGGGATGTGCAAAGGGTCACTGGAGAATGCGGGTATCGATCCCGCTACCTCTCGCATGCTAAGCGAGCGCTCTCCCATTTGAGCTAATTCCCCTTTGACGGTTGGGGATTGTAGCTTCGTCTTGTCATATGGACCTTTAACTCCGGCGGATCTAAAAAGGACGCCTCACCTTCATTGGTTTCTGGGCATGCCAACTACAACAAGACCCCGTGGTAGAATCACTGCGCATACGAGACATTAAGGACCAACTCTAGTCTGGGCACTACACATTATGCTGGGAGACTGTCACCGTTTGTGGAAGCACCTTTCAGCTGCTTCTGGAGAAAAAGAGATGTCAGACTGGACTGGGGGCATTGCTGCGTGACTCTTGGCTGCCATCGGCCAGTATTGTGAAGGTAAGAGGGGAGACAATCACCTCAGATGGACAAACACTGATGAGGTTTAAAGCCAGCGTTAACCTGACAGTACCTGAAAGGTACTCAGAGGAGACGTGCAAATAAACATTTGCCAAAGGAAGCCACATGCGTTCGTTTGGAGTACTGACTATTCTGGAAACAAAGTATCTTTTGGCCATTGTATTAGCAGACCATTCTCTTTAACGTGACCTGTGCAACAAGACCACATGGTGAACTATAGGGAGTACTGAGCCAAAGAAGAACTGAGGCATTGCATCATGCCTACTTTGGCAGCCAATCTCACAACATGCATTAAGATAAGTAGAAAGAGGACTCGACGAGGATGGGATTCGAACCCACGCGTGCAGAGCACAATGGATTAGCAGTCCATCGCCTTAACCTCTCGGCCACCTCATCTCGTGGCAGCAGGTTCTTTGCCAGCAGAATTGGGAATTTATTCTGTGACTATGTAGTCTGGATGGACAAAATGCGAGCTGAGCGCTAGTGTATCGACGCAGGGAAATCTACTCCAGATCCCCCACGAGGGGCTGCGTAACACTTTGGTAGAAGCCTGGAGTGATGCTGGCTTCTTCTTTGAGCCTGTTCTTCTTGGGGGTTGCCAGAGTGGATCATCTGCCTCCATCTCACCCTGCCCCTAGCATTCTCCTCTGTCACAGCAACCCTCTTCATGTCCTCCTCAACTAGATCCATGAACTTTCTCTTCTGTATTTTTCTTTTCCTCCTGCCTAGCAGCTCCATATTTTACACCCTTTTCCCAGTATATCTTATTTTCCTCCTCTGCACATTTCCAAACCACCGCAGCCTTACCGGTCTAACTTTGTCTCCAAACCGCTCAACCCCAGCTGTCCCTCTGACATAGTCAGTTCTAATCTTTTTCCATCCTGGACACTCCCAACATAAAAAAACTTACCATCTTCAACTCTGACAACTCCATCTCGGCCTCTCGTCTTTTCCTCCGTGCCACAGTCATAAAACAATACATCAGAGCAGTTCTCACCACCGTCCTGTAAAGCTTGCCTTTCACACCTGCTGCTATCCTGGTGTCACAATCACCCCTTTATTTGGTCTCCACCCACATCTTCCCTTCAAAGTACTCCTTCCCTTGTTAGCACATTACCATTTCCACCCTTAATGACTTTAAACTGCTGTCCATCCTTTCCAGCTTCATCTCTCTGCCATACCAATTGGTACAAGTCCCTTTCTCCATGCTTAGTGTCAAGGCTCACCTTGAACTCACTATAAGGCTTTTCCTTTGCCATTGGTCTAGCACCCCTAGCATTCTTATTTACACGACAACATTACTTTTTCTTTTCCTTCCTTTTCCTTTGAATGCTTCCCTGAAGTGATGACACAAAGCCTTGAAAAGTGAGTATAATGAGTAAAGTCATAGACATAATGAGACAAAACCAATGGATTGGATGCAGAATTTGCTGGTGGGCATCTCGGGGATGTGCAAAGGGTCACTGGAGAATGCGGGTATCGATCCCGCTACCTCTCGCATGCGAAGCGAGCGCTCTCCCATTTGAGCTAATTCCCCTTTGTCGGTTGGGGATTGTAGCTTCATCTTGTCATATGGAACTTTAACTCCGGGGGATCTAAAAAGGACGCCTCGCCTTCATGGGTTTCTGGGCATGCCAACTACAACAAGACCCCGTGGTAGAATCACTGCGCATACGAGACATTAAGGACCAACTCTAGTCTGGGCACTACACATTATGCTGGGAGACTGTCACCGTTTGTGGAAGCACCTTTCAGCTGCTTCTGGAGAAAAAGAGATGTCAGACTGGACTGGGGGCATTGCTGCGTGACTCTTGGCTGCCATGGGCCAGTATTGTGAAGGTAAGAGGGGAGACAATCACCTCAGATGGACAAACACTGATGAGGTTTAAAGCCAGCGTTAACCTGACAGTACCTGAAAGGTACTCAGAGGAGACGTGCAAATAAACATTTGCCAAAGGAAGCCACATGCGTTCGTTTGGAGTACTGACTATTCTGGAAACAAAGTATCTTTTGGCCATTGTATTAGCAGACCATTCTCTTTAACGTGACCTGTGCAACAAGACCACATGGTGAACTATAGGGAGTACTGAGCCAAAGAAGAACTGAGGCATTGCATCATGCCTACTTTGGCAGCCAATCTCACAACATGCATTAAGATAAGTAGAAAGAGGACTCGACGAGGATGGGATTCGAACCCACGCGTGCAGAGCACAATGGATTAGCAGTCCATCGCCTTAACCTCTCGGCCACCTCATCTCGTGGCTGCAGTTTCTTTGCCAGCAGAATTGGGAATTTATTCTGTGACCATGTAGTCTGGATGGACAAAATGCGAGCTGAGCGCTAGTGTATCGACGCAGGGAAATCTACTCCAGATCCCCCACGAGGGGCTGCGTAACACTTTGGTAGAAGCCTGGAGTGATGCTGGCTTCTTCTTTGAGCCTGTTCTTCTTGGGGGTTGCCAGAGTGGATCATCTGCCTCCATCTCACCCTGCCCCTAGCATTCTCCTCTGTCACAGGAACCCTCTTCATGTCCTCCTCAACTAGATCCATGAACTTTCTCTTCTGTATTTTTCTTTTCCTCCTGCCTAGCAGCTCCATATTTTACACCCTTTTCCCAGTATATCTTATTTTCCTCCTCTGCACATTTCCAAACCACCGCAGCCTTACCGGTCTAACTTTGTCTCCAAATCGCTCAACCCCAGCTGTCCCTCTGACATAGTCAGTTCTAATCTTTTTCCATCCTGGACACTCCCAACATAAAAAAACTTACCATCTTCAACTCTGACAACTCCATCTCAGCCTCTCGTCTTTTCCTCCGTGCCACAGTCATAAAACAATACATCAGAGCAGTTCTCACCACCGTCCTGTAAAGCTTGCCTTTCACACCTGCTGCTATCCTGGTGTCACAAATCACCCCTTTATTTGGTCTCCACCCACATCTTCCCTTCAAAGTACTCCTTCCCTTGTTAGCACATTACCATTTCCACCCTTAATGACTTTAAACTGCTGTCCATCCTTTCCAGCTTCATCTCTCTGCCATACCAATTGGTACAAGTCCCTTTCTCCATGCTTAGTGTCAAGGCTCACCTTGAACTCACTATAAGGCTTTTCCTTTGCCATTGGTCTAGCACCCCTAGCATTCTTATTTACACGACAACATTACTTTTTCTTTTCCTTTGAAAGCTTCCCTGAAGTGATGACACAAAGCCTTGAAAAGTGAGTATAATGAGTAAAGTCATAGACATAATGAGACAAAACCAATGGACTGGCTACAGAACCTGCTGGTGGGCTGCTCGGGGATGTGCAAAGGGTCACTGGAGAATGCGGGTATCGATCCCGCTACCTCTCGCATGCGAAGCGAGCGCTCTCCCATTTGAGCTAATTCCCCTTTGTCGGTTGGGGATTGTAGCTTCATCTTGTCATATGGACCTTTAACTCCGGCGGATCTAAAAAGGACGCCTCGCCTTCATGGGTTTCTGGGCATGCCAACTACAACAAGACCCCGTGGTAGAATCACTGCGCATACGAGACATTAAGGACCAACTCTAGTCTGGGCACTACACATTATGCTGGGAGACTGTCACCGTTTGTGGAAGCACCTTTCAGCTGCTTCTGGAGAAAAAGAGATGTCAGACTGGACTGGGGGCATTGCTGCGTGACTCTTGGCTGCCATCGGCCAGTATTGTGAAGGTAAGAGGGGAGACAATCACCTCAGATGGACAAACACTGATGAGGTTTAAAGCCAGCGTTAACCTGACAGTACCTGAAAGGTACTCAGAGGAAACGTGCAAATAAACATTTGCCAAAGGAAGCCACATGCGTTCGTTTGGAGCACTGACTATTCTGGAAACAAAGTATCTTTTGGCCATTGTATTAGCAGACCATTCTCTTTAACGTGACCTGTGCAACAAGACCACATGGTGAACTATAGGGAGTACTGAGCCAAAGAAGAACTGAGGCATTGCATCATGCCTACTTTGGCAGCCAATCTCACAACATGCATTAAGATAAGTAGAAAGAGGACTCGACGAGGATGGGATTCGAACCCACGCGTGCAGAGCACAATGGATTAGCAGTACATCGCCTTAACCTCTCGGCCACCTCATCTCGTGGCTGCAGTTTCTTTGCCAGCAGAAATGGGAATTTATTCTGTGACCATGTAGTCTGGATGGACAAAATGCGAGCTGAGCGCTAGTGTATCGACGCAGGGAAATCTACTCCAGATCCCCCACGAGGGGCTGCGTAACACTTTGGTAGAAGCCTGGAGTGATGCTGGCTTCTTCTTTGAGCCTGTTCTTCTTGGGGGTTGCCAGAGTGGATCATCTGCCTCCATCTCACCCTGCCCCTAGCATTCTCCTCTGTCACAGCAACCCTCTTCATGTCCTCCTCAACTAGATCCATGAACTTTCTCTTCTGTATTTTTCTTTTCCTCCTGCCTAGCAGCTCCATATTTTACACCCTTTTCCCAGTATATCTTATTTTCCTCCTCTGCACATTTCCAAACCACCGCAGCCTTACCGGTCTAACTTTGTCTCCAAACCGCTCAACCGCAGCTGTCCCTCTGACATAGTCAGTTCTAATCTTTTTCCATCCTGGACACTCCCAACATAAAAAAACTTACCATCTTCAACTCTGACAACTCCATCTCGGCCTCTCGTCTTTTCCTCCGTGCCACAGTCATAAAACAATACATCAGAGCAGTTCTCACCACCGTCCTGTAAAGCTTGCCTTTCACACCTGCTGCTATCCTGGTGTCACAAATCACCCCTTTATTTGGTCTCCACCCACATCTTCCCTTCAAAGTACTCCTTCCCTTGTTAGCACATTACCATTTCCACCCTTAATGACTTTAAACTGCTGTCCATCCTTTCCAGCTTCATCTCTCTGCCATACCAATTGGTACAAGTCCCTTTCTCCATGCTTAGTGTCAAGGCTCACCTTGAACTCACTATAAGGCTTTTCCTTTGCCATTGGTCTAGCACCCCTAGCATTCTTATTTACACGACAACATTACTTTTTCTTTTCCTTTGAATGCTTCCCTGAAGTGATGACACAAAGCCTTGAAAAGTGAGTATAATGAGTAAAGTCATAGACATAATGAGACAAAACCAATGGACTGGCTACAGAACCTGCTGGTGGGCTGCTCGGGGATGTGCAAAGGGTCACTGGAGAATGCGGGTATCGATCCCGCTACCTCTCGCATGCTAAGCGAGCGCTCTCCCATTTGAGCTAATTCCCCTTTGTCGGTTGGGGATTGTAGCTTCATCTTGTCATATGGACCTTTAACTCCGGCGGATCTAAAAAGGACGCCTCGCCTTCATGGGTTTCTGGGCATGCCAACTACAACAAGACCCCGTGGTAGAATCACTGCGCATACGAGACATTAAGGACCAACTCTAGTCTGGGCACTACACATTATGCTGGGAGACTGTCACCGTTTGTGGAAGCACCTTTCAGCTGCTTCTGGAGAAAAAGAGATGTCAGACTGGACTGGGGGCATTGCTGCGTGACTCTTGGCTGCCATCGGCCAGTATTGTGAAGGTAAGAGGGGAGACAATCACCTCAGATGGACAAACACTGATGAGGTTTAAAGCCAGCGTTAACCTGACAGTACCTGAAAGGTACTCAGAGGAGACGTGCAAATAAACATTTGCCAAAGGAAGCCACATGCGTTCGTTTGGAGCACTGACTATTCTGGAAACAAAGTATCTTTTGGCCATTGTATTAGCAGACCATTCTCTTTAACGTGACCTGTGCAACAAGACCACATGGTGAACTATAGGGAGTACTGAGCCAAAGAAGAACTGAGGCATTGCATCATGCCTACTTTGGCAGCCAATCTCACAACATGCATTAAGATAAGTAGAAAGAGGACTCGACGAGGATGGGATTCGAACCCACGCGTGCAGAGCACAATGGATTAGCAGTCCATCGCCTTAACCTCTCGGCCACCTCATCTCGTGGCTGCAGTTTCTTTGCCAGCAGAATTGGGAATTTATTCTGTGACCATGTAGTCTGGATGGACAAAATGCGAGCTGAGCGCAAGTGTATCGACGCAGGGAAATCTACTCCAGATCCCCCACGAGGGGCTGCGTAACACTTTGGTAGAAGCCTGGAGTGATGCTGGCTTCTTCTTTGAGCCTGTTCTTCTTGGGGGTTGCCAGAGTGGATCATCTGCCTCCATCTCACCCTGCCCCTAGCATTCTCCTCTGTCACAGCAACCCTCTTCATGTCCTCCTCAACTAGATCCATGAACTTTCTCTTCTGTATTTTTCTTTTCCTCCTGCCTAGCAGCTCCATATTTTACACCCTTTTCCCAGTATATCTTATTTTCCTCCTCTGCACATTTCCAAACCACCGCAGCCTTACCGGTCTAACTTTGTCTCCAAACCGCTCAACCCCAGCTGTCCCTCTGACATAGTCAGTTCTAATCTTTTTCCATCCTGGACACTCCCAACATAAAAAAACTTACCATCTTCAACTCTGACAACTCCATCTCGGCCTCTCGTCTTTTCCTCCGTGCCACAGTCATAAAACAATACATCAGAGCAGTTCTCACCACCGTCCTGTAAAGCTTGCCTTTCACACCTGCTGCTATCCTGGTGTCACAAATCACCCCTTTATTTGGTCTCCACCCACATCTTCCCTTCAAAGTACTCCTTCCCTTGTTAGCACATTACCATTTCCACCCTTAATGACTTTAAACTGCTGTCCATCCTTTCCAGCTTCATCTCTCTGCCATACCAATTGGTACAAGTCCCTTTCTCCATGCTTAGTGTCAAGGCTCACCTTGAACTCACTATAAGGCTTTTCCTTTGCCATTGGTCTAGCACCCCTAGCATTCTTATTTACACGACAACATTACTTTTTCTTTTCCTTCCTTTTCCTTTTCCTTCCTTTTCCTTTGAATGCTTCCCTGAAGTGATGACACAAAGCCTTGAAAAGTGAGTATAATGAGTAAAGTCATAGACATAATGAGACAAAACCAATGGATTGGATGCAGAATTTGCTGGTGGGCTGCTCGGGGATGTGCAAAGGGTCACTGGAGAATGCGGGTATCGATCCCGCTACCTCTCGCATGCAAAGCGAGCACTCTCCCATTTGAGCTAATTCCCCTTTGTCGGTTGGGGATTGTAGCTTCATCTTGTCATATGGACCTTTAACTCCGGCGGATCTAAAAAGGACGCCTCGCCTTCATGGGTTTCTGGGCATGCCAACTACAACAAGACCCCGTGGTAGAATCACTGCGCATACGAGACATTAAGGACCAACTCTAGTCTGGGCACTACACATTATGCTGGGAGACTGTCACCGTTTGTGGAAGCACCTTTCAGCTGCTTCTGGAGAAAAAGAGATGTCAGACTGGACTGGGGGCATTGCTGCGTGACTCTTGGCTGCCATCGGCCAGTATTGTGAAGGTAAGAGGGGAGACAATCACCTCAGATGGACAAACACTGATGAGGTTTAAAGCCAGCGTTAACCTGACAGTACCTGAAAGGTACTCAGAGGAGACGTGCAAATAAACATTTGCCAAAGGAAGCCACATGCGTTCGTTTGGAGCACTGACTATTCTGGAAACAAAGTATCTTTTGGCCATTGTATTAGCAGACCATTCTCTTTAACGTGACCTGTGCAACAAGACCACATGGTGAACTATAGGGAGTACTGAGCCAAAGAAGAACTGAGGCATTGCATCATGCCTACTTTGGCAGCCAATCTCACAACATGCATTAAGATAAGTAGAAAGAGGACTCGACGAGGATGGGATTCGAACCCACGCGTGCAGAGCACAATGGATTAGCAGTCCATCGCCTTAACCTCTCGGCCACCTCATCTCGTGGCTGCAGTTTCTTTGCCAGCAGAATTGGGAATTTATTCTGTGACCATGTAGTCTGGATGGACAAAATGCGAGCTGAGCGCAAGTGTATCGACGCAGGGAAATCTACTCCAGATCCCCCACGAGGGGCTGCGTAACACTTTGGTAGAAGCCTGGAGTGATGCTGGCTTCTTCTTTGAGCCTGTTCTTCTTGGGGGTTGCCAGAGTGGATCATCTGCCTCCATCTCACCCTGCCCCTAGCATTCTCCTCTGTCACAGCAACCCTCTTCATGTCCTCCTCAACTAGATCCATGAACTTTCTCTTCTGTATTTTTCTTTTCCTCCTGCCTAGCAGCTCCATATTTTACACCCTTTTCCCAGTATATCTTATTTTCCTCCTCTGCACATTTCCAAACCACCGCAGCCTTACCGGTCTAACTTTGTCTCCAAACCGCTCAACCCCAGCTGTCCCTCTGACATAGTCAGTTCTAATCTTTTTCCATCCTGGACACTCCCAACATAAAAAAACTTACCATCTTCAACTCTGACAACTCCATCTCGGCCTCTCGTCTTTTCCTCCGTGCCACAGTCATAAAACAATACATCAGAGCAGTTCTCACCACCGTCCTGTAAAGCTTGCCTTTCACACCTGCTGCTATCCTGGTGTCACAAATCACCCCTTTATTTGGTCTCCACCCACATCTTCCCTTCAAAGTACTCCTTCCCTTGTTAGCACATTACCATTTCCACCCTTAATGACTTTAAACTGCTGTCCATCCTTTCCAGCTTCATCTCTCTGCCATACCAATTGGTACAAGTCCCTTTCTCCATGCTTAGTGTCAAGGCTCACCTTGAACTCACTATAAGGCTTTTCCTTTGCCATTGGTCTAGCACCCCTAGCATTCTTATTTACACGACAACATTACTTTTTCTTTTCCTTCCTTTTCCTTTTCCTTCCTTTTCCTTTGAATGCTTCCCTGAAGTGATGACACAAAGCCTTGAAAAGTGAGTATAATGAGTAAAGTCATAGACATAATGAGACAAAACCAATGGATTGGATGCAGAATTTGCTGGTGGGCTGCTCGGGGATGTGCAAAGGGTCACTGGAGAATGCGGGTATCGATCCCGCTACCTCTCGCATGCAAAGCGAGCACTCTCCCATTTGAGCTAATTCCCCTTTGTCGGTTGGGGATTGTAGCTTCATCTTGTCATATGGACCTTTAACTCCGGCGGATCTAAAAAGGACGCCTCGCCTTCATGGGTTTCTGGGCATGCCAACTACAACAAGACCCCGTGGTAGAATCACTGCGCATACGAGACATTAAGGACCAACTCTAGTCTGGGCACTACACATTATGCTGGGAGACTGTCACCGTTTGTGGAAGCACCTTTCAGCTGCTTCTGGAGAAAAAGAGATGTCAGACTGGACTGGGGGCATTGCTGCGTGACTCTTGGCTGCCATCGGCCAGTATTGTGAAGGTAAGAGGGGAGACAATCACCTCAGATGGACAAACACTGATGAGGTTTAAAGCCAGCGTTAACCTGACAGTACCTGAAAGGTACTCAGAGGAGACGTGCAAATAAACATTTGCCAAAGGAAGCCACATGCGTTCGTTTGGAGCACTGACTATTCTGGAAACAAAGTATCTTTTGGCCATTGTATTAGCAGACCATTCTCTTTAACGTGACCTGTGCAACAAGACCACATGGTGAACTATAGGGAGTACTGAGCCAAAGAAGAGCTGAGGCATTGCATCATGCCTACTTTGGCAGCCAATCTCACAACATGCATTAAGATAAGTAGAAAGAGGACTCGACGAGGATGGGATTCGAACCCACGCGTGCAGAGCACAATGGATTAGCAGTCCATCGCCTTAACCTCTCGGCCACCTCATCTCGTGGCTGCAGTTTCTTTGCCAGCAGAATTGGGAATTTATTCTGTGACCATGTAGTCTGGATGGACAAAATGCGAGCTGAGCGCTAGTGTATCGACGCAGGGAAATCTACTCCAGATCCCCCACGAGGGGCTGCGTAACACTTTGGTAGAAGCCTGGAGTGATGCTGGCTTCTTCTTTGAGCCTGTTCTTCTTGGGGGTTGCCAGAGTGGATCATCTGCCTCCATCTCACCCTGCCCCTAGCATTCTCCTCTGTCACAGCAACCCTCTTCATGTCCTCCTCAACTAGATCCATGAACTTTCTCTTCTGTATTTTTCTTTTCCTCCTGCCTAGCAGCTCCATATTTTACACCCTTTTCCCAGTATATCTTATTTTCCTCCTCTGCACATTTCCAAACCACCGCAGCCTTACCGGTCTAACTTTGTCTCCAAACCGCTCAACCCCAGCTGTCCCTCTGACATAGTCAGTTCTAATCTTTTTCCATCCTGGACACTCCCAACATAAAAAAACTTACCATCTTCAACTCTGACAACTCCATCTCGGCCTCTCGTCTTTTCCTCCGTGCCACAGTCATAAAACAATACATCAGAGCAGTTCTCACCACCGTCCTGTAAAGCTTGCCTTTCACACCTGCTGCTATCCTGGTGTCACAAATCACCCCTTTATTTGGTCTCCACCCACATCTTCCCTTCAAAGTACTCCTTCCCTTGTTAGCACATTACCATTTCCACCCTTAATGACTTTAAACTGCTGTCCATCCTTTCCAGCTTCATCTCTCTGCCATACCAATTGGTACAAGTCCCTTTCTCCATGCTTAGTGTCAAGGCTCACCTTGAACTCACTATAAGGCTTTTCCTTTGCCATTGGTCTAGCACCCCTAGCATTCTTATTTACACGACAACATTACTTTTTCTTTTCCTTTGAATGCTTCCCTGAAGTGATGACACAAAGCCTTGAAAAGTGAGTATAATGAGTAAAGTCATAGACATAATGAGACAAAACCAATGGATTGGATGCAGAATTTGCTGGTGGGCATCTCGGGGATGTGCAAAGGGTCACTGGAGAATGCGGGTATCGATCCCGCTACCTCTCGTATGCTAAGCGAGCGCTCTCCCATTTGAGCTAATTCCCCTTTGACGGTTGGGGATTGTAGCTTCATCTTGTCATATGGAACTTTAACCCCGGGGGATCTAAAAAGGACGCCTCGCCTTCATGGGTTTCTGGGCATGCCAACTACAACAAGACCCCGTGGTAGAATCACTGCGCATACGAGACATTAAGGACCAACTCTAGTCTGGGCACTACACATTATGCTGGGAGACTGTCAACGTTTGTGGAAGCACCTTTCAGCTGCTTCTGGAGAAAAAGAGATGTCAGACTGGACTGGGGGCATTGCTGCGTGACTCTTGGCTGCCATCGGCCAGTATTGTGAAGGTAAGAGGGGAGACAATCACCTCAGATGGACAAACACTGATGAGGTTTAAAGCCAGCGTTAGCCTGACAGTACCTGAAAGGTACTCAGAGGAGACGTGCAAATAAACATTTGCCAAAGGAAGCCACATGCGTTCGTTTGGAGCACTGACTATTCTGGAAACAAAGTATCTTTTGGCCATTGTATTAGCAGACCATTCTCTTTAACGTGACCTGTGCAACAAGACCACATGGTGAACTATAGGGAGTACTGAGCCAAAGAAGAGCTGAGGCATTGCATCATGCCTACTTTGGCAGCCAATCTCACAACATGCATTAAGATAAGTAGAAAGAGGACTCGACGAGGATGGGATTCGAACCCACGCGTGCAGAGCACAATGGATTAGCAGTCCATCGCCTTAACCTCTCGGCCACCTCTTCTCATTGCTGCAGTTTCTTTGCCAGCAGAATTGGGAATTTATTCTGTGACCATGTAGTCTGGATGGACAAAATGCGAGCTGAGCGCTAGTGTATCGACGCAGGGAAATCTACTCCAGATCCCCCACGAGGGGCTGCGTAACACTTTGGTAGAAGCCTGGAGTGATGCTGGCTTCTTCTTTGAGCCTGTTCTTCTTGGGGGTTGCCAGAGTGGATCATCTGCCTCCATCTCACCCTGCCCCTAGCATTCTCCTCTGTCACAGCAACCCTCTTCATGTCCTCCTCAACTAGATCCATGAACTTTCTCTTCTGTATTTTTCTTTTCCTCCTGCCTAGCAGCTCCATATTTTACACCCTTTTCCCAGTATATCTTATTTTCCTCCTCTGCACATTTCCAAACCACCGCAGCCTTACCGGTCTAACTTTGTCTCCAAATCGCTCAACCCCAGCTGTCCCTCTGACATAGTCAGTTCTAATCTTTTTCCATCCTGGACACTCCCAACATAAAAAAACTTACCATCTTCAACTCTGACAACTCCATCTCGGCCTCTCGTCTTTTCCTCCGTGCCACAGTCATAAAACAATACATCAGAGCAGTTCTCACCACCGTCCTGTAAAGCTTGCCTTTCACACCTGCTGCTATCCTGGTGTCACAAATCACCCCTTTATTTGGTCTCCACCCACATCTTCCCTTCAAAGTACTCCTTCCCTTGTTAGCACATTACCATTTCCACCCTTAATGACTTTAAACTGCTGTCCATCCTTTCCAGCTTCATCTCTCTGCCATACCAATTGGTACAAGTCCCTTTCTCCATGCTTAGTGTCAAGGCTCACCTTGAACTCACTATAAGGCTTTTCCTTTGCCATTGGTCTAGCACCCCTAGCATTCTTATTTACACGACAACATTACTTTTTCTTTTCCTTTGAATGCTTCCCTGAAGTGATGACACAAAGCCTTGAAAAGTGAGTATAATGAGTAAAGTCATAGACATAATGAGACAAAACCAATGGACTGGCTACAGAACCTGCTGGTGGGCTGCTCGGGGATGTGCAAAGGGTCACTGGAGAATGCGGGTATCGATCCCGCTACCTCTCGCATGCGAAGCGAGCGCTCTCCCATTTGAGCTAATTCCCCTTTGTCGGTTGGGGATTGTAGCTTCATTTTGTCATATGGACCTTTAACTCCGGGGGATCTAAAAAGGACGCCTCGCCTTCATGGGTTTCTGGGCATGCCAACTACAACAATACCCCGTGGTAGAATCACTGCGCATACGAGACATTAAGGACCAACTCTAGTCTGGGCACTACACATTATGCTGGGAGACTGTCACCGTTTGTGGAAGCACCTTTCAGCTGCTTCTGGAGAAAAAGAGATGTCAGACTGGACTGGGGGCATTGCTGCGTGACTCTTGGCTGCCATCGGCCAGTATTGTGAAGGTAAGAGGGGAGACAATCACCTCAGATGGACAAACACTGATGAGGTTTAAAGCCAGCGTTAACCTGACAGTACCTGAAAGGTACTCAGAGGAGACGTGCAAATAAACATTTGCCAAAGGAAGCCACATGCGTTCGTTTGGAGCACTGACTATTCTGGAAACAAAGTATCTTTTGGCCATTGTATTAGCAGACCATTCTCTTTAACGTGACCTGTGCAACAAGACCACATGGTGAACTATAGGGAGTACTGAGCCAAAGAAGAGCTGAGGCATTGCATCATGCCTACTTTGGCAGCCAATCTCACAACATGCATTAAGATAAGTAGAAAGAGGACTCGACGAGGATGGGATTCGAACCCACGCGTGCAGAGCACAATGGATTAGCAGTCCATCGCCTTAACCTCTCGGCCACCTCATCTCGTGGCTGCAGTTTCTTTGCCAGCAGAATTGGGAATTTATTCTGTGACCATGTAGTCTGGATGGACAAAATGCGAGCTGAGCGCTAGTGTATCGACGCAGGGAAATCTACTCCAGATCCCCCACGAGGGGCTGCGTAACACTTTGGTAGAAGCCTGGAGTGATGCTGGCTTCTTCTTTGAGCCTGTTCTTCTTGGGGGTTGCCAGAGTGGATCATCTGCCTCCATCTCACCCTGCCCCTAGCATTCTCCTCTGTCACAGCAACCCTCTTCATGTCCTCCTCAACTAGATCCATGAACTTTCTCTTCTGTATTTTTCTTTTCCTCCTGCCTAGCAGCTCCATATTTTACACCCTTTTCCCAGTATATCTTATTTTCCTCCTCTGCACATTTCCAAACCACCGCAGCCTTACCGGTCTAACTTTGTCTCCAAACCGCTCAACCCCAGCTGTCCCTCTGACATAGTCAGTTCTAATCTTTTTCCATCCTGGACACTCCCAACATAAAAAAACTTACCATCTTCAACTCTGACAACTCCATCTCGGCCTCTCGTCTTTTCCTCCGTGCCACAGTCATAAAACAATACATCAGAGCAGTTCTCACCACCGTCCTGTAAAGCTTGCCTTTCACACCTGCTGCTATCCTGGTGTCACAAATCACCCCTTTATTTGGTCTCCACCCACATCTTCCCTTCAAAGTACTCCTTCCCTTGTTAGCACATTACCATTTCCACCCTTAATGACTTTAAACTGCTGTCCATCCTTTCCAGCTTCATCTCTCTGCCATACCAATTGGTACAAGTCCCTTTCTCCATGCTTAGTGTCAAGGCTCACCTTGAACTCACTATAAGGCTTTTCCTTTGCCATTGGTCTAGCACCCCTAGCATTCTTATTTACACGACAACATTACTTTTTCTTTTCCTTCCTTTTCCTTTGAATGCTTCCCTGAAGTGATGACACAAAGCCTTGAAAAGTGAGTATAATGAGTAAAGTCATAGACATAATGAGACAAAACCAATGGATTGGATGCAGAATTTGCTGGTGGGCATCTCGGGGATGTGCAAAGGGTCACTGGAGAATGCGGGTATCGATCCCGCTACCTCTCGCATGCAAAGCGAGCGCTCTCCCATTTGAGCTAATTCCCCTTTGTCGGTTGGGGATTGTAGCTTCATCTTGTCATATGGACCTTTAACTCCGGCGGATCTAAAAAGGACGCCTCGCCTTCATGGGTTTCTGGGCATGCCAACTACAACAAGACCCCGTGGTAGAATCACTGCGCATACGAGACATTAAGGACCAACTCTAGTCTGGGCACTACACATTATGCTGGGAGACTGTCACCGTTTGTGGAAGCACCTTTCAGCTGCTTCTGGAGAAAAAGAGATGTCAGACTGGACTGGGGGCATTGCTGCGTGACTCTTGGCTGCCATCGGCCAGTATTGTGAAGGTAAGAGGGGAGACAATCACCTCAGATGGACAAACACTGATGAGGTTTAAAGCCAGCGTTAACCTGACAGTACCTGAAAGGTACTCAGAGGAGACGTGCAAATAAACATTTGCCAAAGGAAGCCACATGCGTTCGTTTGGAGCACTGACTATTCTGGAAACAAAGTATCTTTTGGCCATTGTATTAGCAGACCATTCTCTTTAACGTGACCTGTGCAACAAGACCACATGGTGAACTATAGGGAGTACTGAGCCAAAGAAGAGCTGAGGCATTGCATCATGCCTACTTTGGCAGCCAATCTCACAACATGCATTAAGATAAGTAGAAAGAGGACTCGACGAGGATGGGATTCGAACCCACGCGTGCAGAGCACAATGGATTAGCAGTCCATCGCCTTAACCTCTCGGGAACCTCATCTCGTGGCTGCAGTTTCTTTGCCAGCAGAATTGGGAATTTATTCTGTGACCATGTAGTCTAGATGGACAAAATGCAAGCTGAGCGCAAGTGTATCGACGCAGGGAAATCTACTCCAGATCCCCCACGAGGGGCTGCGTAACACTTTGGTAGAAGCCTGGAGTGATGCTGGCTTCTTCTTTGAGCCTGTTCTTCTTGGGGGTTGCCAGAGTGGATCATCTGCCTCCATCTCACCCTGCCCCTAGCATTCTCCTCTGTCACAGCAACCCTCTTCATGTCCTCCTCAACTAGATCCATGAACTTTCTCTTCTGTATTTTTCTTTTCCTCCTGCCTAGCAGCTCCATATTTTACACCCTTTTCCCAGTATATCTTATTTTCCTCCTCTGCACATTTCCAAACCACCGCAGCCTTACCGGTCTAACTTTGTCTCCAAACCGCTCAACCGCAGCTGTCCCTCTGACATAGTCAGTTCTAATCTTTTTCCATCCTGGACACTCCCAACATAAAAAAACTTACCATCTTCAACTCTGACAACTCCATCTCGGCCTCTCGTCTTTTCCTCCGTGCCACAGTCATAAAACAATACATCAGAGCAGTTCTCACCACCGTCCTGTAAAGCTTGCCTTTCACACCTGCTGCTATCCTGGTGTCACAAATCACCCCTTTATTTGGTCTCCACCCACATCTTCCCTTCAAAGTACTCCTTCCCTTGTTAGCACATTACCATTTCCACCCTTAATGACTTTAAACTGCTGTCCATCCTTTCCAGCTTCATCTCTCTGCCATACCAATTGGTACAAGTCCCTTTCTCCATGCTTAGTGTCAAGGCTCACCTTGAACTCACTATAAGGCTTTTCCTTTGCCATTGGTCTAGCACCCCTAGCATTCTTATTTACACGACAACATTACTTTTTCTTTTCCTTCCTTTTCCTTTGAATGCTTCCCTGAAGTGATGACACAAAGCCTTGAAAAGTGAGTATAATGAGTAAAGTCATAGACATAATGAGACAAAACCAATGGATTGGATGCAGAATTTGCTGGTGGGCATCTCGGGGATGTGCAAAGGGTCACTGGAGAATGCGGGTATCGATCCCGCTACCTCTCGCATGCGAAGCGAGCACTCTCCCATTTGAGCTAATTCCCCTTTGACGGTTGGGGATTGTAGCTTCATCTTGTCATATGGACCTTTAACTCCGGCGGATCTAAAAAGGACGCCTCGCCTTCATGGGTTTCTGGGCATGCCAACTACAACAAGACCCCGTGGTAGAATCACTGCGCATACGAGACATTAAGGACCAACTCTAGTCTGGGCACTACACATTATGCTGGGAGACTGTCACCGTTTGTGGAAGCACCTTTCAGCTGCTTCTGGAGAAAAAGAGATGTCAGACTGGACTGGGGGCATTGCTGCGTGACTCTTGGCTGCCATCGGCCAGTATTGTGAAGGTAAGAGGGGAGACAATCACCTCAGATGGACAAACACTGATGAGGTTTAAAGCCAGCGTTAACCTGACAGTACCTGAAAGGTACTCAGAGGAGACGTGCAAATAAACATTTGCCAAAGGAAGCCACATGCGTTCGTTTGGAGCACTGACTATTCTGGAAACAAAGTATCTTTTGGCCATTGTATTAGCAGACCATTCTCTTTAACGTGACCTGTGCAACAAGACCACATGGTGAACTATAGGGAGTACTGAGCCAAAGAAGAGCTGAGGCATTGCATCATGCCTACTTTGGCAGCCAATCTCACAACATGCATTAAGATAAGTAGAAAGAGGACTCGACAAGGATGGGATTCAAACCCACGCGTGCAGAGCACAATGGATTAGCAGTCCATCGCCTTAACCTCTCGGCCACCTCTTCTCATTGCTGCAGTTTCTTTGCCAGCAGAATTGGGAATTTATTCTGTGACCATGTAGTCTGGATGGACAAAATGCGAGCTGAGCGCTAGTGTATCGACGCAGGGAAATCTACTCCAGATCCCCCACGAGGGGCTGCGTAACACTTTGGTAGAAGCCTGGAGTGATGCTGGCTTCTTCTTTGAGCCTGTTCTTCTTGGGGGTTGCCAGAGTGGATCATCTGCCTCCATCTCACCCTGCCCCTAGCATTCTCCTCTGTCACAGCAACCCTCTTCATGTCCTCCTCAACTAGATCCATGAACTTTCTCTTCTGTATTTTTCTTTTCCTCCTGCCTAGCAGCTCCATATTTTACACCCTTTTCCCAGTATATCTTATTTTCCTCCTCTGCACATTTCCAAACCACCGCAGCCTTACCGGTCTAACTTTGTCTCCAAACCGCTCAACCGCAGCTGTCCCTCTGACATAGTCAGTTCTAATCTTTTTCCATCCTGGACACTCCCAACATAAAAAAACTTACCATCTTCAACTCTGACAACTCCATCTCGGCCTCTCGTCTTTTCTTCCGTGCCACAGTCATAAAACAATACATCAGAGCAGTTCTCACCACCGTCCTGTAAAGCTTGCCTTTCACACCTGCTGCTATCCTGGTGTCACAAATCACCCCTTTATTTGGTCTCCACCCACATCTTCCCTTCAAAGTACTCCTTCCCTTGTTAGCACATTACCATTTCCACCCTTAATGACTTTAAACTGCTGTCCATCCTTTCCAGCTTCATCTCTCTGCCATACCAATTGGTACAAGTCCCTTTCTCCATGCTTAGTGTCAAGGCTCACCTTGAACTCACTATAAGGCTTTTCCTTTGCCATTGGTCTAGCACCCCTAGCATTCTTATTTACACGACAACATTACTTTTTCTTTTCCTTTGAATGCTTCCCTGAAGTGATGACACAAAGCCTTGAAAAGTGTGTATAATGAGTAAAGTCATAGACATAATGAGACAAAACCAATGGACTGGATGCAGAATTTGCTGGTGGGCATCTCGGGGATGTGCAAAGGGTCACTGGAGAATGCGGGTATCGATCCCGCTACCTCTCGCATGCGAAGCGAGCGCTCTCCCATTTGAGCTAATTCCCCTTTGTCGGTTGGGGATTGTAGCTTCATCTTGTCATATGGACCTTTAACTCCGGCGGATCTAAAAAGGACGCCTCGCCTTCATGGGTTTCTGGGCATGCCAACTACAACAAGACCCCGTGGTAGAATCACTGCGCATACGAGACATTAAGGACCAACTCTAGTCTGGGCACTACACATTATGCTGGGAGACTGTCACCGTTTGTGGAAGCACCTTTCAGCTGCTTCTGGAGAAAAAGAGATGTCAGACTGGACTGGGGGCATTGCTGCGTGACTCTTGGCTGCCATCGGCCAGTATTGTGAAGGTAAGAGGGGAGACAATCACCTCAGATGGACAAACACTGATGAGGTTTAAAGCCAGCGTTAACCTGACAGTACCTGAAAGGTACTCAGAGGAGACGTGCAAATAAACATTTGCCAAAGGAAGCCACATGCGTTCGTTTGGAGCACTGACTATTCTGGAAACAAAGTATCTTTTGGCCATTGTATTAGCAGACCATTCTCTTTAACGTGACCTGTGCAACAAGACCACATGGTGAACTATAGGGAGTACTGAGCCAAAGAAGAACTGAGGCATTGCATCATGCCTACTTTGGCAGCCAATCTCACAACATGCATTAAGATAAGTAGAAAGAGGACTCGACGAGGATGGGATTCGAACCCACGCGTGCAGAGCACAATGGATTAGCAGTCCATCGCCTTAACCTCTCGGCCACCTCATCTCGTGGCTGCAGTTTCTTTGCCAGCAGAATTGGGAATTTATTCTGTGACCATGTAGTCTGGATGGACAAAATGCGAGCTGAGCGCTAGTGTATCGACGCAGGGAAATCTACTCCAGATCCCCCACGAGGGGCTGCGTAACACTTTGGTAGAAGCCTGGAGTGATGCTGGCTTCTTCTTTGAGCCTGTTCTTCTTGGGGGTTGCCAGAGTGGATCATCTGCCTCCATCTCACCCTGCCCCTAGCATTCTCCTCTGTCACAGCAACCCTCTTCATGTCCTCCTCAACTAGATCCATGAACTTTCTCTTCTGTATTTTTCTTTTCCTCCTGCCTAGCAGCTCCATATTTTACACCCTTTTCCCAGTATATCTTATTTTCCTCCTCTGCACATTTCCAAACCACCGCAGCCTTACCGGTCTAACTTTGTCTCCAAACCGCTCAACCCCAGCTGTCCCTCTGACATAGTCAGTTCTAATCTTTTTCCATCCTGGACACTCCCAACATAAAAAACTTACCATCTTCAACTCTGACAACTCCATCTCGGCCTCTCGTCTTTTCCTCCGTGCCACAGTCATAAAACAATACATCAGAGCAGTTCTCACCACCGTCCTGTAAAGCTTGCCTTTCACACCTGCTGCTATCCTGGTGTCACAAATCACCCCTTTATTTGGTCTCCACCCACATCTTCCCTTCAAAGTACTCCTTCCCTTGTTAGCACATTACCATTTCCACCCTTAATGACTTTAAACTGCTGTCCATCCTTTCCAGCTTCATCTCTCTGCCATACCAATTGGTACAAGTCCCTTTCTCCATGCTTAGTGTCAAGGCTCACCTTGAACTCACTATAAGGCTTTTCCTTTGCCATTGGTCTAGCACCCCTAGCATTCTTATTTACACGACAACATTACTTTTTCTTTTCCTTCCTTTTCCTTTGAATGCTTCCCTGAAGTGATGACACAAAGCCTTGAAAAGTGAGTATAATGAGTAAAGTCATAGACATAATGAGACAAAACCAATGGATTGGATGCAGAATTTGCTGGTGGGCATCTCGGGGATGTGCAAAGGGTCACTGGAGAATGCGGGTATCGATCCCGCTACCTCTCGCATGCTAAGCGAGCGCTCTCCCATTTGAGCTAATTCCCCTTTGACGGTTGGGGATTGTAGCTTCATCTTGTCATATGGACCTTTAACTCCGGCGGATCTAAAAAGGACGCCTCGCCTTCATTGGTTTCTGGGCATGCCAACTACAACAAGACCCCGTGGTAGAATCACTGCGCATACGAGACATTAAGGACCAACTCTAGTCTGGGCACTACACATTATGCTGGGAGACTGTCACCGTTTGTGGAAGCACCTTTCAGCTGCTTCTGGAGAAAAAGAGATGTCAGACTGGACTGGGGGCATTGCTGCGTGACTCTTGGCTGCCATCGGCCAGTATTGTGAAGGTAAGAGGGGAGACAATCACCTCAGATGGACAAACACTGATGAGGTTTAAAGCCAGCGTTAGCCTGACAGTACCTGAAAGGTACTCAGAGGAGACGTGCAAATAAACATTTGCCAAAGGAAGCCACATGCGTTCGTTTGGAGCACTGACTATTCTGGAAACAAAGTATCTTTTGGCCATTGTATTAGCAGACCATTCTCTTTAACGTGACCTGTGCAACAAGACCACATGGTGAACTATAGGGAGTACTGAGCCAAAGAAGAGCTGAGGCATTGCATCATGCCTACTTTGGCAGCCAATCTCACAACATGTAATAAGATAAGTAGAAAGAGGACTCGACGAGGGTGGGATTCGAACCCACGCGTGCAGAGTACAATGGATTAGCAGTCCATCGCCTTAACCTCTCGGCCACCTCATCTCATTGCTGCAGGTTCTTTGCCAGCAGAATTGGGAATTTATTCTGTGACCATGTAGTCTGGATGGACAAAATGCGAGCTGAGCGCTAGTGTATCGACGCAGGGAAATCTACTCCAGATCCCCCACGAGGGGCTGCGTAACACTTTGGTAGAAGCCTGGAGTGATGCTGGCTTCTTCTTTGAGCCTGTTCTTCTTGGGGGTTGCCAGAGTGGATCATCTGCCTCCATCTCACCCTGCCCCTAGCATTCTCCTCTGTCACAGCAACCCTCTTCATGTCCTCCTCAACTAGATCCATGAACTTTCTCTTCTGTATTTTTCTTTTCCTCCTGCCTAGCAGCTCCATATTTTACACCCTTTTCCCAGTATATCTTATTTTCCTCCTCTGCACATTTCCAAACCACCGCAGCCTTACCGGTCTAACTTTGTCTCCAAACCGCTCAACCCCAGCTGTCCCTCTGACATAGTCAGTTCTAATCTTTTTCCATCCTGGACACTCCCAACATAAAAAACTTACCATCTTCAACTCTGACAACTCCATCTCGGCATCTCGTCTTTTCCTCCGTGCCACAGTCATAAAACAATACATCAGAGCAGTTCTCACCACCGTCCTGTAAAGCTTGCCTTTCACACCTGCTGCTATCCTGGTGTCACAATCACCCCTTTATTTGGTCTCCACCCACATCTTCCCTTCAAAGTACTCCTTCCCTTGTTAGCACATTACCATTTCCACCCTTAATGACTTTAAACTGCTGTCCATCCTTTCCAGCTTCATCTCTCTGCCATACCAATTGGTACAAGTCCCTTTCTCCATGCTTAGTGTCAAGGCTCACCTTGAACTCACTATAAGGCTTTTCCTTTGCCATTGGTCTAGCACCCCTAGCATTCTTATTTACACGACAACATTACTTTTTCTTTTCCTTTGAATGCTTCCCTGAAGTGATGACACAAAGCCTTGAAAAGTGAGTATAATGAGTAAAGTCATAGACATAATGAGACAAAACCAATGGACTGGCTACAGAACCTGCTGGTGGGCTGCTCGGGGATGTGCAAAGGGTCACTGGAGAATGCGGGTATCGATCCCGCTACCTCTCGCATGCGAAGCGAGCGCTCTCCCATTTGAGCTAATTCCCCTTTGTCGGTTGGGGATTGTAGCTTCATCTTGTCATATGGACCTTTAACTCCGGCGGATCTAAAAAGGACGCCTCGCCTTCATTGGTTTCTGGGCATGCCAACTACAACAAGACCCCGTGGTAGAATCACTGCGCATACGAGACATTAAGGACCAACTCTAGTCTGGGCACTACACATTATGCTGGGAGACTGTCACCGTTTGTGGAAGCACCTTTCAGCTGCTTCTGGAGAAAAAGAGATGTCAGACTGGACTGGGGGCATTGCTGCGTGACTCTTGGCTGCCATCGGCCAGTATTGTGAAGGTAAGAGGGGAGACAATCACCTCAGATGGACAAACACTGATGAGGTTTAAAGCCAGCGTTAGCCTGACAGTACCTGAAAGGTACTCAGAGGAGACGTGCAAATAAACATTTGCCAAAGGAAGCCACATGCGTTCGTTTGGAGCACTGACTATTCTGGAAACAAAGTATCTTTTGGCCATTGTATTAGCAGACCATTCTCTTTAACGTGACCTGTGCAACAAGACCACATGGTGAACTATAGGGAGTACTGAGCCAAAGAAGAGCTGAGGCATTGCATCATGCCTACTTTGGCAGCCAATCTCACAACATGCATTAAGATAAGTAGAAAGAGGACTCGACGAGGATGGGATTCGAACCCACGCGTGCAGAGCACAATGGATTAGCAGTCCATCACCTTAACCTCTCGGCCACCTCATCTCGTGGCTGCAGCTTCTTTGCCAGCAGAATTGGGAATTTATTCTGTGACCATGTAGTCTAGATGGACAAAATGCGAGCTGAGCGCTAGTGTATCGACGCAGGGAAATCTACTCCAGATCCCCCACGAGGGGCTGCGTAACACTTTGGTAGAAGCCTGGAGTGATGCTGGCTTCTTCTTTGAGCCTGTTCTTCTTGGGGGTTGCCAGAGTGGATCATCTGCCTCCATCTCACCCTGCCCCTAGCATTCTCCTCTGTCACAGGAACCCTCTTCATGTCCTCCTCAACTAGATCCATGAACTTTCTCTTCTGTATTTTTCTTTTCCTCCTGCCTAGCAGCTCCATATTTTACACCCTTTTCCCAGTATATCTTATTTTCCTCCTCTGCACATTTCCAAACCACCGCAGCCTTACCGGTCTAACTTTGTCTCCAAACCGCTCAACCCCAGCTGTCCCTCAGACATAGTCAGTTCTAATCTTTTTCCATCCTGGACACTCCCAACATAAAAAAACTTACCATCTTCAACTCTGACAACTCCATCTCGGCCTCTCGTCTTTTCCTCCGTGCCACAGTCATAAAACAATACATCAGAGCAGTTCTCACCACCGTCCTGTAAAGCTTGCCTTTCACACCTGCTGCTATCCTGGTGTCACAATCACCCCTTTATTTGGTCTCCACCCACATCTTCCCTTCAAAGTACTCCTTCCCTTGTTAGCACATTACCATTTCCACCCTTAATGACTTTAAACTGCTGTCCATCCTTTCCAGCTTCATCTCTCTGCCATACCAATTGGTACAAGTCCCTTTCTCCATGCTTAGTGTCAAGGCTCACCTTGAACTCACTATAAGGCTTTTCCTTTGCCATTGGTCTAGCACCCCTAGCATTCTTATTTACACGACAGCATTACTTTTTCTTTTCCTTCCTTTTCCTTTGAATGCTTCCCTGAAGTGATGACACAAAGCCTTGAAAAGTGAGTATAATGAGTAAAGTCATAGACATAATGAGACAAAACCAATGGATTGGATGCAGAATTTGCTGGTGGGCATCTCGGGGATGTGCAAAGGGTCACTGGAGAATGCGGGTATCGATCCCGCTACCTCTCGCATGCTAAGCGAGCGCTCTCCCATTTGAGCTAATTCCCCTTTGACGGTTGGGGATTGTAGCTTCATCTTGTCATATGGACCTTTAACTCCGGCGGATCTAAAAAGGACGCCTCGCCTTCATGGGTTTCTGGGCATGCCAACTACAACAAGACCCCGTGGTAGAATCACTGCGCATACGAGACATTAAGGACCAACTCTAGTCTGGGCACTACACATTATGCTGGGAGACTGTCACCGTTTGTGGAAGCACCTTTCAGCTGCTTCTGGAGAAAAAGAGATGTCAGACTGGACTGGGGGCATTGCTGCGTGACTCTTGGCTGCCATGGGCCAGTATTGTGAAGGTAAGAGGGGAGACAATCACCTCAGATGGACAAACACTGATGAGGTTTAAAGCCAGCGTTAACCTGACAGTACCTGAAAGGTACTCAGAGGAGACGTGCAAATAAACATTTGCCAAAGGAAGCCACATGCGTTCGTTTGGAGCACTGACTATTCTGGAAACAAAGTATCTTTTGGCCATTGTATTAGCAGACCATTCTCTTTAACGTGACCTGTGCAACAAGACCACATGGTGAACTATAGGGAGTACTGAGCCAAAGAAGAGCTGAGGCATTGCATCATGCCTACTTTGGCAGCCAATCTCACAACATGCAATAAGATAAGTAGAAAGAGGACTCGATGAGGATGGGATTCGAACCCACGCGTGCAGAGCACAATGGATTAGCAGTCCATCGCCTTAACCTCTCGGCCACCTCATCTCTTTTCTGCAGTTTGTTTTCCAGCAGAATTGGGAATTTATTCTGTGACCATGTAGTCTGGATGGACAAAATGCGAGCTGAGCGCTAGTGTATCGACGCAGGGAAATCTACTCCAGATCCCCCACGAGGGGCTGCGTAACACTTTGGTAGAAGCCTGGAGTGATGCTGGCTTCTTCTTTGAGCCTGTTCTTCTTGGGGGTTGCCAGAGTGGATCATCTGCCTCCATCTCACCCTGCCCCTAGCATTCTCCTCTGTCACAGCAACCCTCTTCATGTCCTCCTCAACTAGATCCATGAACTTTCTCTTCTGTATTTTTCTTTTCCTCCTGCCTAGCAGCTCCATATTTTACACCCTTTTCCCAGTATATCTTATTTTCCTCCTCTGCACATTTCCAAACCACCGCAGCCTTACCGGTCTAACTTTGTCTCCAAACCGCTCAACCGCAGCTGTCCCTCTGACATAGTCAGTTCTAATCTTTTTCCATCCTGGACACTCCCAACATAAAAAACTTACCATCTTCAACTCTGACAACTCCATCTCGGCCTCTCGTCTTTTCCTCCGTGCCACAGTCATAAAACAATACATCAGAGCAGTTCTCACCACCGTGCTGTAAAGCTTGCCTTTCACACCTGCTGCTATCCTGGTGTCACAATCACCCCTTTATTTGGTCTCCACCCACATCTTCCCTTCAAAGTACTCCTTCCCTTGTTAGCACATTACCATTTCCACCCTTAATGACTTTAAACTGCTGTCCATCCTTTCCAGCTTCATCTCTCTGCCATACCAATTGGTACAAGTCCCTTTCTCCATGCTTAGTGTCAAGGCTAAACTTGAACTCACTATAAGGCTTTTCCTTTGCCATTGGTCTAGCACCCCTAGCATTCTTATTTACACGACAGCATTACTTTTTCTTTTCCTTCCTTTTCCTTTGAATGCTTCCCTGAAGTGATGACACAAAGCCTTGAAAAGTGAGTATAATGAGTAAAGTCATAGACATAATGAGACAAAACCAATGGATTGGATGCAGAATTTGCTGGTGGGCATCTCGGGGATGTGCAAAGGGTCACTGGAGAATGCGGGTATCGATCCCGCTACCTCTCGCATGCTAAGCGAGCGCTCTCCCATTTGAGCTAATTCCCCTTTGACGGTTGGGGATTGTAGCTTCATCTTGTCATATGGACCTTTAACTCCGGCGGATCTAAAAAGGACGCCTCGCCTTCATTGGTTTCTGGGCATGCCAACTACAACAAGACCCCGTGGTAGAATCACTGCGCATACGAGACATTAAGGACCAACTCTAGTCTGGGCACTACACATTATGCTGGGAGACTGTCACCGTTTGTGGAAGCACCTTTCAGCTGCTTCTGGAGAAAAAGAGATGTCAGACTGGACTGGGGGCATTGCTGCGTGACTCTTGGCTGCCATCGGCCAGTATTGTGAAGGTAAGAGGGGAGACAATCACCTCAGATGGACAAACACTGATGAGGTTTAAAGCCAGCGTTAACCTGACAGTACCTGAAAGGTACTCAGAGGAGACGTGCAAATAAACATTTGCCAAAGGAAGCCACATGCGTTCGTTTGGAGTACTGACTATTCTGGAAACAAAGTATCTTTTGGCCATTGTATTAGCAGACCATTCTCTTTAACGTGACCTGTGCAACAAGACCACATGGTGAACTATAGGGAGTACTGAGCCAAAGAAGAGCTGAGGCATTGCATCATGCCTACTTTGGCAGCCAATCTCACAACATGCATTAAGATAAGTAGAAAGAGGACTCGACGAGGATGGGATTCGAACCCACGCGTGCAGAGCACAATGGATTAGCAGTCCATCGCCTTAACCTCTCGGCCACCTCATCTCATTGCTGCAGGTTCTTTGCCAGCAGAATTGGGAATTTATTCTGTGACCATGTAGTCTGGATGGACAAAATGCGAGCTGAGCGCTAGTGTATCGACGCAGGGAAATCTACTCCAGATCCCCCACGAGGGGCTGCGTAACACTTTGGTAGAAGCCTGGAGTGATGCTGGCTTCTTCTTTGAGCCTGTTCTTCTTGGGGGTTGCCAGAGTGGATCATCTGCCTCCATCTCACCCTGCCCCTAGCATTCTCCTCTGTCACAGCAACCCTCTTCATGTCCTCCTCAACTAGATCCATGAACTTTCTCTTCTGTATTTTTCTTTTCCTCCTGCCTAGCAGCTCCATATTTTACACCCTTTTCCCAGTATATCTTATTTTCCTCCTCTGCACATTTCCAAACCACCGCAGCCTTACCGGTCTAACTTTGTCTCCAAACCGCTCAACCCCAGCTGTCCCTCTGACATAGTCAGTTCTAATCTTTTTCCATCCTGGACACTCCCAACATAAAAAAACTTACCATCTTCAACTCTGACAACTCCATCTCGGCCTCTCGTCTTTTCCTCCGTGCCACAGTCATAAAACAATACATCAGAGCAGTTCTCACCACCGTCCTGTAAAGCTTGCCTTTCACACCTGCTGCTATCCTGGTGTCACAATCACCCCTTTATTTGGTCTCCACCCACATCTTCCCTTCAAAGTACTCCTTCCCTTGTTAGCACATTACCATTTCCACCCTTAATGACTTTAAACTGCTGTCCATCCTTTCCAGCTTCATCTCTCTGCCATACCAATTGGTACAAGTCCCTTTCTCCATGCTTAGTGTCAAGGCTCACCTTGAACTCACTATAAGGCTTTTCCTTTGCCATTGGTCTAGCACCCCTAGCATTCTTATTTACACGACAACATTACTTTTTCTTTTCCTTTGAATGCTTCCCTGAAGTGATGACACAAAGCCTTGAAAAGTGAGTATAATGAGTAAAGTCATAGACATAATGAGACAAAACCAATGGATTGGATGCAGAATTTGCTGGTGGGCATCTCGGGGATGTGCAAAGGGTCACTGGAGAATGCGGGTATCGATCCCGCTACCTCTCGCATGCTAAGCGAGCGCTCTCCCATTTGAGCTAATTCCCCTTTGTCGGTTGGGGATTGTAGCTTCATCTTGTCATATGGACCTTTAACTCCGGCGGATCTAAAAAGGACGCCTCGCCTTCATGGGTTTCTGGGCATGCCAACTACAACAAGACCCCGTGGTAGAATCACTGCGCATACGAGACATTAAGGACCAACTCTAGTCTGGGCACTACACATTATGCTGGGAGACTGTCACCGTTTGTGGAAGCACCTTTCAGCTGCTTCTGGAGAAAAAGAGATGTCAGACTGGACTGGGGGCATTGCTGCGTGACTCTTGGCTGCCATCGGCCAGTATTGTGAAGGTAAGAGGGGAGACAATCACCTCAGATGGACAAACACTGATGAGGTTTAAAGCCAGCGTTAACCTGACAGTACCTGAAAGGTACTCAGAGGAGACGTGCAAATAAACATTTGCCAAAGGAAGCCACATGCGTTCGTTTGGAGCACTGACTATTCTGGAAACAAAGTATCTTTTGGCCATTGTATTAGCAGACCATTCTCTTTAACGTGACCTGTGCAACAAGACCACATGGTGAACTATAGGGAGTACTGAGCCAAAGAAGAGCTGAGGCATTGCATCATGCCTACTTTGGCAGCCAATCTCACAACATGCATTAAGATAAGTAGAAAGAGGACTCGACGAGGATGGGATTCGAACCCACGCGTGCAGAGCACAATGGATTAGCAGTCCATCGCCTTAACCTCTCGGCCACCTCATCTCGTGGCTGCAGTTTCTTTGCCAGCAGAATTGGGAATTTATTCTGTGACCATGTAGTCTAGATGGACAAAATGCGAGCTGAGCGCTAGTGTATCGACGCAGGGAAATCTACTCCAGATCCCCCACGAGGGGCTGCGTAACACTTTGGTAGAAGCCTGGAGTGATGCTGGCTTCTTCTTTGAGCCTGTTCTTCTTGGGGGTTGCCAGAGTGGATCATCTGCCTCCATCTCACCCTGCCCCTAGCATTCTCCTCTGTCACAGCAACCCTCTTCATGTCCTCCTCAACTAGATCCATGAACTTTCTCTTCTGTATTTTTCTTTTCCTCCTGCCTAGCAGCTCCATATTTTACACCCTTTTCCCAGTATATCTTATTTTCCTCCTCTGCACATTTCCAAACCACCGCAGCCTTACCGGTCTAACTTTGTCTCCAAACCGCTCAACCCCAGCTGTCCCTCTGACATAGTCAGTTCTAATCTTTTTCCATCCTGGACACTCCCAACATAAAAAACTTACCATCTTCAACTCTGACAACTCCATCTCGGCCTCTCGTCTTTTCCTCCGTGCCACAGTCATAAAACAATACATCAGAGCAGTTCTCACCACCGTCCTGTAAAGCTTGCCTTTCACACCTGCTGCTATCCTGGTGTCACAAATCACCCCTTTATTTGGTCTCCACCCACATCTTCCCTTCAAAGTACTCCTTCCCTTGTTAGCACATTACCATTTCCACCCTTAATGACTTTAAACTGCTGTCCATCCTTTCCAGCTTCATCTCTCTGCCATACCAATTGGTACAAGTCCCTTTCTCCATGCTTAGTGTCAAGGCTCACCTTGAACTCACTATAAGGCTTTTCCTTTGCCATTGGTCTAGCACCCCTAGCATTCTTATTTACACGACAACATTACTTTTTCTTTTCCTTCCTTTTCCTTTGAATGCTTCCCTGAAGTGATGACACAAAGCCTTGAAAAGTGAGTATAATGAGTAAAGTCATAGACATAATGAGACAAAACCAATGGATTGGATGCAGAATTTGCTGGTGGGCATCTCGGGGATGTGCAAAGGGTCACTGGAGAATGCGGGTATCGATCCCGCTACCTCTCGCATGCTAAGCGAGCGCTCTCCCATTTGAGCTAATTCCCCTTTGACGGTTGGGGATTGTAGCTTCATCTTGTCATATGGACCTTTAACTCCGGCGGATCTAAAAAGGACGCCTCGCCTTCATTGGTTTCTGGGCATGCCAACTACAACAAGACCCCGTGGTAGAATCACTGCGCATACGAGACATTAAGGACCAACTCTAGTCTGGGCACTACACATTATGCTGGGAGACTGTCACCGTTTGTGGAAGCACCTTTCAGCTGCTTCTGGAGAAAAAGAGATGTCAGACTGGACTGGGGGCATTGCTGCGTGACTCTTGGCTGCCATGGGCCAGTATTGTGAAGGTAAGAGGGGAGACAATCACCTCAGATGGACAAACACTGATGAGGTTTAAAGCCAGCGTTAACCTGACAGTACCTGAAAGGTACTCAGAGGAGACGTGCAAATAAACATTTGCCAAAGGAAGCCACATGCGTTCGTTTGGAGTACTGACTATTCTGGAAACAAAGTATCTTTTGGCCATTGTATTAGCAGACCATTCTCTTTAACGTGACCTGTGCAACAAGACCACATGGTGAACTATAGGGAGTACTGAGCCAAAGAAGAGCTGAGGTATTGCATCATGCCTACTTTGGCAGCCAATCTCACAACATGCATTAAGATAAGTAGAAAGAGGACTCGACGAGGATGGGATTCGAACCCACGCGTGCAGAGCACAATGGATTAGCAGTCCACCGCCTTAACCTCTCGGCCACCTCATCTCGTGGCTGCAGTTTCTTTGCCAGCAGAATTGGGAATTTATTCTGTGACCATGTAGTCTGGATGGACAAAATGCGAGCTGAGCGCTAGTGTATCGACGCAGGGAAATCTACTCCAGATCCCCCACGAGGGGCTGCGTAACACTTTGGTAGAAGCCTGGAGTGATGCTGGCTTCTTCTTTGAGCCTGTTCTTCTTGGGGGTTGCCAGAGTGGATCATCTGCCTCCATCTCACCCTGCCCCTAGCATTCTCCTCTGTCACAGCAACCCTCTTCATGTCCTCCTCAACTAGATCCATGAACTTTCTCTTCTGTATTTTTCTTTTCCTCCTGCCTAGCAGCTCCATATTTTACACCCTTTTCCCAGTATATCTTATTTTCCTCCTCTGCACATTTCCAAACCACCGCAGCCTTACCGGTCTAACTTTGTCTCCAAACCGCTCAACCCCAGCTGTCCCTCTGACATAGTCAGTTCTAATCTTTTTCCATCCTGGACACTCCCAACATAAAAAAACTTACCATCTTCAACTCTGACAACTCCATCTCGGCCTCTCGTCTTTTCCTCCGTGCCACAGTCATAAAACAATACATCAGAGCAGTTCTCACCACCGTCCTGTAAAGCTTGCCTTTCACACCTGCTGCTATCCTGGTGTCACAAATCACCCCTTTATTTGGTCTCCACCCACATCTTCCCTTCAAAGTACTCCTTCCCTTGTTAGCACATTACCATTTCCACCCTTAATGACTTTAAACTGCTGTCCATCCTTTCCAGCTTCATCTCTCTGCCATACCAATTGGTACAAGTCCCTTTCTCCATGCTTAGTGTCAAGGCTCACCTTGAACTCACTATAAGGCTTTTCCTTTGCCATTGGTCTAGCACCCCTAGCATTCTTATTTACACGACAACATTACTTTTTCTTTTCCTTTGAATGCTTCCCTGAAGTGATGACACAAAGCCTTGAAAAGTGAGAATAATGAGTAAATTCATAGACATAATGAGACAAAACCAATGGACTGGCTACAGAACCTGCTGGTGGGCTGCTCGGGGATGTGCAAAGGGTCACTGGAGAATGCGGGTATCGATCCCGCTACCTCTCGCATGCTAAGCGAGCGCTCTCCCATTTGAGCTAATTCCCCTTTGTCGGTTGGGGATTGTAGTTTCATCTTGTCATATGGACCTTTAACTCCGGCGGATCTAAAAAGGACGCCTCGCCTTCATGGGTTTCTGGGCATGCCAACTACAACAAGACCCCGTGGTAGAATCACTGCGCATACGAGACATTAAGGACCAACTCTAGTCTGGGCACTACACATTATGCTGGGAGACTGTCACCGTTTGTGGAAGCACCTTTCAGCTGCTTCTGGAGGAGATAGAATCTATAATAGGGAACTCAAAACTGGATTATAGATAGCATCTATAATCCAGTTTTGAGTTCCCTCCCCAGACGCCTTAACGCCCACTCATATCCTGGGCCATCTGACCTCAGGAATTCGCATGATAAGGTGGGGCCAAGTTTCACAAAGAGCTCACCCGAAACTCTGGCTGATTGGGACCCACACCCAGTTTCACACCTTGGCTCAGCCGATTAGAGGATCATCGGGGGGTCCTTTTGTCCCTCTGCGGGGGGATACTCCCACTAGGTTTAAATCTGGGACTCTCCACCATTTGACCTTAGAACTGAAGAAGCTTCTCCGATGAGAGGTGAAATGTCTTCAAGCAACTTTAAGAAGTCCAGATGCTTTTCTTAGCAAGCTCCTTTGACTACGATGACCTGGATGACTGAGAACCTTCACAGACATATTACTATGCTGATGTTTGTTCTTCAGATAGTTAAGGGATGTTTTTGAGTTATCAGAGGTACAGGACTACACTTGTGATTGCTCATAGCACAGTCTGTTTATTTATGTATAATAAGTTAGAAGAAATAGTCAAAGCTAGCTCGAATAACCTGCTGAAAACTCTCCAATCCTTTTCCTTCACACGCGACAGATACATTTATCAAAATTACATCATTTGACATCAAAATACATATTCAGACATTGAAATCTGAGTAGTTATTTTTAAATACCAAAGATTTCCAACAAACATGGCTTTAACGTTACAGTATGCTTGTATGCTTGGCTTCCTTTTTTTTTTTAAACGTAAGTGCAGAAAGTTCAGAAGAGTTCATGTTTATAGTTTGTTTTAGATTTGAATACAGAAACTGAGAGTCTCTTTCTCTCCTCTTTGCTGTACGTCCCTGTTGTTATTGGGCTCCACCCGCCTGTGGAGGAGAACCTTCGCTGTCTTCATCCCAAGACGAGGACGTGAACCCAGCAGGAGCAGAGATAGAGTGGGGTGCCGTGGTGTGGCCGAGCCCTTGATAGCGCCCACTTGATGAAGGGGAGGTGGGCATCGATGTGGCTGCCACGGTGATGGGGTCCTGCGAGGTGGCTGCGAGGAGGCCGGTGTGCTCAGTGTGCTCGGGTCGAGCCGCAGCACCGAAATACATCTTGTTGGGACGACCCAGGAACGTCCGACCTGAGCGGGGAGGGAGGAAACAAACATGTAACAGCTGCAGTGTCTTTTTTCCCTTTTTCTACACTCAAAATTACAGTTTTTCTCAGTCGCTTTGGTGCGTTTCTCAGATCAGAATTGAAATTCTCATAACTATTAGTTCAACCTCCACAACACTCAGTCATTTGTGCACATCATAGTAGCAATTTCTCCTCTCTCTGAACAAACTGCAAATGATTTTGGACATGAATCAGTTGCTTCCATACATTTCCCTGCTGCTTTCTGACATTTCCATTTGCTTATGTCATGTCAGTCAAAAGTAATCATACCTATGGATGCTGAATAGTCGTTCCCAATAAAACTAATAGTCATACATCCATTGCTTGAGTCATCACACACAAAATTGTTGAACTAGTTATCACATGCCAAATATTGGCCATCTGTCAAGCAAATCCTATACCTTTCTGTATCATTTTTCCTGGAAATGTCTCCGAAATCGAACAATTGATCTCAGGTGAATTACAGCTGTCACTCATGAGGAGGCGTGTGAAAGTTTAGTTGTAACCAATGACAAACAACTTGTTCACTGTCAATTATGGATGAATCCTGTGAATCCCCAATTGGCAAGCATATATAAACTGCGCAGGAGCTAGTGTGTACCATCTACACTTCTGTGACACAAAATGGAAGATCAGCACTGTGGAAGAGGGGTGAGGATGCGGGGAGGAAGGGGAAGGGGAAGAGGGAGAAGAGGCAGATATAGGCGGATTCCTAATGAAATAAGGGCTACAATTGTGGACCATGTTGTCAATCACGGCCTCACCATGGAAGAGGCTGGTCGAAGGGTGCAACCCAATATTGGAAGAACTACTGTCAGTTCAATCATTCAAACATTCCGTAGGGAAAACAGGTATGCAAACAGTAATACACTGTACTGTACTGTGCCATCTCAGACACATCACATGTTACTGTACTGTATTTGCAATTTCACAAAAAGTTCACTCTGCACCACATAGGATTGTAAGACAACCTCGCGGAGGCGGAAGAGGGCCCCTTTTTACCCCACAGCAAGAAGAAGCCATTTGTGCAATGGTCATTGCAAACAATGCAATAAAGCTGAGAGACATACAAAGCGCTGTCATAGAGAATTACACGGTATTTGGCCATATTGAATCTGTTTCAATTTCAACAATTGACAGAGTACTCAAGAAAAATGAAATCCACATGAAGCAATTGTATAAAGTGCCATTTGAACGAAACAGTGACAGGGTGAAGGAGATCCGTCACCAGTATGTGCAGGTAAAGCTGGTCTTCTATGTTCTGCACTGCAAACTGTTTTACAGTACTTCGTAGTTTCATGCAGTACACTTGCAATTCCACAGCACATACTCTACAATGTGTTTTACCAAATGCATGCATTACTGTTTGTTACTGTACACAGGCATATTGTGACATTGCATTTCTGTCTCTCTCTAAAGCGTGTACTGGAGCTGGAAGCCAGGGAAACACTGCACACATTCATATATGTTGATGAGGCAGATTTCAATCTGGCCAAAGGCAGAAGGCGTGGAAGAAATCGCATCGGACAGAGGGCAACCACTGAAGTCCCTGGTCAGCGTGGAGGGAATATTACCATGTGTGCAGCCATCTCAGACAACGGCGTCCTCACCCATGTCCCCCTTCTTGGTCCATACAATACCCAACATCTCCTGACATTTTTAGACACTCTTTACAGGGACCTAGTCCCTGAGAATGAGAGAGGTGGAGGCCAACTCAGCAAGTATGTTGTTGTCTGGGATAATGTCCGTTTTCACCACTCCCATCAGGTCAGAGAGTGGTTTGCAGCACATGACAGAATTCTGGTTGAATATCTCCCTCCATATTCCCCATTCCTTAATCCAATAGAGGAGTTTTTCTCTGCCTGGAGGTGGAAAGTTTATGACCGGCATCCACATGAGCAAATGGCCCTGCTAGCAGCCATGAATGCAGCATGTGACGACATCACAGCAGGGTCCTGCAGAGGATGGATTCGCCACTCCAGGAGATACTTTCCTCGCTGCAGATGATGTAGATGAAAATATGTGGCCAGACAGACAGGAACGTCTGGATGTGCCAGAATGATTTACTGTACTGTTACATGTGCTGTTTATTGTTCACATTAGTGCACAGCTCTACTAAATGGGTGATTTTATGTTTACATGTATTCTACAGTGAACAAGTGACTGTAGCATATTTTTCTTTTGCACAATTCTGTAGGATTACAAACACTTCTACACAATGGAAGTGTGAAACGTACGTATTCAGTGTCTCAGTTACTCCCAAGACTCCCATAACATCTACAGTGACTTAAATGCACATTTCAGATGGCTGTACAGGTAGGCCATAGTGCTGTCGTCAGCATTTTCAGGTGTCACCAATTGTTTTTGCAATGGGAAACACTGAAATTATAAACTGTCATAGTGGAAACATGACAATGCCATTTGACTATCTTGTTCATAAAGATGGTGTCAAGACTTTTCATTTTGATGGCACTGACAGTTTCATTGACATGGATACTTGCTTTTGAGGTATGGATAATCAATTCTGTGCATGTGATGTGCTTTTGCAGGCTATCCACTAGGTTTTGCAGTTTGCACTAATTGTTTTGGGAAATGCACTAACTGCTGTGCAAATGTTAATGGTGTTCTGAGAAACGCACCAAAGCAACTGAGAAAAACTGTAAGAACATCTAAAACAGAGAGAACAGTAGCACCAAAAGCAGTTTAGCCCCATTTCCAATCACTGATGTGTTCCTCAACAAACTGCTTCAGTGTCATTTCCACATACTGTGATGATTTCTGAGTCAGACACTCACCAACATGGCGGACCTGCTCACTGACATCAGCTCTGATATCAGAGAAATCCCACATGGCCAAAAAGCTGTCAAAACACGACCCCTCCTCTGCTTCCTGATGGACAGAAACAGATAGACAGATAGATAGATAGATAGATAGATAGATAGATAGATAGATAGATAGATAGATAGATAGATAGATAGATAGATAGATAGATAGATAGATAGATAGATAGATAGATAGATAGATAGATAGATAGATAGATAGATAGATAGATAGATAGATAGATAGATAGATAGATAGATAAGGTTACCTGTACATAGGGCTTGTAGGTGAAGGTATAGTGGTGAGCGATGGCAGCCAGAAACATCTCTATGCAGATGATGAAGTCCTATATGAGTAAAAACTCAGTTATCTTTCAGAATAGAAACAGCAGCGTAAAATGTGTTTAACTGTTTTAAAAAAAAATTGATTTCCTTATTTTGTGCCTTGTGTTTTTGTGTGCCTCTTGCAGTCATTTCACCTTAAGAAGTCAGTTTTTCTGATGTTTCATCCTGTTTCATTTTAGCTGTTCCATCAATTCATGCAGAAAGACCAGAAATATATACAAATTTGTACTGAATGGTTTACTTTTCCATCATCTTTTGTGTTGGTTTGATTCCAGATGTGAGAGTCAGAGTTCTGTCTGATATCAGGCAGCTTTTCTGTCATATTTCGAGGATGTACCTGTTTAAATCCCTCCCTGCTGCTCAGTCTTCTTCTTCTTCTTCCTGGACCCTCAAAGTTTTCAGTGTACCTTACTGTTTTCACAAAGTGCCTTAGGAAACACTGCACTGCTGCTGAGTGTGATCCTAATATCACACTAATGATGTTTACAGTACTTCATTTCACCTAATTCTCCATATTATTTTGTGACTTTGCTTCTGTTTTTGGTGTGATACTTCATTTTTTGCATTTTTAGTTCAACTCCTTGATGTTTGGGCTATTGTTGGTTTCTTGCCAGTTTTTCTGCAGCACCCATCAGCAAGTGTCATTAAAGTCCTCTTTTTATTCTGCTACTCAGTTTTCATGCTTTATCTGAACACTGTGGCATTTATTTTCATCGCTTTTACTGTTTTTAGTTCATTTGTCTTCTAATCTGTACAGAAAGCTGAACGTTGCTAAATTTTAATCTCTGCTAAAAGTCCAGGAAATCTCACCTGTTATCTAAACATGAAGACAAATAAATCAAAGGTCAGCTGACTGATGCAGCAGTATGATCTGTACCTGCAGACCAGTAGCCACGGCCTCCACGCTGTCCCAGTCCCAGGTGTGTTTGTCAGAGATCACACCAACCTTCACCAGCAGTGCTATTAAAACCGCCTGCCTGGAGACAAAATGAATGTATCAGCACTGCATCTGTTTAAAGGGAAAAATGAAACGGCTCAAAACCCAAAGCTATTACAATCACACTCCCATTCTTACCAGAAGGAGACGAACACGACCAGTTTGACACAGAGGAACTTCCCCACAGGCCTGATGGGCATCAGCTCCTCCCTGAGAGCTCGATAGAGCAACACCAGACAATACATGGCAAACTGCAGATAAAGAAACAAAAATATAATTTTGGAATTTTACTTGATCTCTTGTTCACAGAAATCATAGATTTTAAATTTAGTATTAACTGAGATAACCTAAAAAAAAAAGCCTCAGCGATCAGTTTTCACTTTTTCTGAAGGATACTGGCTTAAAAAAAACTGTGTAAAGGTTAAACAGGGTTCAGGTAAGTTTCGGGCTGGGGGCTAATGTTTGTACTACATGCTCTGATGTAATGCAGTCTCATACCAGATGTTCAAATACAAAAAACCCCACAATAATCCAGATGTAACCAGGTGTGCTAACAACCAGAAACAGGTGTATTTGACACACTGGGAATGCGAAACTGCTGCTCTGTGATGATGACGCTGAGTCTTTACCAGCTGTGATATGTTGTTGATTATGACCAGGTAGGACCAGGCGTTTCTGAAGCTGAAGTTTGCTTCATCATAAACCCCACAGAGCTGACAGATGCTGCACACAAAAGCAATCAGTCACTTTAGCAGGTCACAAACTTCACTGTTTTTTCAGTTTGCTCTCAGATTACAAAACATATGAAAACATCTACACTTTCCCAAACTGAGGTAGAAAAATAAAGAAAATGGTGTACAGTACTCTACTGTTCCATGTGGATATCGCTGTGAATACATACGTGGGAAAAACAAGTTACTGTAAATTTTTACAGTAGAAAAAACGGCTTTTATTTTCATTTTCAGTCAAGTCAGAGGTGATTTTCATTCTGTTTTTTTTTTAAATATTACTGATTTTGAACATTATTTTCTAGTTCAAGTAAAAATATCAACACAGTGATGTTTATAAAATAATATATAATGAAAACATTTTGTTTCACTTATAAATCAAAACTGTTGAATGAGGTTTGAATAAAAATGTCATGGTTGCTAACAGCAGGATTCTGTACAGCCTTAACAAGCAGAAGATCAGTGAAAACGCAGTAAAGAAAATACTTTCTGTTAGGCTCATGTGATGAGCACAGCTCTGAGTAAAGGTCTGTTTGGACCACAGGAGAGTTTTAGGTGATAAAATGGGCCACGGCTGCTCTAAGTAGGTTAGCAGTGATTGAATTATCACACTAAACACAAGGAGAGGTTTCATCCTGCATTACTAATCATGTTGGAAAAAATAGATATATTTCAACAGCTAACAGAAAGACTACAGCCAATAGCTGGAATCAACATCAAGTATTACTGCTACAGTTACAAACATTAGGCTATAAAACATTACAGTTATAGCACAAAACTCACAGCGCTATCACTGTGGTAACTGGTCTGACCACAGTGTACTGCAGGACTCCCAGCTTACACCTGAACAGCAGCACCCTGACAGAGAGAGAAAAAACTTAACATGCATCCATTCATCACACACTTTGAACTCCCTCTCTGTGACCTCCCTTCTTCTTACTCTCCCATGGGCCATGGTGGGCAGCAGCACAGCGGGGGCAGATGTGGCTGCTGCTGCTGGACCTCCAGCATGAGCACCAGGCTGGGGTACTGGTTACTCAGGAAGTTCAGCAGGAAAACCAGGAAGTTGTAAATGACGTAGGCCTCGTAGCACTCCCTGCACGTGTCCACGTAGATGGCCAGGTTGGGATATCGCAGGGCCAGCCACTGAAAGACGTTCAACAAGCAGAAATCATAAAGGTCACATGAGGGAAAGAATTTAATGAATTTCATTAAGTGTAAAAGAGTTATAAACACGGCAAAGGAAGAAAATACTGAAGGGTCTGTGTCGCTGGATGTCTGTGTTCGTTTGTGTGTAACAATGACTCACACTGTCCAAACTGTAGATCGGCACCATCCACAGTATCCTGTTGAAAAGAGACAGAGCAAGCTAACTTTAGCTCATAAGTTAGCACTCCACTAAACATCACACAGCCACTTATAGTCCCAAAAACAACATGGCAACAACCATAATGCTAAAGTTAACGCTTCAGAACAAGAGATTAAAAAATAGTGGGTGAAGTCAAAGTGGCTACATCCAACGTTTATATGCAGTCTGTGTAAGTTATGCCACATAGTCCAACCACTGCAAGCTCTGGAGACCAGCAGCTCTGCTCAGAGTTGTTCTTATCATTTTTTTTCAAACTCCTGTTTGACTAAAAAAATCTTAATATAGTGTGGAGTAAGTAATTCTAACAATTTCACATCTACTGATACATTTGGATTTAGACTTTTATTTTGAAAGGTAGACTCATAAATGTTCCAAGTTTGTTTTAATTAAAAATCAAATGCTGAGGCAGGTTTATCTTGCTGTAATCATCCCTGCTGCTCACATTGGCCTTTCTGAAGTGTTCCCAGCATAACAGATGGAGGAAAACATCCTCAGAGCTTCACTGCTGAAGCTAATTTTAGACTTTTCAAATTAGATTAAATTTAATAGCTACCAACAAGAGTAGGCTTTTAGGCACAAAATACCCACTTTCTGCTTTTTCCTTCAACTTCAGCATCCAGCTTGAAATCTGCAGCTTATTTCATTTTTACACCTGACGCCTCGTTGCTGACGTCAAATACAACAGTCCTAAAGTCAGACTCTGTCAGACCTGCTTCAGTGTATCTGTGGAGATATTTAGAGTGTTTGAAGACAGAACTGAAGTGCATGTGTGTGTGTGTGTGTTTACCTGATGATGGGCTTCTGCAGCTCAGGCTGTGTGTAGTGCACCATGTGCTGCAGGATCCCCCACAGCGAGATCGGGATGGTCAGAAACACAAAGATGCCAGCGATGAACCAGGCTTTACTGTGAGTGCCGACCTGCACGCAGACACAGACCGCAGGCTTTAAAGTGTATCCAACATCCTTCCTGCAACATCACAGTTAGTCACTGCAGGACTGTTGTGTTTTTTTGTGCAGTGAGAACACTGCATAAATAAAACTCCACCCTTTTTATACATTAAAGATAAAAAACAGATAAACTACTAAAGATGAGTCCATCTTTTATATACAGTCTGCTTATTACAGCATGAACAGGGGGCTACGAGATCATGCGACTATGTTTGGTCCACAGATGAGCACAGGTGGAGGTGTCAGTACTTTGTCCTTCTGCAGCTCCCAGATGCAGAGCGGCAGCACAGCGACCAGCAGGAGGGCATAAAGCACCAGAACCAGCGGGCGGATCCACCTCCTCCACTCTGCACATGTACACGGCATGACGGCAGCTTCACCCTCAACGCAGACTACAGGCACACATCCTAAACCACAGACCACAGGCAGGTTGTTAAGGCGGACAATTAAAATTGCTGCAGCATGTGTAATTAACCCGTTCATTTCATTACACACTCTTTATTTGACCTGAAAATCACAATTTTGAGCAAATGATTGCATAAAAATCTTAGCAAACTGCACAAAAAGAGCACAGATTTACTTTATGATGGCATTTGTCTGGATTAATAATGACAAAAGGATGTGTAATTTGACTTGTGCTTACTTAACAACTTAACACTCTGCAAGCTGGCACTGATTCCAACCAGATAAACAGACATTTCTGGAGAATATCTCTGTGAAAAACCCTCCACACAATCTTTCAAATTGGAGTTTTTAGTATTTAAAACACCTGTTAATTAGCCCATAAACAAACTAAAGTATGACACTAGTGTTGAGCGGAGAAAACTGCCTTATATTTATTTATTCTGTCAGTAAAAGCCAATAAAATATCAATAAAACTTTGTAAAACGCAACCTTGGACTTAAAATCTCCACTAACTGCATACAAAGTTTGGATTTTGCCAAATTAGAACTGATAGAATACATTTTAAAAAATCTAGCTTATGTTTAAATAAGTAAAAAGTAATTATTTATGGGTCCTACTCTTGAAGTTAGACTGATTTATAGCACTAAAACTCAAATAAACTGAAATCTGTGGGTAATATTTTGGTAAACAGTGCACTGTGTGATCCCTATTATACCAAAAAACACATAAGTTTAATATCTTAAGGGCTTTAGGAACCACCACTGTATCCATCCATATTAATTAGGTATATTAGCCTTAAACGTGTTAAAATGACCGTTGGGGTTAAAGCATCCCTCATGTAGCCTCTTAAAGGCGTATTACAGCTTTAAAATGTCGTAAAAATCTTAAATGCCCAGCGTGTAATGAGGTCAGTACACGGTGTATTCTTCAGGCATCACCACCTTTATCCGCTGATCAGTTAAAAAGCTGCTGGTTCGATACAATAGATTTAAACCGAACTGTTAAAAGAAGAAAATGTGGACCGTTACGGCGGAAGACGTTCACTCAGAGCGACGGTTGGCCTGCTTTCATCCTCACTCCGTTCTCTGTTACCAGGCAACGCATCCTTCCTCCGCCCAACCACACGCTGCAAAATGAAGCCCAGCTGATCCCCTTTGATGTTTTCAGTAGACCCCAGATCACTGTCAGACCACCGGACTGATCCGGATCGATCGACCACACACACCGATGTCCGTGTTCGCCCTTTCCCGTGTTTACGCGCCCACGTCATAGGCTGGGACCTCACCCAGCTCCCCGCTGTCCGTCAGTCACGTGGTCAGCGGAAAAGCGCCACAAACAGGGCGTGAACTTTCAAATTAAATTACCTCTGCTCAAGGGCATGTTTTTCGTATGTATGGAAGCTCGTTGACGCCAATAAAAAAATATTTCTTAAAATATTTTTAGACTTAAACAATATTGTAAACATTATTAGTAATAATGCAGAAAAAAAATCAAAATGCTAAATTACAATTATGAGATTAAAAGTCAGAATGATGAATCAACTAATTCAAACTATGAGACATATTATGAAATTAAAAACTAGGTTACAAAGTAGCAGAGTAAAATAATAAAAGTATCTGAAAACAATAAAGTTATGAGACAAAGAAAATGTATGAGAGTCAGATTAAATATTTTTGTAAAATTTCAATATATAATCTGAAATATGTAAAATAAAATTGCCTCACAGAGCTGACAGCATGATGCGTGTCCCTCTGAAAGCCCTATCTGGGAACCAAAGGACTGAGTGCATTTACAGAAGCTCTTAACTGCAGTGCACTGGAAAAAAATCAGACATTTAGCACTCACACACACATATAAAAACCAAAGCAGAGCTTCATGAGCATGTGGAGAATATACTTTTATTAACAAACACGTATAATACTTATTAAACAAGTCACAGTAAGTATAGATATAAAACAGATGAATAGTTCAACACTAGTAACTTCAGTCCATGTGCTGACATGTTTAGAGACTTTGGTGGAAGTCAGATTGTTGGTCTGATCGCTGCTCCACAGCACACACAGGTTTTATATTTCACTTCATTTAAATTTCAGCTTCAGCTGCGAAAGCAGAAAGACCCTGACGTTTGCATTTACCATCACGTGTGACGTTTGATTTTGTGCGATGTGATGCAAAATTTCAGCCTCTAGAGGACGCTATTGTACCATTTGACATCACAATTGTTTCTGTTTGCACTAACTGAATATTATTTTACATGTTTAAACAACAATAAATAGGATGCATAAAAGAAAAAAGAAAAAATGGCTGCGTGCAACTCAGACACATCTAAGATCTAGAAAAATGAAACGTTTCTGTTAATTCAGAGACAATGCACTGTTTTTGTGGACACACTTCAAAATCTACAGAAAAAAATATCAAAACAAGATATTTTTTTTATCAAGTATGAAAATAAAACAAGAAATTCTCTCTTGTTTTAGATGGTTTTTCAATCATGAAAAAATATTGCTATTTCAAATTGATCTGATAAAATAAGATTTTGTTACTTTTCTTTTCTTTAGTAAAAACAAAGATTTGCTGTCATTTAACAGCTTATCTGCAGTAAAAGTTAAAGGGCACAAAAACACATTATTTACGTTATCATAATTAATGTAATACTTTGTTTAGCCACAAGAGGCCCAACACAGACCGTGGGTGATGAGGTCCGGCTCATTTGGCTTTCCAATTCATCCCAAAGATGTTGGATGAGGTTGAATTTGGAGCTCAGGGTTTGAGGAAAACCTTTTCTTTTCTTTTTTTCGAAGGAACTCGAACTTGTCACTAAACATTTAAACGTCACTACACTGCAGCTATAAGGTCTGACACATAGTATAACTATATCACATATAATACACATAATATAATACAGAATTGAATAAATGCACTAATAAAGGTAAAGACTACACATGAAAGCGCTGGTGTACTCTGTGCTGTATTTCACACACAGTCAGTGTCTCTGTGTGGCTGCTGGTTCAGCGCTCAGAGCTGCAGATGCAGGCGAGTGTCCTGCTCGCTCAGTGGTCAGTGTGTTTGTACTGCAGGCTCGTCCCATGGTGGAGAGGCAGCATGCTGTTAGAGAGAGAGCCAGAGTAACACCAGCAGCACAGACAGGACTGCAGAGAGACAGACAGACAGACAGAGGGGAGTCAGGTTAAAGGCGTACCTCTTTCAGCGACTCACAGGAGACACATTGTTGAAAGAGCAGAGAACCACCTCAGCACCTTTAGTATCCTGATATAGCATTATCATCAGCTTGACCTTCAGATCAATCTATTGACCTTGAAGAGGAGGTCAGTGGTCAAATGTGGCATGATATTTTAAGTCTTTATTGGGTATTTTCTCCTGTATGTGTTGCATACACACCACACGTGTAGGGATCATAGTTCTTAAATTAAGGCTTTAATTCAACCATTAATTCGTTGAGTTGACCTTGAAGGTGTTGGTGGATGTGAGCTAAAATTTAATGGATTGTTAACATGACCTCACTCACACCCCTTTATGTGCTAATTCGGTGGAGTGCCTCTTTAACCCTACAGAACTAACTTCCCATAAGTCTCCTATCATAGGTCACGACCTTTCCATGTTTATACATCTCCCCTCTCATTCTGTCCTCTAGATAATTCCATTCTGGGAGCATCTGATAAGTTTCTGTTTCTCTGTTATATCTATCTCACGCCCTTTGACCCGTGACCTTGCTGCGATGCTACGCTGGCACAGAAACAAGCAGATTCTTGGCAGTCTAGATTAAAAACTCGCTCTCACACAGCGCAGCCATGTTCAGTGTTTACCTTGAAGCAGTTTTTGAACTTCTTGGACACAAAGAAGAGGATTATGGGATTGATGCAGGAGTTGATGGTGGCCATGTTGATGCCGATGTAGTCGAGGACCAGCAGGAAACTAGAAAATGTAGACACGTGTAAACAGCCAGAAAAAAACAAACAGAAAAAGCTTTGTTTTCCCAGCAGTGCATGATGGTTGGCCTACTTCAGGAGTTCACATCGCTGCTCACTGAGGTCTCGATCATAGATGATCTTCTTCAGCAGGCGACCCAGATGGAGAGGAAACCAGCACAATGCGAAGATCAACACCAGGCAGAACACGACCTTAGCGACTTCTCTCCGCTGCAGAGAGGACTTTGCATAAGAAGCTTGTTTGTGTGTTAAAGATAAACAGCCTTTTTTTTCAGTGTTGGTGATCACCTGCTTGAGGTGCTCGGTCAGCGAGATCTTCAGACTTTCTTTCTCGTGTTGGATCATCTCGCAGGTCATGAGGCTGTAGAAAATGGCTGAGCAGGCCAGAGGGATGCAGAAGTAGAAACCAAAAAACCACCAGTCCTTGGCTTCGATGTAGTGCTGAAAAACACAGAGACAACCACATTACACCCACAGACTGTACATAAAGGATGGACATAGTAATGTTGGTTTTGGAAACTTCAGCTTTAACATCCTGGCCACCATCGTCTTGTTTTTGGAGACACGAGTGACCATATTTCAATGCTAGCCTGTATTCACAGATTTTTTCTGGATGTAAAATCTTTCTAGAATCTGTTGGTTCACATCACAGTGCTCTAGAGCCAACAGCTGACACATGCAGCACAGACCTGAAACAGCTTTACTACATAGCATCCTGCAGGTGTTTTATACCCATCTCTCTGTGCTCTCGTTTTTTCTCTCAGCAGATGGTTACCCGTCATAAAACCCTCCTCACAGGCAACTGTCTGGTTGTTCCCCATAAACGTGCCCGTGTTGGCCCACCATGGGTAGCTGTGGGTAAATGAGCCCCTGCATGGCCTCGTCCGGGGTCACTGACCCAGTGTTTTTGAGTTTGGGGGCTTTCAAGTTTTGTTTATTTAAGTATTCTGCTTGTTTCTGAGTTTGCTTTTTGTTTAAATTTTCTTCATGTGTTTTCTTTAGAGTGTTTAGTCTCATTCTTAGTTTCTGGTTGTATTACAGTTTAGTTACCCTCGGTGTATTTGTTCCATCCTCTCCTGTTAGTTTCCTAGTGTTACGTTAATTTGTTTCTGCATGCTGCTATTTAGATTTCACTTCCTGCTTTATTTTGATAGTTATGTGTCCTTTTTTTTTTACTTTGTTTATGGATTTTGCATAATATTTATCTGCCAATAAAGGTGGGGGTTTTTTCTGTTTAATTCTAACTGCCTCCACACATCTGCATCTGGATCCTCAGTTTCACTCTCCACACAGTCTGTAAAATCCACAGACTGCAGCAGTGTGAGCAGGACAAACCCACGTTTATCTCCCGTGATCCTCAAATGAGTGCACATACACAGAGTCGACAGCAGTTTAGCCCCTTTGGGTTTTCTATAGACATACCCACTATGGGCTTGTCCAAAGAAAACACGTGGGCCCCATAGCTGTTGTCCTTTTGGGCCTCCATATGAGCCTCAAGGGGGCATGTGTCGGCTCTGAGGCTTTTTATCTTACATTATAAAGGGTATTGTTTGCGGTTCTGTATACTATATAAAATTGATCCTGGATTTGAGTTCAGCTGGGACTTTTGTGTCAGTAATTTAACCCCCCCTCCTTGCGTAAATCTCTCCTGACTGTACATAGATGTGCTTGGTAGGTTAACTGATGATTCCAAATTGGCTGTAGGTATGCATATGAGTGTGAACAGTTATCTGTCTCTCTGTGTTGGCACCATGATGTTCTGGCCTCCTGTCCAGGTGTACACCACCTCTCACCCTAAGTCTACTGTGATAGGCTCCTGAAAATCTGCAGCATACTGTAATTGGCAGCTGGATGTTGGTGTAGGTGGAGGGGTTGAAACAGCAATCACTGACATGGTGCATTGACATGTTGGAGGAAGAGATGGGAAATTAAATAGACTGACAGTTTGCGAGGGTGTGTTTGGTTTTCTGTTGGTTATACTAACTTTGCACTTGTTTTCCAGAGATTCAGGAAAAGGAGGAGCACAACAAACACCAGCTGGCTGATAAATCCAATTAGTGTGTGTGGATAAATATGCTGGTGATTTGATTTCAGCTCCCTTCTGTGTCTGATCCAAAACATGTTGGAAATGACTCATTAATTAATCCATGTTCCTTGAATGCTGCAGGAAGCTGGCATTACCATCATGAATCAAAACTTTTCCATGTAGGAGAGTGCAACATTAGAGTGGACCAAGCCCACAGCCACACTAATGGGAAATGAACTGGGTTAAAATAAACCCACACTATCCTTTAATAAGCCCATGTGAACATGTTCGTCTTTCTAAACTTTGCTTTTTGTTTATGACCATGATTGTGATCTGTGTTTGGAGCTGGTAGCTTGTACTTGAACCCAGCTGCTTTGTTACGTCAAAGATTCAGTTTTAATATGCAAACACAACACCGATGCAAACACAACACCTGATAGCAGGTCAGCTGACCCAGGTTCAGATTCAAGTGCCTGTGCTGTTTGTTTGTGCTACTCATGACCTGGAGACATAAACAGGAAATGTTGTCCTAAACGTCTGAGTTAAAGAGGCCTCGCCCAGAGACGTAAAAACCACGAGTCCATGGAAATGGACGAAAGTGGCCACTTATTTCCCGTCCATGGAGACCATTCATCTTAAAGTGGCATCATGATCAAACCTGACACACGGCTTCTTGCTTTTACCTGATATCTGTTAAACTGTAGCACAAAGTACCAAAGTGCCATGTCTAATGTTTGTGCAAACACTCACACTGGTGCCTCTGGTTCAGTATGTTTCCCAAGGATACTCTGGCATAGCTGGGATAGCTAAGAATTGATAAATCTTTACCACTCCCTACCAGCTCATTCTCTCATTCTCTTATTGTTTTACCTTCAATTTTCTATTTGACATACCACTTAAAAAAGCTTCCTTACAGGTGAAAATACTATTAAGAGACACGTGAGAGCTGTGGAGGATGTGAAGAAACTGTTGTAGCAGCCACTAGTCAGTTTTGAGGGTTAAATATTTATCAGATGTTCCCATAAACACACACACGCCCACATACGCAAGCTCTCAGAGTGCAGACTCACTTTCAGGAAGGGTGTGTTCCTGTGTGACAACATGCAGACATTGAAGCTATGGTTGTTGTATGTGGAAGGGACCATAGTGAAGGTGACAGCATCCGGCACAGCCAGCACCACCGACAGCACCCAGATCACCATAATCTCCACCGCTGTTACCGTGGGGAGACCCGTGCCCTGCACCCGTGACCAGGATGCCACAGCTCGGTACCTGGAAGTAAGATGGAACAGTTTGAAAAATACGTCTTCTGTTAATGTTCATGAAAAATATTCATTCCATAAATGTTAGTTTCACACATAGTTTTAGCACAATGACAGATTTAAATCTAATCTGATGCAGATCTTGTTTCCTTTTCATATTTTCACACTTAGAAAGTAGATAAACCTCCTGATTTCTTAGTTTTTTGCATATTTCTCACACTTACATGTCTCACATCATCAAACCAATTTTAATGTTTGACAAAGATACCAGAGCAAATGCAAAATTCAGCTTTTAAATGATGATTTAATTTAATAAGGATGAAAGTAATCCAAACCTACCCAGCCCTCCTAAACGTCATAACTGGCTGGGCCTCCGTTGGCAACAAAATTAGCTAGATAACTGGCAATGAGTCTTTCTAATCACTGTACAGGAACTCTGGCCCACTGTTCTTTCTAGAATTGGTTTAATTTGGTCACATGAAGGTTTAAGGTCATGTCAACACATCTCAATCTAATCTAACTCCAGACTTTGACTAAACCACCCCAAAAAACCTCTCCTTCTTCTTCTTTTTATTTATTTTTTGAGGTGCACTTAACCCAAGTTTACTTGTCTCCTAGTATTCAGTATTTTCTGGTAGAAAGCAGAATTCATGTTTCCATCTATTATGGCAAGTTGTGAAGTTAGTTTTATGCCAGATGTAACTCAAACCTTCCAAAAGATTTCGCCTCATCAGGTCACAGAATATTTTCCCAAAGGTTTTGGTGATCATTAGAATGTAGAAGGCTTTTTGTTGTTTTTGGTCAGCAGGGGTTTTCTGCTGGACTCTCCAATGGATGCCATTTTTGCCCAGTTTCTTTATTGTTGAATCATAAACTTTGACCTTAACTGAGGCATGTGAGGCCTGCAGTTCTTTGGATGTTGTTCTGGACTATTTTGTAACCTCCTCGACGAGTCGTCAATGTTCCAAGTTTTCTCTGTTTGTGGATAATTGCCTTCAGTGTGGTCCAGTTGAGTCCAAAAACCCTCAGAAATCACTTTTTAACCCTTTTCAGATTGACAGATGTCACTGACTTTGTTTCTCAGCTGTCTCTTTAGACTATAGCATGATGTGCTGTCTTTTGATATCTTTTTGCCTGCTTGACTTTATCAGACAGGTTCTATTTAAGTGATTTCTTAATTCAGCTGGTCTGGCAGTAATCAGACCTGGGTGTGACTGGTAAAAATTAAACTGAGCTTTCCAAAATATTTGGATAATCACAGTTAATTTGTGATTTAACAAGGGTGGACGATTAATAGGGTTTTTTGTGTGGTTTTTTTACTAGGTAGGTAGGTTTGGATTTTTTCCCTCAATGAATGAAATCATCATTCAAAATGTGGATTTTGAATTTACTCCAGCTCTGCATACAAGCATCACAAGGCCATGCTGGTCTCTTTAGACTACAGCAGCTTTGACAAACAGTAGCCTTTTTAAAACAACAAGCGCCACTATTTGAGGTTTAAGACTAAGACTAGAGGCTGATGACAGAGTCTGTTTTTTTAGACATGTAGATATTTTTGATAAAGGGCATATCTGGATATGACCATCAGCCCAGTGTTCCTTCAGTGGGCTGGTTTCAGTCATTATGCAAATGTATTGTTTATAATAATGTAATAATAATGATTAGTTATTGTAATGTATTGTTTATAATGTTGAGGAAACCTGCAGTCAGCTGAGACTAAAGAAGTCACTTGGATGAGTGACGAAACGTTTCTCCCACAAAACGCTACGTCCAGATGAACAGAATCAACTTTTGGAGATTTACTTTCCTGGATGATTGAGAATGCACCAAGAAGATCATCAGCATAGTAAAATTTGTATTACCTGTCCACACTCAGAGCACACAGGCTGAGGACGGTGATGCCGGCTGAAGCTTTCTGCACAAAGGGAACCAGCTTGCAGAGGAACAGCCCAAAGTCATTCTCGGCAAAGGGCCACCTCATCGCCAAGGGCTGCACACACACACACACACACACACACACACGGACAAACCGAGAGAGCTTTAAAACAGTGTGTGAGCAGTCACAATCAGCAGGATATTTTTGGGTTGTTATCAGTACGACACTCAACTTCCTGATAGAGACACTCAGCTAGGAAGTGGTTTTGTTCCCCATCATATTGTCCATGTTAGTGCTACACAGGTCATAAAAATTAAACCTCCTGATATTGTCAAATGTACTCTTAGAGTTAGGCTTTGATGTTATTTTAGCCACATGCTAAACTGGCAACTTTTCAGAAAAAGATTCTTTGGCTTCCAGTAAATCTTTGAACTAATTTTAAAAGCTTTGTGAGGTCAGACTCCCGCTGATATCCCAGATCCACTGAGACCTCGTTCCAACAGTTGACCTCTCCCACCATCTGATCAGAGCCTTTTAACTCTTCTACTCTTTTGAGCTTCTTGCACTTAAATTTTCTTCAGGACTTCAGGTAAAAACCTATTAAAGGTCACATGTTTCTTAAATGCTACCTTTTGGGATTTTCAAGTCAGTAGATTATGAAAGCTATTGAGGTGTTAAAAGGATTAATACATAAAAACTTAAGTCCGGTACCTTATAGACATGGATCGGCATGACTATTGTGATGTATATCAGGTCCCCGAGGGCGAGGCTGGCTATGAGAGCGTTGGGTCCATTCCTCATGCTTTTGTTTTGGGAGATAATCCTCAGCAGGGTGGCGTTGCCAATGATTCCCACAATAAAGATCAAACAGGAAAGCACGACATTGATGTACCTGAAGGTTGCTTTCATTTTCACATTGACTGAGCACCTAACCACCGTAGATGTATTGGTGGACGGTTGTTGTTCTTTGTGTTGCTTCAGCTTTTGGAAGTGTTGCTTTCCGTGACCACTCTTCTTCTCATTATTTTGCAAATGATGCGAGCCTGGGTCTAGAGGTTGGTCAGTGCTGTGGAAGCCTGGCAGATCAGACATCACCAGATTTGAGAAAGATGGCTCTGATGTGGGGTTATGTTGGCAGACAGCTGGATCAATAAATGACAAACACCAGACAATCAGCAGCAGGATGAACCCAAAGGGCATGGAGGAAATTCTGTGTCCCATCCTGGAACCCTTCACCGAATCTGCTACTGCGACTCCAAAAATTCTTATGGACTGCTACTTCTAAACCACTTCCCAAATTTAGAGAAAAATCTGGAGGTAGTAGTGTTTCTAAAACTTTCTGTAGCTTCAAAACTGATTCCAGAAGATCCCTGTTTGGCTGCTCAGATTCAGAAACTTGTTCAAAAGTCCTGAATTCTGGGACTCCAGAATCTTTGTTGCTCTTTGTGAAGCTGGGCTGAAAGGGGACGTGAAAGTGATCGTGGTCCTCAGATGAATCTGCTGTTTTTGGTCTGTGGAGAGGGTAGAATGAACGTGACAGGTGATTGGTTAGTAAAGGCCACTTTTGAGGATTTTAGTTGTATATTTAAAGATATTAATCCTATAAGATGTTAATATTTGGCTAGATATTTCTACATTGAGATAATTCACAGGGCTTGCAGAGGTAATCTCCAAGGAGCAACCTCCAGGACTGGAAAATGAAGCCTGTGAAGTTGCAAATTCCAGTTCTTCTGATGTCCTCTTGAGGCTGACTTCAGCAGTGAGTAAAGCCCCATAGACTCCCATGGTAAAATGTTTTACAGCAACTTTACAGCATTACATTTTTTTAATAACTCACCTATCTGGATACTGGAGTAAGGAGCTGACTAAAGTCTGCTGCACTCAAAAAAGGAAATTGGTGGTTTTTACATTTACAAAAATGGAACTTTTAATTTGTACAAAATAATTTAATGTTTATGGTGAACCTAATTAAATCATGTAGTATCTGTATGAAATTCAACAACTTAATTTATTCCTGCTGAGATGACAGGATGCAATCTAGTATGAGTGGTTAGTTGCCTGGGCTCATGAAATTCACAAGATCACACAAAATTTCAAACCGCAGGGAAAACACTGGAGTTATAAACGCAGACAACTACACACACCACGTATTGAACTTTATTGTTTGAGAATGTACTTCTTGACACTTTATCTGGTTTTACTTGTTTGGGCCACCTCAGATCAGACTGGGCTCAGTGAACTCTCACTTTACTCCTAAACCACAGACATAACAGAGACGTGTTTGAAGGACAGAACAGTCAGCTGGTGTCAATAAGGCATAAAAAATTAAAGACAGATCAGAGGTGTGAACTCGTCAGAATGCACTGCTGGCTCACAATTCAAATTTACGTCTGTATAAATGTATGAAATATGAAAAGAAGTTTAAAAATCTCACCTGTTTGAGTTTTTCTGTCTTTGTCTGTCACTTCCTCTTAAAATAAATCCTTCCAAAGTCAACGAAGAAGAAGAAGAAGATTAGTTCCTTCTGCTCAGTCCAGACTAAACTGACTAAAATCAAACTGAGTTCAGTTTTCACTTCCTCGCTCCCTCTTTATCTCTCTCTCACTCTGATTGCTGTAAATGCTCGGGCGTCCCCCTCCTCCCTCCCTCCTTCCTTCCTTCTCGTCTCCCTGTTCACTTGCTGTCCTCCTCCCCTCCTCTCTTCTTTTCAGGTCTCAGTGGAACATCTCATAAAGAAGACACGAAGTCTTTTACCGTCAGTGAGCGTAACTGAAACCGAGCCAGATTTCCCACTTGAGAGCTTGTTGATAAAACAATGTTGTGGAAATTGAAGCTGTAAAAATTTACGACTGCGTCACGAGTGTTTGAACACGAGCGATTCCAGACTCCAGAGTTGGTTTATTACTGTTACAGCGTTAATCCCTGAACTCGTTTTACTGACTGATTCAAACAGTAATTCAACAAAGCTCCACTCCAGCCCCAGTCTTCACAGCCATCACAGGAACGTGCTGAAAACATATCAGGACAGTTTACAGAGTTTTTTATTTTTATGAGTGAGAAACACAAAGTAAACTGTGTTTAACTCAAAGCTTGAACAGTCATGGTGGTCACAAATTAATTAACTGATTTATTAAATGGAAATTATTCAGCTCAGTGCTCAGACTGCATACGTGAATTTAGAAGAAAGCGGTGCAGCTGTCCTGGATTTGAACCTTCCCTGCGCCTTTGTTCCCATTGTTTCCACCTACAGTTATAAATACAGATAGACCAGAAAATTGCTACACAAATGCCCAAATGAATCAACACATGCCTAATTCTGCACCTTACAAAACTGTCACCAAAAGTTCAAACCTGGTTTCTGTAAGGCACCAATCAGGGTGACCATGGATCTCTACTGACATCCAGACATGATAAGCACACAGCTGAAATATTATTAACCGAGGAAACACTCAGTGGACAAAAGAGTTCCTATTTATGATTTTAATAAAAATGGAATAGATTTTTTAATCAGGAAGTACCATTAATCTCAAATCTCTTTCACAAGGGAGACCTGGCCAAAGTGATTGTTATAAACCAAAGATCCAATAAATAAAGCACAAAATAGAAGAATTTATGTATTTAAAAGGGACAGTGCTGTTTAACATAGTCCAGTCCAGCACATAAGTTTATAGCTATTGCTAATTATCAGTTGCTATCTACAACATAATATACAAACAAACAGCACCGTAGTCTCTCAAGCACCAATCCGTCTGTCGATCTCCCGAGATAATTACAGAAAAAAGTCAATTTCTTGTGACAGCCTTCCAAACATCTGGTCATGTTTATTTTTTAAGGTGGATTTTTCTTCTTCTTTTAGCTGTTCCCTTTGTAGGTCTCCACCGCAGATCATCTGCCTCCATCCCTGTCACACCAACCCTCCGTCTGTCCTTGTTCACTACTTCCATGAACCTTCGTGATGTTCCTCTTTTCAGCTCTAACAGCTTCCTGTCTAGTTGTCAGTGCCGCCACCACCAACCCAAACATCACAGCAGGTCTCACTACCATCTTGTAAAGCTTCCCTTTCACTCTTGCTCCTATCCTTCTGCTACAAATCACCCCTGACACTCATCTCCACCCACTCCACCCACTACCTGCACGCTCTTCTCCACCTCTCATGTGCACATAGTGGGTGGACGCAGGTATTTTAACTCATCAACCTTCACTGCCTCTGCTCCTTGCATGTTCATGTTTCCACCTGTCTTCCCCTCATTCACACACATGCATTCTGTTTTTCTTCCACTGCCTTTCAATCTTCTTTGTGCACTAGAAAGAAGAATGAAAGGCAGAACTCCTCCACTGCTGCAGGCTCTTTTTGCACCTCCTCCCAACTTTCACTACAGATTAGAGTGTTATATGCAAACATAGTCTTTTCCTTTGTCCTTCGCCCAACAGCAGCACAGATTCCACTGATACCCTGTTGGCCAGCAGGATCAGAGACTGGGCCCGGATCAATCCAGTATGAATCTTGCCCATTCTTGATCATCCACCTGTTTGAAATCTAACACTGACACAGGGTGTGCACATGAGAGTTTTAGTCTACCTCTTTGAGTCAATAATGTGTTCCCCAGCTTCCAATAAAAAAGTACTTTTTAAACTACATAAAGGCTTTTGAGATCTCATCGCACTAAAAGCAACAAGTAATGTCTTTTCAAGGCAGTGTATCATTTGTTGTTGTTTACAGTTTTTGGAGTGCCTAGAGAAAAGTGATAATACCTGGCTTAAAAACACGTTTCTCGCTGTTTACCGTTATACCGTCATTATGTTCAGCAATAACAGGAAATGAGAAAAAGCTCTGGATCTCCTGTGACCATGGAAACGTTTAAACATCTGGCAGAAGCACACAGCCCGTGTTATTCCTGACTGAAATATGTTTGTGGGAGCATGCATGGTTAAACATCTGTGACACATGTGTGTCAGTCTTCCAGTTATCTGTCTGTCTTTTTTTGTCTCTGTATGAGTTTGATTTGGCTCCGCTCAGCGTGACCTTTGACCTCAGAAAGTTGATGTCGGGGCTAAGTGTGCCTTTACGAGAAGTCCGTGTTATCTGAGTCCCAGCGAGTCGGTGGAGATATGCAGCCCAGTGTGTGTGCGTGTGTTTTGTTTATTTGTGACAGTAAACTCAGAGATAAACACATCAAAGCTCTACGTGACTCGAAGCATGCAGCCGGATAATAACTCTTTTTCTCTGGCACAAATACACACATATTACTGCCTGGCTCAAAGCCCAGGGAAGGAGCTGGTAGACCTGTGACCTACATCAGAGGATGGCCCTCTCCCTTATTCTCTGCATGCAGCACAGAAGGACATGTTTGTGTCCACAAAAAAAAAAAATATATATATATATATGACAGTTCTTTGGGCTTTCGGTTTTGCACCCACGCGTGCAGCTTCTCCGCTGCACTCCTACACACTCTGCTGCGGCTTCACTAAATCAACAGGGAAGAGAGAGAGCTCATTAATAAAACACCACATACCTGTACCATGAACCTGACTGGCACTGCCCCTTGAGCACTGCACAGCTGAGCCAGGGACCACACCTTCACCACAATATATATTTATTTTAATTGTCTGTTGACCCACATTCAGGTATTTGTACTTTACATTCTGAGACAGCATTTGCAGGAAAATATCTGAAAAATTATTTTAAAAAATTTTAAAGCTAAAAACCTAAAAATTTCACTGCTCATTCTTATAATCAAAATGGGAATTAAAACCCATTGTAAAGGAAAAGCAGTGCCAATTTTGCAAAAATACAAATGTTTTTTAAAAACTGTTGATTAATTTTCACTAAAATATCCTTTTTAAATTCGAATTGAATTGAACACGTATGACAAGCTAACACAAACAGAGGCTCCATGTGGTGCTTGAATTAAAACTCAGAAAATACCTTTTTACATATGATTACTTTTAAATTATAAAATTGATCCAATACTATCAATACCAACTTTGGTATCAATAGTATTGATATTTGGCTTTGGTACTTTCTTTGCCTCCTTTGTTCTGTTTCAACACCTGTGTTCAGTTAGCCTCTTCAGTATCTACAGCTGTTCATATCTCAGACATTACTTTTTTTTTTTTTTTTTACTGCTCTTTCTTCCCTGATGTTCTTGGTCAGTGTTGGAGTTTCTCATGTGTGGGTCTTTCCCTGCCTTTCTTACCCCTGTCCACATTACAGTTTTTTCTGAATGCTTAAACCCTAACTGTGATTCCTGTAGCACAATCTCTAAAACTATTCAGACTTATAGCAAAACCACTCACTGAGTTTGCAAAACTAAAAGCACAAAAACTGCTTTGCACTCAGTTTGCAATTTTGTAACACACACTTTGCAAAACTGTAGGCACAATTCACTGCACAACACTCAATTACCAAATTTCCAACACACTCCTAGCAAAAGTATACACATGTATGGCTATCATTAACACTAATTTGCCAACTGTCTGGCACACTTTCACATGTCAAAACTTTTTTAGATAATTAGTTCACTTTGCAATCAGCCTAAGCACTATAATACAGGTAAGCTGTGTGTGCGGAGTACAATGGAGGGAGCAGAAAGAGTGAGAAGTAGAGGAGGCCGAGGAAGAGGACGTGGAGGTGAAGAAGTAGGATGAAGAGGACGACAAGGACAAGGAGGAGCAAGAGGAAGACGAGGAGGGGGGAGAGGAAGATGAGGAGGGGGGAGAGGAAGGGTAAGAAGAGTAAGAAATAGAATTGCTGATGACATCAGAGCTACAATAGTGGACCATGTAATCAACCGTGGAATGACCCTGAGGGTAGCTGGCCAACGGGTCCAGCCTAACTCGAGCCGCTACACTGTAGCAAGCACCATAAGGACATCTTGAAATAAGAATCGGTTAGTACAGTCACTTCGCACAAAGATTTGTAGCACTGCCGTATGCCAATGAGAAACACACCAATACCACTGATGTAAAAATACTGAAATTGTTACTTTACAGAGTTGCTAGATGACCAGATGCTGGGGGCAGAGGAAGCATGTTCACTGCAGACCAAGTAACCCATATAGTCATTATGGCGATTGCAAATAATCCTATACTTGGAAATAAACACTTGTGTTTGTTTTGATGTGTTTGAATAAACACCAGTACTTGAAGTTTGGATCCCTCTATGCTTATGGATCTATGACAGAAGTATGAGCTCAAACTGACATAGCCTACCTTGTGCACAGAGAAAGCAAAAGCCAGATGTGTTTTGTATTCATACCATCAGTGTGCAGTTGGCGCATTGTGTGCTTAGTAGATGATGGCTTGTGTGTACTGTTTGATACGGAAACACCATTTTTACGAAGGTGTGAAGAGTTAATCTAGCTGTGTTTGCTTTTGCAAGAGAACTACAATGTTTTGATTATTGGGTGACAGGTTTTCTTATTTGTGTGAAGAGTTTTGCAAAATTAGCCAATAGTTACAAAAAATGTGCTTAAGCAATCAGAAAAAACTGTAAAGACTGGATTTTGAGGTGTAAGCAGTTGCAGCCCTTTGAACAACATTAGAGTTTATCTTTTGACTTTTGGCCAACTTGACTCATCCAACTCCAGTATCCACTCTCACTCAGCTCTGTTTATGCTCTTCAAATAAATCCTGAGAGTCGCTAAAACAATTTCCACTGTACTGTGTGTGTGTGTGTGTGTGTGTGTGTGTGTGTGTGTGTGTGTGTGTGTGTGTGTGTGCGCGCGCGCGCGCGCGCGCGTGTCGGGTAGGGGAAACCCCACAAAGCAAACCTGTCCTATGTTGGTAATAATTTTACCAATTAAACTAATGGCTGGGATGTTCAATCAATCTATAACTTCATCTAATGAATCAGATTAATATTGATCACGAAATCGTATGTGGTTTTCATGGGTCCATATTTTCATATCAACTTTAATAGCAGGAAATTACTAAGGCATGTTCGTTCTCTCTTTCTTGCTATATTCTTCAAGTAACCTATATTTAACAACAACATAATAAAAGGGCAAATGCTGTTTTTGGTGTGCCACTCCAATATTTTTAGAGCAACCCTTTGAAAAAAGTCTGGAGGTGCCCCTGTCCCCAGATTGTGTACTTTTAATATTTTTATACTGTTGTTTTTTACGAGCGTGCCCTTTTAGAAGAAGTACTCAAAAAGCCAGCATAGTCAGGCAGCAATGAGTAGCGTGGATTTGTGCATCACTGTGTGAAATCAGTGACCCCTCTGTCGGAGATAACCTGCGAGGTAATGTGCTGCTCTTATCACAGTAAACTGCACCCATGAGGAGCAAGGAGCTTGACAGGCCACATGCCAAGACTAATTTTATAAATGTAATCAGTTTTATGGCGCGGCTTAACTGCAGAGATGAAAAAGATGTGCTGTGTCTGTGAACAACAAATGCTTTTCCTTTGAAACAGAAGCATGTACAGGACCACCAGGACCGAGTGCTGCACTTTATCTTCAGTGAGCGCAGGTTTCGTTCTCACTTTCGTCTTGAAGTGCCGCTGATAAAAAGATAAATTACACTCGCAGCTAATTAGAGCGACGAGAACAAACAAGTTCATTTAAACAAGCGAATCAAGCCCACTGAGACAGACAGGAAACAGCCTCTACGTCCCCTCAGCTGCTGATGATTTCGTGAAACTTTATTATAAAGCTCTGAAGAACCGCAAAGAACCCGCAGTGGCACACTATTTCCATCCAGCTGTGGTGAGGCTGAATGGAAAAGTCTCACTGCGGGAACCCGAACATCTGATGTGTGCAGAGTGCAAACAGGGAAAGAAGCAGATGAATCGTGAGGAGGAGAGGATTTAATGCAGTGTTAATAAGAAAAATTTGTGTATCTTTTTGAAAAGGCTCCTTTAAAAGCTTTACTCAACCCCCGCTGACTCCACTGCTGCAGTTTTACTGCGTCTTTTTGCTCTGTCAGCCCCCACAGTCAAAATCATTCTTGGCTTTTGTTGTTTTATCCGGACATTTTTGTGACTGGCTGTGGTTTAAAACTCTGTCTGCAAGATTTCTGCAACCATTTGTGCTCACGTGCAATAACTAAACTGATTTTTGAAGAACAAATTAATGAAAAATAAATTTAATGAAATGAATGAACCCCTCTCTGCAGCATCCTCTGGTGTGTAATGTTACTATTTACAAGCTCTTCATGAACCTCTGTCATATGCAGGTCTTACAAATTACTGATAAAACTGCTAATAACTGATATATAACTAATATTTTTTTTAAAAAGTTGTTGTTAGTTGTTCCTAGGACTGCGCTCTGGACAGAGATCTTGAATGTCGTTCCTGGGATCTGCCGGAGCCGCTATCGTTTTTTAAAAGTGCTTTATAAATAAAATTGGCTTATTATAATATATTAAATATTTGGAAAGATTTTGATCAGAATTGTTTTTTAAAGTCAGTGAAGCTTCTTAAAAATTAAGCACTCTCTGAGATAAAGCTGTAAATTTACAGGGAAAATACTGTCAGACTTTATTCCTCTTCATTCTGGGATTAATGCAAAAAAAGAAAAGAAACTTACCTGTTAGAAGAGAAAGAAAAGAAAAAAACTGGACTTTATGAAGTTTTTGTTAAACAGTTTATACAAGATACACATGAAGTCACCACGAAGACAATAATAACAAACCCATGGAATAAATAAAATTAATATACACACAAAAAATGATTGTTTTTAATGGGACCACCTGACCGGAAGCAGTTCAGCTCGTTGCTCTGGTCGACTTGGTTCGGTGTTGTCATAGTGACGAAGTTGAGTGTGCTGGCAGCGTGGAAAGTTTTTCTCTAATAAAACTGGCGGTGAGTTCGTGTTTCTGCGCTTCTTTCTCCGTGTGTTACATTTAAAATCTTAGCAGGGTTACTGTTATTTTATTTTATTTTGTTTTTGTTATTCCGGTTTAATGACATTAGCTTCACGTTCTAGCTTCATTCCGGAGCTTTTCGGGTGCACCTCACCCGCTTCACCGTCACGCGCAGCTGGTTGTGTCTTTCTTTCGGTAATTCAGGAGCTCTGCGTGTGTTTCTAAAAAGTGCAGCTGTAAATATCACAATTACACTCCAGAATAGTCTGCCTAACTTATTCTCACTTAAATTATTGTAATTGTATTTAAACGACCTGCGCTCTTTGGTGACCCTGTTAGATGCAGCAAAACTGTTCAAATCAAGATAAAAACCCTGTGATTTTAGAAGAGGCATCAGTGTTAAACTGATTGCAGTTCATGCATAAAGTTTTCTGTGGGGTGGGATCCTCTCTCTCCACCAGGTTGACCTGCAGGTGAAGATGAACACAGCTGTTGGGTTTCTCCCTGAAATTAATGCCAACAAAAGCAAACAGAGGAGCAGCACTTACTACAGGTAAGGACCGCCTGCAGGGCAGGAAAGGGCAGAGAGCAAGGAGGATATCTCACCCTATCCCTATCACCTCCTGTCACATCATCTCTCTGCATGTCCTCTGTTATTACATCCACAAATCTTCCTCTTTTCCTCCTTTTTCTTTCCTGGAACACCCACACAGACCTTCTCGTGACCTTGTCTTTACTTCTTCATCAAAATCAAAGCAAACATCACTTGTGCTTATCTGTGTATTCGCTAAATACTAGGGCAAAGTATTCACTGCTTTCTTTATCAAAGATATTTCATAGTGCTCAGGTAATGAAAACAAGCACCACATAACTGACAGGTTGTTGTATTACTGATGTGTTTTCTGTGTCATGCCATAACCTGCTGATATGCTTTACAGCTTTGACAGCATGGCATTAGCGTGAGGACAGAAGTAACCCTCAGAGTAAACTTTAACCTCACTTTCAGTGTTCGGTGCAGCTCTTACAGCTGCTGGTGGCTCTCTTAAAGACAGGGTGGAACATAAATATGCCCTTGCCTTTTTACGGACAGAAACAGGAAGTTGTAATCAGAATATGTGGCGATTTACCCCGCTATCAGATGTATTACAGTCATCACTTACTCCATGTGCATCTATTGTGTTTCAGTGTCATTCATTTCCCCTTACTATTAACAGATGAACTGTGGCACTATTAAAGAATATTTGATTTCCTTCAGTGATGACTGAAGTATTCAAACAGTGTTTCCTCAGCATAACCAAAGCGCTCCACCTACAGAGTGTGCTTAGAAAGCAGCACTGGTGCTAACTGCAGGTCTTTGGAAGTAATTTCCACTTAAGGCTTCTTTGTTTAGAGCAGCACTCAATGTGCTGGAGAGCGCAGTGACATAGCAGCAGGGTATCAGTCTCTGAAGTAATGATGGGAACTCAACTTCCCGTGTGTGTGTGTGTGTGTGTGTGTGTGTGTGTGTGTGTGTGTGTGTGTGTGTGTGTGTGTGTGTGTGTGTGTGTATTTTAGCAGGATGAAGCAGACGAAGGAGTCCCTCAGAGCCAGACTGGGCCCGGCTCGACCAGCAGACAGTCTGACCAGGAAAGAAATCGCTCTGTGAGTTCATCCTCAGTGTCACTGGGTGGATTTTAACACAGGCACCACCACTTTAATCACCATTTTATCATATTTGATAATGTCTCTGGTTGCAGTAGTGGGCACTCATAGGGATCATTTTATGCGAGCGCGCTCAGAGCCTGCAGCTGAGAGCCCAGCTTAGTAGTGAAAGTTTATAACCACCATCGTCGTCCCTGTGATCTCTGACTGTGGTTTGATATTTTGTGGAGTAAGTCCAAATCACTTTTATCTATATAACGCCACATCACAACAACAGTTGCCTCAAGGCGCTTATTGTAAGGTAAAGACCCTACAATAATACAGCTAACACAAAGAAAACCATAGCACAGCTCTCAGGTGTACAGGTGCCAGTCAGCAGTTAGTTTAAGGAGTTAGAGATGTACTGCTCAGCAATCGTGACCGTGAAATCTGAGTGGTGTGAGTGCCCCCTGCTGCAAAGAGAAGGGCTGCCGACTGATTTTTCTCCTGTGACACGCCCACACTGAGCTGCCTAACATGGTCTTCCTCCTCTCTCACATCTGTAATCTTTACTCCTCCGTCTCTCACATCAGGTTCAGAAGCAGTCCGAAGCAGAGCATCTGTGTGCGGCTGCTGCAGGAAGGCTTCCACAGGTATCTGTTTCTCCGTCAGCAAGATAAATGTTTAATGTCTGACTCAAAAACAAGATTCTGCAGTCGCAGGCTGATCGTTGCAGTTTTGCTGATGTACAAAAACAAAATTACCGTCAGACATGAAATACATGTTTTTTATAATGAAGAACTGATTGTCCATCAGACATGCAACACATTTCGTTATTTCACACAGGACCCAACCAACACTGCTTGTTTCCTATTTTCCTACAGCACCCAAACGCCTCAGAGCCTGCTGTTTTCCACTGTACAGTGATGTTAAATATCTAGCTGAGCTTTTCCTTCATGCCATCAACACTTTCTGAGTTAGAGACCCCCAAACTGCACAGAGTGGCACTTTTTAAGTCATCTTATTTTGACAGCAGCTCTGAGCTCTCTTAAGTTTGTTAGTGCTGGAGACAGGTGTGTGAGATTTTCAGGCTTTGTTAAAATCTGCAACCAAAGATAAAACCTTCTCATGGTGTACGTCTCAGTTTCAACAGCAACAGTGCATTCATTTAATGTCTATGACACAGGGGGAAAGAGCCGGTACTCTGGAGAAACCTTCAAAATGCATTTTATGTTTTGTTTCTCCCCCACATGTTGATACCAGACTCATCTCACTGCTGTGATTCCTCCTGTGTTATATTGAATCTCTGTTTGACGGTTTGTGGCTGATGCAGGCGCGGTGAGCATTTGAAGTTATTGCTATCAAAGACAATCTGACTTGGAGTAATTACTGGCTGCAGCAAACTCCAGTTTCCCTTTGACAGGATCATGAGAAATAGACTGTACAACAAACATTATAAATAAAAAAGAATTCATGGAAGATGGAGGCTTCCACAGTTGATGTTTAGCTTCAGTGCAGCACATTTCTAACAAACAGTGGACTGGTGCTCTGACGTGCTTTTCCCAGGTGGTCATTCCAGTTTACACAAAGTTAAAAAGATCCCCCAAAAATGTCTTTCTGTCATTCAGGTCGTTCTCTGAGCTCGTCTCTCTGCTGCGCTCTGATCAGGACTGGAGGGCGACGGCTGAACCGGGATCACTCAGGCTTCGTGCTCCTCCTCTGGTGGAACAAAGACACAAAATGGAGACCATTAGCCAGCACCTGAGCTTGGCTGAGGAGGCTGAAAGGACCGGTACACACACACACGCACACAGAGCCTCGATTCAATCCTTCTGATTCCAGTGAGGCTTCATTTAGTGATTAGATCAGTGTGTTTGTGTGTCAGTGACATAATGAGTGTAAGGTTATTGTTGGTAGAACACAGAACAAGACTGCGTCCATGGTTCAGGACCAGGTGACTTCTGTTGCAGGTATCTGGTCCACCGTCTGCGAGGAGCATCTCCTTTTGGGTCGGTTCTTCTCAGACCCCGAGGACCTCTGGCTCCGCTTCTACTTCTACCACAGCTGTACTGACAGAGAGAAAGGGAGGTTCTCCAGAGCAGCCACCGAGGCCCGGGCCTGCCTGACTGAGCTGTACCTGGATCGAGGTGCACACACCGAGTATAGTGACAGTGAATGATCAGAATCACAGCACTTTATTAATCCCTGAGGAAAGCATGTGGTCACAGTTGCTCCAAGACAGTAGAAACAGTAACTGACTAATCTGAATTACTAACGATGACAGTGAATAATGAAACTCTCTGACTGTCTGCTCTTAGCCTGTCTTAACGTCCAAGCATCCATTCAGCCTCAAACTTGGCTGGTTTATTTCTGGTGAGCGCAGTGCCAAGGTCGAGGTGATTTAGATGAGCAGCACTAAAAACTGCGGCCAGTAAAACCTTGAATCACATTCAGATTAAAAGAAAGTCAAAGCTGAACATGAAGTTTTGTTTTCTTCTGTGTTTCATTTTTATGTGAGACTGAGTATCACCTACAATAAGACCTTATTTAACTTGCATTTGCAGTGGAAGGTGTGGCTTCTCCTTTCAGTTTGATCCTGAAACGTTCATTGTAAAAATTAATCATAATTACAAACTTAATCATTTGAATTATTGTAAAATACCAGCCAACCTTGCAGTCCGTCTGTAATACGTTTTAGGACCACTGTTGCCCGCACTGTGGGAGTGTCTAGTGCTCTGCTCTGTGTGTAAGTGGAGAGCCACAGATGCACACACAGGCATACTTGTCCTTCACTGACACTGATGCATTAGTCTCTTACCTAAAGAGGGCAGTTGTGTGTTGGTCCTTTGTGAGTGTTGTAGCTGTGTAGTCACCAGGGGGCAGTGTTGAAAAGATAAGATCCCCTCTTGCTTGTGCTGTTATTGGTCCTCGTGATAAATGACAACATACAACACCCCAACTGTCGGACATCCCTCTATGAGCAAGCATTTGGAGACAGTGGGAAGAAAAAACTCCCTTTTAACATGAAAAAACCTCCGGCAGAGGAAGCTTCAGCCATCTCCTGGTTGGGGGCGACGAGAAGAAGACAAGACAAAAAACACACTGTGGAATAAAGCCTGAGATTAAAAATAACTCTAACTCAAATTAATAATTTATTGTGACAGGGCGGTGCAGAGAAGACAAGAAAGATGGAAGACCGACCTGAATGCAGCCCTCTGTGTTAGTCTTATGGCGTATAGGTCACCTGATTGACCCTGTGAGCTAAATCAGCACTCAAAAAATGAAACATTTCTTCACTCAGATGATCTAAAACTCAAGCTTATTCCCTCAAAACCAGCTAGATGTTTGGTATTTTTATTTGATTTAGTTGTTTTGTTGCTGTTTTTTCTCTTTATTTTCCTGTGACGGTTGAACTCATGTTCCACCCACTCTTATAAAAATGCCACCTCTCTCAGGTGAGCTGGAGGAGGCGAGGCAGCAGGGAGAGCTATGCCGCAAACAGGCGGAGGACGGCGGCTGGCTGGACTCAGACGGTCGGCCCCTGAAGCTCCGGGCCTGCCGGGATCTGTGGAAGATCTACAGAGAGCTCGCGGATGCGCCGCTGGCCGCCGAGGACCACAAGAAGGCCCTGACGCTGCTTCACGAAGGCAACAGCAGGGCCGCGGAGTGTAGGTCGAACCAGGGCTAAAAACACAGTGAGAGGCAGCGCATCGGAGTAATCTGTGCACGGAAACACACACATGTGTAACATTTAGATTAAAAATAGACCGAGGAGGAGGTGTTTGTGCTGAGAGGATCACAGTGAAGGCAGAAGCAGAGAAATATTCAGCAAAACAACGAGTACCACGTTTTCAGAGGGGGTTAAGAACTGGTCCTGACAGCTACAGAGTTTGAAATGTTTATTCTTCTGAAGAAGGAGGAGATTTGTCTGTTTATTTATTCTGTTTATTAAAATAAATTACAGGGGTTTTTTTAACCATAATCCAAGCGAAAGCCTCAACTCAGTCGCCAAAAAGAATTTAATTTGTGATACATCAGAAGAATCGAGCCGAGACACTCTTTATAGTATATATATATATATATATATATATATATATATATATATATATATATATATATATATATACTATAAAGAGTTCATTTACGTTACGTTCATTTAGTCCAGTTTGTTATTCGCCTCTAAACCAGCCTGTAGTGCTGTTATCCATCTAAATCAGGGGTGCAAACATAAGGCCCGGGGGCCAAAACTGGCCCACAAAAGACTCCACTTTGGCCCCACTGGACAGTTTTAGAAAACACAAAGGAAGGCTTGAAGTTTGGATTTTTAACTGTGTTTTCATAAGTTTTACAGCTTTATGTTTATTGTTTATTTATTGATAATTGATTATTTATTGATATTGATGTCTCCCATTCGTGCTACACCAAAGAAATTAACAAATATATAATTTATGTTGAAAACTTTGTGGTTCGATATAAACGTTAATAACACCACACTCAGTGACCTAAAGGTCAAAGGTCAGAAAGGTCTGAAAATCTTGTGAATGCGAGACAAGTATTTTCAGTTGATACCATGGGTGTACCTACTACAAGGTTGAGGGTTATTGCTGGGCATTTGATAAACAAACATCTATTATTATTATTTTTAAAGTATCTTTTTACAAAAATCCTGATGATATTACTTTGAAAATCACAGGAAGATCTTTGAATTCGAAAACTAAAACCTATATATGGATAAATTCCTCAATAGAAGTCAGGCCTGCTAAACAGACATCAGATCGACTCTTAGTGTTTAGTGATTAGTGTTTATAACGTGGTTTTTATTTTTACGTCTGTTTCAGCTGAAGACAAACACATGAAGGGGGAGGCGGCTTTCCAAGTAGGCCTGGCCTATCAGAGAGCAGGAGACCATAGCACAGCCAAAAAGGTACCAAAGATTGTGTTTGACTTCTGAACGCCACAAAGAAACCTAAACTTCATCACTTCTGTGTTCAGACCACTCTGCTGAAGATATTACTCTTTGAACAGCTGGTCTGTAAAGTTTTAACAGCTGTTACTCAAAGACGTGAACAAAGTGTCATAAATGTTGGAGCAAAAGGTAAAGAAAATCGAGGGCTCGGGGAGAGAGGGGAAGACACGACTCGATAAAAAGGAGGACAGGATGATTTATACCCTGATGAGGAAAAGGAGAGAGCAGAACAAACAAGCTGGGAATCAGCAAGACAGGAAGTAAAACTCACAAAGGACAGTGAAGAAAATGGACTTTCAAAGTAAAATAGGAAGAAAGCAAATGCAAACATTAAACAGAGAAGAAGAGGGACTAAACAGTAACAGAGAAAAAAGGGAACACAGGAGGTTAATGAGATTAAGGGTGGTTTCCAGGAAGTCGGAACTTCTAAGTTCCCAGTCAGAATTTTCATAGGCAGACACCGAGCATTCTCTATCCACGAACAAGCTGCAGCTGCGTTTTTTAACTGCAAAAACACAAATATTATGCTGTATTACTAATGATGCATGAGTGGCTGTGTTTACTAACTAGAAAAGCAAATCCAGTTTTTCACGCTTTTCCAGCTTTCCTGCTGGAATACAATAACTCGGGAGGGATGTTACTCCTGACGTCTCACACGCGGCTTTGAAGTAAATGGAATAAGACTGAAACCAGGGAGACAGATTAAGAGGTGTTAATAGTAAAACCCAAGAACAGAAAATCAAACTCAAAAACACAGAACCCGAGGGAAAAGGCAGTTTAGGTGGGACTATTTTAGGCTGCGGATGAATCCACATGTGTGTGGTGTAGGCAACAAGTCACACAAAAGTCATACTGTGTTTTTAACAGATTTCAGTGGAGCCCCGTGTGTGTGTGTGTGTGTGTGTGTGTGTGTGTGTGTGTGTGTGTGTGTGTGTGTGTGTGTGTGTGTGTGTGTGTGTGTGTCCAGTTCTTTAACACCAGCATGGAGATTTTTCACAGCCTAGACGGCACAGACAGAGCGGTGAAGGCCTGCATAGCTTTGGCAAAGTCTCTAAAGAGGTACACAGACACACACACACATACAAAAGTGTATTATGGTGACTAAAACTGAATTAAATAAAAATAAAAAACCACAAAGGAAATTTCTACAGTTTAAGTTAAGTTTATCAGCACATTGTCTGGAGGTCTCTGTGCAAATGTGAGTCAAGTAACCTTCTTGTAGTCAAGTGTTCATTTTCCATCTTTGTGTGTGTGTGTGTTCGTGTGTTCGTGTGTGTGTGTGTGTGTGTGTGTGTGTGTGTGTGTGTGTGTGTGTGTGTGTGTGTGTGTGATTGTGTGTGTGTGTGTGTGTGTGTGTGTGTGTGTGTGTGTGTGTGTGTGTGGCACAGCGAGGGATACTTCGAGGAGGCGGTCGCGTGTCTGGAGAAGTTAGTCGCCATGTCTCGTAGCAGCGGACTGCATCACAGACTGATCGACGTTCATCTGTGTCTGGGAAACATCTACTTCAGCAGGGTACCAATCACACCCCACAGTATTCAGTGCAGGAATCAATAACCAATCACACTGATTTATAGCAGCTGAAAAATGTTAGCTTTGCCTCGTAAACACCTGGGCTTGCTTCCCCATCTCTGTGTGTCTCTGTAGAGTCAGTATGTGAAAGCTGCTGAGTACTACCTGCAGGGCTACAAGGTGGCCTGCACCACAGAAGATGTGGCTCGGCTGCAGAGAGCGCAGGTCGGTCTTTTCTTTACGTCTTTAGCAGTCAGCCGTAAAAGCCTGATGAGGTATCCGTGTCACACAGTTTGTGAATGCAATACCTCGGGAACAAGGATGACATGTTACCTCTTTTATACACAGATAAAAATAGAGTAAAAGATACACTTGTGCATCCTTCATTAGAGTCCTTCAGCCTGTGAACTTTGAGACCTGTGACTCAGGAAGTAGTCATGAAGTTAAATTGACTGAAGAGTCTGAGGACAGTTTATGTGGATCCAGATGTTGACTGTAAGGCCGTGACCCTGCTGCTTTTCCTCCATCAGGTGTTGGTGGCCTCCGCTCACGCCCACGCCACGAATGGAAAATACAGCGCCAAACTTACCTCAACCTCGCCCGCCGCTCTGCAGGCGCTGCTCGCCTGGAAGGTGAAACGAGGACGCGAGGACCTCAGTGTGGATTCCGAGGACTACTACTCTCCTGCCTGGTTTTAACGGGCCGTCGTTTGACAATATGAGGGAGAGAAAGGAGAAGAGTTACTTGTTACCGTGAATAAAGATGAAACCCTGAAACATCTGCTGTGTGCTTTGTCGAGGTCAAACGTTTTGGCAGCAGCACAAAGTTACTGTTTAAATCTTTCTTCAGATGTTTTTTTTTTCATGTGGCATCGAGATATCATACAGATGTGATGGAGTGAAGAACAATCATGAGCATTTCATAACATGCAAAGACTTTTATTCATAAACAAATCAAATTTATACAAAGAGTCAGTATTTACAGGGCTGAGCCTGTAAACTTGCTATAGGTATGAATGGTTGTCTGTGTTAGCCCTGCAACAGTTTAGCAACGTGTCCCGCATCTCGCCTAAGACTCGTTTTTACTGTCATTCAAACATTTGAAAGGAAGGAAACACAGATCACAGTAATGAAGCATGCTACCAAAGACTATAGGATGCTATATGATAGCTGGGATAGCCTAGAACATCTACGGTCGTTTACCCAAATCTCACCTCTGTATAGTATCAATTAAAAATAAGAGTGAAAAGGATAAATGCTAAACTAAAGATGGCTCCTTTAGAAACCTTTCCTTCTCTCGCACTGCACTGTGGTTTACTTTTCAATTGCATCAGCTGAAGGCCATCATCCACAAAGAAATGTACAACAGTCATAATAATGTCATTACAAGGACGCTCCTTATCACACGGGTCTAATCACAGCACGTCACGAGATCCCTTTTCTGCATAGTTAACAATGTACTACAACCACACAGTTCATCTGTACTCAAGCACTTGTAATGTTTTAATAAGATAAGATAAGATAAGATAACCTTTATTAGTCCCACACGTGGGAAATTTGTTTTGTCACAGCAGGAAGTGGACAGTGCAAAAGTTATGACGCAAAAATTAGAATACAATAAGAATAAATACAGTACACAGCTGTACAGAATAGAATAAAATAATATACTATATACAGTAGAATAAAATAGAATAAAAATATACAATAAGATAAAAATAGAATACGAATGCTATATACAACTGAGTAAAAATGTCAGTTTAAATACTCAGTGTTAAAATTTACTTTTATTGACTTGATATATAGTTTGTTTGTCATTGGTTATTGTTCATAAGTCTTCTATTAAAAGTGACCTTGACTGTTTTAAAAGACGTTAAATACTGAATACAAAACTGGTAAGAAGAGAAATGGACATCAAAGCATGAGGTTTGGGATTTCAGCCTTATTTACATGTTATATACTGTTGTTCTCCAAGTCAATTAAAATTTGTCTATTTTTTTTGTACAAACTTAAATTTTTTAAAATATTTTTATGACTTGTTCACCTAAAACAATACCTCATTATCACAATTTTCTAAATATATATTTTTTTTACATTTTTTAAAATGTTTGCTATGATTATTTGTTTATAGTTAAATAAATGGCACATATTTTTAATAAATAACTTTTTAAATATCTACTAAAATGTGTTAATGTTATACTGACCCTTACATCCATTGTTTCTTTACCTGTTTCTTATTTATAACAGTATTATTCATACTTTTACTTGTATTGTGTTTTTTAACCTATAAATAATGAAACTGTATCCTAACATGTAATATTTTATTGACATTTTTTCAGATTCTGATCGTTACACGCATGTTGTGCTGCTTTTAGTAGTGTTACGGTAATGAGTGAGTCGGTGCGTCTGTAATCTGGTCTTTACGGCTAGTTTGGGCCCATGTGTCCGGAAGCAGCCTCGGCTTCCTCTGCCTGTGTTTTGTGATGATAAAAGCTTCGTAGAAGAAGCGCCGGAGTTGTGGGAACTTCTGTCCCGGCTGCTGTGACCGTGGGGGGCAGGCAAGGAGAGCCGGTGGACCACCGGCGAGCTGAAACATGGGCCTCGTGGCGAGGATACGAAAGGAGTGGTTCATCGTCGGGATCGTGCTGGTCATCTTATCGGCCAAGCTGCAGCCCAGCATCGGAGTGAAAGGAGGTGGGAGGGTCGGAAGTTCATCACTGAAGTTCAATGGTGTTGCTTTAAAATGTGTTCACTCTTTGAATGACTCTAAATGAACAAATATTCCGTTTATTAAGTGGTCAGTTTGGGGCATTTTACTGCCAGGCTGTGAAAGAGTTTGCCATCCTTTTACTTCCCTCTCAGGGCCAAAGGTGTTCTTTCAGGTAAAGACTTAACACCTTAAATCAATCGTTAGGAGTCACAAAATAAATCGCCACAGGCTGATTTACCTGGAAACATTTGATCTTCCATAAATGAACAACTTCTAGACTTTATTTAGCGCTGTTTCCCCGAAATTTGAAGAAAAGTGTGGACTATCAACTTAACATTGCATGCTTCTGTGAATATGACCTGAGCCGAAACAAGGTGCAAATACTGTTGGTTTTATTTATAACGTAGTGATGTAATGAATGGAGGTTTTGTCAGACTTTAACAAAGTGTACATTTCAGGATTTTCTTTCAGTGGGATGTTCCCCTGCATGCTGGCCCCGGGGCAGCAGGCTCTACGTCACAGTGGTTCCTTGTGTTTGTGTGTGTCTCCCTCCGTACCTGAAGTGCCGCTGTAGTGACACGTTGCATTCAGTAGGTAATGTCAACACGTCAACCTAACTCCGTGCTCCGCGCTCATGTGTGCGCGTCCACGAGCACGTTATCGGCATCTTTAATTACTCCCAGTAAACTAAGTGAGGAGAAAGCATAAGCATTGATAACTACAAATCAGCCGCCACCGGAGCTGATAACCCCTCCGCTCATTTTCCCTGTAGATTAGATAAGACGCCACTATCGGTGTGGTGCCTTTAGGCGCTGCTCGTAAACGCCGGCTTCAAATATCAGTGGGTTTTCTTGCTCATATTTGCTGGACTCTTATTTTAACGTGTTACCATTGACTGTATATAAAAGATGGTCAAATCCATTGTGACGTCACGCATTTTGAAGTCTCAACTTCATAACACATTCACAGATTACTACAGTGTTTTTTCAGCCAGTTTGCATGTTGGGTATCCCAACATGGAATGTTGATGCTTTGGAAGTATGACATCAGCACAGGTGTGGTGTGTTTTTGTTTCTTTGATTGTTTGTTTTATTTGCTGCTGTTGTGTTGAAAACAGTTGCACCTTAGTCTTGTTTCAGCTAAAAGACATGCAGCTCTCATCTTTTGTAAACTGCGAGCATGGATGACACAGCTGACTTGGAGGCAGAAGTTGTGGTGCGATCAGTCTTTGTTCAGTTATATATGAAGTTTAAAACAAGGTAGTTATTGAAGAGTCAGTGCGTAATCTGGGATGATCAGTTAACTAGCCTCCAGCTGGTTATCCAGAAATGATATGAAATGCCATAAAAAGATTGATTCTAGCTAAAAGAAGCTGGTAAAAAGAAAATAACAATGAACCCGGGAGTGAACCTTGTGGAACCTCACAGGTCATACTTGCAACGTAAGAGGAAAATCTGCACACCCTAACAGAGAAGGTCCTTACAGATAAATAAGAGGAAAACAAGTCAAGAGCTGAACCAAAGACACCAACCGAAAGCTAAATCCTATTAAGGAAACTATTATGTCAACGTCACAAAGGCAGCACTGAGGTGAAACTGCACCGGATGTGAAAACCCTTTTAATCCATACTGCAGTAAAAACAGGTCTCCACGCAGAGCTACAGAGAGCAGATGGCTGCTTCCTCTCCCTGCTGTATTACACAGACTATGTCACATTTGAAAATTTGATCTGTTTCTGTCTGTCAGGTCCTTTAAAACCGGAGGTCACCGTAGCGTACATCGCCGTCTCGCTCATCTTCTTCAACAGCGGCCTGTCGCTAAAAACGGAGGTGAGCTGCTCCCATCCTGCTTCTGTCCTCAGTTATGGAACATGCAGTGTTGCATTCAGGTGCAGTTTGGAAAAGTCTCCGTCTCTGTGTGCAGGAGCTGACCAGTGCGCTGCTTCACGTGCGGCTCCACCTCTTTGTTCAGTCCTTCACCCTCATCTTCTTTCCACTCGCCGTTTGGCTGCTGCTCAAGGTGCTCTCACTGACCGCCATCGACCAATGGCTGCTCAGAGGGTAGGACTCTGTGTGTGTCTGTTTGTGTGTCTGTCTGTTTGTGTGTGAGAATGTTGTTCTTTATTCTCACAGTACCTGGAGGGCTGGCATAAAGACACATTCACAGATTACTACAGACCCGGCTCCATGTGTTTGTGTATAATGTGAGACTTCCCTCTTCCCAGAGAAACACCAGGAACAGGATATTTTATTTTTTTTCACAGTTTTGTTTTGAGGTCCGTCCAAGTGAAGTCATCAGATTAAAATAAATAAAATTGTATCATCAGTTGTAAATAAAATATAGATTTATAAGATCTGTAAACATTTTTTCTATGTGGAAGCAATTCCAGACTTCAGATGGCTCTAAACTCTTTATTTCAGGCAGTTTTTTTCTGATCTTTATGACATCACAGAGGGGACATATTCCTAATATGGTCATCTCAGTCTCACACAAGCCCCTCCCACCTGCAGACCTGTTTGCGTGACATCGTATTGCATTGTTTTGTTTTGTTTTTCTCATTTGTGAAAAACATTCCTCCATCCTCACAATTTCCTCTGAGGAGGCAGGCAGTGACTCAGATCTGTTTCATCCTCATCCTCCTCTTTCTTCTTCACCCTGTGGTTGTTGTGGTTGCCTAGGTTACAGACGGTGAGCTGCATGCCCCCTCCGGTCTCTTCCGCCGTTATTCTCACCAAGGCTGTCGGAGGCAACGAGGTAACACAAACACAAAGATTAGCAGGTCAGATTAAACCTGCAGTGTCACCAAAGTGATAAACTGAGTGCGTGTTTGTGCAGGCCGCCGCCATCTTCAACTCTGCTTTTGGAAGCTTCTTGGTAAGACAGTTTTTTTTTCTGTTTCACGTTCCTTGGAGGATTGTGACTGTAATGAAGCGATCCTGCAGTAATGAACGAAGAGTCAAAGCTGTAATCCTGATTTCTCTTTTCCTTTTTTCTCCCTGCAGGGAATCGTCGTCACTCCTCTGCTGCTGCTGCTCTTTGTAAGTCCCGCCTGCCACATGACGCCTTATGAGGCTTAGACGTTTGTAAGGACGTCCTGGTCGGGTTATGAACATAAAACAATCATAAACAGATCCATGGCAACCAAACCGAGACATAAAACAAGCAAAATGATCACTTTTAAATTACAGACACGCTACAAGCCAGTCCTGCTCCAAATATGAAGAAAGTGAAAAATGGATAAATTTAAACTTTGTTTTCGATTTGTTTGATGTCCAGATAAGAACATAAATAAGTATGCATGCAAAGTAAATATCTCTAAACACAAAAAGAGCTCGAAAAACCACAAATGAGCTAAAATAATCACACAAAGCAACCATAAAGAGATTTAAAATGACCGTGAGGACATTAAACACAACTGAACAGTCACAAAACAATAAAAATGAAAATCAGAATAAAATTAGAACCAGAAGAGCTTAATAATTACGAACGTACGAATAATTAAATACGTTTTTATTTACCTTACTTTTAAAAGAAAAAAGACACAACGCAACCAAGGGTCATAAAAATGAAAAGTAATCACAAAATAACTAAAATTAAGCAAATTTTTTTTTTTTTTTTTTTTTTTATGATCAATATTTTGTGCATTTCTTGTGATAATATTTGTATTTATTTATTTTTTCCTCTTCCTCCTCCAGCTCGGCTCCTCGTCCTCCGTTCCCTTCTCCTCAATCTTCTCTCAGCTCTTCATGACGGTGGTGGTGCCTCTGATCCTGGGTCAGGTATGAAGCGGCGCACGTCCTGAAGTCTTGGTCTAAAGTCTGAACTCTAAATCGGTTGATTTGCTCGGTTGTGCGCAGGTGTGTCGCGGTTTCCTCAGGGAGTTTCTGGAAAGGCAAAAGCCCCCGTTCGGCGCCATCAGCAGCGCCGTCCTCCTCATGATCATCTACACCACCTTCTGCGAAACCTTCAGTAACCCCAGCATCGAGCTGGACCCCACCAGCCTGCTGCTGGTCGGCCTTATCAGTCAGTACACCTTCTGCGTGTCATCAATGGCAGATTAATGGAAATCAAATGTAAATTGTAAATTTGAACTAAACTATCAGAGGAAGTGTTAAAATAATGGTGCTAGCGCTGAAACGCTGAGTAAAGTTGAACTTTTTAAGCATCCCTGAATACATTTCTCCTCGGTTACTCTGAGAACTACCAAAAGTTCAAGTGGACTTCATGTTATATTCACTGTAAACTGAAACCAGTGGCTGAGAATATGAGCTCATCTGGAAAGTGTTACCGAGGTCAGAGCTGTTATCCCACAGACTTCTATAACACTGGAAGCCTGTTTGCAACCACAGTATCGTCCTGTCCTTAAACTGCCGACTACCGAATTTATGACTGAAGTCCTGAATCTTCCTTTTCTTTATGGCCCGTAGCCATGAGCTCATAAAGTTGTCAAGGAAACTGCTAAGCACATAGATCAAGGCAGATAAGGGCTGTTTTCCCACCAACGTGCGTTGAGCTGACCCAGCTGATCTCAATAGATTGTTCAAGAGTTGTTTGCTATGTTGAACACGATTTAACCCCTGGTTGCTAGAGAAGCGTACACTTCCTGATTGGTTGGCACTGGTTTCTGGACGTTTCTGGCTCTCGTTAAAATCAGTGGCAGAGTATGTGCTGCACCAAAAAAAACAAAGATTGTGTTGGTTAAGCTAGCAGTTTGCCAGTTTTTGCTGAATCAGCGATCTTCCCCTGCTGGTCATTAAAAATAATGCAGGTTGAAGACACTTCTACACTGGCTTCACTTTTCACACCCAAAAACTACCTCTATCTGTTCAGATGACATTTTTTCAAATGCTCCAGCATACCGGCCACCACCCAATGAAATCCTTCACTTCCATTAGCCATTAGCCATTAGGCATCCCATGGTGTAATTAAGCCACATGAGATGTATAACCCCTACAGAGAGTTCTGGGTGTGTACCCTGACGTCCACTTTCTGAAGTGAGGCATCCAGAAGAGATCCTGATCAGATCCTTAAACAGCTGACCACAGGACTTATGACTGAAGTCCTGACTAATCTTCCTTTTCTTTATGGCCCGCAGCCATGAGGCCGTAAAGTTGTTCTTTTATGTTTCCCATAAAGGAAACTGTCTGCTAAGACCGTTTTCCCATAAACATAGGTTAAGCTGACCCAACTGATCTCAAGAGATTGTTCAAGAGTTGTTTGCCATGTTGGACATGATTTAACCTCTGGTTGCTAGGGAAACGTGCACTTCCTGATTGGTTGTAATTGGTTTCTTGAAGTTTCTGGCTCTCAGTAAAATCAGTGGCAAAAAAGAAAACAAAAGACTCCTAATGATTGTGTTGATTAATTTAGCAGTTTGCCAGGTTTGCCAGTGTTTCCTTCTACTAGTCAGTAAAAATAATGCAGATTTCAGGAAGCCCACCTTCCAGACCTGGAAGGCACGTCCAGTGGTTTTATCTCTGTGTTGTTTATTGAGGTTAGCGATAAGCAGGTTCAGTTTCTAAAATGATGTTAGCTCATGTTGCTCGACCCCGGGGCCAGGACTGAGTATAATCATCAGAACCTGATTTCTTTGAATGTTTAAGTAATTACAGCCACTGCAAGCATCTGGTAAAGGATTTAAAAAAGCCTTGAGATTCCCTTTATTTACAATCCGACTAAGTGTGATCTACAAATAAAAATATCAGAAAAGAATAAACAGAACAGTAGTCAATGTTTCCCAGTTGACTGCTCTAGTTTGTATCAGCCACTAGAGGGCGCCAAATGACCATAAAATCTCTACAGCTCTCGTCCAAATCAACATTAACTGGATTTAATCCTAAATTTTACCTTGGTAACTAGCCAAGCTAACTTAAAAGGAAAGAAAACAGTAATCGCTGAATATAGGAACACAATACATTGAGATAAAATAAACAGTGTTTTGACTGAACACATAGAAACATAGCATAGAAGCATAGAAACAGTGTATATATAGACTATTAACGTGTACAACTATTCCCTCACAAACAGTGTGGTGTTTTATTTTACCCCTCAGGCTAGCTGGTCTAAAAATGAAAACTTTCAGAGACAATGTGTAGAACTAATACATCTCAGTATCCATACATTTTTATTAATTTAGAATAAAAATCCATGATAAATCATAAATGAACAAACTCACACAACGTCTTTTACAGATGCTTAGTACAAACTACAACCGCTGCAAAACAGCTGCAGTGTAGAAGAACAGATACTGGTGAATCAATCCAAAAAAGGGCTAATCGAAGAACTCAACACTAAACTAATCAAATCAACCGTTACTGAAGGAGTTACTGAAGATTTCCACCACAGAGGTCACTCCACAGACTGTTAGTAATGAATGGACTGTTTTTTATTGTTCTTATTATTATAAGATCTAAAACAATATTTTAAAAAGAAAAACTGCTAAAAGTCCATCTAAATGTTGATTTTAGCTTAATATGAAATGAGAAGTTAAATTTGCCTCTTTTTTTTTCTTGCTCTGCAGTTTTCTCCATCCAGATCAGCTTCATGCTGCTCACATTTGCCTTTTCCACCAGGTAAGCTTCCTCCTTCTCAACCTGTCCTTTTCTTTTAATATTCATTATATTGATTATTTTTACATAGCTCTGCCCAGAAATGTGATGAAATGTTTTTCTAAATATATATTTTTTTTAATTACATTTTTTAGTAGCATTAAGTGGCTTTCAGCATTTATTTCTTGTAGTTTTTGTCATCAAGTTACTTGCAGAAGAATCAGTATTAAACCCTTAATGTGAAAATTAAAAACAGAAAAACGACAACTTTGATCAAATCTTAAATTTTAAGATTTCATTTCTTTTTTTTCACAGTTTGGTATTCACACATTTTATTTTTATACATTTCATTTATTCATCATATTCTTATCATTCCATGTATTGGCTCCCTAAAACAATAAGAACTGCTCCAACATTTTGCTCTGGGTGTAAAGGTCACCACCTGCAAACCGTCTGGAGGGTGACAGATGACACGTTTTAACTTCCTGTTTGTCTCTGCAGGCCAGGCTCCAGGTTCAGCCCCGCGGACACCGTCGCCATCATGTTCTGCTCCACACACAAGTCTCTAACCCTGGGTGGGTGCACATCCAGATTAGACGCTCAGATTTTGTGTTAGAGAGAAACTTCACATCAAAGTTGTGTTTGAAGAGAGCTCCTGCATGCGCGCAAAAACTTGTATAAAGTGTCGGGTGTCTCCTGAGAGCTCTGTGGAGTTTTAAGTTAGAAAGTAAAGAGAGGAGAAATCTGGAGGAGTTAGAAAGAGCTTCTGAGGCCTGTGAAGCTCTGAGCTCGGTCGTGAGCTCTGCTGCAGGTCGGAGCTGGCATGAAGTGAACAAAGTCATCTCGTCTACGCTGCATCTCATTCTGAAGTCTAATTTTAAATGCTGGGTTAGCTTTAAGTCCATGAGGTCTTCCTTATTTATTTAATCACAGGTATCCCCATGTTGAAGATCGTGTTTGAGGGCTATGAGCACCTGTCTCTGATCTCAGTCCCTCTCCTGATCTACCATCCGGCTCAGATCCTGCTCGGCTCCGTCCTCGTGCCGACCATCCGCAGCTGGATGACCAGCCGGCAGAAGGTACACACACACACACACACACACACACACACACACGTGCACTTTGAGGACGATGTTAAATCAAACTCTCCTGCTCCTCGGCGTGGCGGCTCCATGCCAACACTAACCTCTACACCTTGTCCCCCTACAGTCTAGTCTGTTGTTGCGATAAGGCTGCATGCCAACACTTCTGTCTGACCCGAGTGAGTAAGAACGGACGGAAGAGCAAATTCAGTTATTTTTGTATATAATTTCAAAAAAATCTCTACTGTGGCTTCCCTGGGTTTTCTTTTTATTTACAATATGGAAGCCCAAAGTGTTCAATATTAAATACATGAAAGAAAAATGAATTATAATAATAATATTCAAGTGTGACTGAACCATGAATGTGGTATGTTGTTTTCTTAGTAATACTCTGATTTATGAAAGCCCTTTACTGACACACTGACAAACAATTTTCCTTTCATACATTTTGTACAATTTTAACTTTTTCAGCTTGAAATTTTGTCTTTTTACTTTGTTTATTGTTCGTTTGGGCATTTAAAAAAAGTCAGCTGTGTAAGTCCCATTAAATTTAACAATATACTGCATCTAAATAATTATGTAGTCTCTGTTGAATATGAGTCACTACAGAACAAACGAGGAAAAAAAAGATCACGATCTGTGTCATTAAAAATCAAATTCAAATAAAAATTATGTTTTTAAACATCCATCCATCTTCATCTGCTTTATCCGGGGCCGGGTCGCGGGGGCAGCAGCCTAAGCAAAGAGGCCCAGACCTCCCTCTCCCCAGCCACCTCCTCCAGCTTATCTGGGGGAATACCAAGGCGTTCCCAGGCCAGCCGAGAGATATAATCTCTCCAGCGTGTCCTGGGTCTGCCCCGGGGCCTCCTCCCGGTGGGACATGCCTGGAACACCTCACCCAGGAGGCGCCCGGGGGGCATCCTTGTCAGATGCCCGAACCACCTCAGCTGGCTCCTTTCGATGTGGAGCAGCAGCTGCTCTACTCTGAGCCCCTCCCGGATGGCCGAACTTCTCACCCTATCTCTAAGGGAGAGGCCAGCCACCCTTCGGAGGAAGCTCATTTCTGCCGCTTGTATCCGCGATCTCGTTCTTTCGGTCACTACTCACAGCTCGTGGCCATAGGTGAGGGTAGGGACGTAGATCGACCGGTAAATTGAGAGCTTCGCTTTTACACTCAGCTCCCTCTTCACCACGACGGACCGGTGCAACGTCCGCATTACTGCAGCTGCAGCCCCAATCCGTCTGTCGATCTCCGGCTCCCTTTTCCCATCACTCGCGAACAAGACCCCGAGATACTTGAACTCCTCCACTTGGGGCAGGAACTCATCCCCGACCCGGTTTTTAAACATGTTTTATTCAATTCATTAGAAACAAAAAGAAAATAAAGCATCAAAGTGTCATTAGATCAAAAAAATGTGGGCTTTTTTGTTTATTTTTAGTTGTTTTCATTGTTTTTACAGTTTTGAATTCTATTCATTTAATTTATTTAATAATTAAATGTTTGGGTTTTTTAGTTTTTACAAAATTTTATATGCATAGCTTGCATTTTGTTTGTCATCATGCTACTTCCATAAGAATGAGCTCTATTAAACGCCATTATATTCACATTATCCCATGTTATGTTGTCTGTTTTATCCACATATTTAGTTATTTAATATTGAACACTTTGGTGTGCCACTATCAGATGAATAATTCTTTTGCACATTCTCTTTAATTCTGCGCTCTGGGTGCAACAGCGCCCTCTGGTGTCAAACGGATGTTGTGTTGTTGGTGGGACATGGACCTTTTTGCTTCACTTCACAATGTTTATGAAGCTGGGTTTCTCTCAAAGTTAATGACGCACGGTTCAACGTTGTGTTTGTACAAGCTTCAGCTGCCTGTTATAAGTGTGCTGCTAGGGTGGGGAAAATGAGTAATTGGCTTCATGTTGTCGGTCATTAAATAATTCCAGAGTTTTCTTTGTCCTGTTAAATGACTCGTCTTTTGTCTAATGTTTTTTCTTCTCAATCTTTTCTTTCTCATGGCTCTTGTCTCTGTTCAGGCGGTGAAGCTGTCAGCGCTGCAGCCCATCTGACATGAAATGTTGGCTTTTGTGAAGTTACTGGTGTCTCATACAAAAGGGAACTATGGTGGAGGATTGCAGTGGTCACACGTGCCTTATTGCTACCAATCAACGAAGACCTCAGCCTAGCGGAAAGAACGAGAGGAACCGCGTGCCTCAGTTCTTTTCTTTCTATGATGAGGAAGGACTCCTCTTTCCAGCACATATATTGTTTTATATTAAACTAAGTGCGAGTTCTATTTTTATATGGATTTTGGAGCCAGAAGGATGAAGTTATTTGGACCAGTCTTTTCTCTTTTCTGCTGTTTTCAACATTTTTCTACCTTCCCACTAGCGGTCGCTGCCTGCGTCAGTGTTTGTTACATGGACGATCTGGATTATCTGATACTTAATATACTGTATTGTAACAGCCAATTGGATTTTTGACACTTTCTAAAATGCCGTCTGTCTTACAAGTAGTTTTTTTGGTGGCGTTTAGTTGAGTGGAGGATGTTGGTACATTAATACTGGAGTAGTGAGTCCAAGTTTACAGGTCAAATTTTTTTGTTAATGACTTGGTTCACTTGTTTCTATATGGCTGTCTCGGTTTAATTCCTGGCCTGCTTCATTCTAACCAAATCTGTCACCCATAAGGGCATTTATGTCTCGGACCAATAAGGAGAGCTTTGGGCTCTCAGTAAGGATCCTGTTAAATAGTAACAAAGCACAAAAAAAGCAGGAATGGGTAAAGCTGATATTATTGTTTGGTATGAGATACCTGCCAGTCTGTTGTTATTGGCATTTAATATTGCAAAATTAAAAAAGTAAAGAGATGGGGGGACAATTTTCTTACAATGTCTTGACATTGCAGATTTTTTCCTGGGGGGCACTCTGCAACGTTCCTGTTGACATGCGCTCAGAATTCCACAAACAATCGGAGCAGGCAGGACGTGAACAAGTAAATAAATCACCAGATATAAGAAATGTTAAAGAAAGTGAAAGCAGAATATCAGAGTTTTAAACCACCAAATATCAGAATCAGAAATCCTGCATCACTCAAGCTCTAGAATAAAGATCTAAATAAACCTCTGAACATAGCTGTAGAATATGGTATTACCTAAGGAAATAATATAGCTGATTATGTCTGTATATCACACCAACCAAAGTCTACAGTAAACACGTAAATGTTTTTTGGGAGGAAAAATCTAGAACTCTAGAGTCTTAGAGTCCAGGTCTAGAGTCCCTCCACACTCTAGGCTGCTGGGCTCCAGAGCTGCAACTTTAAAATACAATAATAGATTTCAGACCTCTAGAATCTAGATTTGCATAACAAAATTTTGTGACATGAGGTCTGGAGCTGCTTCACCTTATTCAGAGGTATGACAGCGAATGAGTTATCTCATTAGAACAGCAGCACATGATATTCACTAAAACGTTGTTCTAGTCCATCTCGTTCTGTGGACCAAACTGAAATGCACACCAGTGAGGAGAAAGGGTGGGAATTTGCTCAGGGGAACTTTGGTAGTATTTTTCTATTTTGTTCTTTGCTCTAACGACTTAGCCTTACATCCTTCTGGTAAATTATGACAACTCTGACTTCCATTTTTCTTTAAGGGCTTTCACGCTACGTAATAGCACAACTCCATCAAGCCTCAGAGGACACACTGGAGGGCCTTACAGTAGCTCTGTGCTCAGCTAACTCTGTATCTGTTGTAGCTTAAAGTAGTGCTAGCATGTTAAAATTACCGTCACTATCCTTTCTAACACTGAATTACAGATAGCAGCATCATGAGGTTTACTCTGCTATGTTGGTACGTCACTACAGATGCCCGTTGGTTTTCACCACCATGCTGCTCAACCAGTCAAATCCAGAAGTGAGCAGATTGTATTCAGCTTCAGTCCCACATTACAGTATTTTTTTTAGTCTGTAGTCGTCATGTGTACCTAACCTTACACTGGAAAAAGAAGAAACCACACATTGTCCATCCTTTGAACTTATTTCTATATCCAGGAGACTCCTGTTACTTCTGGCTCACATTATCACCAAGGATGCAAACATCGCCTGTGCAGTCGCAATAACAACATTAATGGGACATATCCTACAATGAATTACAGCATGGTGTTTCTGTCTTATATTATTAAAGTGAATTGAAGTGATGGACCAAAAACCTGCAATACCTATTTTTAAACCACTTGAGAACAGTACAAGCAACTTGTAAAGTTGTTTTCACAAAAGTGACACAATCCAAGTCAGTGTCATTAAAATTTCTAAGCAAAGTGTTGCTTGATTTAACAGCAGACACCAATATTCAGTTGGAGTGGAGCTCATGTCCGCCATGTGACGCCAAGTTCTTTTAGCTCTTGCTTTGGTCTTCTCCACCTATGAAACCTTAATTACACAAATAAAAACAAAAAAAAACAGCTTGCAAAGTTGACATTTCAAAGTATTAGCTCAGATGTTTGAAAGTTGAAGTTAGAAAGTCAAAACTTTGAACTGTGGATGGCTTTTTTTTTCTTTTTCCAGTAGCAGAAATTAGCTTTTGTATCCACCTAAGACTGTAAAGCCTCCAGTCTCCTTTCACATGATTGTTGCCCTTTCAAAAAGATGTTAACATAGTGTTGAAAATACTGTATGAACATTTTGGCGTCTCTGACGGAGAATGTCACCACATTCACTTCAATTCTGAAGCCTTTACAGCACAAATGTCATTTCTTATGTCGTCCAGCTTACAGTTAGTCTCTGTTCAGTCTATTTGCAGTGTGGTTGTTTTGTCATTGTAATTTATTGTGGGGAGAAAACAATGAGTGGGATATGTATGTGTCTGATTTTTGTTTGTTTTATTAAAGAAGTTTTGGGAATTAAACACAAAAAGGCTTTCTCTTTGTAACACAGTACCACATTTTGAGCAGAGAGTATTTCTACACACCCTACTAGCTGTTAGAAGTACCTGGAATGTGTTTCTCTTACTTCTTTAACAAAGTCTTAACAGCCCTAATGAGTGCTTCGTCCTCTGAGGCCAGAAGCACTTTAGAATAAATCCTTGTATTTGTTCTCTGACCAAATACTCTAGAACTCTAGAATTAATGAGCTGTATTGGCAGCTCATTAATTTCACTGACCCATCTTTTTCTGGACAGATGGCTCTTCTGTCACATCATTTGGAAGGAGCAGTCGTAAAATAAACCAATAAAAGCACTGCCAGCAGACCGCAGTCGCTTTGTGCTGTTTTTAACCTTCAATCAAACCTAATTTAAAAACCAGCATTTTGCCTCAAACTCCAGGAGCTGAATAAAGAAATGAAAAGTGTATGATACTGAAAATATACTTTTTATTTTTGAGTGCAATCACATGACTTAACAATTTAATATGGATGTTAGTGATCAGCAGTGTAGTCTCTTTCTCCACAGATGCAAAAACCTCTGCTTGTTAAAATCAGCCTATAAAACCTAATCAGAGCTGGACTTACAGCCCTCCTGTCATTGTCTATACACTGTGGTATATTTAGACATGCATGCAGAAAACATACCTATTCTTCTCTGTTAACGTACTCAGATTGTAGCTTTATTCTTCTACTTATGTTGGAGACAGAAAGATTTAGCCAGGAATATTTTCTTCTGCTCTTGCTGATTCTTCTTAGAAAGTGCACCAGTGTGTGCTTTTGTCTATGGAGTCTATTAATGTGCTCTGCTGGCTTAAATAATCTGTGGATGATTGTGAACATTTACAGCGAATTTCGTGACAGCCTGCCAAGCCCCATTTTGTCAGGGACCGCGGCTCAACGGGACCTGAAAGGTCCTCTGGAGACGCTGCTTGTTTAAAACTAATGAAGGTGTTTGTAGACTTAAATTACACCTTTCTTGGCTGCTACTTCAAAGCACATTGTGCGCTGTCTGTCCTGCATGCTGCACAACAACATTGAATATTTAGTATTTACTGCTGTTTACACTTAGCTAGATTAATGCGATGGTGATGTGTTTAGTATGTTGCTTTGGTTTTTTTTTTTTTCGCTTGTTTTCTATTCTTTCTCTCTCAACAGGTGATCCAGGAGATTTTTTTTCTCCCCCCCTTTCTCACTGTCCCTCTCCCCTTCTGTTTTTCTTTTCCTTCCTCTTTCTTTCTCCCTTTCCTATCCCTCACTCATGTCTGTCCCGTCTGTAACATCTGAAAATAAAATATAATAAACAATAAAAACAAAGGTCAATCAAATGGACCAATACGGCAATGCCACGATGATCCATTTGGCAAAGTAAATCCATTGGGTATCCTTGTTGGTCTTCAGACAACAATTCTGACGGCTAAAGAACCAAATGGGACAGGCAAAAAAAAAAAAAAAACTAATGAAGAAGCAGAAAAAGGTGTCAGAATATCTCTTTCAGCAACAGACTGACTGACCACAGTTTTATCCTTTCGTAGTCACCCCTGTGGAGCCTGCACTGCAGTAGACGACAGTGTTTGCATTCATCTGCATTGCTGTGCTGTCACAAGTGAAAGTTCTGCTGGTTTTTGAGCTAATGAATTTCAAACAATAGTTACTGAAAGTCTGGAAGGAGGAAGAAAATTTCAGAACGGACTGGCTCGCATCCGATGTGGACAGGGATCAGCTGGAGGCACGATCGAAGATTGCAGCGGTCCCAGATCCAGCTGGAATATGTCCCCCTGTTGCTTGTCTGTGTTTTATTGTGTTATGGTGTGATGATATCTGTGCGTTCTTTTTCTCCTTAATGACCCTTTTGTGTTACACATTTCACTGTTTTTCCTTTTACTACCTAGCCTGATCTGTCTCCCCAATGTGACGTTTGTTGTAGGGAAAAAAATCAATCCGAACATTCGAGGAGTTAATCAAGATTATTTTCTTGTCCTTGAAAGGTTTTGGTATCTAGCATCTTTGTTGGCAGCCGGCATTTCTCTCTCCAGGTGGTGACAGTACATCATACTCTGCCAGAAGTACTAAGCTGTTCTCTCTGATTTTTCGGACTCTAACCAAATCTCCACACTCCTGGACGTGGATCAGTCCTATCTCTCCTCTCCCATACTCTCTCTCCCGATCGTTCAGGGTCACCGCTGTCCGTTTTCCACAAGCCTGGCGATACAAGTACCTTATTCCAACCACCAGTACCATACCCAAACCAGCTGAGCTGCCCAGCAGCATGCCCAGCTCCCAGGCACTGTGTCTGCGTATGTCTGGATATTTCCCTTCCTTGTCTGGAGTTGCAGGAGGACTGGAGGGATGTTTAGCATCACTATTTGGAAGCTTTGGTTTCAACTCGTGGCCAAGATTTTCCTCGATGTTAGGGTGGGGTTTGGGGTTTGGATGAATGTCTGTTCTTGGTGTTGGTGGGTGTATACTTGGATCAGGATCAGATGATGCAGTGTGACCTTCAGTATGTTTCTGGGAAGGTGAGGGCATGGAGAGGTTGTGCAGAGAGCGACGGGGAGCTGGAGAGGGTCCTGAGTGAAGGGAGGTAGCCTGGGCAGCAGGCGGGGAGGTTACAGATGGGATATAAAAAGATGTACCTTGATAGGAGGAAGAAGTTGCTGAGGTCGAGCTAGATGAAGTGGTAGAAGAAACAAAAGAAATGGAAGAATTTGTTGAATTTGTGATGCACTGGGAAGAGGTAAAGGTAGGCAAGGGAGCTGGAGTAAACAAGAGATCTGATGATGGATGGTTAGAAGTGTATAAATAGGGTATAGTAGACGAGGCAAAGGAGGATGGCTGTGGGGAAGTGGGGGTAGGTTGAGAAGATGACAAATAAGGGGGGTTGGAGATTGGAGAAGGGGAGGGGAGAGCAAAACGAGCTGAGAATGTTGTCAGTTGGTTTCTCGTAAAGGAAGAAGGGATGACAAATGTAGACCTAATGGATGCACGCATAGTTACAAGGGGTAAACCTCCAGAAGAATGAGGAGAATTGGTAGACCTATCGTTAACTGTTGCAGTAGGGAGCAAAGTATTGGAGAAGGAGAAAGATGAAGCGGAAAGGGAAGGAGTGGCTGAGGGCAGAGCAAAGACTGGGCGCGTAGTTCTGATCTTTGCGTCAGACCTAAGATCCACTTGACTCTTTTCCAGTATGGGAGTTTGGTCAGTCCTCAGTGTAAAGAGCAGTGGGTTAAAGAGAGACTCTGAGGATGGAGTTTGTTTCTGTTTCTGTGGTCGAGGAGAGTTGTTTGAGACGTCAGGTGATATCTCAGACTGGGAGTAATCTGTCCAAGGAATGCTAGTTTTACCCTGACTTTTAGTTGTAGTAGTTTCTGGCATGTCTTGGAGAAATGTTCTGATATACTCACTGTGAGGAGAGCTACTCAGGACAGTAGCTGTAGTCTGAAGCTTAGAGAAAGGTGTACTGGTTTGCTTTGGGCTACTTTTGGGTTCTAAAGGGCTGTTTTCAGAGTGGGTAAGGGACAATATTGTGAGAAAGGACTTAATGATGGGAGATCTGGATGGTGGAATGGAGTGTGGAGAGGAGGTTTGAGAGCGAGAAAGGAATTTGGATGGAGATGCTGGGAGAAATGGATAAATATTACTCCTACCAGTTTGGGACCGTAGAAGAAGTATGGATGGAAGTATGGAAGTTTCGAAATGACTAATAGGCTTGGGTGAAGAAGTTTGGGAGTGAGGATTTTGAGACCCGATACCTATTTCTGATTTAACTGCATTGGTTTGGGACTCAGTTACACTAGTTCTGTGAGGCTGGACTGAACCACTCTGGGTCTTGAACTTTGCTGAACCTTCTTCTTCCTGGATTGCTGCTTTTGGATTCTGGGTTGTGGGTTTTGGGAGCTTTATCTTATGAAAACTGTGATTAGTTGAGTGATTTCTGGTGACATCTTCTATTTCAGGTTTGTTAGGTGCTTTTGGATCTGGTAAATGTAATTTTGGAAGTTCCTCTTCCTTCAGCGGGATGACAGGAACAAGGAGGGGAAGAGGACTACTTGAGGCTTGCACTGTGTTGTTTAATGAAGAAATGGTGGTAGTTTTCATCCCTGTAGCCTCAGCAGAGAAGAAAGATGCTGTCAAAGGACTTGAGCTCTTGGGGTCCTTTGGTTGAGGAACGGGGTCAATTTGTGCCTCTTCAGTCACACCTGAATATGATCTTAAAGGTGTTTGAGAACCAGTTTGATGATTTTCTAAGGTCATATTCTTCTTTTTACTGACTTCAAACAATGCCAGAGTCACAGACCTGCTCCTGTCCAAGGCTGGATGAGTTGTTTCTGTTGTTGTTTTCATAGATTTGTAGTTGTAAGGTCCACTTCTTGCTCTTGTAATAAGTTGTAGACTAGTACCTGGTCTATTTGTCGCATTTGTTTCTTTCTTTGATGCTTTAAAGGCTCTGAGAGCTGCAAGACAACAAGGTGAGAGAAGAGAGTGAATAGAGAGGCGACAATTGTTCTATTTCAAAGCACCTAGCTTGCATTTTGTCCCAAATTTACCATCACATAATAACTAAATCAGCTTACTTGGCAGGGCTGTAACTTTGTCTTGCAGTAGTGCGGAAATTGCACTCACTCCATTCACTCCAGTAGTGTTACTCCCATTCCAAAGCCTACGACCCGCGTCACGCACCAGTCCAGACTCAATACCTGCCCAGTAAACAAAGTAGGACTGTACCACCGTGATGCTGGAAAACAGAGGATACTCAGGTTTGTGTTTTCTTGTACAAAACTTGAAATTCTGTGAAAACGAATCTGTTATTATTTGTAGGCTTACTAGAACCGTATGTCTCCCACTGGTGAATCAGGAGCCCTCCATACAAACGAGAGGTTTCTCTTCAGCTGTTTGTCCGAGTGTGTGACAGTGTCACCCTCCGAGAGGCAGCACAGAGTGTGGGTGCCAGGAGGTGTGAGGATCCAGGAGCCGCCCACCAGCAACGGGCCCTGTCTCCTGGACTTCCTGACACCACTTCCAGCTCTGGTTTTGGGCCATGGCGTGACCCCATAGCTTCCTCCAAATTTGCTGAAGGTACCCTCTGCACGGCGTGCCTGGAGCAGGAAACCCATGAAGTCCCGAGAGCTCCGCACCATTACTGAACAGTCAAAAAAACAAAAGGTAGCCAACATAAACAGATCATGAAGGTGTTTTAATGTCATTCAGCTCACATACCACATTAAAATAACTACATTTGAGTAACTATCACAGCAGGTTTGTTGGTTTTTAGTTGGTTTGTTAAGCGTCGCACATTACGCTGATAGTACCTGTTATAAACTGTCCAGGGAGGTAGGAAGAGGCAGACGTGCGTATGGTGACCTGTCTGTGCTGCGAGTCCTGAGAGTGAGCACGGATGTGGCCGGGAATCATTTCCTGACAAGAGGCGTGGCTTGCACCACCGGAGAACGATGTGGTGGGCGGGGCCAGTACGAATAAGACCGCACACACACCCAAACAGTGTAGGGTGGACAGCATCGCTAAAGGTAAATACAAAGTTTATGTAGCTCAACCAATTCACTTGATGGACTGAGAGATGATGCAAACAAGATTTTGCTTATCAGAAACTGAGACTGGATACTGCAAAATAAAGTTGGGAAAATGCAACATAAAACCACCATACAGAGCTCAAATGCAGTGCAAATATCACAAAAGACAATAAAGAGATAAAGTAAAACGACAAGTATAATGCGTATGAACCAATCAACCTATTATTACACATGAACATGCATGATGAGCTATAAAATTACTGAACATGGCAAAAGAGAAGCAAATAAACCAAATTAGACACAAAAGAGGCAAACAAAGAAAAAACTGCAGAGATCAAAGGTATTGAAACACTTCAGAAACACACAACATGACATGACTTCACATGAAAAACACAGAAGAAAAAATATGGTGAGGCACGAAACAACTACAACAAAAACCTAAAAAACAAAACAGCCAAACAGAAGCAAACCAACCACCACAAATGTAAACATGAAATGACACAAATAAGATGCAAAAAAGAGGACAAAGACATGCAAAGTCAACAAAAATAGACACACCACTCTGTTAAGAAACGAAACGTGACTGTAAAGAGGTGCTGACTACTTAGAGTCCCAAACTTATTCAAATTAATGCAAAAAAAAAAACAATAATGATGTGCAAAAACATGTAAAGCATGAAACACACCAACATGAGAGGAAAAGTCCCAAAGCAAGTGATGCAAAAATCTTAAAAGGCTGTTCATCAAAATATTCATAAAAAAAATGAATATGAACAAATATAGCTAATATATCATTTTAGCTGTAGCCCTGCAACAGACTGTCAACCTGTCCAGGGTGCACCCTGCCTCTCACCCTAACAGCTGGGCTGCAGCTGCCCCACGATCCTGAAAAGGATAAGTGGAAGAGGATGGATGGATGGATGGATGACAAAATTCCCAAAGAAAAATATGAATGTAGAGTCTGAATATATCAGGCTATGAGAAAATTACATCAGTTATACTTTTTATTTAAACCAATAGAACTCAATAAATCCTTACAGAAGCACATAAGGTTTATTTCTTGCTTTTTTTTCTTTTTCTCTCCTTTGATACATTTTTTTCCAATTTTTAAGCAGCCTTGTCTGTTTGTACATCCTCCTAGGAAGGAGTTCACATGTGAATGGATGACTGGAGCAGTAGTGAGTTTTATCCTTACCTTGTCAGAGCACTAAGTTTCAGGATGCCTTTAAAACAACAGCGAGCTCCTGCTTCTTCTTCAGCTTGCACAGATCTTCTTGTCCTGTCAGTTCAGCTGTTGTGGGAAAACCATTTAAAATACTTCAGCCCACAGCTGGGGGAATAAAGTGCTCCTGGAAACTCTGAGGATGAAAGAGTGATCCGGGGCTCCAGGATGTGGAGTAAGAGGGGGGAGGGATGTAGATCCAGAGCATGTAGAGCTGCTGGATTAACAATCTGTGACGTTCAAATGGAAAAACAGTGCATATGTGACGCTGTGTACAGCAACAGTAACTTTCAAAAATAAACAAATATTAAACACAAAAGTACTCCTCACAAAAATAAATATATCTTAGATGATTACCTCAGAGGGGTCTGTGGTTGATTTAAAGCTGATTTATCTGCATTAGGTGGACCCTGCAGGTGCACAGCGTGCTGTGTATAAACCTTCTAGATATAAATAAGAAAACAAGATTGTCTTTTGTGTGAACAACAAATCTAAACAGATTCATGTCACTGTGCCATGTGCAAAGGTTCAAATACCGTCTGTTTTAAGGATTAATGTATTAACGTGACAATACTTATGACAACACTATATATATACTATATACTCAAAAACACGTCATTTTAATTTGTATTTATTCAAAACATTAAAAAAGCATTTATTTAAATTCATTTTCACCATCCACCATGAAATGGTGCAGAAAGAATACAAACTGCCCGCATATATAATTTCCCACTCAGCCCATATGCCAGACCGCAACTATTACTACTATTTTACTACTACACCGTATCATCCATTATTACAATGTTGATATGTATGAAAGTAACAAATAGTCTGAAATACTTTATGAAAAATATGTCTCAGTTTTTCCACGTTCTGAAAAAAGAATAATCAGCTAATTTAAAATGACTTAATGATTTATGTTGTGCTTACTTTGGTGCAGAGTTCAAGGTCATGGGAGAATGTTGTTGGTTGAAGGAAGGCTGTAAGGCTGTAAGGCAATTCAGACAGAAATGAACAGTTCAGGCTCTCCTGATGTGATCCATCCTTATGGTCAAAATATAACCAAAGAAATTCTGAATTTAAGCCCTCCCACTCGGCAATACTCCACAGCCATCCCACAGGCTGGATTGGACCCTTTGATGAGACAGTTCTGGACCCCGGGCCGTATGTTTGGCAACAACTTTATGGTGGATCCCTTTTTATGGATACATCAAAAGGGAACACTTACAATAAAGTCTCTCTGCACTTTAACGTCAAAGAATTTGATCATTATTACTCTTATTGCTCTGTTTCAAGATTTCTCTTCTAGTATCAGGTTTTCTATGGGATTAAGACCTCCCATCACCCCAACCACACACTACCAGGATGTACACCAGCTGTGGCCGCCTCCCTCCAGGATCTTGCAGACTTCTCCACTGACCTCTTCCTCCTCGTCCCTCTGTTCTCATTGTTCTTATTTTGTTGTCTTTCTTCTGCTTAAACATCAGTGATGTTACTCTTCACTTTGAGACATTATTCAGTAGTCACTATCCACTATCACAAGAGCATATATATTATAAGAATAACATCAGCATTAATTCACGAGTCATTAAACTCAAATTAGAATTTTAAGGTCAGATTTAACATCAGAAGAAGGAAGAAATTTATTTCTAAAAGACGATTCAACCCAAAAACCTTCACAAAGAGGTTAAAACGTTTACGTCAACATTAAAACAGAAGTAAAGTTGGTTCAACAGGACGCGCAAGGGAAGAAATATCTAAACTGGACATCAATGCCGGAGTTCACTGAGTTTTCATTTTCACGGACAGAGTAAAATGTTGTCTTGATATTTCTCTATTATTGTCTCTACTTTTTTCTAGTTGTTTTATTTTTCATTCCAATGCCTTCTAAGTTAAGTGTAAGTTTGCAAAAAAAAAAGGTGTGTCTTTGACATTTGTTTCCTTCCATCTCTTCAGCTTCAGATCACACCGGGAGTGTTTCATAAGCATTCTGTCACGGTTCGCTGAGGACTCACGCAGCACTCTGGAGCTTGTGATGATAACAGTGGGTTTAGAAGTGGGATTTTACTTAAAAAGGGGGCAATAATTCACAGCCCGGCGCAAACGTGAGGTGCTGTCTAAGAGCTTGATGTTTGTTATATTTTAGCTATTATTGCCACATGAAAGTAAAACTTAATGGGATAAATCAGGGTTTATGTCGTCTTTTAAAAAAGACAAAAAGGGGCTGAACTGTCATGTATTTAATATATATTCTTAGTGCTTATTTGCTGATTATATTGTTTTATGTATAAGAGTGGCCAACACAGTGTGTGCCAAAAAGTACTGACAGGAAACTGCATGCTTTTGCAGAGAAAATAGGAGCTGCAGCCAGAAAGTGAGACTAAGCAGAGTGTTTGATCAAAACTTAAAGTGTGTGTGACGTCTAGAGGAGGAATATAAATGACCAAGCTTGCTGTTTTTGCTTCAGACTTCAGCTGGCGTTGCTGGGTGTGCTAAGCCTCCATATTCCGGGATATGTAAAATTAAAGATCATTTTTTGAGTTTGACCACTTTGAGCCTTGAGTCTTTCTTTGCCCTGAAGAATACAAAGAACTGGATTTAATAGCAGGAAACACTGCTGTATACAATGGTGACAGGAATATGGGCTCCAGTGGATCCAAGGTGGGGAGGACAAGGGGAAAACACTTGCTCTTCTTCGATCACTCACTGCTTGCTGCCAGCCACTCTCCAATCACTCACAACAAGGAATCCTCTCAGGGAACACAGGGACGGGTTCAGGGAATCTATATGCAGAACGTACACGCTAACAAAGGCACAGAAGGAACAAGTGCTATATACTTTGAGAGCCAAGCTACACTGACGCGAGTCACACCATGATCCTGCATGAATACCTGCCATCCCTCAGGTTAAATGCTGACAGTGCAAATGAGGCTCAGGTGTTTACTCTTCACAGGTGCGTGGGCCGAGGGCTTGAACCCGCAATGAGTCCTGCCCCTGCTGATCCACTGGGCCGTGACACATTCAGCCTGCATGAAGTCTTTTATTTTGAAAACTCCATGGTGAGGAGAAATGTTTCTGGATGCTTCTGAAACGTGTCATTGTCTTGACTGGGTCTCTGTTATTTTGGTTTTTAAAATTTCATATTTTACTTTGAAGGGGGCCTTTTTCAAAGATTCACATTGTGATTGCACATTTTGTTTTGTTTCACCTGAGGCTGATTCTTCCCGCCTCCGTGTCTCGTGGAGTCTGCAAATGAGGCCTGCAGTCAAATAGTCACAAAACATACTTTCTACCTCTTCTTTCTAATCACCTGTAGACCCAAAGGACCCAACGAATCTCCGACTCTCGCGTTTTCCTTTTGTTTTATTCACAGTGTTCTGTTTTGTTTTTCATGGTTAACTCTGCACTTCAGCACTTTGCAGAGCACAATGGTCCACGCTCTGCACATGGCTCTCTGCTCCAGCAGCTCTCTCTCTCCTCTCCAGCCTGGCTGATACTGAAATGGGAAGGCATGATTAGATGATGCTATGAAAACCAGCCTTCCCCGGCACCACAACCTGAACCCGCTGCTCTACCCATCCCCTGCAGCCGAGCCACATCACCACTTTAATCACACTCTAGATCTTGTTTTAACATATGGCATAGAAACTGAACATTTAACAGTGTTTCCTGAAAACCCTCTGCTGTCTGATCATTTCCTGATAACATTTACATTTACAACATTTACAATAATTGATTACACAGCGGTGAAGAGTAGACTTTATCAAAGTAGATGTCTTTCTGTAACTGCTGTAACTAAGTTTAAGAATATAATCCACCCACTGCTATCATCTTCAATGCCCTGTACCAACACAGAGCAGAGCAGCTATCTGAACGCTACCCCAACAGAGGTCGATTATCTTGTTAATAATTTCACCTCCTCACTACGTACGACTCTGGATACTGTAGCTCCTGTGAAAACTAAGGTCTCAGATCAGAAGTACCTGACTCCGTGGTATAATTTTCAAACACGTACCCTAAAGCATTGTGATGGAAAAATTCTAGTTTTTTTTCACAATAAGATTTAGGTGGTTAGAATTTTACATAGCCTTTTTATTTCTTAGGTGAAGGACGTATGGGTCAATATGAACTGGTGTAGCCTGCTTAACTATGTTATCTGCTGACTGTATGAAAATTCCCAGGGAGGCCGCGGGCTGTTGCTGGGAAAGCACGTATTGTAACTGAGAGGGTACAGTGAGTTGTGCTTGAGGGTACAAAAGAGGAGCTGAGACATCCCAAGGGGAGTGCTCTCCTCACTTTATAACTGTGACGTTTGATGTCTGTTTCAATTTCTGCCTGCAGTAATTAAAAAGCTTGACCACACCGTGCTGCAGACTTTATGAACAGAAAATTCCATTACAGCAGATAACTCATAAGCTGGAGAGGACATGGCATATCAGAAATTTAGTATGTCATCATTTAGCCTGGAGAAATAGTTTGCTGCTTTATAAATTAATTAACTGAATAAAATTTCATGAATTTAATAAAATTATCAAACAAATTACTCATCTAACCCCATGTCACAGATGACACACACCAATTAGTTAAACTGCAGGAATGTCTTAAAGACATAAAGACCTGGATGGCATTACCTTGGCCTCCAGTAACGCTGTGAGGAACCTTGGAGTCATTTTTGACCAGGACATGTCCTTCAATGCACATATTAAACAAATATGTAAGACTGCTTTCTTCCATTTGTGCAAAATCTCTAAAATTTGAAATATCCTGTCTCAGAGTGACGCTGAAAAGTCCATGCATTTAGAGAGCTCCAGTTACTCACTGGTAAAACTTCCAGCAGCAGGTCCACATTCCAACAACAGGAACATTTCAACAGCTACAACATTCTGTATCTTGAGTGTCACTCAAATGTTGGCTTTTTGTATTTTTTAAGCTTCAGGGCTTAAAAGGTTCAGGGCATTGTCAGTAAGGTCGTACATAAAGGAGAGGGTGAGGTTTGCTATAGGAAAATCTATCTGAGCCAAGGTAGGTAAGTAATGAGGTCTTTATGTACAGATATAAATGTATTTCACCCATACATCAGCAGCTATTGCACTTCTCCTATTAAAATCAACCAAGAAGAATATTTTCCTGTTTGTGAAAGAGATGAATCCTAATAAAAAGGCCTGGTTACCTTTACATAAAAATCAATGGTAGAATTTTCCTTCATTGAGCTACTTTTCACTTTCATACTTTGACTCGATTTCACAGTCTGTAAGTAAATAAGTTGCTCCAATTCATCAGCCTTCACTAGGTTATTTTTTTAAACACAATATCTGCATTCATACTTAAATGAAGAGTGTCTGTACGTCTGGCACCTCTTCAGACACCACACCTGGAAGAGTCATAGTTTCTAAATTCTAAGGCTTTTTGTCAACTTTTCGCCAATAAAGTATTAAGTTAGCCTTAAGGACCTTGGTGGATGTAAGTCAAATTTTAACACACTGTTAGCAGGACCCCACTTTACACCCCTGCAAAGTTATGTTATGCAGCTCAGATATGTCCTCCTCTGAGACTGAAGTATTTTATTGTTGGATCTTCTTAAGGTTAAGTTTTTAATGCTTAAATAGTTTTAAATACTTTGTTTAAACTTGTTCACAGTTGCTGAACAGAAAGGTTTGGAGTCTGTGGTTTTTGTCATTTGCTGATAAACATGCTGGCCACATTAGCAAAGGCACAACAATCAAGTCAAGTCAGCTTTATTTATACAGCACGTTTAAAAGATATCAAGTGTCAACCAAAGTGCTGAACAGAGGGACAATGTAGTCTGAGTGGGTGAGAGATTTAAGAGTTTTGCTCTCAGGTTACAAAGAAAGAAACTGGTCCAGGTCATCAAAAACCCATCTATGTTTACATGTGGTGATATTGTTGGTTATCATTCATCAGGGACCAGAAAGAGAACTCTGAAAATGAATTTCTTTTGGTTTAAAAGTCATTAAAGATGTACGCTGTACAAGCATATGACCCTGAAAAATAAAGTTCAAAGAAAGCACCAAATTACCATGACATTCATTTCCATGACAAATGTATGCAAATGTCTGACTACAACTGCAATACCTCTTCTATTAACGTGTGTTAATTACACACTTTCACATTTATATATTTTATAAGTGAATGCCTCATGTAAAATCCAGTCATCCCCAACTGGTCATGTCAGATAGCCTATGTGTTTATACATCACTTTACATTTAATCAGTGGTTAATCAGTAGCAGGACAAGCACTCGATCCCTGGCTGCTCCAGTCTGAATGCTAAAATATTCTTGGGGAAGATTCTGAACCTCGAGTTGATCTTATGCGTTCCTGCTGGAACTCCTTCAGTGAACTTCTGAAAATGTATAGTTTTAAATACTTTATATAATATTTCTTATTTTAGATAAGTGACCTATGGTAGTGGCTGAACTCGTGTTTTTAATTTCATTACATGAATGTTGTCTTTTTTTAAAAATTGAAACAACATTATTTCCGTGACCTGAAGCTGAAACTCAACACTGATTGGACAACATGTGTTGGAATTTAAAACTTAATTGTACACCTTTTTGTGATTACATTGTACTTCAGAATTTACTGTTTTCTTTTTCACCTTTATGGTGGTTTAGTAATTCCCTTCAGATGTGGCAAGAGCCCTTTTGTGAATCTACATCTTCTCGGTGGCGGCACAGATGTTGTCAGGGAGTTCCATTTTTCCTGGCTTGCTTAAAAAGTGTGGTTAGGTACACTCATCATGTGTCACGGAGTGTGGGTCCGGTTGGTTCTACATTGTTCAGTTTATTATTATTTCTCATTATGTTTGTAGGTCTGAGTTACTTTCTCAATTTAGTTCCCAATCCTGTCAAGTCTGCCTCCACTCTGTTTATCACTTATCACTTGCCCTCCATTGTGTGCTTTGTGCTTAGCTCTGCTTCCTTCCATCTAAAGGACCATTTTCACAGCATTTGTTTTATTTGTTTGTTAAGACACTCAACACTTTCTGTGAATCTTTCAAGCATAAAAAACTGAAAAACGCCAACTAGATGATTTATGCAAGCATGTTTCCACCTCCATGCTTTACTGTGAGGATGCTGTTATTTGAATCATAATCACAAATGGGGAGTTGAGTTGAAGCCACAGAGCTTGATTTTAGTTTGGTCTGACCTCGGCACTTTCTCCCACGCCTTCTCTGAATCATTTAGACGTTCGCTGACAAACTCGAGGCGGGCCTGAACATGTGCCTTCTTTAGCAGCAGTGTTTTAATACATTACAGTGTAGTGTGTTACCACTGGTGTTGTTAGTGACTGTGGTCCAAACTGCCTTCAGATCAGCCTTCAGAAAATCCTGCGTTTTCCCAGGATTTTCAAAACACTCTCGAAAACGCATACATTTGATGTGTGGACAGCGGAAACAGAGACTTTCTAAAATTATGACACATTTTAGTCATGTGATGCAGTCATGTGACCAATTAAACTAAGATAGCAGAGGGCATTATACAGCACTCTCACTCGCTTTTGCAACTTTTTACTTTCGTGTTACTCACAGCAACAACTCCACCTCATTATTAGTCCATTTAAAAAACTCGGTGCTTTTCCTCGACATTTTGCCGCGACGTTTCAAAGAGCCGGAAAGTAAATAAACAGCAGACAGCAATGAGGCAGGTCGAATCGTCTTGCGTTTCATGCATGCGCAGGACTGGAATGCAGTGTTAGGGAGTAACGGAATACATGTACCGCCGTTACGTATTTAAAATACAAAATATGAGTAACTGTATTCCGTTACAGTTACCGTTTAAAAAGGTGGTATTCAGAATACAGTTACTTTGTTGAAATAAATGGATTACACTGCGGTACTTTCCTGTTTCATATTGTCGCGGGTCAGGACTGTTTGGGTTTTGTTTGACAGCTACGTTCTGTTGTTCCAGGCGGCAGCGTTACGGTTGCCATGGTTACAGGGCGACGCTCTCTCTCTCTGCGACTGTGTGCTTCCTGGGTGAGAGAGCGCCTTTTCGTTGTTGTTGTTGTTGTTGTTGTTGTTGTTGTTGTTGTTGTTGTTGTTGTTGTGCTAAGCTAACAGGCAGAACGCTACAATCATAGCTCTAAAGAATGTAGCATCATGGGCAGTGTAGTCCATGTTGCAGGGAGAATGGACTGCCATACACGTTATGGGTCTGTGAGCGCGAGGAGGGAGAAAAAGGGGAGTGGAAAGGTACGAGTTGTCATCGAGGAAAAACGGGAGCTGGAAGCATGTAAATATAATAATAACCACTGCAGCCAAGAAGAGAGCTTGACGAGCCCATGTTGATTTTCCATCTGAACCATCAGAATCATCAGGATTGAAATGTCAACACAAAACCAATGTTGAAACAACATTGAAATACTGATGAAACCTGACACCGACATTGAAATAACATTGATTCACTGTTGTTCTGTCATCGTTGATTGTTGATCTATTTATAGTTGACAAGGTGACAACAATCACGTTGAAAAACCATCGATTTATGGTTGAGCGGGAAATTAAAGCTGCTACCACTTGGACTATTCCGCAGCACCCCTATCACATTGGTACATCCCTCCAGGTAACCATTGTCTTGTACAGTAGAGCGGGACATTAGATTTACTCTCAGCGGAATTGACCGGAGAAGGCATCAGTTCATGCACTGCACTGGCCTGCACCACGATTAGTATAAGGTAAGAATGAATGACTTTTGTTCTATTCGTTATTTCCACGGTTGCATTTGAATAACAGTAAAAAAAACCCAAAACAAACTTGTTAATGTAAAGTTTCGGATAAAATGTGGGAGCCCGAAATTGTGTCTACTTTCATCTTACAATCCGGCAACAAATAAATTGCACTGCAAACAAAGTCTATCAACAAAGAAAACATTTTCGTTTCATACTTTTCCGTTATATTCCCTTATAAAGCTAGCTTTAATGCTTCGAGGGTTCCTTTGTTCTTGCCGTCGCCTTGGCGCTTGACCCAGACTTTCGCTCTGTAGTTGCTTTTTAGCATAGTACTACAAAAAATTGTAAATCTGTGATATATGATTGATAAACGTAAAGGTAACTGTATAAATGTGTTCAATGACTTTGTTACTTTTAATGATTGGTGAGCACCCGCTTCGATTCGCACTCAATTCAAACTTTACGCTGCACGCTCACCTAACTTGCGTTTGCACCTTTTGTCCACACGTAAACTGCGTTCGTGTTTTCCTCCGAAAACAATAAGTTCTGTTGGAGCAGTCTTTCAACGCCTCTCTCTGTCTCTCGCAAGAAAAGTTGACCCACACAACAAAGTAAAGCTATTTTTCGGCTACGAGCCTACAGGGACCCCGCCGTATTAGTCAGAGGTCCCTTTACTACAGTTCGGAGTCGCCTTCAGTAATAGTAATAAATCACACAGCAATAGTAGTAAAAAGCATGATAATATATTAAGTAATCCAAAGTATTCAGAATACGTTACTGTCATTGAGTAACGTAACGGAATACGTTACAGAATACATTTTGGGGCATGTATTCTGTATTCTGTAATGGAATACATTTTAAAAGTAACCTTCCCAACACTGCTGGAATGTAAGTGTTTTCGGCCATTTCAATGTGGACGCACAACTATGTGAAAGCGCTGGTGTGGACACAAAATGCTGTTTTCTAGCGTGGGCATAGCCTTAATCTGGCCAGCATGTCCTGGTCTGCCCCAGGGCCTCACACCCCACCCGGGAGGTGCCAGCGACGCATTCCTGCCAGATGCCTGAACCACCTTTACTGGGTCCTTTCTATGTGGAGGAGTAGAAGCTCTTCTCTGAGCCCCCTTCCAGATGGCTGAACAGCTAAACTCCTCGCTTTATCTCTACGAGAGAAGCCAGCCACACTTTGGAAGAAGTCTACTTGTGTCTAAAAGTCTTTTTCTAACACATCTCAGAGCTCCTCCCCAGTGTTGGTCAAGTTACTTGAAAAAAGTAATCAGTAACTAATTACTGATTACTTCCCCAAAAAAGTAATCCCGTTACTTTACTGATTACTTATTTTCAAAAGTAATTAATTACTTAGTTACTTTTTAAAAACACGATTTACAACCTGAATAGGTGATAAAGCGATAGATCTTTCAGCCCAATTCTACTTTTTCTACATAATCCATCATACAAAATGTAATCAAATGGAAAAGTCTCTTTAAAACTTGTTTTATTAGTTTTAATCTTTTAACTTTATGCATCAAGCAAAAATTTAATTATATGCAACATTCACTGACTGGAAGAAATTTGTTTAATATTTAAACCTATTTTCCGCATATTCCAGCACATAAAATGTTTTTTTTTTGTGTTTACACTCAGTCTTTCAAATAGATGCAAGTAAAACACAGCAGAAAATAAATAAAGTCAAAGACTCAGCGGTCCTTTTGCTCTATTTTCACCTGTAAAGCAGGAGTAGGGTAGGCGGAGGTTTATCCTGGTGCAGGTGTGCCGCGGTCAGTGTGTTTCTCTGTGAGTTTCCCATTACGTCGTTGCGCACTCGGAGCTTGTTTAGGGGTTTTTTTTTCGCTGTAAAAAGTTTTCTTCCCACGCACAATGCTAATGGACGCTAATGTTTTTGTCACTTTTTATGGAATCAAACTCAAAGTAAGGTCAGTGCTTCCACGCTTTAAACGCTGCACGCTCATACTCTCTCCCGCACTCGATATATGATCCATTGTTGATCTGCACACAGCTGTTGTCACGAACGTGGCACTGGCTTACATTCTCGCAAAAAAAATCACGGTTTTAGTAACGCAGTAACGCAGCGTTCCTACGGTAAAGTAACGGTACTCTAATTACCGTTTTTGCAATAGTAATCCCGTACTTTACCCGTTACTTGAAAAAAGTAATCGGATTACAGTAACGTGTTACTGCCCATCTCTGCTCCTCCCACACCTGAGTTCTTTGCTTCAGCCAACATGTTCCTTGCTTGTTTCTCCTTTTTTCTAAACTGAGCACCTGATGGCTTTGAACTTTTCTTGTCCATCTTCCATTGGTTTTAATTTTGGACTCCAGTATGAACACAAATCCACCAACTTGAGGATCGCCACAACATAACCTAACAGACCTACACCTTAGTTCACAGATTCACTTTGTCTAGGGTTCTGGGATTTCACACAACCCAGGATTCAAATCATGATTACATAATGGGCTTGGATTTACAACATTATGAACCCCTTTCCACGGGTTGTGTTTGAGACATTAAATCATCAAAATATAAATTTTAAATTGTTATTGATCCCTTTACCTCTAGTCCTAAAGTGTATATTTATTTTCTTACTCTTCTTATATATATTGTTTGTTTACTTGCACTGCTGTAACTGGAGCCTCGTCGTCTCGTCTCTCTATATACTGGACTGTATGTAGCGGAGTTGACAATAAAATTGACTTTGACTTAGGCAGCGAGCAGGCGCACCGAGGGCTCTCGCGCTCACTTTTCGCGTATAGAATTTCGATAAAACATCGGTGCAAATTATAAGTCTGTATCATAATGTCTGTTGTTTTCGTGTTTGTTGTTTTGTTTTATTTTGCGAGTTGGTTATTAGATGCTGCTCCAGCCACCAGTGAATCCCCCGCCACCCCGCCCTCTCCTCCGTGTGCCGGCGTGCCGCAAGCAGCAGGCGCACCTCGCAAACGGAGGGCGCCGTTACTCCCAGCAAATGGGCGATAGAAAACCAATCAGTGCCTGTACCATTCCTAATATGCGCTGGCTGATGTCGGGGCAGCATGAGAACGAGCAATTCCCCCCCTCCCCCCGATGCCCGTGATGCCGCCCCGGGCAACCGCCCGTGTCGCCCCTATGAAAAACCGCTACTACACACCTGTGTGTTCATGGCCCTAGTGGCCATTAGAGGAACTGCAGCTTTAGAAGTACGTTCACTAGTGTCCCGCCTGCTCACTCAGATATTGCCCCTGGCGTGGATTTGTTTGATGTCCTTTGGAGCAAAAGCGATGCACTAGCAGAGGAGCTCCACTCGTACTCCTTCCTCAGAGAGCTGTGACAGAGCAGTGCTACTCCAGCTTCATGCAGCAGGAGGCGCTGTATTTGACCCGAGTGAGAAGCACTCTGGAGGTATGAGGTCACCATGTTTATCCCAGAATCAGCGGCTGTGAATGTTCTTACAACCTTTTCCAGACCAGCTCTTTTCATAGACTTTCAGACTTCAGCTCCTTCTTTGACTTTTCTTGCAGGTCCTGATTCGTAATCGAGAGGAGACTGACGACATTAGGCCACTGCTGCTGGACACACTTAAACGCTACAGCAGCACAAACCAGGTGAAACCATTTTCCTGCAGCAGTCAAAAGAAAAACACACCACTGAAACAACAGATCATGCAAAATGAATTAAATTAATTGTGATTCACTCTGTCCTGTCCTTCAGAGCCTCCTGGCTTCACCTCCCCCACAGTGGCTCCATTGTCCTCTCCAACTGTACCACTCTGTGGTTTTGGAGGAGCCGGTTTATTGGTTAGTGGCTCTGTCGGCCCGGCCCTGTCTACGTTGCTTCCTGGCTCAAGAACTGCTTGAAGAGCTACTGATTTCCAGGTCCATGACTAACAGCTTCTAGCTTCTACCAGGAGTGGAGCAAAGACAGTCTGAAGGAGGTCAGACATATATATGTATGTATATATATGTGTATATATACATATGTATATACACATGTCTGACCTCCTTCAGTATGTATATGTGTATATATATATATATATGTATATACTATAATATTGGCCATATTATATTTACATTACCACAGTGAGATGATTTTAGTCTCATGAACAACATTAACTAATTGTTATTTACTAACTAATCTTAAATGACTGTTCAGCACAGAAATGAAGCCCAACAATCATGTTTTAGAGTCCTGTGGTCTCAGCCTCAGATACTCAACTAAAGTGATGTCATGACAACAATGAATGACCAACAAAACATTTTTCTCCTTCATTTCTGTCAAACAATGCTGTATGTAACGTTTCTCGCGATTAGTATCATGGTTGCTAGGCAACCTGAACAGCGCGACAAAGGCTAGACCGTCCCATTTCACAGGCCTCTCACTTCCGCACTTCTCGTACTTATAGTACGCACCGTACGTAGTATGCATAGTGCGCGTCCTTCAAGCGTGCAGACCCTGAATTGGGACTCAGCCTTTGTGTATTTAAGTCGTGTCTTCTGTTGTAGTAGTTGCTGGTCCGTCTGTGTATCCACCATGCTTCATCTGTGTGTTCTCCCTGCTGTCCGTCGTCATTTACCGCTGCTCATCCTCCTTCGTGTTCAGGTCCTGGTTTGTGTTCAGTAGTTTAGTAGTCCTCAGTTTAAATAGTCTTCAGTCCCGTTTGCTGTTTCTCCATTTGCATTTTGTGTTCAATAAACCACCTCACCTTCACGAGTGCCTGCGACTTGATTCTCCTTTAATATTTCCACACGACTCACTCTACTCGCCGTGACAAGTACATGGTTGTGAAGCAGGTCATATAAAGCTTTTACTAATTTTCATATTTGGTGTGACCTTGATTGATTTTGAACTGATTTAAATTGAAGTTAAAATGCCTCGAGCTGTTATTGGTGTCTGCCATCCAGCGTTGGTCCAGTTACTTTAAAAAAAAGTAATTAGTTCCTGAGTGCTTATTACTTCTCCAAGAAAGTAATCCTGTTACTTTATTGATTACTTATTTTCAAAGGGAATTTGTTACTTACTTACTTTTTTAAAACATGATACACAACCTGAATAGGTAATAAAGCAATAGATCCTTAAGCCCAGTTCTATTTTTTTTGCATAATCCGTCATATAAAAGGTAATGAAATGAAAAAGTCTCCTTTTAAAACTTGTTTTAATGTTTTAACTTTATGCACATTGCATAAATATTAAGTTATATGCAATATTCTCCGACTGGAAGAAAATCTTTAACATTTAAACCAATTCTCTGCATATTCCAGCAAATAAAATAAAATAACTTTTATGTTTACACTCATTCTTTCAAACAGATGAGAGTAAAACACAGCAAAAAATAAAGTCAAAGATTTAGCGGCACTAAATTCTGTCACTCTTAAATCTACTGTCACATGTTTAGCAGGAGGTGGAGGTTTGCCCGGTGCCACAGAGGTCATGTCAGTGGGAGGATCTGTGTGAATTTCACATGCCTGTGGCAGTGCTTGCTCAGATTTGAAGTTTAATTTTTCTCTGTAAAAAGAAGTTTTCTTCCTACGCAGAGTGAACAGCGGATGCTAACGTTTTTGTCACTTTTTATGGAATCAAACTCAAAGTAATGTCAGTACTTCCACGCTTTAAACACTGCACGCTCATACTCTCTCCTGCACTAAGACACTCTCACAAACAAAATCACGGTTCAGTAACGCAATAATGCAGAGTTCTTACAAGAAATTAACAGTAATCTAATTACGTTTTTGCAATAGTAATCCCTTACTTTACTCGTTGCTTGAAAAAAGTAATCAGATTATGTGTCACTGCCCACCTCTGCTACCATCACACAAAATTTGGACATGATGTCTTGAAAACTGTGGACACTAGACAGACAAACAGAGCTGATTATATCCCTCGTCCTTTAGAAGGGTGAACAATGATGCAGAGAGGAAACACAGTGAGATCCTAAATGTTCCAGTTTTCCTTTTTCTTAGTGTACCATCTCTGCTTATCAACTTTTGAGCTTTTGTGTTTTGCTTTTCTTCTTGTGATGACAACAAACAGCCTTTTTTTACTCCCTCTTTCTCTCTCTGTGACACAGGTACAAAAAGGTGATAAAGGAGAATCAGGATCATATGGATGCATTTAAAGCCATCAATATCTTCAGAGAGCACATGATGGCCCAGAAGGCTTTCTACAAGGCTCTGTAAGAACATATCAGTGCGCGTCTCTTTGTTTTCTGTTGCCTGGAGTTTCTAATGTGTGCGTCTCTGCTGCAGGGTCTGTTCATCTGAAGAAGGCAAACAATGAAGAAGTAAAGCAAGGTGGGTCAGCTTTACTGTAGAGTCGGCAAACTGTCAAATGAATTACCTTGATTATTCTTGTTTGGTTTCAAAGCTCAGCTCAGTCTTTCTGTTTTCAGCAGTTTTATGGACAAGTGCATGTTTTTTTGCCTGCAGACAGACGTCACTGCTGGGATGAAGGAAACAACTTTAACTCTCTTCAATCAAGAAAGCTTGATGCTGCGTACTGAGAAGCTTGGAAAGAAAAGCAACTGGACTTCTTTGTTTCACGTTTCATCTCTGAGGTGAAACATCTTCAAGAAACTCAAAGAGGTCCAGTCAGTATTCTTTTCAAGCTCTTTGGATTACCATGACCTGGATAACTGAGAACCTACACAGGCAATAACTACATTGTCAATTCTATTCTATTGAATTGCACAGAATCAGAACAACAGTCCTCTCGAGTCACTTTATTTCGTAAGGCAGACTATCTCACAGAGGTGTGCATCTGTTTACATTCTGGGTCCTTTTTCAGTATTTGTCCTCTTTTTGCATTCTGACACATTCAGTGGTGGTTTGTTGTTCTTTGAACTCTTCTCTATCCTCTTTTCTGAAATTCATGAAAAAGGGAACAAAATGTTCAGAAAGAGATATAAAATTACAGATTCACATTGATAGTTTTGGTATTATCCTACCTACAGACAGTCCTGGTAGACGTTGTCAAACCCAGTAACCTATCTCACAAATTTAAAGAACATGATCTGGGAATTAGATTCTTCAAAATGTTATGTGTTGTTTCTCCCCCCTTTGAACCAAATCTTCTGTTTTTTAATATACCTTGCCCAGGTTGTTTTTGCTAATGAGCAAACAGATTATGTATTAGATTTGAGATATGAAACATTTAATAAAAACACTGTAAAATGTTTAAGTTAAAACACAGTAATTTAGAAGGGAAAAATGTGAAGCATGAGAAAAGATAAAATCTGTTATAAAATCTGTTATGGGTTAAAGCATGTAAACCTATTCTAACAGAAACCCTAAATAAATAAAATAAAAATAAAACCCTCAAATAAAATAAAACCCTCAAATTCTAAATTTGTGCAAAGCGTTGTGTTGCCATTTTAATCCAAAGGGAGAAAAACCATTGAAACTCTTTATTCATGTGTGTTTATGTTTAAAGAACCCTGCATCGTAATAACAGACCATTTCAAACGGCTGTCTTTGTCTCCCCCTGCAGGCTTAAATAGGACATTGCACCCTTTTAAAGATCTCTGCAAAGTAATTGAGTACTACTATTAGTACTACACTTATCCAACTTTACTACTACCTTACATTATTACCAATGCTACTATTTAGGAATACTGTCATTGCTTTCATTTCTAATACTGCTACTGCTTCTACTCTACATTTGCAAAAATGTTTGAGCAAACACAGACAAAAGAGGACACGAAAGAAACAACTTTGAATCTCTTCAAGAGTATTCAAGACTGTTAAATTTGATGCATATTTTTAGTTTGAACTGCAACCTATGAATTAAATTTTATTTTTTCTGATATCTGTATGTCAAATTTTCTACTTGACTCAAAATTTGGAGTTCGGTATCTCGAATTTTCAACTTAACTATAACTAAACAATAACTAAAGTTGAAAATAAGCTGAAAGTTCATCATACTAACATTGTATTTTGAGATAACTTTCAACCTAACTCTGCCTGATGTTTTAATATATTCACAATGTTGTTGTTTTTTGTTTTGTTTTGTTTTTATCATCGATGTGATCAGGTCCTGGCCTAACATTTTTTATTTAGGGTTATAGAATTTGAAACATCGAGCAGGTGTTACAGAACACCAGAGGATTATCGCCGTTCTCTACTGTAGGGAAATACTCGATAGCTAATTAGCATTCTGCGTCAAAGATTCTGTTGGCAATAACATAGTGTGATTTAGAATACAATTATTTGGCAATAGCTACTTGCAGCACTGGCTGTTAAAGCGGTTTAAAAATGGACAAACCCTGGATATTTGCGTGAACTTGCTTAATATTAAACGCAGAAGTCAGGGTTTTTCTATTGGATGAAAGGCTTACGTTAAGAGACAAGCTAGCATTACCTAACATTGAATAGAAAAAACACAATTTAGGGTTAGATTACCTAAATTAAATTATCCTTTTTGCTAATGTTGATCATACTTTCCACTGATGGACATATTCCAGTTAGGGCAGATGAGCTTCATTAGATGAAGCTGTTTTTCTTCAAGCTAATCATTACAATTTGGATGTGGTTGAGGCAGAATAGTGGCAATGGCCTTTACTGATTTCTATATCTACTTCACTTCATGCAATACTAACATTAAACCATCGTACTGTCATAGCAAAGATTGAAAAAGAACATTGTGAATACCTTATTATTAATAACATAAGATAACTTTGACATAATTGCTCTGTTTGAACCAGTTATTTGCAACTGTTTACTTAAAGCGGAAGCCTTAGTTATACGTGTTGAATATGATACATACGACAACAAAAATAAAATGTATTCATGGCCATTTTGTAACGTTATTGCGATAGGGCCCCCTTCTGATGTTTTTACGTAATTTGAAGATGTCAGAGACATTACATTACATTAGGGACCCCAAGCAAATGTTATTTCCATGGGCATCCTCTGTTGGTGTGTGGTGTCTATTTAAAGTTTCATACTAAGTAGTATTAATACAACCATCAACAACCAAGTATGGTGCAATGAATGTTTGTATAAGTTTCTTGTGAGACATCGTGTACACATTGCTCAAGAGTTGTCACTGAACGTGATAGAACTACAGGTCGTAAGGGGAAAATCTGCGTTCCCCGACTGGTTAGCGACTAGTTTATGGAGGTTGCTCGCTGTCCCAGGGCGAAAGTGATAGCTAAGAGGCTGCTGCACCAAAAACTTCATGGCTATGGTGACATGGTTTTCTGTGTTTGGATGGAAGATGGTAACTTGCTTGCAAAACTAACTGCAAGCCAAGTGGTAGAAAACTAGAAAAGTTAACTACCGCAAGATGGTGACGTGAGCTGTCGCAGTGGTCCGCGGGCTGCACAATTTAGCAGCTTTCTTTTTTATTTTGAGTATTTTTATTTCACGTCTCCTCTGATTAGCAAGAGCACATGTGTAGTACAGTAAAACTGAACAGCTCATGGTTCTAGACCACACAAACCTGCACACTTTCTACGACAATGACTGGGACTCAATCCCCCCTGATATCTGAAGGAATACGGACTCCAACTTCACCATACAACCGCTGAAGTGGCACAGGCAATGGAGGCATAGGAAACAGAAGATGGGGAAGAGAGCGGGGCTAAGAGCTAAGCTAAGTGCTAACCCACACAGACCTGCTATTCCGAGTCTCTTCCTCATCAACTCACGGTCACTAAACAACAAGATGGATGAGCTACAACTGCGGACTGCCTCACGTTGTTTGGATTACTGTGCTATGATCACAGCAGAGACTTGGCTGGACTCTTTTACCCCAGACACTGCAATTGAGCTAGCGGGCCCCACTACATTCAGACCGGACAGGAGAGTGTAACAACAACAAAGACTGGTAAAGTGTTCCTGAACCAGAAGCCATGGCTCAACAGCGAGGTGCGAGCTCTACTAAGAGCATGGGACAGTGCCTTCAAATCAGTAGACCAACAAGTCTACAAAGAGGCACGCCAATCTCTGCTTAAAGCACATAACAGAAGCCAAGCGCAAATACAAACAATGCACTTTAACACAAACAACTTCAAAAACATGTGGCAGGGGATCAAGACACTTACTGGCTACAAAGACAGTCACATACAAACAAACTCCATGGACATCACCTTACCTGACACCCTAAACCAGTTCTTCACCCGCTTTGACCAACAAAACAGGGACACCATCACCTATCCTGCTGTTTCAGAGAGGGACAAGGCCCCCATCCAGCTGGAGCAGCATCAGCTCAGAGCCGCAGTGCGCAGAGTCAACGCGAGGAAGGCAGCTGGTCCAGACAGTGTGGCAGAAAGAGTGCTTAAAGCATGTGCAGACCAACCAGCAGAGGTTTTCACCACCATCTTGAACCTCTCACTGTTAGTCTGTGGTACCATCCTGCTTTAAGTCAACTACCATCGTTCCAGTGCCCAAGAAGAGCTGCTTGAATGACTACCGTCCAGTTGCTTTAACATCCGTAATTGCTAAATGTTTTGAGAAACTCATCATGTTGTACATCAAAGCTGTCATCCCTGCAAACCTCGATCCATACTAATTTGCAAACAAGGCAAACAGGTCGACAGAGGACGCCATGATAACAGCTCTTCACACAACCCTCACACATCTGGACAGTAGTAACATTTATGTGAGAATGCTGTTTTTTGACTTCAGCTCTGCCTTCAATATAGTTCAACCCCACAAACTGATTAATAAAGTAAGCTACTTAGGACTCAGTAGCTCACTGTGCACCTGGATATTGGACTTCCGGAGCGATAGACCCCAGAACATCAGGATGGGAGAGCACACCTCCTCCACCCTCATTCTGAACGTAGGTGTCCCACAGGGGTGTATCCTCCATCCCTTAATATACTCTTCACCCATGACTGTTCTTCAATTCACACCAGTAACACCATTATAAAATTTACAGGCGACACCACCATCATAGGAGTGATTGACGACAACAACAATGAATCAGCCTACAGAGACGAGGTTCAGCATCCGAAACAATGGTGTGACAACAACAACCTGCATCTGAACACAGCCAAGACCAAGGAGATGGTCTTGACTTCAGAAGAACAAAGCGATCAGAGCACTCAGCCCAAGGAAGTACAGGGTGGGCCATTTATATGGATACACCGTAATAACATGGGAATGGTTGGTGATATTAAAGTCCTGTTTGTGGCACATTAGTATATGTGAGGGGGCAAACTCCTCAAGATGGGTGGTGACCAGTGTTGGTCAAGTTAATTGAAAAAAGTAATCAGTAACTAATTACTGATTACTTCCCCCAAAAAGTAATCCCGTTACTTTACTGATTACTTATTTTCAAAAGTAATTAATTACTTAGTTACTTAGTTACTTTTTAAAAACACGATTTACAACCTGAAGAGGTGATAAAGCGATAGATCTTTCAGCCCAATTCTACTTTTTCTACATAATCCATCATACAAAATGTAATCAAATGGAAAAGTCTCTCTTTTTTTTAACTTCTTTTATCAGTTTTAATCTTTTAACTTTATGCATCAAGCAAACCTGTAATTATATGCAACATTCTCTGACTTGAATAAATTAGTTTAACATTTAAACCTATTTTCTGCACATTCCAGCACATAAAATAAAATGTTTTTTGTGTTTACACTCAGTCTTTCAAATAGATGCGAGTAAAACACAACAGAAAATAAATAAAGTCAAAGACTAGCGGTCCTCTTGCTCTATTTTCACCTGTAAAGCAGGAGTGGGTTAGGCAGATGGGGCGACCGTGGCTCAGGGGGTTGGGATGCGTATCTGTAACCAGAAGGTCGCCGGTTCGATCCCCGGGCTCTCTGTCCTGGTCGTTGTGTCCTTGGGCAAGACACTTTACCCTACTGCCTACTGGTGTTGGCCAGAGGGGCCGATGGCGCGATATGGCAGCCTCGCTTCTGTCAGTCTGCCCCAGGGCAACTGTGGCTACAACCGTAGCTTGCCTCCACCAGTGTATGAATGTGAGAGTGAATGAATAGTGGCACTGTAAAGCGCTTTGGGTACCTTGAAAAGCACTATATAAATCCAATCCATTATTACCCATCTCTGGTGGTGACCATGGTGGCTATTTAGAAGTCGGCCATCTTGGATACAACTTTTGTTTTTTCAATAGGAAGAGGACCATGTGACTAGGGATGGGTATCGTTTAGGTTTTATCCGATACCGGTGCCAAATCGGTACTTTTGAAACCGGTGCTTAAACGGTGCTCGAACCGGTGCTTAAAGAATGGAGAACACAAACTTTGTCCAAAAACCTCTCATGTTCAGCTGTTTTTTGTTTTTTTTTTGCAAAAAGATAACAATGTTAGCCTTTTCTGCAGCTATGGGGCATATATGGTATCACTCCTGGCTGGAAGCAGTGCTTAAACAATGGAAAAAAAACACAAACTTTGTCCAAAAACCTCTCATGTTTAACTGTTTCCCACTTTTTCTTTGGTCATTTTAGCCTTTTTGTCCAGGGTGAAGGGAGTATCTGCCATCAAACAAGAAGACAGCCGCATGTAGCTATGATGATGTTTGCTAGTTCACCTTACATGCATTAATGTAATAACGTGGTTAGCCTACTCAACGTAAATTACACTCGAACAACATTAAGCGACTCACGCAGAGAAGAACGGCTTCTGCTGCCATCATCATCCTCATCATTTCTGCTACACTGGCAGGGCTAGGGGCCAGGACTCTATTCTTCGTGTTTTTGGGGGATGTTGCTCCGGGTCCGATAACTGGCAACCCACCCGACGTGCACAGTGTGAGGTCTCGCAGCAAGCTATCAAATACGGCGCATTTCTCGGCTTTTAAAAAAAACGCTATGCGTCGCCAGGTGTTTCATCGGATTCGAGGTGTTACCTCCTTTGACAGTATCACAGTATCAGCTTAAAGCACTTGTTGCAGGCTGCTGAGTTTGCATATTTTGCTGTGAAGTACAGCCAGACTTTTGACCGCTTCGCCTTGGACATTTTTAATCTGTAGCTCTGCTCTAACTGAACGTACGTACCTGGCCCCGCCTACTATCCTCGGAAACGTAAAATGATTGGCTAGAAGTGTATCACAGCTCAGGAAAAAAAAGCACCGAAATAAAGCACCGAAATGTGCGCTGCTTTTCGGTCTGGTTACTACCGTTTATGTCAGAACCGGTGCCATCATGGCACCGGACACCGGTACCCATCCCTACATGTGACACATCAAAATTATTGGTAATGTCACAAGAAAAACAATGGTGTTCTTGGTTTCAATGTAACTTTATTCTTTCATGAGTTATTTACAAGTTTCTGACCACTTATAAAATGTGTTCAATGTGCTGTGTGTTGGATTGTCAATGCAATCCTCATCTCCCACTCTTCACACACTGATAGCCATCCAGTATCCGTAGTTTCCGTAGTTTCAGGTGCTGCACATCTCGTATCTTCACACCATAGACAAATGCCTTCAGATGACCCCAAAAGTCTAAGGGGGTCCGATCGGGAGACCTTGGGGGCCATTCAACTGGCCCACGACGACCAATCCACTTTCCAGGAAACTGTTCATCTAGGAATGCTCGGACCTGGCACCCATAATGTGGTGGTGCACCATCTTGCTGGAAAAACTCAGGGAACCTGCCAGCTTCAGTGCACAAAGAGGGAAACACATCATCATGTAGCAATTTCAAATATACAGTGGCCTTGAGGTTTCTATTGATGAAGAATGGACCCACTATCGTTGTACCCCATATACCACACCAAACCATCACTTTTGTTGTTCCAACAGTATTGGAGGGATCCATCCAATGTGGGTTAGTGTCAGACCAATAGCGGTGGTTTTGTTTGTGTCATGACCCTGTGCCTTCTCGGCTGACTCTGTATGGCTACAAGTGTTTTTGTTGTGCTGCATCTCTCTCTCTCCCCTCCCGCGCACTGCGCTCTACCGGGGCGGAGTCGTGACGGCTCCAGCCCCTGGCTCGGACACCTGCAAGCAATCATCTCACCCACTTCTTAAGGCGGCTGCTGAGAGTGCTTCCTCGCTGGATTATTGTGTAACACTCGTCAGTGTCATCACCTATCTGAGCCGTTTTTCGAGTTTCTGTCGTGCCACTACTCACCTGCCTTTCCTCTCTGTGCCAGAATTCTCGCCAGCCTGAGGACCGCCGTTGGTGAGCTAAAGCCGGAGTCCGAGCTACCTGAGCTTCAGTGGATTTTGTACCTAGCCCTCTTCTTCCCGTGCCTGTGTTCCCCGGAGACCCTCTTCCTGTGCCCCCTCACCTGTATATAGTCGCACCTGGTGTCTGTGTGTGTAAATAAATCACGAACTTTAGTGACGGTCTGACTCCGAGTCCCTCCTGAGCCTGACAGTTTGTTAACTTCACCGTTCACATAAAAGTTTGCCTCATCTCTGAACAAAATCTTCTGCGTGAACTGAGGGTCCTGTTCCAATTTTTGTTTTGCCCATTCTGCAAATTCTGTGTGCCGATCTGGGTCATCCTCGTTTAGATGCTGCAGTAGCTGGAGTTTGTAAGGGTGCCGTTTGTGAGTAGCTAATATCCGCCAAAGGGATGTTCGACCAATGCCACTCTCCAGTGACATGCGGTGAGTGCTACGCTGTGGGCTCTTGCTGAATGAAGCTAGGACAGCCACTGATGTTTCTTCATTAGTGACAGTTTTCTTGCGTCCGCATTTTGGCAAATCCAACACTGAACCAGTTTCACGAAACTTAGCAAGCAGTTGGAGCATGGGAGATGGGTGGTCTCGTATGGTGTCTTGCATTGAAATCTGCTGCAATGACCCGGTTACTGCGTTCACCAGATATCAACACAATTTCGATCCGCTCCTCACGTGTTAACCTCTTCAACATGTCAATGGCTGTTGAAAGGCATGTATTTCAGAAAGAGCAAGTCAAAAAGAGAAAAAACAATTGAAACCTCTATTAATTCTCACCGCACACACAAGAAATTGAAAAAATAAAACACCAGCAATTATTGCTGGACTGTGAACAAAGAGAAACTTGTAATAATAATAATGGATACTTTATTGATCCCCATGGGGAAATTACTTGTTTTTCTCTGCATTTGACCCATTCACTCTGTGAAGCAGTGGGCAGCCCACTAAGCAGGCGCCCGGGGAGCAGTGTGTAGGGACGGTACCTTGCTCAGGGGTACCTCAGGGTAGCCGTTAAGTGGATTCGAACCGCCGACCTTCCGATCATGGGGCGACCACTTTACCTACTGAGCTATCCCTGCCCCCAATGAGTAAATAACTCATGAAAGAATAAAGTTACGTTGAAACCAAGCACACCATTGTTTTTCTTGTGACATTACCAATAAGTTTGATGTGTCACATGGCCCTCTTCCTATTGAAAAACAAAAGTTGTATCCAAGATGGCTGACTTCTAAATGGCCAACATGGTCACCACCCATCTTGAGGAGTTTGCCCCCTCACATATACTAATGTGCCACAAACAGGACTTTAATATCACCAACCATTCCCATGTTATTACGGTGTATCCATATAAATGGCCCACCCTGTAGAAAGGGTAGAAGGCTTTACGTTCCTCGGGGTCCACATCTCGACCAACCTTAACTGGTCCACAAACATTTTCCACCAGGTAGGAGAAGCACAACAAAGGATGTACTTCCTCAGGAAGCTGCGTTAGGCCCAATTACCCCAGAGACTGCTAATTAACTTCTACCCTCTGACCTACTGCTCCACACTCTGGTTCAACTGCTGTACTGTGGAGGACAATAGGAAACTGCAATGGGTGGTGAGTGCAGCAGAGCGGGCAACTGGCATTTCACTAACCCCCTCAGAGACATTTATACTGGCAGACGTCAGCAGAAAGCTAGCATCATCATCAAAGAACCCTCGCACCCTGGACACTCAAAACACTCCCAAACTGTGTTTCATTGTTCTGGTAACAGTGACAATAAATATCTTATCTTATCTTATCTTAAACAAACAAAAAATGGACTTCACAGTTTCACCACTGCTTGGAGAGGAGTTGCCAAGTGTTTGCAGACATGCAAACTACAAGCACCAGCAGCGATCTGCTTCCGACCAAAGCAGTCAGCTATTTTCCTTGTGACCAGCAGTTTCCAGAATGGTCACTGACCACTCTGGAGCTTTAGCAGTCAGTTTCACCGCAGCTGGCATCAACCACTCACCAACCAGTCAGGGAGTGCAAATTTTTCTCTCTAGCAACCAGCGGTGGTCTATGGCGGCCCAGTGTCACAGGTCCAAAATGATGCAAAAGTTAATGTCACATGGTTAGTAGTCAGGTTACTGCTAAAACATGTGGCTAAACAGTTATGGCCACGTAGACTTGCCAAAATTTTAGGTTAGGTATGTAAAAAAGAAAAGAAAAGAAAAGAAATCCAAATTACTATACGTCTAAAGTTGGACACACCTAAATAAAATCTTGAAATGCTGAGATAATAAATGAAAACTAAAACATTTTAAATAATAACCTGAATAATAACAACCTAAAAGTTCATCTTCTTTTGCAAACATTATCACTATTTGTATTGGTGCCAGCAGTTCAAGTATCGGTGTGTAATCTGAGCTGGGGAAAAGTTACTGCTGTAATACTGCATGCAGCCAACCTGATGCAGTATGTGGAAACAGGTCTGTTAGATCAGTGTTCAGTGAGACAGTGGAGCAGTTGCAGGATCATGTCCCCCTTAAGAGTATCCAACATGCAGGTTTCTCCTCATGGTTCGTGCTGATGGAGGCTGTTAACATGTTATGTGCCCTGTGCAGACACACGCTGCATCTCCCTCACACAGACACACACACAGAGAAAGAGAGAGGGAGAGAGAGAGCAGGAGGAGGCGGAAACCTCCATCTGCCCTGCTCGGTGACCGACCCGTCATCCTCGGGCTCGGGGAACAGACGGATCGTCTCCTCGCTGTTGTCATTTTTTTAATTTTAACTTTCACATCTCTGGATGAGGAAACCGCGGGGAGATGATGTGACCACGGGAAAAGCGAGAGGAAATTTAACACGGAGCAGATCTTCAGTCTATATATAGGCTATGCCCCGGACTGCACCACCACCACCACCTGCCCCCCCTGGTGCCGGTAAGTCACGGAGGGAAGAGGAGGTGGGAAGCTGGGAGAGAACCGTGGTGTCCCGGGGCGGGTTGGTGCTAGCCGTGCCTGGGTATCGTTGGTAACTGACCCGTGAAAATGACTTTTGAGGTCTCGTGAGGTCGGGTTACCGTTCAGCCATGTTGCAGGAGATCGATAGGCGAGGGAGGGAGGAGGTGTGTGTGGGGGGGCCGTTGGACTCTTGACACCTGCCCTTGTTCCCCATAACTGAAGGCAGCGCGAGGGAAAACCGTTAAAAATGTGTAAATTGGCAGTTAGGCGGCTCTAAATGGCGTGATGACTTTCTGACTCGGTGTGGCGGGGAGTCGGAGTGCCGTTCAGCCATGTTGCGGGGGGGTGTTGGGGGGGGCTGTACAGGAGGAGGAGGGAGGTAACTAGCTAACAGCGGGGCTCCGGGGGCTCTGACTCCGACCGACCGACCGACACCGAGAGGGACGTGAGGGGAGGGGGTGTTGTGGAGAAGCTGGTGCCCGATGATTGTCGCCTCCCTGCCGGATGCGGCGGCAGCAGCAGCCCGCGCGGTGTCGCTTAGAGACGGAGGCAGGAGGCAGAGCGAAACGGGGTCGACGGGGGTAGTGAGTGAACCGAGGCAATGAAGAGCCTGCCAGCCACATTTGATTTATTAAATAAAATTATTTAGTGCAATTTTTTAATTAACAAGGACCTAAATGTTAAAAAGATGAAGCAGTGAATTTAGCAGGATTTTTTTTATTATTATTTACTATTATTATTTAATTGCTATAGAAAATAATTTTTATACACACACACACACACACACACATATATATACATACATACATTATTTGCACAATATTTCTTGATTATTGACTTTTTTGGTGTAGTTTTGAGTCATCATGGCGCTAAAATATTTTGATTTGGGGCTGATATTCTGACGGGTCTTTTTTACATTTTTAAAATGAAATGTGATTTATTGTTTAAAATAGTTTTTTCAACAACAATCATGTTCATTTAAATTACGTGTGTTCTTGCAGCCTGTGTTCATGTGTTCATTCTTTTTTTTTTTTTTGAACATTTAAATTACGTAGATATTCCTACAGACACAGGCATGTCAATTTTTAGATAATTTATTTTACTTTTTCATTGATCTTTATTTAAATTACATTCCTACAATGGGACGCTGATAGATTATTATTTATTTATTCATTACATTTGTATTTATTTATTTGTTTGTTTATCTCTTTATTGTTAGCCTTCAAATGAAAGTATTTTCCTAGGATGCAGTCAATTTTTTTCCTTTCAGGGGCAAAAAGTGACCAAGGCTAACAGGCGGTGACAGGCGGAGTAGTTATTGATGATCACTGATCACAAGTGACGATTATTGTTTTTCAACAGGAAGGTCAGGGCAGGAGGTGACGAGGCAGGGTCCGTTACCATGGTGATAACAGATGATGATTTATCCCCTTATTGGGCCTTATCCATTCAATAATTTATTATTCACAGATTCACTTTGTTCCTTTTCTTCTCCTCCTCCTCCTCCCTTTATCTTCCTCTCCCCTGTTCTCTCTCGCCCTGCATCCTTGCTGCTTCCTCTTCCTCCCCCTCTCTCGTCCCGTTCCCCTCCGTTCGTCTTCCCTCCTCTCTCTTTCAGGTCACCGAGAGCCAGCAACAGCTCGCTCTGAAGATCAAATCCACCCTCGTTTCCTATCTCTACGATGCTCTGCTCACGTCCATATGTTGAAGAACACACTCGTCTTATTTTAGCACCACTACCTTCCTCCTCCTCCTCCTCTTCCTCCTCTCTTGCCCTCCTCTCTTCTGAGTTTTGACTCCCCTTTTCACTCTCTCTCTCTTTGTCTCTCTCTCTCTCTCTTCCTTATTTTTTTCACACACGGAAAAAGAAAATGAAGCGTGGGTCGAGTGTGTTGCAGCCTCACTCTGCTGCAGCCAAACGACACGCACACCCTGCAAACACACACACAAAGACACACACAGGCGATGACGCACAAGCCGCAGGTTCGAGCCCCTTCCCAGCAGCCACCTCTCTGTTCAGCCCTGATGTCAGCACCAAGATGGCGTCTGACCTCCTCATCAGGCTGTCAGGTAACACACACACACACACACACAGTGGGCACTAGAGCTGCTGCCTAATGACTAATCAATCAATTGATTTGCAGATTATGTAATAATGAAAAGGATGGTTAGCTCCACCCCTAATGTCCAGAATTGCATCTTGTTTATGTCATTTTTGTGGATGCTAATTTGTGCTCACAAACACTACAAAAGTATGTGGACAGATCTTTTTACTGTCCTGTCGTGGGAAATGGAGTTGCGTGGGTGGAGTGAAACAATAATTGCACAAGAATAATACAGTAATACAAGAATAAATGAACAACAAGCCCATTTCCCATGTGTGTCGTCCACGTTCCTGTCACTCCCTATACTGTCTTACCTAAGGAAGGCAAAGAATGGCCAAAAATAAAAGAATATATATGATAACTTGCACGGTGTTTATCCCAAAGTGAAACGCTTTATAAAGAAAAATCTAAACATAATACAAGGTTAGTAAGTAAACCGACCTCCTTCTTCCTGGCCACCTACTCCACCTGTTCTGGTGGGACACAGACGTGTTCACAAGCAAAACCAGCTCATATACTATATCACCAAATGTATTCAATCCAAATCATTGAATTCAGGTGTTCCAGTCACTTCCATGGCCACAGGTGTATAAAGACAAGCACCTAGGCATGGATACTGTTTCTACAAGCATTTGTGAAAGAATGGGTCGCTCTCAGGAGCTCAGCGGACTCCATGGTGGTAATGTGCAGCCCGTTCTCATTCCCAATGCGTAAAATACCGACAACTTGTCATGTCATGTCTCATGGGAACACAAAAGGTATGTGGATGAAATTCAATGGAATGACGCTCCCGGCGGTAACTGACATTCCAGCTGTGTATTCCAGCCCTAACCCTAACCTTAATCCTAACTCTAGCCATAACCTTAATGGTGTTAGATAGTGTTTTCCAAAGCAATTAAAGAAAACTAAATGTACATGTGCAGATTGAGTCCAAACGGTTCTCATGTTTCCTCCTGTTTCCGAACGCATAACATAGGAACATGTTGTGGCAGAAAGCATAATATACCGACGATTTGTCACACACAGTAATATGTTATGCTTTGGGAGTGGGAACGTGCTGAGGTGCCTAGTGCACGGAGATCACCAACTTTCTGCAGAAGGTATCAGTACTGACCTCCAAACGTCACGTGCCCTTCAGATAAGCTCAAGAGCAGTGTGCAGAGACGAACCACGCTTCTCCGTCTGGCAATCCGATAGGCGAGTTTGGGTTTGGCAGTTGCCAGGAGAACGGTACATGTCTAATGAGTTGAACCCTTATTTCCAGTGAAAGGAATTCTTAATGCTTCAGCACACCAAGACATATTGGACAATTTAATGCTCCCAACTTTGTGGGAACAGTTTTGGGCATGACCCCTTCCTGTTCCAACATGACTGCATACCCGTGCACAAAGCAGGGTCCATAAAAACATGGATGAGCGGTTTGGGTTTTGGAAGAACTTGACTGGCCTGCACTGAGCCCTGCCCTCAACATGACAGAACGCCTTTGGGATGAATTAGAGCGTGGGCAGACTTCATGTTAAACCCTGTGGATTAAGAATGGGATTTGACTCAAGTTCATGTGTGTGTGAAGGAAGTCGAGCAAATACTTTTGGCAATTTAATGGAGGATCTCCACGTGTCCCCTCTCAATAGACATACCTGAAACACCTCACCTTTAAGGCACCCAGGAGGCATCCTTGTCAGATGTCGATGTGGAGGAGCTCCCAAATGACTGAGCTCCTCACCCTGTCTTTAAGGGAGTGCCCAGGCTCCTCATGCAGATAGCTCACTCTGTTGGTCACTCCACACAGCCTGTGGCCATACGTGAGAGCTGAAGCCTAACTCAATCAATCTTCCCTTTCACACTGTATTCACTGGGATTGGGCAGTCCAGGGGTATAATTTCCAGGGGGGTTAGGAGGGTTATGACCCCTCCAATAATCAGACCCAGCCAATATAACCCCTTTACTTTTCTTTACTCATTTCAGTTAATACCAGCAAAATAGTTGCATGTTTAATCATCTGGGAATTTATCCAGATTTATTTATTTATTTAGACAGAGATTCCCCCCCAGTGTTCAGCACAAAGTTACGCTCATGGGGCAGTCATCCCGTTCCTGCTGGGAATCACATCCTCAAACTTGGAGGTGCTCATTCCTTCCACTTCACATCTGGGTGCAAATCACCCAGCTGGTTCAGCTCGTTCGATGAGCCCAACTGAGCAGAGAGGTGATCTGGATGCAAACCCACCTTCCACTGTGTTTGTACGGGGACAGGATAGCCTGCAACAACAACATGTGATATCCCATACTCCTGAAACACCCCCTACGGGAAGTAATGAGGCCCACGGTTGGATGCCTTCTCCACATCCATGAAACACATGTAATTATGGCTATAATACATGGGTTATTCCACAGGATGTTTCAGTAATTTTCAGTACAAAGCGGTATACAGTGCCTCCACCTAAGACTGAATGCATTTTCACTATCTTCCAGTCAGCTCAGGTTTAACATGAAAAATAAAAAGGACGAGGCTGTCTCACCCTGAGTTTTCAAGGTCTGCTAAAGCTATTGGTGCATACTCAAACATACCAATCAGAGCATACTGATGTAGAGCCACTTCAGAGATCAGAAAATGTTATTATTAAAAAGGAATTTTTGACCTAAAAGAAAATACGTATTCAGCCGCAGAACACATCTGAGCCTTATAACAGTGGTGGCACAGCCTGTAAGGTATAAATTAGCCCATCAGCATCACTAATAGGTGCAAATAATTATATTCTTTTACCACATGTGAGTACCCTGCAGACTTTTTACGATTATTTGCTACTTTAACTTTGCCTTTTTAATACAATAACAGCATGTTATGTTGCACTTATGAAATCATAGAATTAAAATAATGAAGATGATTTTGCGTTCATTTTATTTAATACAAAAAAATAAAACAGCTGTGAGGCAAAGGAACACATTTTGGCCTTGACAGAACGGTAGCATTCAACATCCAAGGAGTGATGGCTAAAAGCCTATGCCAAGGCACCCGGGAAATGAAAATGGTGGAAAAAGAATAACGATAATGACATTAATAAAGACAAATAAAATCAGTAAAAGGCAACATAAGCAGAATAAACAGGCAGGTTTTAAGGTTCTTTCACGGCTCTCCTCAGGCAGACTGAGGAGTAAACACCAGAAGCTGCTTCACCTCAGGTTTTTGTCCTGCTCTTTGGAGCAACTGAAAGCCCAGAAGACCTCAGAGACCATCGTCATTCACAGATCTGAAGCAAGTGGGCGGCTGCAAGAACATGAAGTACAAGATTTTTTAAATCAATAAAAAAACAAGCATCCAATATCAGGTCTTTAAAACAGGGTGATATGTCACTCTCCGGTTGAATACTATTACTCTGAGTTTAACTCCCATTGCAGTAAATTCCTGCTGCAGGTTTTATCTGCTGGAAATGAAGAGACGTGAGCGTGTAGGTGTCCGCGTACTTTGGGCATGTGTTGCAGGAGCCTGTGCGCTCTCATGAAGGCTTGAGTGCGGTTATCAGGCTGCAATTTGACCTCTGCAGTAATCTGTTTACAGTTAACTTGAATCAAATCACTCTCTGTCTCCAGAGGCCACCCAGAAGGCCCAGATGCATCCTGGGAGCCGAGAGGAAGCGGAGCAGCAGGATGAGCCAGGCGTCGCTCTCTCACCGGACAGCCCCGGGGCGAGTCCCGAGCCACCGTCCCTCACGCACACGCCTGACGGCAATACCGCTACGGACACGCTAGCTTCAGATCTGCTCCGGAAGCTAGCAGGTACGAGTTCGCCAAAACTGTGATGAGAGATACAGCACTGTGTAAAAGTCTTGAGCCAGTCCTTATTTTTTCATGTTATGTAGGGAAATGGATGCAGTGATTTACTGGAACATGTGCAAACATACACAGCATACAGCATATAAGGCAATAACAGAGTTTGTACAGTTCCAAGAACTTTGGAATGACCACAGTTATTCTTTTAGGCACCTTTCTTGTCATTTCTTGAAGTAGTCTTCAGGAATAGTTCTCCAGGACATTCAAAGCTCTCCTTTGGATCTTTCTTCTTTTTGTTCTGTTTTCTTCTGGTCTGAGCTCTGAGGAGGCCAATCCATGACTGATAATGTTCCATTTTGTGTTTTTATATCCAACTATACTTTGAGTGCATTGGAAGTGTTTTGGGATTGTTGCTGACAAATGAAGCTGCTAAATTTTGATGAATTATCTCATTACATACAGTGCCACTAATTTTTAGTGCAGTTCTTATGTAGTTTGGCATGCCCCAGCTTTTCTCACTGTTTCTCAAGAATTTCTTCTTGAGAGCCACGCTAACACTCACACAATTTCTGATGGGGCTTCAGTGAACAGTAGATCAATCAACTGAAGGTCCAAGTGCATCTCTCGACTCCTGTGTCAGGCCTTTGCTGTTTCTTAAGGACATGACTTTCAGATAAGCCTGCCATTTCTTTTTTTGTCCTCCACTTTTCCCGATTTCCCAGATTTGTTTGAGGATACACTGCACACCATATCTAGACATGCCAAGGTTTTAGCTAAAAAATCTTTGGGTATGATCTTGTTAGTGCAAAAGTGCTATGTTACGCCTGTCAAACTGTGTTATTTCTTAACATTTTTTATAGATTCAGCTAAAAAATAGTAACAAATAATTGTGTGTTCTTGCAACAGGCTGCTGGTAGCAAAGTGCCTAAAGACACTGATTAAAAATGGTTATTTGCCACGTTGTCTGTTTTGTATAGCCACAACACTGGTTCATCCCTTGAGTTAGGTGCCTTTTTATGCTTGAATGATTCACGGGTCTGCATTAAGTGGCAGTGTACAAAGAAACACTTTGAAAGACCTTCCGACAGCCTGGAAAACTACTGTTCAGCACCACAAAATATAAGAAAGTCTGACTTTGAGGCAAATATAGAGAGAAAAGAGTGGTGGTTCAAGACTTTTGCACAGTACTGTAAGTCATTTCTGACTGTTGGCTTTGCGCTGGATTCCAGCCCTGCGCTCCCAGTTATAAGCCTACTGGTGTGGACGTCTTACTCACTTGTATTGGTGAACAACACAAAGTAGAGGTTCTATAGCTTGGAACCAGAACTCAGGTACCAGAGTCCAGCTGGACTGTCTGTTTTGTTTTGGGTTTTTGTTGGTTGAGGTCAAAAACATGTTACCTTCTCTAGCTTTGAATTAACTTTCACACACTGCTTCTAATCATTTATTATTATTTCTTCCCAATCACAGAGCGTCAGGAAGTGAATGGCCATGTGGTGAGACTCAAAGAAGAAGAAGAGCCAATGGAAGTCGACACAGTAGCCCAGAGTCAAATAGTAACAGAAGACGTTGCTCTGCCTGCCCCGAAAATGGTAAATCATCACATCTTCAGTGTTAAAACAGAAGATCGGGGCCTCACTGGGAACAAGGTGGCTGAGGAGTTGCACCCCAGAGCCAAAATGGCGGACCGCTGTCTCTTTGGCCTTAAAGTAGAAGGCAAGTTCTGTGCTGAAGGATGCCCGCCTGTCTCCGCAATGGCAGACAGTGCAGTCTCTGGAGCCAAACAGTTTCACTTTCAAGTGAACATGGAGGATGTCTCTGGAACTAAGATGTCGGACCACCTTCTAACTGGAGCCAAGACGGAGGACCAGCTTCTCTTTAAAGCAAAGTTTGCCGAGCGGCCTTTCTCTGGAGTCAAGGTGACCAACAAGTTTCTCTCTGGAGTCAAAACGGAGGACAAGTTTGCTTCAGGGGCCAAGATGGAGAACCAGGTTTTCTCCGGGGTGAAGATGGAGGAGCAGCTCTTCTTTGGAGCCAAGATGGAAGACCAATTTACCTCTGGAGCCAAGATGGCTGACCAGTGCCTCAGAGCAGTGCTGTGGCAGGACATGTCAGTGAACCTGGCGTCCACACTGCTGCACCAACTGTCAGGTAACCACGCAAGCTTTAATATTAATCTTGATTAAATCTAAAGTTGATTGTCGTGTTTTTACTGGTCAGAGTTGCTCCTTGATGCCGAAACATCAAATCTAAGAATACATAAAGCTGTCAAAAAAACAAATAAACGGAAAAACACAATCTTTCTTGAATATTTGTGAGTTGAATTTCAGAGATATTCTTTTTTTTTCCCTTGAAAATATTTATATGCTCAGTTTTGTGCAGGTCTTTGGAGGTTTTTTCACTAGTAACATAGTGAAAACCCCAGTGATTGCCTGTAAGCGAGCACATGGAATCAGCTGACTTCCTTTAAACAGGAAGAAGCAGCTGTGTGAGCCGACGGGCTGGTGCAGAGAGAGCAGACCGAGACTTTAGGAAACAACAGATAAGAAACCGTGCGTATCAGAGACATGCAGCCTCAGAGGTGGAGGTAGCTGCAGAGAGAAAAGTGCACATTGTCCACTGTTTGGGTTTTAGCCAAACACACAGGTTGCATCATTTTTTTCGGTTTGCACTCGAATGCGTTTCTTTTTCTGTCGCTTGTCTGCAGAGAGGGTCAGTAAGTCCAACAGTCAGCTGGTGGACAGGATGACTCCACCCATCAGAAGCAGGTAAGTGCACACTTCCATCTATCAGCGGCATATTTTGACCTCTGACCTCAGTCATGATGGTATCCTGTATGTGTGCGTGTTGCTCTCTGTGTAGTCCTGTTTTGAAGGGTAACGACGACCAGCGCCGCTCTTCCCCGGCAGTGATCAGCTCCCAAACTCCTCCACTTGGTAATGGACTTTCAATTTTTCACTTTTCATTTCCAACAGCGTTTAACAGCAAGCCCAGACATTTGTATCCACGCACTGCAGCACATGCATACCATTCAGGCTTCTAAATGCTGCAGATGACTTCTGCAGGCTCAGCTGGGAGAGGGATCAGACACAAGGCGAAACAGTCTTACTTTTAGAGCTGTGAAGAAACAGAGTTTTACGTTTGTGTGCACAGTGTAATCGATTTTTGGGGGTTAGCCTCTCCGCTATCAAGGTCTCACTATTTGTAGAGGCCCGAGAAAAGTTTGAACCTCGATTATACCCCGCTCCTGACGCAGACACAAAAACCAGGAGACACGCCAGAGCGGCTTGAAGGCTGCTGGCAGAGTTGGTGGATTGTAATGCAAATTATCCACAGATGAGTCCAGTGGAACTGCAGTCCCTTAGCGGACTTAGGGATAGAGAAATTATGATCAAGGCTTTAGTCTAGGTGAAGTTTCCAGGAGTTAGATGACCTCTGCTAAAGATCCTGAATGTAACCACAGCCCAGCTGCTTTTATATAGTGCAGCGGTGGGCAAAGTCCAGGTTTTAGATGTGTCCTTAATCCAACACAGCTGATTTAAATGGCTAAATGACCTCCTGAACATGTTTTGAAGTTCTCCAGAGGCCTGGTAATGAACTAATCATTTGATTCAGGTGAGATCTAAAACCTGCAGGATACCGGCCCTCGAGGCCTGGAGTTGCCCACCCATGATATAGTGCATGGCTGTAAAGTCTCTTTATTTGGAGAGCTGATGTAGAAAATTGAAAGCTTGTATCTTGGTCAGGCTTAGCTACTAAAAACACAGCTTGGTTAAGTTGCACACTGCAACTACCTGGTAAATTTAAGGCACTACAACAAGTTTAATGACATCATTTAAGAATTCCATGTTTTTTGACACTTTATTTTGTAGTTTTCTGTTAATTAATCACACTGACATAATAACCTGGTTTGCACACACAGGTTAAGATTTACATGAGTGTCACAGTGTCTACATGAAAATACAGGAACTCTGCGAGGATGCTCTGCAGCTGGAGGAGGTGTAGCGCCTTGATTATTAACCGTCTCCTGGAGGTGTTTTTCTTTTCTTTATTAATGAGTCACGGCGTTATGGGTTGTTGTCATTGATGTGTTTGCCTGCCAGTCTCGGGGTAATTTGCAGTGATGGAAACTGACACTGTCAGTCAGAGTGGAAGGATTAAAGGAGCTGACGGCTGAAATAGTGATCCAGCTAAATTTACAATGAACACTGGCACAGCAGGAAGGATGTCAGGTACAAGGATGCGAGCTCCCAAACCTCCAGCTGCCTTTTTAACAGCGCGCACTTCAGCATTTACAGATAAGCCCGGTGATGTTATGAATTTTTAATGCATTAGTCTGACTCTAAATCCCTCCCTAGTCGGAGAGTATGAGGCATGACTCTAAAAACAAAGCTTCCAAATATAAAGTGTCACTTTTAAGTGATGGTCACTGTTGTTTCTATTAAAGATTAATGAAACAAGAGGAAACATTTGCATGCGTTTGATACGCACTTATTCAGTGTTTCCGACAGACTAAGTGAATATTATTGGTTGGTTATAGCGTTTGGTTACATATCAGGATAAAAAGTGTTCATGCTTTTATTTGTGCATCAGTATTATTAGTAACAGATTTTTATTTTCATTTTAATTGAAATCTTGAGTCCAGATGTAAAACACTGTTTTGTGCAAAAACCTGTTTACCTGAATTTCTACTTCAGAGGTTGAGAATGATAAAGTTTATCTAATAGTCTGTAACAACTTCAAACTTCTAATGACTGAGACGTGGAGCTGTGGCACTAGTCTTAAATATGAAGGTAGCTCCATCGATTGGAGTAAGCTATAAACCACTGAGAAAGTCTTTTGTAGACCACCTGTTCATGGTTTCTCTGTTAGACAGACTGGATTTTAAGTATCATCATAGCTAATTCTGTCACATGCTGCTTTGTGGACCTGTTTTGAAGCCTTGAGTTTGGCGTTTTGGGGTCACCAAGAGCTCGATTCATATTCCCTGCTCGTTAGTGCTAAAATCCAGACAAAAAAACCTAGAGTTTCATAAAAAATGTAACCATGGGTTACAAGTAACCACAGAGCCGGCCGTATTCTTTGTCAGATAAGTCCATTTAGAAATCAGAATCCAGTTCAGTTATTAAGGTTAGTGGGGGTGAAGCAGAGACTGTTTAAGAGATAGACGTAGCTCTGTGGTTGGAAAAATAAACCTGCATTGTGCCTGAAGGCCAGCAGTGGTTTCAAAACTGGTTCTCCGATCTGACCTGTGTCAAAGCTTTTCTCTTATTTTGGGTTGTGTTTAATAGAAGAATAGCAGAGGTTTTTTGGTAAATCCTGTAACACCAAAATGCAAGATTATAAAACCATTAAATGGACCGATTCTTATATAGCGCTTAAAGTGTGTGCTCATTGGCTAACAATGTATAAAAACCACAAGTCATTGCAAACAGCTAGCTGCTTGCATCAGGTCAGGTATTTAACTTTAAGCCTTAATAAGAAGCAAATTTTGATGCAATAAACGTGTTTGTTTCTAACACAAATCTATGAGAAGTTACTCACGTCTAGAGGCAGCCTCAAGTGGCCATTTGAGGAACTGCAACCTCTGAGGGTTTTTTGTTTTTAAATGTTTTTTCATGACCGTCATAACAAAAGTTTAAAACTTCAACTTTTTAAGGTGCTCGACCAAAAATGAAGTCTGAGCTCGTGACTTTATTTGGATCTGATTATCACCCTCTGTGTTCTCTGTGCTCTTAGCCACCACAAACACTTTTGATCTCCTCCACTGACAGCTCTCAGCAAACACTCTCACTGAATGTGTGTGTTCAGTTTGCCTGCATTGTCTCTGTATCATTATTATTATTATTGCTATTATTATTACTTTTTAATGACTGCATGCTGCCTTTGTCTGCGTTATGGATGCATGCTGCTACTGGAGTGCCCTTTGGGTCTATAATAATAAAGATGGTGGTGAAGTGCGCTGACAGAGGCTACAGTCACACAGAGGTTTAGCAATAATAGCTTCCAAAGGGGCTCATCATTAAGAAGTTCTGCTGTGTGTAAAAAGCAAAAATCACGCAGAATAATAAACGAATGCTCTTCTTCTTCCTCACAGAAACCCAAACCAGCCTCAGCAGACACCAAACCACAGGTTGCTCTTACTTTTTCAGGTAACACACACACACACACACACACATGTTTTCACATCTTAGTGAGGACATTGAATTGACATAATGCTTTACCTAGCCCCTTACTCTAACCATACCCTTATTGTAACCTCACTCTAAAACCACATTTTTGAGCCTCAAAAATGCCTTCAAATTTGTGAGGACGGGCGCTTGGTCCCCACAGGTACAGTGGCATGTTTTGGTCTTCACAAAGATGCTTAAACAAGTACACACACACACACACACGTACACCTTTACTCCTATATCTGTGAGGACCCCCTTTAAGATAGCTATATAGAGTCAGCGAGGAAGTGCACTATCTCTAATCTTTGAGTTTCAGCCTGTTTTGGGACTCACTCTTGTTTATAGCTCTGTGAACGGTGATCCTAAATGTCGCAGCATTTTATCCAGCAGTAAAGCTTTCGAGCTGTTGTTTTCTGGCCTTCTGGAGAGACTGAAGTCCCCGCTTATCTTCCTGCATAGCTGCAGCTCTGCCGGATTCTGTATTCTGCCAGCGAAGGCGTCTTTGAACATTAACTTTCTGGAGATGTTTAACAAACCGGTGGGAGATTTTTTTTTTTCATTAGCAGGAAGAAATTAGTACAAAGATTTCAAAGCTCTGGATTTTTAAAAAAGTTTTTATCCATGCTCGGCTCGATTTTGGAGACACAACCTTGGCATCCTGGAGGCAATTTTCATGGAGAAAATTATGGTGGATTAAAATGGAGTGTGTCTGTGATCTGCAGGAACTCAAGTGTATAAAACGACACAAATACTTCTTAGTGAGTGTACGTGTTGGTGGTGTGCAATAAGGCTTTGATCAGAAAGTGAGGCAAGAATGAAGTACGCTCTGGATACTGTAAGCAGGCTAACACATATACTATGTATAGTGTGGTAAACTAATTGAGTCCTTTTGTATTATTCTAGGGCCTTTACTTCACAATATAAGGCATCTGTTTTTGAAGTGTTGTGATTTGGCACTTTAAAAATAAAATTGCAATTTGAAGAAATCCAAATTCAAATAAAAAATTGCCCATAAAAGTGTTTTTGGTGAGAGTGGGCTGACTTCATCTACAACATAACCCTTACACTCACACTAACAACTCAAAAAGAAGCTTTTAATATAAAAAATGGCTTCATTATAAACTAACAAAGCCGTTACTGAGAGTGTGAAAGGCATTGAATGCTATTGTACTCGGCGTCCCGCTCCTTCTTCTTCTGTTGTGATTTTTATCTGTGATTCGGGCTCCACTCTTACATCAGGATGTGTGACTCGATCAGGATTAGCGTGCTGCCACTTTTGGGAGCGATTTATTGCATCGTTTTACAAAACTACAGTGCATCTGACAGAGTTAAACCCGAGCCTATTTTTGAGCACCAGCTCTCAGCCATGCTTCATGGCGGTGGACTCAATCAGCACTTTGACATCCTCGATGGGGTTTTTATGGTCATTTTTTCACAGTTGCAGTTTACGTTTAATGAGAAATGTAGTTTTTCTCTCAGCTTTCCACATTAAAGACACTGTGAGGTGTCAGCCTGGAGAGTTTTGTCCTCCCGTTACTCTTTTCGTGACGGGACTTGTGGTTTTGAGCGCCTCTCTCATAGAGAACCATCATAAAACTTCCAAAACTAGGAGCACCTGTCTCCCAGAACTAATGCCACACATGAAACACTGAAACACTGATGAAGAGGTGAGTTTTAAGAGGACATGGAAAAACGAACAAGGTCAAGCGGAAGTTGTCGCTGCTTGTAGTGAAAGCGTTTTTTGTGGCTCCATTCTGTGAGTTTGTTTAAGGAATTGCAGAACCATGAAACTGTTAGTACTGTTCACCTGATGTTTGTCTACCTGTGCCCTCTAATCAAGCTAATCACTCATTGTTACATAAACGAGGTTCACTATGATCTGATTATCTCCAGCTGTCATGTATTTCACCTTCTCTTCATGCTAAAAGTGAGAAATGAAATCATTTCCTGGTGTTATGTCTCATTCTTAAACCCTCTCAGATCTGAAGCGTGTATATAAATCCAAACCAGCTTTATCCATAAAACACTTTAAACAACAGCTGAACAAAGTGCTTGAGATTAAAGATAGAATAAAAATACAAAAATATAATAAAATACAAAAATAAATAAACTAATAATAATACATATATATTTGAAAACAAAAGTGCATTTCAAGCATAATTACAACAAAATAATAACAAGTTAAAACCAACTGTAAAAACCAGCCAAGCGCACGCTAGAAAAACCTGCACCTGATTGGTTGCTGTCCTCTCCCACAGTGAGTCCCGCTGTGACCGCTTGGAGATTCATAGACAAATATCTGTTACCGTCATTTATGTGTTACAAGCTTTTGTCGTGTCCTTGCCTTCCAGGTGTCACGTGTGCGGTTTTGAGACCGAAGGACAGGCCCTTTTCCAGAGTCACATGACCGAACACCGCCAATGGGAGCACAGATCCTTCTCGCTGCACTGCTGCGTGTGCGACCACTCGACCAATCAGGAGGCAGAGATGAGGGCTCACGTCTGCACGCACATTCAGGGCGAAGTGAGGTAGGTGTAAGGATCCCTAACGACCCCCCTCCCCCCCGGATACGTGACCACACATCCACGTGTCAGCACATGATCACATCGTTAAATTTAAATTTACTTAGATTTTTGAGTTGTTTTTAAGCGAAACAACCCCAAACCTTATATGACAAATGACGATGATGATATTTTATCTTTTGGACAATATTTTTACAAAAATCTATCATATCAATAGTAAAAATAATCATGTCTGCAGTGCTCCTTTGAGGCGTTAATACGACCTTACAAAAGGTTTTCTGTGTATGACTTATTAAATAAGTGGAAACATCTAATAAAACGTACTTTAAACATAAAAAACCTTTGAGGTGAAAGTCGAGGCTGAACAGAATCAGTTTCTAAATCTTTGCTCTGTTACTGATATGAAGAAGTAAACTGAACTAAACAGTAAGATAGAGGTAGAGCTTTTATTGGTACATTTAAATTCTTCATTGAATGGATTTAAAACGAATTTGTTGATGTTAGATGCAGGTGAGCGTGCTTTCTGTCAGCATCCTCGTGTAATGTGTGGGTCATTAACTCCTCCCTCTACCTTTCCTGACTCCCAGATGCCCTGTTACCCTTCCTGCCACAGCCTCCACCTCCAGCAGCGGTGCTCGTTCAGTTGCCACGGCAACCCAGCCGGAGACAAGCACCTCAGAGCATCGCTGCCGCATCTGCCAGAGGTCGTTTCCAGGGCAACAGGAGCTGCTGGTTCACTTCCAGGGTCATCGCCAGGGCAACCAGTACCGCTGCGACCGGTGTGGCCACCTGACCCGGACAGCCAACAAGCTGGTGGAACACGTGCGCGTGCACACGGGGGAGCGACCGTTCACCTGTGACCTCTGCCCCTACAGCGCCAAGCGGCGGGACAGTCTGCGCCTGCACTGCAAGGTCAAACACGCTGCGCACTTCTTCAACGGGGGCGCGACGGACGCACCCGCCGACGTGCATACGCACCGGTCATACGTGCATGCAGACAATCAGCGCTCGAACAAGCACGTCCAGCGGCTGCACACACCGCCAAGCGCTCACACTGCTGCATCCTCCTCCTCTGTTCCTCCTCTTCTTCTTCATCCATCGCTGTCCGACCGCGCTGGATGGAGGGATTTGTCTCCTCTCCTCCCGATCACGACCCTCATCTCTCTGAAACAGCGCTCTCCTTCATCTTCCTCCTCCTCCTCTTCATCTTTCTCTACCAAACACTCTTTTCTTGGTTACCTCGGCCTGACAACTTCTTTGTAAAGCCTCCATGCTTTTGGTCCTCCTCTCTTCGTCTCCCTCTCTTCTAATTTCTCCTCTTCCTCTTCTTCCTTTTCTCTTCTATCCATCCTCTGGACTCTTAAAGCGATGGATGTAAAGCTCTGTAATGTATCCAAGGTACTGTCACTCAGCACTATGTATGAGAATGTCAAACAGCACTGAAAACACACCGATAAGGAACGTTTTTGAATTTATTCAACTTTTGCATCATGCTCGTGATTTTTGCTGCATTCCTGCCTGCTTTAGCCCGTCATATAATCACTGAACTCTTAGCTATTTAACCGTGTGACATATTTATTGCCTGTCTCTCTTGTCCTCCAGAAACCTTGAACTTAAAAAGTCGAATTTTATTATAAATTGTTCTAATCAGAAACACGAGATGCTGTGAAGTAAGGGTCATTTATTGAGATGATGAGATAATGTTGAGGGTGAGATAGTTTGTTTTTCTTTTAAAACACAACGTGTTTTTTAGACATTTTCTTTAAAAAAGCAGCGGACTTCAAAAAAACATGATTAAAGGAAGAAAATAAGAGTTGACAGCATTTCTAGCAGCTCTTTAAGGCAATATCTATATGAAGGTTTACTTAACTGTTTACTTTGAGTTCAGCATGCTAACTGTTCCACAGTACAATGCTAATATAGCAGGTATGATGCTAATCGTATTCTGTGTTCTTATTTTGTTATGTGAACATGCTAACTTTTGCTAATTATCGGCAGTGAGAACAAGCTACTGCTACTACTGAGAATGTCCTTAGTTCGGTATGCTTATATGTTAATTTTTGCTAATTAACCGCTGAGGCTAATGGAAATGTCTTTAGTTTTATTGTTGTATTATTTGCTTATTGCTGCTGAGACTTCGAACTTTTTTACTTGGTATAAATGTCTTTAGTCTAGCTTTTTAGCATGGTAATGATGGCGATTTAATACTAAAAAAATGCAGTTGAGCTAAGAGTTATATATATATATATATGTCTTTAATTTAGATTGTTACTGCGCTAATATTTGCAATTTATCACAACAAACAATGCTGCTTAAATTGATGAGAAGGGTGTTAGTTTAACATGCTGTTTAGCACTAAACACAATATACAAGTGAGGCTGATGGGAATGCCTTGTGCTGATTTTTAGCATTGATAATGTTGGCCATATCTTGCTGTGGCATGTGAACATGCTAACCTTTGCTAATTTGCACTAAAAGAAATCACCACTTAGGCTGATGGGATATTATCAGTTTATCATGCTAATTTGCACGAATGATGCATTCCAGTTGAAGTTGGAATTTCCAAGTTCCCAGTTGGAATTGGACCCCCCTCTCAAGTTGGATTTCCAATAGAAAGTGAGACCAGCCCCACCAACCCGACTTCTCAATCCCAAATGGTGGCTCCGAATCGCTTCGTAAAACTTTCATTCGTGCTACCAGTATCTGTATGTATCTGTGCCTGACTCTAGCCTCAAATGTGTTGCAGGGGCGTTTTAAGTGCAAAAACACAAGCGTTGCACTGTGTTAATAGTGATGCACGAATGGCTCTACTTTGCTTAGAAGCAAAACTAATCCTGGTATCCCTTGCTTTTCTGACTTTAGTACTGGAATACATTCAAATGAGGAGTGACATCACTCCCAGCATTGACAACCGACTTCTGAGTTAAATGGATTCACCATAAAAATAAGCTATTGATGCTACTGGGATTGAGAATGTCTTTAGTTTTGTGTGTTACGTGCTAACCTTTCAGTTTTGTATAGGCTCAAAGGGATGTCTGTAGCATGTTAGTATCTTAAACTTTCGAAGTTAGTACTATTCACACGCAATATTCCTGAGGGGGTTTGAAACTGCATTACTTTAGGGTGCTAACATGATCATTTCCACTGAAGTTATGAGAATATAATTATGGTGCATTCCAGATTAAGTCGAACTTTCAGAATTCCCTGTTGGAATCGTTGTCTCAAACACCCCCTGAACCTGGAGTTCCAACTGATAAAGTGGGAGAAACCCCTATATAAAAATCGAAAATGGTGGCAGTGAATGGAAAAAGTAGTGAAACTGTAATACTTTCTATCTGTGCCACTACTGACTTGCTAAATAAGCCATATACAGAGCAGTGAGAACGCTCTGTCCGTGAACGTGCTGCAGCTACATTTTTAAGCACAAAAACCAAACATTATGCTGTGTTCCTAGTGATGACATGAATGACTGCTTTGCTAAGAAACAAAACAAATCCTGTTTGTCGTGCTTTTCTGACTTTAGTACTGAAATAGACTAACTCTGGAATAACTTCACTCCAGAGTTCTGAATTAACTGGAATGGGACATTACCGTAGGGTATTAGCATGCTAACACTGGCTAATGAAAGCAAAAAAAACCACACAGCAAGGCTATCAGTCCTCAGCTTATTGCGTAAACATGCTAACATTTGCCATTTAGCATTAAACAGAGCATCTAGCTGAGCTGATGAAAATGTTATAGCTTTATTATTATTTTATCCTGAATTTGGTTAAAGTCATCAGGATGTTTGTGTCAAGTCTTTAATGCTCCATGTAAATCCATCCAGCCAACAAATGTGGAGATATTTCCAACAGACCAATTCAGAGAACCACTCAAGGTTTAAATCATTGGTGTTTTACTGAGTTCATCTACAACTGTGAGTGAAAGCATTTTAAACCAGATGCTGCAGCCGAAGTATACTTTTTATAATCTGTTGCTTATTGTCTTAGCCATTCTAATCGTAAAGTCTATATTTTCTGAGAGACCATCTTCACTTGTTGTGTCTGACTTTGGTATTGTATTACTGCAGAAAGCTCACATTTGATGAGAACACTTTATTTTATTTGACTGGTTGCATGAATTATTTAAAGTTACCATCCTTCAGTCTGCTGCTTCCACTTCAATATTGGAGGATTTTTGGGGTTATTCGTGGTTTCTGGAGGACAGTGATGATACTTCTAATATTTGTGTTGTATATTGATAATGTATTTGTGTTTACATGACTACATGGGGCTCCTGGGAGTCTGAAATGTCTTAATTTAAGGTTGCACTATATGTAGACAGAAGAAAAGTCAGTTTAGAACACTTTAGCCTTTTGCAAAAACACTTTAAGTGTTGGTTTATTTTGTAACTTCGCCGAAGGAAAAGTCGAAACCCACAGCCAAATAATTACTCTGCAGATTCAGTCCCGGGGATCCAGTTTTTGTTAAATTATCCAGTACTAACAGCTGATCCACGACTGGTATGGGGCAGGGACAGCTGCTCAATAAAGTGTCGAAAATATGTTTTTTCAGTGAGTATTATTTATTAAGGTTTAAAGCCGAAGAGCATCTTTCTTTCCTGAGGCAGGGAACGGCTTTAGTTTGAAGACAGTAAAAACCCGAAGTTGTATTACCAAACGCACAACACAACCTAAGCTAGCTTAAAAATTCTTTTAAAAGGAAGAATAATGCCCACTATGATTATTTGGTGATTGTCCCTTCTATCTGTTCCTACTTTGATAATAGCATAGCCACAGCGGCCTCACAGTGGGTGAAATGTCTTGCAGATTACAGGATTCAATCAAAATCTTATCCGTGATTTTTATTAGTTATGACAACAAAAGCTTATTTTATTCATAAAACATAACATTTTGCTTAAAAATTAAGACTTTCCTGTAGATTGTCTGGGCACACAATGACTTCTTTATGCTCAGAGCCAAATTTCATTGCACATGATGTTTTTGTTATATTTTCCACTGTTTTAATTATTTTTATGACCTGGTGGAAGCACTCACCGTGCCATTTATCTTTAGGAAACAATTAAATTCACAAAAGTGATTGTCCTGGTCACAACAAGACAAAGTTTGAAAAGAGTAATATACACTTGCCAGACACTTTACTAGGACTATTTTACAAACCGCCGATCTGCTGGGATTTTCCTTCACGCCCATCTCTAAACTACGGTTTACAGATGGAAAAGAGAAAATATCCAGTGAGCCTCAGTTTTCTGCATGAAAATGTCTTGTTGATGTCAGACATCAGGGGTGAAGGGTCAGACTGCTTTGAGCTGATTTGAAGGCAACAGTAAGTCAAAGAATCACTCATTACAACTAAGGTATGCAGAAGAACAGTGGCTACTGTAATCACACTACATTTTTCAGTAATGTGGTGTATTACTGCACAAAATTCAATAATATGTTGGCAGTGATGATGTTACTTGCGTTAAGGTTTTTCAATTATCTGCAGGTTGGGTGGACGGAAAGAAAAAACAACTGCAAACTTGAGCTACATTGAGGTGATTTCAGTTCATGTGTGGGAGGAGGAAAATAGTGGGCCGGTCTGCAGCAGAGACATCGACATTACCTTTATTTTTATTGCACGAAAGAACGAGAGCACAATGGTGAAGTGCAAACTGCACCCAGGACACAAACAATCACATTATGCTGCTAACACAACTTTGGCTCTTTGCAAACATCAGCACAGACAGCATGCTAACACAAAGTCAGCAAGCAACCCAGAGTGATGACAAACCTTAGTGCATGCAGACTTCAGTCCAGCAGCCAGAGCCTGAACTTCAACAGAGTCAGTAATGAGCAGTCTGGACTATAGTCTCCATTTGTGTCTGTTCATGTTTTTATAGTAGAACCACGGTGGAAGTCGCTTTGGGCACAACATGTCAAACATGAAGCAGACGGGATACAGCAGCAGAAGACCACACCAGGTGCCTGCAAGATAAGAGCAGGAAAGTGAGGCTACAATTCAAATTGAACAATACAAAACTGCAAAAGTGTTGCCTGGTCTGAGTCTCTTTAGCATTCGGCCATAATTTGATTTAAACGCCATAAAATCATGGATCCATCCTGTCTGGTATCGACGGTTAAGACTGGTGATGTAATATAATCAACAATCTTCTGGATACACTGTGTGCTCCTTAGCACAAACTGAGCATCATTCAAACACCACAGCCTACCTGAGTATTGTTGCTGACTGTGTCCATCCCTTTATGGCCATAGTGTACTCATCTTCTGATGGCTGCTGCCAGCAGGGTAACACACCATGTGGCAAATCATTTAAAAGCGATTTCTCGAACATGACAATGAGTCACTGCACTCACTGACCTCCACAGTGATGCAGTGACTCAGGAGGAAATAAAGGAAGCAGTGAAACATCTATCCTCGGTATCTAGAGCATGTGACCAGCGCTCATTACAGATGCCATGCATACATGTTGGGCTCTCTTCCCTCAGAAACCTTTAGTGAGTGAATGAAGGCCAACAGGTGTCCTTTATAATTGAGCTCTGATCCGGCAGCTTGTTGAGGGGAGGTCAGGTCTAAGATCACGTTCACCAGCGCTTCTCAGTGAGGAACATTCACCTACGCTAGTGTTACATAATGTGTTTGTAGAGCACTGCAGCACGTCAACAAGGCAGGAACCTCATCAGGGGACGCTTGGACCCAGAAACGGGGTCGAGACCTCATCACTCAGGTTGGGTCTGCTTCAACAGCTGAATTTCACACAAAGCAGTGTAAAATACAACGACACCCTGAGCTCATCTTTGCCTCTTTTTTTCCCTTTTTCTCTGCCGCATCCTGTCACTGTTTGCTGCCATGATCAATGAAGCTTAATTTCATCTGACTCGCCTTTGCCCTCGTGTCTTCCTCCCTCACGTGAGAGGAAGATCGTGTTACAGAGGAAGCTGAACCTGTTAACTGGGGCAGGGATTCAGCGTGGCGCCTGGATGAAATTAAAAATAAATAAATAAAATTTCATGGAGCTGAAATATAAACTCTGTCAGATTGGCTGTGCAGAGAGGGAGGGGCAGAGTTTTTACACAGAAACCAGGGATGAAGGTCACACACCACACTCACCAGGCGAGTGGGAGGATAAGTGTCAATCGCCACAGGTCCTGTCCCCTCCTCGCCGGTTGCCACGGTTACCTGGCATGTTGTAAGTCCCCGTGGCGGCGAGCGGGCGGCCCTTCTATTGGCCGGGAGCCGCTCTGGCCTCGGCGAATCGCGGAGAAGCGTGAAGGCCGCACTCACACAGAGGTCATTATTAGATTTGAGTAAATGGCATTAGAGGCGAGGAAGAAGAGGAGGAGGAGAAGCGTGTCAGTTAGAGGTGCAGTCAGGCTGCCAAGGACGCCTCACGCGTTCACAGAGGCAGAAAATGTTCACACGTGGACGAATATGAGCACTGAATAATCATTTAAAGGCACTTAGTGCCAATGAATGTGTTTAAAATGACTTGAGATCTTTTAAATTGACTAAATCTGTCAGCAGAATGTGAAGAAATAACTCCAAGGTGTCTGTGGTTGGTGCTGTAGAGATATCAGCTAAAGCTGAGCCGAAGCCAGGCTGTACCTTTCATGTATCACAACATCAGGGGTCAAAGGTGAAGTGAAAGCAAAGAAGGTGGACACAGATTCTGGCCTGGATAAGTTGTCTGCTTGAACATGCAAACAGATGCTTATTTTTCCTTCACTTCACCATTGTTGTGTTGATATTTAAAATTAAAATTTAATTAAAGGTAAACAATTTACTTTATTTCACTTCTATAACTTCATAAATGCAACAAAAACATGTTACTAATGCAAAAAAAATGCTAACTTAACGTACTAAATATCATAAATAGCCGGCTTCACAGTTACAGGATATGTCGCCGTCATTAGAGGCCCAGATATTCTTACAGATGTTTGTTTGCTTTGTTTTTTCAGTTGCTGACATTTTATATTCATTTAAGAGTAAACATGACCCTTGTGCTGCTGGAAAAAGTAAATTTCCTGATTTGGGGTTTTGATAAAGTCTGTGTCTAATATAAATGAGTTTTAAAGTTTAAAAAAGCAGCACAGCAGTGAAATGCTGCACCCTGCTGGTGAAATATATAGTTAAATTGTGCAAATACAAAAAGTAACTTTACATTTATTCTAAGGTTATTATAGTTGCCTATAACTAAATTAATGTCTGACTTAAATATGCCGAGAAAACACATGAAAATAACATCAAGCCATTCAGGACATGTCACAGATAAAGACTGTGCTTTCTGACATGCCAGAACATTAGTCACATAATGCTTTAGAAGTGATAAAAAACATGAATCACCTGCACAGTTTTATGAATTTATGGAGACCGAAACTGTTGTTCGTGTCAGGCTGTAAACATGTTTATTTCTGCTCTAAAGTTACACATCCTAACATGGGAGTCAGTGGGGAGTGACTCGCTGTTGCAGGCAGCCTCAAGTGGCTGTTAGGTGAACTGAACTGCTGTTTTTGGTAGTAAAGTCTTGGCTCTGGTCCCATTTTTTGTTTCAAACCAGCTAGTTTTCTGCTTGATCATTTCCTTTTTCTTTGCACGAAAGTTTTATGGTACAAAGTTTGAACATTTCACTGGAAACAAAAAGGCTTGAAAGTGGGTTGATGGACCATTTTTCAAAAATGTATATTTTCAGAAGTACTTTTGCCTCACAGCAAGAAGGTTGTGAGTTCCACTTGACCACGTGGCCTTTCCGCGTGGAGTTCGCATGTTCTCCCCGTGTTTGCGTGGGTTCTCTCCAAGTACTCCGGCTTCTTCCCACAGTCCAAAGACATGCAGTTAGTGGGTTTAGTTTAAATGGTGTGAATGGTTGTCTGTATTTCTGTGTTACACTTGTCCAGTTTGTATCCTGCCTCTCACCCTGTGGTTGCTGGGATAGACTCCTAACGGTAAATATGCAAGGCTTTAATGTACTAACTGGGATTCCTGCTAAGCCTGAGAGGTTGGAGATATGGTGTCCCCCGCTGGCTGGTGGAGTTGAGCACCTACAGCATGCACTGTGGCTAGCATTAACTAGAATGCTTATTGTTAACATGGCTTTTAAATTAATGCATGCCTAGATAAGAGGCATCTTTGGGCTGGAATGGCGATCTGCAGGCACAGTCATGAACACTCTGTTCAGTCAACATGCAGCCTCTCTCCGAGCGCTCTACTGGAGTGAAATCGATACCACAGCGAGTCACAGGAAGAGATGAAGAACCGCTGACGGTTGAAAAAGTGAAAGGGGGACTCAAAAGGACTGAGAGAAAGAAAAGAAAGAGTCAGGTGACCGAGGCGCTTCCTGCTATTTCTATATACTTTATTAAGACTATGCTGAGCTGCTGAGATCTGCACATTTTACATTTGGTTCAGGTCATAGATAAATACATAGATAAAATATGACTGTAAAACGCCCTGGAGAAAGCTGAATACAACACAACAAAAATGGTTCTATAAAGGAAAAGACAGCTTTTAATTTAAATCGAACAGGATGAAATAACTCATTTTCATATGAGTATTTTGTTTATTTATTTATTTATTTATTGCTAATAGCTTTCTCTTTTTTCATAAGAAGAGTTTGAAACTAAATAATTGTAGGCTCTTATATATCTTTCTTTGTAAAAACGATAAATCAATTAAAGGCTCTAAAACGTTGTCATAATCTTACCCACCCGTCTCAGTTACATTAAAAAATACCTTCACGGTTTTTTTTTTGGTTTTTTTTTTGAAATTATGTAATTTTATCACCTCATTGTTCAAAGTTTAATTAAATTAAATTATACGCAAGACGATGTGAAGCCTTTGTGTGTTCTTAATTCTGCGTTTTGTATACAGTCAGTGAATCCACCTAAGGATAGATGACTCAAGTACTTAAGACATAAGTAAGCTGAACCTAGTCCAGTAATAAAATAAAATGTGACTCTGAAAGACTCCGTTTTCCTTTGAATTTATAAAAAAAGAGGTTTTATTTATATTTAAATTTTAATGATTTAATTAAATGTATTATTATTATACATTTTTATTTTATTTCATTGGTTTTTATTGAGCTTGTTTATTTTTTTTAATTATTTTTTATGTTTCCATAAATGTATCCTGTATCCTTTTATTTTGATAGCAACTGTGGAAGTCTTTGTTTTATGATGAATTATGTCAGAAAACCTGCGAACAGAACTTTTTATTATGTTGTACTAATGTACTATTATTAAATTCATCACTTCAGTAACGAATTTTATACACCGAGGAGTCTTAGAGTTAATTTCGCGATGAATTAATCGAGTGTTATTGACAAATGGAGGCTTTTACTTTGTAGAATCTGTTCCGTTCATGTTTGACAGTGAAGGGGGCGTGTTGTTAGCTGTTAGCCTGCGTGCTAACCGTGAGAGCTAAAGTTGACTTTCACTTTCTGAAGCTGGGATTCTTTCAGCGGGATGAACCGGGCTTCCAGGAAAACGAAACTGGACGCTGTCACCGCTGACGCTAACTCATTTTAGTTCGTAGATGTCGTTATGTAACTCTTTTTGGTGGCGATATTGACAACTTTTAGCGCAAAGTTTCGCCCCGCTTGACGTCCAAAACACGCAGGTATCTTTAGCGGCTAGCACCCTGCTAGCATGGACGGCGGCGGAAGCATGCAGAGTATTGACGAGAGGGGTGTCGAGAAATTAATGGATGACTACTTGAAATCGATCGGTTTGCATCGGAAGAAGATAGCCAAAGACGGGTCCTGTTTGTTTCGGGCTGTCGCCGAGCAGGTAAAACGGGAAAACTACAGAAAATGCTAACGTTAAGTAAGTTTTTAGCTTAGCACAGGTGAGAAGCTGGGCTTGGTCTGTTTGGTGTGCAGCTGCGATGTCCTAATGTTAGCCGAACAAAAGTTATGCCCACAAACTCTGGTTTCAGCGTAGACTCAGACCTACATCTACAAATGAATAAACTTTAAATGATGAAAAAAAATTTAATTGTGGCTTTTTTAAATCGTACTTCCGGCTTGTTTACCCAAAAGTGTCTCTGCTAGGCTTCTGACTGCAAAGGTCAGCTGTTTACAACTTCTTAACGAATTGTAAATGTAATATTTCCACAATATATGTGAGAATATTGATATTAAGTATGTCTGTTTGTGTTTATTGTTGACCTTTGACCCCTCCTGTGTAGGTGCTGCATTGCCAAAGCCTTCATACTAAAGTCAGGGCGAAGTGTGTGGAGTTTCTGAAGCAGAACAGAGACACCTATGAGGCGGTATGTACAGTGTCACCAAAATAAAACAACATCATGGGAGAGCAAAGTGGTTTTACTTTTCGAACTAGAAAGTAGATTTGTGGTAAAAAAATAGCTGCCAGGGAGTATTTTTTATTTACTGAATTAGAATTCATAGAAAGGAGGAGAAATTTGTGTTAAAAAGAAACTGAAACCATATTGTGTGGTTTGAAAAGTAACTAAAGGGAAATAATAAACAGGTTTATTGGTTTAAGCAAATTTGTCAACCCAGTAGTCATCGGGAGGCTTTGGTGTTGATGTTCATTGACACTGGGATGTCCATGTGTCGTGAGATATTTTATTTTTATTGTAATATCTTTTGTGAACTTCTTAAATCTGTTCACACGATGATGATAAAAAACGACTACAACGAACACTGAAACTAGTCAAACTAAACTGAAACATGCAAATGCCCTGGAAACTGAAGTGAAAGTTAAAGGGTAAAACTTCAATAACTGCACTCATACCTATGAAAAGACATCAAAAAACACATAATTTAGAGTCAGTGTATCATATAGGTTGGACACTGTGTATATTTTTGTACATTACGGACAATTTCAGTTCTTTATCTGTACAGATACCCATGTATACACTTACCGGCTGCTTTATTTGGTAGTACAGGGTTGAATGCCCTTTTGCTGTCAGACCTGCTTTAATACTTTGTGGCACAGATTCAACAAGGAGCAGGAAACATTCTTCAGAGATTTTGGTTCATGTTGATGTGATGGCATCATGCTGATTTCCTGCTCAACCGCATCACAAAGGTGCTCTACTGGATTGAGATCTGTGGAGGAAAAGTGTTGAGAAAATATTCTGAACCCACTATCTAAATGTTGCAGCAGAAATCAAGACTCGCATTAGATCAGGTGATATTTCTCCAGTCCTCTGTTGACCGTTTTTGGCGAGCCTGTGTTAATTGTAGCCTCAGTTTCCTGCTCTTAGCTGACAGGAGTGTGTGCTCGGTATGGTTTCATGTGTTCTGCATACAGAGATGCTCTTCTGCATGCCTTGGTATTAAGGGTGTCATTTGAGTTGCTGTTGCCTTCCTATCAACATGAAGCAGGCTGTCCATGACATCGTCAAGGCATTTTTACCAAGAGACCTGCGCTCACTGGATATTTTCCGTTTTTGTTTTTGTTTTTTTCGGACCTTGAAACCACAGAGATGGTTGTGCTGAAAAATCCCAGCAGATCAGCAGCTTCTAAAATACTCAGACCAACAACCATGTGCGTTCAAAGTCACTTGAATCCACTTTCCTCCCAATCCCTGGGCTCAGACTGAACTTCAGCAGGTCATCTTGACCAGTGTACTTGCCTGAATGCACTGAGCTGCTGTCATGTGACCGGCTGACAGGTGTACCTAATGAAGTGGCCAGTGAGTATAAATTCAGCTGGTGACCCGTTCGTACTGATTACACACAGCATTCAAACAAAGGTGATTGTTAAACATTATATATATACTTCAACGAGGCGGCTCGGTTTTGTCCCACCCGTGTGTTAATTAATCCTGGGAGGTGTAAACATCCCCTCTATGAGCTCTGAGGCTTCGAACTAATAAATTACATGAATAATAAATGTAGATGTAACAGGTGCTTACACCATGTCTGCTCAGCACTGAGAATTTGAACTTATATTTAGAAGTAATTTTCACTAAGCATGTGCTTGCATTCTCCATCTGTAACCTGTTATTGTAACTGAGAGGTTGTTTTAATGTATCTCAGTTTAGTTAATGTTTTTTTCACTATTCAGAGACGTTCAGTTGTAATTTATCTTCACGATGGTGTGGCTGGTGGTTGTCGGGGACTTCACAATAAATCAAAACAAATGTGTCCCGAGTCTCAATAAGCAGATGTACCGAAGCCTCCCGACACTGTTTGTTTTGACAAATATGACGACGCTGAGCAAAGTTAATAGTTCTGGTATTTTTAGGGTTTGCGTTTCCTCTTAAAGAGCCGGACCGAGCTGTTATTCAATTGCAGTCGAGTTAATCATAAGTCTGTAAAGTAAGACAAGTAAAAACATGAGAGAATTTAAATTTTTTTTCTTTTTGTTTGTTTAGTTTAGCTTTATTCTCTTTAGTGACGTCACCCTGTGGCCTAACATTGAGAAAAGAAGCTGCTTTTGCCTCTCACACAAGCCGCAACTTCTCTATTTATAGCAGAAAACGTGTGAAAGCTCGAGCTTTCGGTCTTGTTTTAATGCATGAGCTGCACGTAATCATGATCCTGCTCGTTTCGTCGATAAATAATATAAATTACCATGTTTTATTTTTTTTAAATGTCTTGTTTTTGTTTTCAACAGCTGAGAACTGAAAGTTAGTGAGTTCACACCAAATGTGAGACAGAAAAGGCTCAAACGTTTCCTGTCTGAGCAGATTTTTGGCTGTTTTTGGACCCTCAAACTGCTGTCGAGGAGTCGATTTACTCTTCTGTGAATCACAGATCACGGTTGAGTGACGCTGCGGGTTTTCACTCCCTGAGTGACACATGAGAGGAAATGAAAGCAAAAGCTGCTGCTGGTGTTGTTTTTAATAGTGGTGATAAACTCGCTCTGCTGCAGGGCTTTACTACATTTCCCAGGGTGCCCTTCGGGCAGCTGGGAGAGCAGGAGCTGTGAGCTGCTGTCAGAATGGGGCATAGAGGTGGATCAACAGCATTAAAGCTCCACCTGTCATGTTGCTGCCTTCACTTCCTGGAGGAGTGGAAATGTTTTAGGTCGCATTTCAAAAAACTTTTAAATAATTTCTTGTGTGTGTTTGTTTGTTTTTCACTTGCTTACTTCTTAAATATCTTGATGGAGGGAGTACAGTCTGATAGATTTTTTTTTTTCTAAATTCATTTTTAACCTCCTAAGACCTGAACTCTTCCACAGCATGCATTTTTAATTTCTCTTTGATATTTGGGCACATTGGGGCCCGATGAATGTAAAAACAAAGAATTACCAGATTTTTTTCTTTTTACCAAATTTTTGTTTCTAAGAAAAATTAGATCCACATATGAGGATATTCATTTAAAGGACAGTGGCAGTATAATGTCCTTGTAAGTGGATATCAGGTCCTTGTAGAGCAAAATTGAGTATTTTGGTCTAAATAACCCAAAATGTGATGTCCACATACGTGGACGCCAGGTCCTAGGAGGTTAAAAATATCTTTCGACAGCATGTCATTGGCTAAACGTCTAAATTTAGTTACCTCTGACTGCGGTGTTTTAGGTTTTGTGTGGCCTGGTCGGCTGTAAACATGTTTATTTCTGCTGCAGAGTTAAACATGGTAACACTGGAGTCTGTGGGGACAGACTCGCGTATCCTTTAGAGGAAGTGGCAGTTTTATTTTGGCTTTGTTTTCAGCCTCACACATCATGTTTTTGTTTTTTTGGGAGAACTGAGGAAGAAAATTGCCTAAAAAAGTCACTGCTGTTTTTGTTTTGCAGTTTATTGAAGGTGACTTTGAGGATTACCTGTGCAAGCTTCAGGATCCACAGGTAAAAACACCACACGCTCTTATTGTTCTCACATGCTGGGTCATTTTAATGTGAAAGCTCATAAAGTTTCTCTGTTTTCCAGCAATGGGTGGGAGAGGTGGAGATCAACGCGCTGGCCGCCATGTACAAGTGAGTGAGATCAGAGGTCTCTGAACAGAGAGCTGCACTTTAACTCGACAGAAAGCCTAGTGGGAGTTCCCACAGTGTTTGAGCTTTATTCACTGTGGATAATAAAGCTTTACGCTCACTGGCCACTTCATTAAGTATACCTATTTAAATGCTCGTTAACACAAATGTCTAATCAGCCAATCACATGAAAGCAGCTCTGTTTATGTGTGGAGAAATGGTGAAGACGACCTGCTGAAGTTCAGTCTGAGCATCAGAATGAGGAAGAACAGTGATTTCAGTGACTTTGAGCGTAGCGTGGTTGTTCGTCTGAGTAGTTCAGAGACTGCTGATCTGCTGGGATTTTCCCCGACAACCATCTCTGTGGTTTACAGAGAATAATTCAAAACTGACAGATTATGCAGAGAACGCCTTGTTTATGTCAGATTTAAGAGCAGAATGCTGATAGGAAGGCAACAGTAACCCAAATAAGCACTCATATTCCAACCAAGGTATGCAGAAGAGCATCTCTGAATGCACAACACATTAAACCATGAAGCAGCAGAGGCCCACACTGGGTGTCACTCCTCCCAGCTCCCAGTACTGGTTTCTTGAACCAGTTTATTATACTCACTGGCCTCCACAGTCACCAGACATCCAACAGAGGACCTTTAGGACGTGGTAGAAACAGAGATTTACACTAACTGTGTGATGCTGTTGTGTCACTGAAACCACAGGAATGTTTCCAGCAGCCTTTTAAACCTCTGCCACGAAGAATTAAGGCAAACAGGTCCAGTCTGGCACTAACAAGGTGTATCTAATATAGTGGCCAGTGCAAATGTGATACTTGGATATTTTATTCACATAGTAACAATAATCACTCGTTTATGAGACATTTATGTTTTGTTTTGTTACTAAAAGCTAAAATCACCTCTGTCAGCATCCAGGTTTCAAACTAGTCTTTTTGAGTGTGTGCTGCTCAGTTCTTCCTCCAGTTTCATTGGTGCAGGTTTTGAGCAGAGGACCAATGCCGTGTGAGGTGTTTTTGATAATATGGCAGTGCAGTTTCTAAGCGCCGATAACGATGTGTGCAATGATCCTAGTGACACTGTACTGCCACCGCTCAGATGATTTTGATGAAAATGGTCGTAACTCGTTGTCTGTGGCTGTAAAGAGGCGCCACATTTACTTTAGAAGGTTTTGAAGCTAAACTTGATGAAAATCTTCTGCCCCCATGACCTGGACGCAAATGAGCAGAAGAGAATAGATGGATTATGTTTGGGTTTTTACCCCTTAGCTGTAAAAGACTGATGGGGTATTGCTGTCACGACAAGTCTTGGAGGAGTTTGGATCTTGGTGACCTCGACCTCAAGGTCAAAGGTCAAGTTTTCTGAAAATAACTGAAGAAGGAAGTCACCAAAGATTTTCCCTTTGAGGCAGCGCTGCCAGCTGTTTTGGGAAACTGCACGTAATGAGACAAATAACGTTTCTTTTTATTTAGTTTAAAGATGTGCACCCAGACCTTCACCTTTTGTTTGGACGCACAGTCTGAGACGTTCACGGAGTTTGACGATGATCTGCTTGTGAAATGTGTGTGAACGAGGCTCGGGGGTCTTAACAGGTCGGCAACGACCATCAGTCTGTCGACACGGCAACACTTAAACCCTGAGTTAGGCTTTAAAGGGCATCTCAGTCAGATATGAAGCAGCATCCCGAGGTGGCGGTGAAATCATCCCAGGTGTGACAGCTTTGGCTCTCTGGGTCCAAACGTGCGGAAGCTCGTCCTCATTTATAGTTGGAGGAATCTGCGTTCCTGCCCCCGAGTTTAGCATCAGATGGTGAAAACGATGAGTCACCAAAGCTTCGTCATCTCATTTCATCCTCTCCTCTCTCTCTCTTCGTCTCTTTTGATCTCTTCCTGCAGGAGGGATTTTCTGATCTTCCAGGAGCCCGGCAAGCCAGCCGTCAACATCACAGGCAACAACTTCAAGGACAAGGTGAGGTGGACGCGTTCGGCCGAGCGTTTAGTTAGAGACACGATTTGCATTTCCTGTCGGAGGAAAACTTTCAGAAAATACACCAAGCTGTCAGGCGGAAGCTTTGAGACGCTAACGGCGATTTTTCAAACGACACAGCTTGTTATTTTGTCTTTACCGGACATTTTAAAGCAGGAAAAAAAGATCGGTTCATCCCCGAAGCCTTTCAGGCTCTTCTCGCTTCAGTTTCCACTCTTTTATTTACTGAAGCCAAACCGTTTGTTTGCCTCTACAGGTGCAGCTGTGCTTCCTGAACGGGAATCACTATGACAGCGTTTATCCCATCAGCCGGATCAAGAACACCGCACTCTGCCAGTGTGAGTGTCTGTGATTTCATTTGTTTGTAAAACAAGGAGAGCGGAAAAGAGTTTAACTGATCCTGCAGATCCTCTCAGGGAGGGTAATCATCACTGAAGAGAAGTCTCAGTGAATTCATAACAAACAGATGAGAACATCAATCAAAATGTGGGCACTCGGCAGAGAAAATGAGAGAACAGAGACCACATTATAAACCAAACACCACATAGTCAGTGTAAGGCTGCGGCACTCCGAGGAAACCCTTTCAGCTCAAGTCTTCATAACACTTCTTAGTCAGTGTGCAAGAGGAGCAGCGTGAGTCATTAACCACGCTGCTCAAACTGGTTTTGTCTTAACTCTGCTAAAGGTGAACAATCACAGGAGAGCCTGCAGAGCCTCTGATTCATGCTGCTGTGTGTCCAGCGTTTAACACTGATGTCTCTGTTTGACATCTCTAACAGTCGCTGTCGTCTAATTACTGCCCGTTAATTTGATGTAACGTAAGCTTGTAGTGTTTCCTGTAGTGTAAGTTTCTGAAGTCCAGCGACCCGACTAAACTGACACTTTGCAGCATAAACACAGAAGTTAAACTCAGTCTGTGAGCAGCTCGCAGGTGTCTGCTGACTCAGAACGTTTTCTGTACTACAAACTAGATTCACTTCACTCACCCTGTCACAGACACACATTCATGCAGCACTATCTAACATTACAACACAGTCAAAACGTGGGGGTTCAGGATACTTGGACCAAAGGAACAGATTGATCTTTCGATCTTCTGGTTGGTAGATGCTTTACTGCCTGAGCCCTCGTATCACTTTCCCCCTTAAATCTTCACCTCGGGATCGTCTATCAAACGTATTTGTTACCTCTGATGTGAAGGTCAAGTTTTTCATGTAGCGTTCTGTCTGTGAACACGATATCTCTAAAAGTGGTGAAACCTTGTAGGGGTGTAGAGTGGGGTCGTGGCCCACATCCACCCAGCGTGTCTCACTGAGTACCAGCTCAAACATAGTTCAACATGGCAGCCCGAAACTCCCCTGACGTCATTTGTGTGCGACAGAAACACAACACAGCAATGGAGGACGTCAGGGTGATGGTACGCCTGCTGCTAAAACCCACCTTGTTGCTGGACCACGATGTTGTGGTGCAGCCGTCTTCCTCATCGTCGGGTTTCAAAAATTCTTGTGAAGGCGTTACGCTCGTGACTCACGTGGTGTTTTCACTTCTTGGCCAATCAGTGACATTCTGTCTTTTGACGTCACATTTTCGGAGTGAAACCCTGGCTGAGTAGGTACCGGATAATACCAGCTAATCGCCACATGGGCCGAGCAGCAGGTATACCTGCACCCCGATGCCCTCCATTGTTGTGTTTGTGTCGCGTACAAAGAGCTTGTGGGGCTTCGGGCTGCCTTGCTGTAACTGCTTCGCCTACATTGAGGTTTCGCTCAGTTGTAATAGAAAACGACTGAAACAAAGTAGAGTGAAGCCAAGTAGATGCCAGTGGAAAAGAGACTACAGGCTATTCTTCATACAGGCCCACAGCAGGGGTCTGATGCTTTGTTAAAAAGGTGGCAGTCAAAGTCGAGGCTCGCCCAACATGACAGTCTTGTATTATTATGTGATTGTTCATCATAATCAATCCATCCACTTAAATGCAGCCTGCAAAGACAGTAAGTCAGTGATTACAGTTTAATGAAACTGGATGAGCCCACAGAGCGTGGGTTACCCATTCACTCACTTTTTTTTTTTTTCTTGGTTCAAATATTGAATTTCTGTCTTGCCTCTTATCAAAAGTTAGACTTCAGGCTATAATTAGACCTCCTGTGATTCACACGAACACGGCAGCAAACCCCAGAAAAACCCTCATCCCGAGTCTCTGTGTGATTCTCCTGCAGCCGTCCTGTACGAGCTGCTGTACGAGGGCGTGTTTAAGGTGGACCGCAGCTATTTGGGTTCCTGTCAGCGGATCGGCCGACCCGCCGACCTCCTGAGCGACGACTGCATGCCCGCCTGCCCCAGCAGCGACGACTCCGACCTGGATGTAGACGAGGCGCTGTGGTAGGAAACTGGCATCAAGCAGCGGTTTATTCACCTGCATGATAACTTTTACTGTGAAGGGAAATGAGTCAAAATCCAGCACCTTGTGCCTGATTTTTATTAAACGAGCACTCACACTTCATTTTTATTTACTGGCAGTGAATTCACAGGCTGCTGGTTTTGTTTACTTCCTCATCGTTATTGATTTACTTTTGTATACTAAAAACTGATTACCTACTTATTTGGACATATTGACACTTCGTTTCCTTTGTAAGTGTTCTCATCTCCTTTTATCAAACACAGTAAAACTTTAAGGCTTTAATAATCTCATGATGTCTGTTTTTGTGGCTCAGGGTGGAAAATGGAACCAGCCCTACCTCCACAAAGCACAACCAAAGCTACAGGGTAACATTCATAAAACACATGTTTTATAACAACCACACAGGGTAGTACTGTCACTGAAGTGTGTGTGTGTGTAACAGGGCCGTGGGCGTGGGCTGCCTCAGAGGGTGAGGCGATCTTTGAACCCAACATTGCTCAGAAATGTGGAGTACGATGTCTGGCACAAGTCCAAGAGAGGTGACACACACACACACACACACACACACACACACACACACACACACACACAGAAAAACAAAGCATGCGTCTAAAAGTAGTCAGATCCCAGGGCGATGTCCAAAGAAACGACCTGCTTCACTATCAGTTTGTCGTGTGTAAGTTCACGCGAGGTCAACGTTACGATGAAACATGTTTGTTGAACATTTTCACAGGATAAAAATAACTAGAGCAACACGAGTTTAAAAACTAAGTAAAATTTAAATACACATTCTTGTGTTTACACATGTGCGTGGGCTGGAGGGATGTGTGGTATGCAGCACATTAAAGATGTGAGTGGTGTAAGCAGCAGTCTGATGGTCACGTATGGGTCAAGAACACTTTCATAAGTTATAAGAACGTCCGGCTGCTTGGACGGGTGACTGAAGACGAGCAGACCAGAACACTGCTTAAAAGTAAAGGCTGGTTTGCATCGGTTATAACTGGCCATGTTGGTGGTACTATTTCCTACAGTGGTCTGACAAAAGCAAACGTGAGGATAGTTTAGTTGGGAATTTCCCACGTGTGGGACTAATAAAGGTTATCTTATTTGGCTGAGCTGAGAGCAAACCGATGTGAGCAGAGAGAGGAGACACTGGTTCCTGTGGTGTTGCAGGCACGCCACTGTTAGAAATATGCTGGGAGTGCATGATGTGTATCTGTGCTGGTGCATCACACCTGAGTGAGTGCTGGTAATGTGTGGTAAGCTCCCACTGAAACCACAGGAAGCTGTCTGCAGGAAGTGCTTCAGGTTTCTCAGGTGTTACTGTGGTGCTGGATAAATGCTGGGAAACCCTGTCAGCTGCAGAGGTCACAATCACATTACGTATAAATATAGACTCAAAGGAGACAGTTTTATATTCATTAAACTAACTCAGACTTCAAATAGCAGCGCAGACTCACTGTTGAGATTTGTCGTCTTGGGCTTGGTTTTCTTTCAGGGCTGCTTCAAACTGCCCGCTGATCGTCAGACTGTAATGTTCAATGTGGACACTTTACAGAGTTGAACGTTTGGGACAACTTGCAGTTATGGACTTTGTATTGAACTCTCTGCACACCAATGGGATTCTGTTGGGATGTTCCCGAGGCTATGACCCTGCTGTGAAGCGCCAGTTATGCTGACACGGTTTATCAAAGCTGTCATTCACGGCTTTGATCCTCTACTGACTTTTGGATGGCGTCCTTCGTACATCAGTGATTATATAATATAAACTAAACTCCTTCACATGTCGAACATGTAAAATTAGTCAGACTCGCCTGATCTTAACTACAGCTGTTAACGCTGACTGCATCACTTCACTGGGCAGATTTGAGGCTTTTATTTTTTCAAACCATTTTGTAATCTTTTTTTCAAACACGAATAAACAGATCTGACCAATCAGAGCGCTGCATTTGGCAACAAGTCCGGGTCAGCCGGCTCTCTGAAATTATTTCTTTGCCAACAAGAGTTCATATTCCTCACGGCACGTCGGGGCTCGATGTCAACTACATTTTTACCTCTTGGCCGTAACTGATCAGGTCATAACCCCAGTGGACCTGCAGGTGAGGTGGACACCTGAGTTTGTGACTGCAATAATGCGAGAACGAGGCATGAATCCTGATGAGGTCAGAGGGCAGAAGTGTTGAGGCTGTGTACAATTTTAACATCTACTAAGAGAATGACTGGTACTGGCTCTGAGCGCCGTCCCGGCTTGTCGATGAGGCGGGACGTCTGTGCCCAGCCTGATCGTTAAAGCGGAGGACCACTGCTCCACTTAGCTGGACACAGCTGTTGGTGGCAGGCAGCAGCAGCTGGATGTGATAACCTGTGTTTAAATATGCAAAACAGTGGCAGCGTAGCAGGTGGTGCAGAAGCTGAAAGTGTGACAATCAGCCCTGTTTTTGGATTTTGTAGGAAGATTGAAAACAGACGTCAGGCTGGGGATAAAAGATCTGAAAGGGAACTCTGAACACTTTTTGGACTCAAAGTGATCAGAAAATCATTTTTTAACAAAAGTTAAAAGTGAATGTTTCACGTTTTATTTTCTTTTTTTCTTTTAGCCCAACAGAAGCTGGATTACTGCATCGCTGCTGGGATGCAGTTCACTGTAGGAGACCGCTGCCAGGTGTGTGTGTGTGTGTGTGTGTGTGTGTGTGTGTGTGTGTGTGTGATCCTCCTCGAGTGCATGTTTCACGCTGTTTGTGCGTCACCTGCAGGTTCGTCTCGAGGGAACCAATCGGCTCTACAGCGCCGTCATCAAGGAGGTGCCGGCCAATAACCAGCCAGTGACCGTTTACATAGAAGATCTGGGCAGGAAGTAGGTCGCACTAACAGCACGCACACACGCTCAGTGTCGTGGAGGTTGCACAGACGTGACAAATCTTGTTATGTGTGTTTTAAGGCAGGTGGTGCCTTTGTGGAGTGTCCGCCCTCCCAGTGATGACAGCGGGTGGAGCAAGGTGGGCAACCGTGACAAGAGGCTCAGCAACGGGCACGGAGGAGGTGAACACGTGCGCGCACGCGTATGTTACAGGTTTATTGCATGAGTGCAGTCTGTGGAAACTCTCTTTCTCCTTCAGAGTGGGAGGAGCGGGGGAGAGGCCGAGGAAGGGGGAAGTCCGTCGGGCCATCGTCGTCCTCTGGTTCTCAGGCAGCGGCGCCGGGCTCAGGGGGCCGCACGCTGAAGCAGCACTCCTGGCCCCCGCAGGCCAATGTAGAGGAGCAGGGCGGGGCCAAAACCAGCAGGTGTGTCATCTCTGTTTGTATACATCAGTGCTGGATCACACAATGACACGATCACTGAACCCCTCCTTCATAATCTTCCTCTATGGTTTATATAAAGCATAAATATCATTTTGAGCTTGATTATTAGTTTATTTATTTTGTAGTTCTTTTCATTTTACGCTGCTGTTGTTGCTCTTTGGATTAAATAAAGTTCTTCTGCATTTCTGTGTCTTTCTACAGGAAGTCCGTGGGTGCGGCGGAGGTGGCGTTCGGCCTGACAGAGGAGCAGCGATTGGCCAAAGAGGAGGAGGAGAGGAACGTGGCGTTGGTGGAGATTCAGCTCAGAGACGAGCACAGCTTCCCCGCACTGGGCGTGAGTTCACATGAGGCTGATTTCATGATAGGTGCAGATAAACCTGAACGTCCTGCTGAGGCTGGGTCGGCCGGTTTGAACCCTTTTAGAAAGGCAGCGAGCTGATGTTTAAACATCTGGGGCCAGATTCACTGACGATTCCCAGACAGCGCAGAGAGGTGTTCAGTTTTACGGCTGTCGAGGAGCCTGCAGGCGCCGTGTCGTAGTTTACTGAGAGTTTTATGTTTATTTTCTACCTCGCTCACCTCTGACTGCCAGACAGGAGTGTTACTCACATTTACAGACACTATTTTCACTGCTTCGTTTCCTCTCCTTCATTTTCCTCAGTGTTGTGTTTCTATGTCGAAGTATTGATGTGGACTCGGGGAATAGTGCATTGATGGGATACAGAGAAAACACACAGCAAGTGGCCCATATGGTAAAAATGTTTAACGAGCTCCAGGCTCGCTGTTAGGACATGTAAAAGTCTGAAAATGTTCCTCAGAGGCTGATACACGACGCTCCGGGAAGGATGAGAGTTTGGATTTAATTCATCATGCTCACGCTGTTTCTTGTTCAGCAGATGTTTTTTAGTTTTTAATGTTTCTAATGTTTGTTTTTCTCCCCTCAGTCTCAGCCGGGGACGCAGGGAGAGGGAGGGAAGAGGAAAGGAGAGAAGAAGCGATCTCAGAGGAACAAGACGGTGAGTTCAGACCACAAACGGACACAAACAGGGAGACATGTTATGATGCAGAAACGCTCTCAGGGCCATTTCCTCTGGTCCGAATCAGCTGATGAGTTTGTAAACTTGCAGCTTTTCCCTCGCAGTTTCGTTTGTTTGCACACAGCGAAGTCCAAGCGGACCAGAATGCATCACTACAAACTACGTGAGAGCATTTCAGTCTGCTCATTGGCCTGATGCGTCTGGTGTGGAAGCAACTAAAGTAAATACAGGAAGAAGATGCTGTGTGAGAAAATGGAGAATTGATTCATTTCCCAGCTAGTTGGTATCCCGCACAGACCGCTGCACATCTGTAGGACCTTCCAGCAGAGAATACAAAAGAACACAAGCTTACGGGGCGTGCTGTAGCTCAAGCTTATAGTAGTTGGTTTGGATCGCGTTCACACCATAAACGAACCGCTGTGTTCGTTGTGAACTGTACTTTGGAGGTTGTGTTTTCTGTACAGTGTTCACATCTGCACAGCCTCATCAAAAGGGGAAAACTAACCAGAGTTTGATTTAAACAGACTAAACACCCTAACATTAATCACCAGCACAAAAAGGCACCGCATGGTATGTGACATTGTTCACATTCAGCTGTGAATGATTTCGCCTGCTCAGTTAGTGCGTACATGACTGTTAATGGGAGCAGCCGGTGAACATTCCTGTCTTCATTTAGGAGGTTTAATGCAACGATCTACATTTAAAGTTAAAAGCATCCTGGTGCCGAGGCTCAGTGATACACTGATGCTAACTTTATTTGTAAAGCACCTTTCACACAGACGACTGACAGAAGAAAAAGGGATGAAACAAAATAATCAGCAGTGACACGAAACTCAAATTAAAAACACAAAACATCAAAGAAATTAAATTAAAATGGAAAGGCCTGCAAGTAGAATTAGAGTACATGAAATTAAATTGAGAACAATTAGAAAATGAGATGAAATGCTAATAAAGAAAATCAAATTAAAAAGCCTATCAGGAAGCTTTGTAGGAAAATTAGATTGCTGAATAAAAACTAAAATACTTAGAAACTAACAACAATAAAACAGAAGATGAATACAAAACATAAGTTAAAATAAATTAAAATAACTAATCGCACGCTGTCAGCTCGTGAGGCGTTTGCCGTCCTCTGAAAACTACGTACGTCACAGCATTCAGGAGCTTCTTTGAGACTGTCCTTCCCTCACATCACTGTGGACCAGTTTTGACCTGATGTCTTTACAACGTTGCTTCCAGTCATTGAGGTTTACAGATGGTAATTTATGCAAAGCTCTTAAGTTTTCACCACAGCCCTCCATGGACTTCATGGTTGCTTCGTTTTTTTAGCCATTTGGTTGTAATTTGGCTTGGACCATCGTCCTGTTGCATGACAGTGTTTGTGTGTCAGACAGCTGACGGGGGCCTACATTTACACAGAACACTTTTGTATAAAGATGGCTTCATGTATGACTCAATGACTGGTGCCCAAATCATCATCGCTCCACCACCGCGCTGACTTTGTTCAGATGTAACATAAGCTGTGCTGCCATGCTCTTTAAGAGAGACGGCAATCGTTCCAACGAGAAACGATGTGAGAGCGAGACCACGAGGTGATTTTTAAATCGGTAAAAAACCTCTGAAAATGAGAAAAAGCCTATGAGTGCACGAGTTCTAGTTTGCTTCGTACCTGGGACTTCAGTAAGGAAGCTCTATGAAGAATGTGGTCACTCCATATATGATCTATCAAATCTGAAGTTTCCACCTGACCCCAGAAGCTGAGCAGCTGGTTTTTTTCTGTGCATTTGGTCGTTGAAATGTTACCTGAGACCTTCAGGGACCGTCTGGAATTTAAAACCTGGAGTCTGATCGCTGCTGCTCTGTCCTTTTACAGAAGAGCCCCGTTGAAGATGTCAGAGCTCCGTCTCCTTCTGCCCTGGACAAACCCACACCCTCCACCCCACCTCTTACAGCAACCTCTACAACCACTACACCTGACACCATGACCAGCCCCGCCCTTCCTGCTGCTAAACCTTCTGACTCCACCCCCTCGGGGCTGAATTTTGTCAAGGCCTTGATGCCAAATGCGAGCCCCTCTGTCAGCCTGCCACTCACTTCTGTAGCTCCGGCTGCTAAAACAAACACACCTTCCTACGCCTCAGCCACTGCTGCGCCGGGCTCTCCTCCTCCTCCTGCTGCTCCTCCTGCTGCTAAACCTTCTCCAAAAGGCGAAGCACCGCTGCCTCCCTCTGTCCCATCATCTGCCTTCTCCTACAGCACCCCCGTTCTCCCCGCAGCTTCACCCACCTCCTCCTCATCCTCTAAACTCCCCCCTGCATCTGTTCATCTTCCTAAGCCAACCACCTCTCCTCCTCCTTCCTCCTCAGTTCCTCCTCCCACTTTCATCACTCCCATTGCTTCCCCACCCACAGCTGCACCAGGCTTCCCCGCCGCCCGCTCCTCTCCACCTATCACTTCTCTCCTCTGCTCTCAGACTCCACCCTCCTCCTCCTCCTTAATTCATCCTTCAGCTGAAGTCCGGGAGGCTCCACCTGCTCCACCTCCAACCACAAGTAAGAAATCTGTTCAGTTTCAGGCTCGTGTCACAGTTTAGACTGCAGGCTGTCCACAGAAGTAAATACACAGATATCCCCAGACTGACACAGAGTAGCAGACTTTCAGTTTAAACCAGTAAAAACTATTTTTAAGTTTATTTTGGGGGTTAAAATCCTTTTGAATCAGATGCGCCTTTCAAAATAAGAGCTTTGTTTATTACCATTCCAGCATTTTTGGGGTTGCTCAGGTGGTTCAGGCTCTGGGTGTTTAGTAGTAAACAATTTAAATGATGGCTATAGCCAGTGTGGCTAGGCTTTTTGGGGCTAGTACCCAGCTAACAGTGAAAGTGGCCACACCCCTTATAATTCTCAACTGTAAGCCTTTATAAAACTCCAGCAGGTGACGTATGAAAGAAGAAAATAGAGGTAGAGTTGTTCTGAAGGGTGAAATGATCCAAAGGATTTTTGTACTGTGCTGTAACAGGTTTATTTCTGTTGTTGGGAAATTGAAGATTGTTTTTCAGTTTTCAGCGAGATTTTAATAAACATAAAGTGAAAATCAGTAACGTGATTAACAGACAACAAATATATTTGAAGTTTAATTGAAAGATATTTGTTCTCACCCCTTAGTTTGTGCTTAATTTTGACTGTTTTGTATTTTTTTAGGCAGATAATTGGTAAATGTATCAGCAGCTGGCACGTCAGTAATTTACTTTGGTCTTCATGTCTTCTCTCTTTCTTTCAGATTCTTTACCAAATACTGGAGGCCCTCTGATGGCATCTCAGGCTTTCCAAAGTGAAATTCCTCCACCTGAGGTCCAGACCCAGGTCTCTGTGCCCTCAGCTGAGGAACAAGCAGAGTCTTCTTTACCCCAAATCCAGACTGAAAGTCAGGCTTCTCTACCACAAATCATGGGCCCACCCATGATGCTGAGCGAGCCCCAGGATCAGCCGCAGTCTGGCACAGAGGCGCCTGTCCTGCCTCAGACTGACCTCCAGCCCCACATTCAGACCTCTTATCCCACTCCTGTGGCTTCCTACCCCCAGGCCTCCCTTCCCCACCCCCCCGCCCAGGCTCCTCACCCTTCCCAGGTCCCACATCCCTCCCTTTCTCTCTCTGCCTCCACCATTGTTCCCCAGACCCAAACCGAAGCCCCACCACAACAGCACCAGTCTGCACCCGAGTCTCAAGCTCCACCTGCCTCCGAGAAGCTATCCCCACCTCACCCCCCTCATACTGCTCCTCCTCAGCCCCTCCCCGGATCCGTCCCCCTGCAGCAGATGTCCCAGCTCTACCAGGACCTCCTTTATCCCGGATTCCCCCAGGGAGAGAGAGGCGAGATAGCTGCGACTCCAAACCTTTCTTCCAACAAGTCCGGGGACGACCTGCCCACAGGTGAGCCACACCAAAGAGTCCTAAGATGATAAATAACCACGTCAACTGTCGCCATAGAAAACTGAACAATCAGATCAGCCATCAGAGCCATGCCTGTGTCGTGCTCTGAGACTCACAGCTCTATATTCAAAGACGGTGCTGACTGTCAAAGTAAAACGAAATAATGAAAAAAATTAGGCATGACAGAAGTGTTTCAGCAGATTTGAAAACATGAGAAAATATCCACATGCTTTAGTTTAATCAGCACTGGATGTCCTACACGGACTCCCTCAGCGGGAAACACCTGTCCTTCCACAAAAACTGCTTTTGACCCATTTAGGCAAAGAAAATACTCACAGATGTGCACGAAGGCCACCATACAGGCAGGGTCAGACATAAAGAACATGCTGGTGCTTCCCTGTGAGACGAAGCAGCTGAAATAGACTAGAGATGAGTTTTGTATGTTAATGGTCAGTGTTTTCATGGAGCAAAAGTAGAGGCTGCGATGTGTCAGCGCAGTGAGCAACACCATGAAAGAGATATCTGATCAGGATTTTGTATCCTTGTGTGTTTTTTGTTTTTCTCCTCAGACGTCAACATCTTGAGGTTTTTCTTTAACTTGGGCGTTAAGGTAAGACGTAAGCCTGGACCAACAGACACACAAACGCACACCCACAAGACACAGACCAGGTTTGGAGAAGAGGATTGAGAGTTGTGTTAAAGTAAAAGCCCATCATCTCACATTTCCTGTTAACAAGTTGATTCATCGTGTGCTGTATTTTGGGAACATTTGGAATAAAAACAAAAAAATACAACCACGTAAACAATGACTTCTGATGCAGCATGCCCAGTTGCCTAGCAACAGGTATTGTTTACACAGATTTTAATGTGGTAAATTATGTAAAAATAATGCCAAGCACTACAAGATGTACTTTAATTTTGTTAAAATAAAAGTTATTTTTGATGCACTTTTAAGTAAAATAACGAGGGGCTGATGCTGAGTCCTGCCTCTGCTCTCTTCCTCTACAGGCCTACTCCATGCCCATATACCCACCATACCTGTACCTCGTCCCCCTGCAGCAGGCCCATGCCATGCAGCCCAAGCCATCTTCCCGTTCCCCGTCCCCACAGTGCCTTCCCTCTAACACCCCCAGCAACACCCCCACCAACCCGCAGGAGGGCTATCCGCCTCACCAGTACCCTCCCACTGTAGCACCGGTGCCCTCTCAATATGACAACCAGGCTGCGCTCGATGAGCTCCCTGGTCCGGCTGAACCCTCCTTCAACCAGGCCAGGTACCCCATCACCCAGCCACAACCCCCCAGGATGCCATGGCAACAGATGCCTGCACGAAACCCAAGCTACTCAGTTGGGTATCTTTCCCCACCTCCACCGTACTCGGGTCCCCCGCCTTCATCTCAGGGTTACCACCCAAATCAGGGCGCGGGGGTCCCGGTGTACCCCACAGCCATGGGTCCGTACAGCCCCTCCTCTCTGGCATATCAAACTGCATCCACCCACCAGGAGCTCCAGGTGAGCCAGGGGGCGATGCAGCAGCACCAGCTTCAGGCAATCAACGGGGACACGATGCCTGGCCACGGGAACATCCACATCTCCAGTCCTCTGGAGAGCGCCGCTGCGTCTAACATTCCCACTACCAACAGTAACCGATCAGTGATGGTCCCATCCAATTATAGTAAGCAGGAATTCTGGGAGATGAAGTCCTTACATTTCAAAGTGTTATGGCTTTCTTTTAACTGTCAGGTGGAAAAATTTTTAATTCATTTTGTTTTCCTGATAGGCTTCAAGAGAGATCCGGGGGAGAGTTTGCCACGAGCAGTGCTCCTGGTGGATCCGCCACTTAACGACATGCCCATAGTACGTATATTTCTGAGCAACTTGATAACCTAATCAAATTAACTTCGGGTTTTGATTTTGAAACTAATATCTAATAAGTAGTTAGAAGTGGCTTTTATCTTTAAAAGATCACTGAAAGGCATCCTTCAATTTCCTGTAAGCAGGTGTTGGCTTTTATTATGGAAATCTGACAGTTTCCATAATGTGTCACATTTCTGAACTCCCTGGTAGCTTTTCATAACAAAGTGATTTGTTTTAAAAGTTGTTACGTCAAATAATCTTGATGAGATCTTAAGAAATTGAGATCCCATCAATTGAGATCCCCCTCCCCCCCCACTAAAACCCATCCTTTAACATCCTGTTAACTAACTGGCTCTTAGTATGTAAATCTGAGTGTTTAAAGAAACCAGTTAAATTTCTCTACCCTGTGGCTTTTATTAGAGAAAGTCTGACATTCCAGAGCGTCCTGGTAGCTTTTTATTACTAGGTGTTTTATTTTGAAAGTCATGCTGCATCATATCCTCTTCAGAATCAGAATCAGAATACTTTATTGATCCCTGGGGGAAATTATTTTTTGTTACTTGTAACAGGACCTCCTTCTGTTTCGCTCTCAGGTTGCTCTGCTTTCTGATCCGCACTTTAAGGACATCTCCATGGGAGCTATGAAAGGCAGCAGCAGCAGCCCCGGCTCTCCGTCGCAATACCGTCCCCGGAAACCAGTCCATGCCACCAACGTGTATGAACAGAGCCAGAGGGGCAGCTACATGAAGCCTGTCACCATGACGGACAATCATTCTGTGGGCTGCAGCACGGAGGATGACTGGGAGGAGGTGGAGGGGTTTAAAACGATGGTGCCAAACTACAGAGGGCAGAGGAGGCCCTACAGAGGAAGAGGAGGGAGAGGAGGCAGAGGAAGGGGTGGCTACGATCCAACCAGGGACGTGTACAGGAGTAGACAGGAAAGAGATATGGGGGTAGGGTATAACTATATTCAGCCTAACCCTGCCCACATGGGATGGGCTCGCGAGAAACGGTATTAGCTCTGAGCCAATGAGAGAAGAGGACACAGGTGGTGATTTTTTTTTTTCTTTCTTTCTTTTGCTTTTTTCTGGAGATCTGATTGGTGTAGACCGGCAGCCATGGAAATGCAGTGTGGACCCGAGTCGGAAAATCTAAAACTCCATTTGTGTTTTGCTGCCTCTAAATCAACAAGCTTATTGCTTTGTATCAAAACATAAACACTATCCTCCTCTTTTCTTTTAAGTGCATTAGCATAGCATGTTAGCACTATTTCTTATCACTCAGACGAATGGATTCAATGAATGTCGAGCTCAAAGTTTGTTTACGAGGATTGTGAATGATTTAAAAAAGTTACCCACTGTGTTGACATGATGAATGTATGGGTTTCTTTACTGGTTGTGTTTGAGATTTTGGGAAATATGTTTATTAGCTTTCTTGCCTGAGAGGAAACGCTTTCATGTCTGTGGCAGTTTAGCTTAGCTTAGCATAAAGCAACGGAAAATCAGCGAAGACTTTGTTTTTTTTAATGTAGCAAAATGCTACTCAATCTAATGACACTGGCATAGAACAATACTCATTTCATAAAGATATATAGTAAAAAAGGCATAAATTACCATTGCTATATAAATACATTTTAGTAACTCTCTTAAAACCATACTCTCCCCTCTATTTCTATTATCACAGTTTAATGCTAGCAGCGGGAAATCAGTTATGACTGTAAAGTATAATTTTCTATGATCTATAAAAAAAAAACAACTCATAAAACCATACTCTCACTTGTACATATAGTTATTTAGCACAGCTTAGCAAAGCTTGTTAGCTAGCTTAGCAAAAAAAACCTTGAGGTATAAAGTAGCATTTTCCTATTTCCTATATAAATCAATCTTTTAGTAACTCTCTTAAAACCATATGTTTTTTTTAAAAAAAAAAAATCTTTCCACTCCTATTTTTACATCATGCTAGTTAGTTGAGCACAAAGCAGTGGGAAAAGCCATGACTGTCGGGAGAAAGTTAGCATTTTTGTATATAGATAACATCTAATAAGTTAAACCAAATTTTTTCCCACTTTAGTTTTTACACACAGCTAGCTAGCTTAGCACAGGTGAGCCCGCCAATCCCCAGATTCAGTTTTTGCATACAGTAACAAGCTTTAAATGGGCGTGCTCGCCTAGCTGTTTGTGCCCATGTCTCTATGCTAAGGTAAGCACAGACACAAAGCGCTCTGTCTGCTCCTCTCTGTAAAATTATTTACAGAAGTCTTCCTCTGATGAGTCAAAGATAAATTTGTCGTGTTTGTTTTTTATGTTGTTAATACTGGGAGCTCAGTGGATCAGTGCGGGGGGAGCAAAAAGCCAAGGGGAGCGGGCTGGAAAGGAGTGTAAGAACTGCTGCTGCTGTTAGCGCCCATCAGGCTGTTGGTCACTGTGAGTTGTGCTTGGACATTTTTCTTTCAGGTCCGTCTGCTGGTTTCTGGTCGTCTAGCCTCAGATCCAGTGCCTTATGTTTGCTGAGTTTACTTCTCTGTGCTCGGAGAAACACTGCTGTATAGAACAAAAACGTGCTGTTTGGATTTGATTTTCTATGTGGTTAAATAAATAAACCTTTGGCTCAGATGCTGCCTCTGGAGCTGTTGGTTGATTTTTGGGTGAATAAAATTTCAGAATCTTTTAGCATATTATTAGCATATCGTAGTAACTATTGCAATGCACAACAAACTTCAGTGAAGTGCCGTGAAGAACTGATTCAGGTCATCAAACTTTATTATTAGACAAAGATAACATGAGTAAGTACAATGTGCAGCTTTTAAATGATGCAATGAAATCTCTGATTAACTACCTTGTTTTGAAAAGCTTAGCTCAATGTCACTTTTGGGCAGGCTCAACTTGAGAACAAGGGAACGTAGGAGTTTCATACTAAAAATCTCAGTGACCATAACCTCAATGCCAAGTTTTCTGAAATTCTTGTGACAGTGATAAGTCAAGGAGGAAGTCACCGCAAACATTACCATTTCCTTTTCTCTGTCTGCCACAAGGCTAACTCAGAGGCCTGCTTTGAATCCACCCTGAGGCCACTGACTGCATGCCGTCACAATAAACGCTGAAATAACCCCACACATTGTTTAATCTCTACTCTGGAGACCTCAACATGCCAATAACAGGTCACAGTTACAGCGCCACCCAGTGGAAGCAGGATGATATGTATCATAACATCATCCGGTTAACATGAAACAAACATGACGGTCTCTGCACACCATGTGCAGTAACAGGCATACACTAGTTGTTTATTTATAGCTGCCCTTTCTCCGTGACTAAAACGTGATGTGTTTAGGGAACGTCCGTAAATTGCAACTATCAAAAAAACAAAAAACTTATTGGTGAGGCCCTCCACAACAGTCCCAGCTTCTCATGTGGCCCCTTTGTAGAATTGATTGATCACCTCTGATCTAAAGGGTGTAGAGTTCATGAAAATGCTTTTAAACCATATTTCAGCTCCTAGGTGTCTGCAGTTAGCACTGCTGCCTCACACCAACAAGGCTCAAATCCTGGGGTGTGTCTGGGTACTCTGGTTTACTTCCAGTCTAAACACTTGCAGTGACTGGTTTGGTTAACTAGTGAATCTAAATTGCGTGTGGGTGTCTAGCACAGTCTGAATAGTTGTCACTCTCTGTTCCGCTCCTCACCCCCAAATGGTCACAGCAGATGGCTGTCCCTCCCCAAGCCTGCTGGTCTCTTCCTGTTAAAAGAGAGTTTTTCCTTCCCATTGTCACAAAGCGTTTGTGGTGATATGATTGTGGGGGGTTTCCTCTGTGTTGTTGTAGGGTCTTTATCTTTTTTGTGAATAAAACTTGAGTTGTGTTAGCCTCGAGTCTGTAAGGTGTTTACAAAGACACACACGGAGCATTCCTGGTTCAGGAAGCATCAGTTTATTCTGATTGTAAATGTACGGGTGTTAAAATATTCTCGCTGCCTCTGAATTCAGCCGAGCGTGTTCAGCCTGACGCGCACACACACACACACACACAACGCAATGCACTTTTTAAACACTTCACAACATTGCTTGCTATTGAATGCAGTCCGGTACATATAGGCTGATGTTTCTTTGTTTTTCTTAAATGTTTTTTTATTTAAAGTTTTAATATGTCTGCTGTTTGGCAGGCCGGCCATGAAATGTTGAGGTTATAACGCTTGAGCGTGCGCCGGCTCCAAGATGCGGCTGGGTAGTCGCCTTTGGTCAGGTGGGTCTTAGTCGTCCAGGAAGAAATAGTTCCCACTCTTCTTCTGTTCCGTGTCCTGCAGAGAGATGAGGCAGAGGTCAAAGGTCGGACTGATTCCTCCTCACTGACATCACCGTTTGGATTTTTCTGTCTACCCCCCTACATAAAGATTTCCATGTAGTGCAGCAGCATATATAATGCTGGGAGGGCTACACTTTCTAATTATTATCTCTAAATAACCCCACAGCTGAGTGGACGACTGCAGCTCAGCACAGTAAAAGCTCTTAAGTGATCACATGTAACGGTAGAAGAGCCTTCAGTGAAACCGGAGGAGCACTGTGATGCTTCCTCGGGTTTGAACAGATTAAGAGAAAATACTAAATGCCTCTGAGCAGGTCAAGAGATTAGAACCGTCTGCTCAAATCCAAGGCTTTGGGCAAAAACAGTGAATCGTAAAAAACGTTTGCTTGAAGGGGCGGAGCTAAAAGTCCTCAGTCTCTGCAAACTTGCACGTCGCCTTGAAGCCGGCAACTGATTGCCTGAGAACATTCCAGGGTCCAGTTGCCTAGGTAACTCTCTAACACTTTTACTACCAGGTTGTATGTCGGTCAGCGGTGTTCTTCGCTCTCATTGGCTCGCCTGTAAGTTGAGTCAAGTCTATTTTGGTTCCCACCCTCCTCGTTGCACCAGCTGTTATTTCGTCGAAAGTCACTGACTTTATGATCTCTGGTCGCCCTGTCGCTTCCAGCGTGTACGCAGCTTCATCTTTATCACATATGTCATCCTGTTGCCTAGCAACCACCTTCCAGTGGGCTAAAATGACCCATTTGGAGTATTTATGCACCGCAACACTTTATAACAGCATCGCATCGGTTTAATTTCAACAAAACTTGTTGATACAAAACTTGTTATGCATGACATATGTCATCCTGTTGCCTGGCAACAATGGACTAAAACACAGCAAATCACACTGCAGCATGAGTATGTGCAACCAAGATAAATTAGGATTCTTTTGACCTGAAAAGCTAATGGTCTCCAAGAAATAAAAACATGGAGCTGGAAATGAGCCTGAACCTAAATATATTCATTAAAAATATATTTATAATATATAATAATGCTTTCCCTCTCTATAGTGTACTGGTTTAGATTTGTATTTTAGTTTCTTTGATTTATTTTTTAACAAATGGGTTTTATTTGTTAGATCAGCTTTAAAGAAACGTCCTTTGGGTTGAATCAGGAATGTTGTAAATCAAAATAAATAGAGTTTATGGATCTACCCGCTGCATCTTTGTCATGTAAGACTCTCAGATCTGAAGAAAACTGATTTCCGCCTGGCTGAAGCACGGCACCAATCACAGCTGGACTCTGCTGTGTGGAGCTCTGTGCATCCCTGACACCTGTGAGGCAGGGCACAGGTCACGATGAAATCACTACAGCTCTGTATCATTTATCCCGGTGTTGACGGGCGAGGACTCGTCATGTGTCACCACTGACATAAAACCTCCACATCACCCCGGAGGAGGAGGAGAAGCCTCACACTGGTGCTCCTCAGTACGATCATTGAGCGTCTGCACTGACGTCACTAAAGCGCCGATAAAAACAACTACAATCATAAACTGCGTCAGCAAACTGGCTGCAGTGGCACCTGTGACAGGTTACCAAAATCAGGAAATGCACGACTGGCTGAAACCACACCCAGAAGTTACTTTTTAATATTATTAGTTCAGTGCTGCATTTTCGTGTCAAGATTCCGTCCGTGTGTGACGGTCAGTGTGTTTAAATAAAGATTCAAATAAACATGGAGGTTGGGTCGTGGCGTTACCTTGATGGAGTTGAGTTTGTTGATCCTCGGCCTGAAATTGTTCGGATCTCTCCTGAATGTGATCTCCAGCAGCGACAGGAAGCGATTCATCCCAGCCAGCAGACTCTGAGGCCTGAAAAAACAAACATCACGTTACCGTGGCGGCGGCCGGCGAGCTGACGAAGCAGCTTAGACTCGGCGGTTCATCTTACGTGTTGGCTGAAGTCTTCTTGGAGGGAAGCCCGTCAAACACGATGACTCTGTCTGCCAGGTAGGTCGCCATGATGAAGTCGTGCTCCACCACGAATGCTGTCTTCTTGGCGTGGAGGATGTACCTGCGAATAAAAGACGTGTCACAACAGCGCCACACACGGGCAGAGACACACGACAACAACGAGGCCTTCTAATTAGACCGTTTCAGGTCATCCAATGTGGAAGTTCTCCTTCTTAATTACATATTTTGAGACATGACAGACACTTCTTACCATCTTCCACCGCTGCAAAGATTAACCATTCAAATAACAAAAATACTGTTGAGCTGTAAATCATGCAAAGCTACTCACAGAGTCCAAGAATGAAGCTGAAACGAGGAGATTACCTGAAATATGATTATTAAGACGCGCTCTCGTCTGACTTTGTATCAAAGTAAAACTGAAAAGAAATCCTGAGTTTTAAGCCGCTCGCTGTGGATTCGTTGACGCTTGTGTTTGAGGATAAACAGGAAGGGAGCTGCTTGAGGAGCAGGGAGAGGAGCGCATACCTCTTGATGACTCTGGCGGCCATCAATCGCTGCTCGGAGTCCAGGTAGGCGGAGGGCTCGTCGATGAGGTACACGTCGGCCGGTTTTCCCAAACAGAGTGTGAGGGCGACTCTCTGCAGCTCACCTCCAGACAGGTTCTGCACCTGTGGGCGGAGCAGGCAGCTTCATCACCCCGTCTTCATCGTATCTCATTAGAAAACGCTTTCTACCCTCCAGTCGGCTCAAAAAGTCTCCTTACATTTTATTTTAATTATGTTTAAATTGAGTCTGATGACACACAAGTAACAAAATAAAATGGAAAAAGATGGATCGGCGCCTTATCCAGGACAAAGATCAGGTTAGTGTGTTTGTGTGTACCTCTTTAGACATCTTTGCGGGGATCAAAAATTACAACGTTACTCTACTTGTGGTCACTTATGAGGACAAAGGGCCTGTCCTCGCGAGTTCGAGGGCATTTTTGAGACTCCAAATGTGGTTTTAGTGTCAGGGTTACAGTGAGGCTGATGGTTAGGGTAAGCGGCTAGGCTAGCATTAGGTTAATTAGAGGGCCGCTAATTGTTTGTCTCTCTCTTACATCCTGGTCGATGATGCTCTCGATCTGCATCGGCTTCATGACGTCGGTGATGAACTGCGGGTGCGTGTAGGCGTCTCTGATCTTCTCGTGCAGCAGAGCTCGGACGCTGCCCTGAAAACGTAAAACACACTCGACTCCATCAGAGTCCGGACCTTGGTCGCTGCAGATTGTTCATATCATGAAAACCAATGGTAAAAGTCTGGTTCAACTTTATTTAAACTTTTTGGACTCTGAACCCTGGATTTCTGTAAATTCAGTTTGCTGGCTAAAATCAATCAGCAGGCTGAAAGCTGTGAAACAGACGGATGGATGATCCTGTCATGGGTCCGCGGTTAGAAAACGAGAGCTGACCTTGAACTTGGGGCTGATGGTCTGAGGCTTGTAGCTGACGTTCAGGATGGGAATCTCGCCTGAAAGACAGAGCTCAGGGTCAGTGGGTGCGTCCGGTTTAATCTGGCTTCATCTGAGAGAGAGAGAGACTCACCTCCTCCGTCAGGTCTGAGCCCACCGGCCAACATCCTGATGAAGGTCGTCTTCCCTGTGCCTGGAAACACACATACACACTTTCAGACGTGCACGTGTCAGCTTTTCCATTTTTGTGGGAAACAGTCAGAGGAAACAAGATGATCCATATTTTTATTATTTTCCTTTAGTGCCATTTTAAATGAGCTCGTCTGAGCTACGAGATTTTTCATATTTTGCAACTTTTCTTCTCTGAAATTAAATAACTGACTAAGAAAAATTACAGGTTCACACCCTTTAAATTAGATTTTTTTAAATTGGCTTGGAAATGATAAAATGTGTGACGGCCTCCAAAGCTGCTTCTGAATGAAACATCTGAAAAGTTCAATTTAAAACCATTTTTAAACCTTGACCACAGAGATTTAGACTAAAACCCTCAGCGCAGCTCACCGTTCTCTCCCAGCATCACCATGATCTCAGAGTCTGTAAACTCTCCTCCTTTGATGTCCAGCGTGAACTCGCCCATCGTCTTCGACATGTCCGGATACTGAACAACAACAAACAATCAAACATTCAACAAAGAAGCAACTCGGCTCATTTTCTTATGCTGCTTTTTTGCAAATTGTGCAAAATAATATTTTCATTTTTCTTGCACTTCATAAAAATTTGTGTATCTCAATAATGAACGGAGTTGGTCCTGTGGTGAGCTTTAAAGGGTTAATGACGACATTTCTAAACAGACAAGATCGAAAAAGCTCAAGAAAGAAAAGGAATCGGCAGATAGAACTACAGCCCCGTGTGACGAAGCTTTTATTTTGAAAAGAAAAACGTGACAGGAAATGAAAGTGGTAGGGGAAGAAAAACAAAAAGAAAACAACGAGCCAAAGCAAATGAGCAGTGATTCAGATTAGGCACATAAACTGACCTGGTAATGCCTGAGTCTCTTCACCTCCTCCTCATTGGCCGTCTCGGCCACCTTGAAGACCAGCGACGTCTCACGAAACCTGAGATTCTCCGTGGGGACGTAACCGTCCAGGAAGATGTTGATACCTGGAGGAAGGATGCAGGAAGATCAGGACATGCTTTGGGTCCACTTAGCGACAGTGATATTAAGGACAAATACCACCACTTGTTTCTTCACACTTTTACAGAGGTGTGGTGCAATAACGTTTTTACCCTCTCTGACGCTGAAGGGCATGGTAACGACTCCATAGGCGCTCGGGACTCCGTACAGACAGCAGATGAAGTCCGACAGGTAGTCCAGCACGCTCAGATCGTGCTCCACCACGATGATGTACCTGCAACGCAACATCACGTTTAAGAGCGGCGGTGCACCTCCAGGGATCAAACCGAAGCTTTGAAGTGACAAACCTGTCGGGGGTGATGAGTGAGCGGATGGTGATGGCGGCCTTCAGCCTCTGTTTAACATCCAGGTAACTGGACGGCTCGTCAAACATGAAACTGCAGCAGAAGAGCAGAAACAAGAGGACGGCGGTCAGTCTGCGAGCTCGGCTCTCAGCTCACAGACAAAACAATACGTTTGTTAAATATTAAATAAATAAGCTTTCGGGCTGTTTCCTCACATGTCAGCTCTCTGGATGCAGACGACAGCACAGGCGAACCTCTGCAGCTCTCCTCCGGACAGATCCTCCACGTTCCTCTCCCGCAGGTGACTCAGATCTGCAGACAAACACAGAGATGCAATTAGAAATGTTGTTTATACGCAGCATTAAAAAAAATCCAAAACAGGGGGAAGATCCCTGGGATTAAACGCTTATTTTAAGAATAGGAATAGTTTCTGCACACAAACTGGTTTATCAGCTCCACACGGAGACACACGCTTTCTTTAAATATGACCCATGAAATAACTCTGTTCCAATGAACTGTGATGTGTCACATGGTCCTCACAAGAGTAAATAGTGTGTATCAACCTAAAAATACTAACACACGACTGTGTTTGTTCATAACGGCACTAAACTGTTTACAGTCGGCGTGTAAACGCTTCCACATGAAGGTTCTTCAGCTTGTAATTAAGAGAGTGTGTGTGTGTGTGTGTGTGTGTACCAAGTTGTTCGCAGACAAGGTCCTGCGTGTCTGTGTCATCTTTCCTGCTCAGGATGGCCCCTACTGACCCCTGTAGGTGGAGACGAAGAATTACAACCGGCCATCAGAGTGAACGCCCATGCCAACAGGAACGATATATTCAAGGAAAAGTCGGGAACCTTGACGGTCTTTGGGATCTGGTCGACGTACTGCGGCTTCACGATGGCCCGCAGATCGTCCTCCAGGATTTTGGTGAAGTAGTTCTGCAGCTCGGACCCTCTGAAGTAGGTCAGGATCTCCTGCCAGTCTGGAGGATTCTGGGATTTCAAAGTACGGATCATTAAAACACAAAGCTTCTGACAACGAGGTCAATGTGTGGAAATGATCCCCGAGGGTGAAAAACTCCGGGGTCTGTATCAGATCCAGGATGATGAACTGAGTGTCTGCACTGAGGCCTAGTATAAGAAAAAGAAGCATTACTTTGAATGTGAATCATGCAAAGCTGGGCTGACAGAGTCCATGTAACCATAACTTGGTGTGTTGTCCTGCACAAGTTAATCTGTTCGTAGCTTTTCAAGCAAAAAGGTTTACTGTGTAAATGTCCCTGAATTCTGTTCCTTGCAACACATCTGTCTTATGGAACAGATGTGCAAATTGTTCTACTTTACTAACAGGAAATATGGGATTTGTAAGGATACTTAAAGAAAATTAATAACAAAAGTGCAAAAATTCCAGAAAAGTATCAGTAAGTTGTGGGTTTACAATGAATGAGCTGAACAACATGAGTAAATGAGTCAAACTGAATTACAAGGGAGGAGTTTTGTTTTTAAATGGAACTTTAGAACCTAGTCAAGAATTTCCTTTTGGCTTTGGCTAAAGATCTCAACCATCGTTAGCAGTGAGAAGAGCATGTGATAAAGTTACCCGACCGGTCGGTGGAGCCACACCATAATCTCTTCCTGTTGCTAAACTGATGGCCAGCAAACCAAAAATGGCAACTCCACCCAAACATTATCTTCTCAGGCCAGCAGCAACATGACTGCTGGCCTGTGTGTGTGTGTGTCGTGTGAACACTCACATCAAACTTCCCCAGGTTTGGTTTCTGTTTTCCGGCCAGAATTTTCAGAGCTGTGGACTTGCCGATACCGTTGGTCCCCACCAGCCCCAAAACCTCACCGGGCCGGGGGATAGGCAGCCTGCACCACACACACACACACACACACACACACACACACACACACACACACACACACACACACACACACTATAAACATCTTGACCCACCATAACAGACTTTAACATAAGCTAATGATCAAATAATTCCATCATTTAGTGTCAGCTTTCCTTTCAGGCGTTTCTGCTTTGGTTTGACGGCTTTTCTTTGCTGCCATGGTTCTAAAATGACTTCATTGCTGAGCAATAATAATAATAATAAGCTCTTACTTAAACCCAAAGTCTTAGCAGTGTTTCTTTACATAGATGGGCTACCTGGGTATGTTTGTGCACTTCAGAGACTTGAAGACTGATTAGTCACGTCCCATGCTTTTATTTTGAAAGTCCAATTGCTGGTATTGAACTAGAGCTGTGCTTCCTGTCATGATGTGACGATCCTCGATGTCATTCAGCTGCCTCTCTTTAATCAGGAATTACTCTGTCCAGCTCCATGAGCCCGTTAGGGTCCGCTTACATAAAATGACGTAAATGTCATCATCAGACGGTTAAGACGAGGGTCTGTGCGGAGGTTTGAATGCCGCTGTTTCAGTGACCACGCAACAACTTCTCAGGAATGACTACATGGACAGTGGCTGTCCAGCTGTTCGCGTCTGCAACAGAGTATATTCAGAGTACGGTGGTCGTACCGACTCGGACAGCACCATCACAGCCCTGGGTTAGGACCTCAGTGGAGAGGCAGCTGATTATTGCTTTTATTTAAAGCATAAAAATCATTAACAGTTGAAACATTATTTTTATTATTCTCCCCTCCAAGGTCAACCTCTCACTTTTTAAAGGTCCTCTTGTTGTACGGAGAATGAGCATCAACTTGTCTGGATCATCAGAGCTGGCTCTCCAGCTATGAGCAGTAGCAGGTTCTCAGTTGAGGAGTCCAGCTTCCACCCAGAGGGCATCAAGTGAGAAGAACACTCACAGGGTTGTAGACCTGAGTGGACGTAAACTTCTGTTTGCTGTTGAGATCATCACGTGGAGCTCGATCCCCTTTCACGGATCCTAAATCTCCTCCAGGAAATCAAAAGAGCGATCTTCACTTTTGATTTCATCTCCATGGAGTAGTAAAGTCACAGGGAGATTCTTTTATTTGTGTGAACAAAACAACTTGTTTCTCCTCAGATCCCGCGAGATGTTCCAACAGAAGTCCGTGTTGGACAGTGCTGCAAAACCACACCTGACCTGATGTGCAGCCTCCAGGCTGAGAATCTGTGGACCCTCCAAACAAAAACTGAAAGCACTATCTATTAACCAGTGTTAACTAAAATTAGAATCATAGCACATGGTGGAGGTGATCAGAACTAAAGGAGCGATCCAAGAATAACAGCTACGCTGGAACTTAATTCCGACCTGTTTCCCGAGGTTTTTGTAACATGTCAGAGGAAACACTGCTCAGCTGTGAAGTGAAGGTAAACAGACTGGAGGTTTATCGCCGTACCGGTGCAGTTTGAAGGAGTTGGCGCAGTATCTGTGTGTGGTTTCCTTCTCCAGGTTGCTGGGAAGGTTGACGATCGACAGTGCTCCAAACGGACATTTCTGCAAGGAGAAAAAGTCACGAAACAAACTTCAAACACACTCTTAATAGTTTAAACGTTGTGACTAAAAGCAGTGTGAAAAGATCATTTCCTGCTAGATATTCAGGCGCCAAGATTACCTTGATGCAGATGCCACAGCCTATGCACAGAGACTCTGAGATCCACACTATCTTACTCTGTGGAGTCACCTCAATACACAGTTTACCTGAAGACACACACGGTTCACATTTAGACACATTTCTCTCTCACTCTAGTTTGTGCCGTCGGTGCGATCATCTCCACACTCACCCATACGGACGACCGGGCAGCTCTTCTTGCACTCCTGACGGCATTTCTTAGGTTTGCACTTGTCATGGTTGACGATGGCGATCCTGGTGTTCTTATCCGCCATGATTGAGGGCGGGAATGATGGACGTTAGCACCTGTGGAGCTGGAGAAACAAATTGATATCTGAGGAGCTGGTTTTGAGAAAATGTGATTAAACATACAAAGAGAAACAGGAACAATTTATAAACTGAGTCATGATTAGCATGCAGCTGCCCAAAACCATCCAAAAAGTCTCTAAATGTAGAGTGCAGCAGTCGGGGTCAAACCTGCGTCCACATGCACAATGTTAACTCTGCTGAAACAACACATTCGCTTCTGAACAAACACTCTTTTTATTCAACAATAGAGTGCTGCAAATCTCCTGCCTAAACCAGCCTCTGGCTGCATTTAATACCTGCTGTCTTTAATTCTGATCCTGGTCTGGTGTGTGCGTATCTAGGCCCCCAGGAGTCGGGCCCATTTGAGCTTTGCAGTCTTTTGTAAAGGAAGAGCGAGCCACACCAGGGTCCATTTAAAATTCTGCCCTTTCATCGTTGCTTCACGTCTGTAAGCATGTGTCTGGAAACACCCGCTTCAGCTCATTTAAACAATCTGTGCCCAACTTTCTTTTTAGTTCGGCATTAATTTAACTCATAATATTAATTATTTTAACTAGCTGTATTCTAGCATGACGGGCGGTGGCGACGAGCATCAAACTAGGGATTTCTCCTCCAATAACGTGCTGATCTGTGGTGCATACATATGCCGAATTAATAAACTACCCATAAACACTTTAAAAATGTCTTGGAGTTATAATCTCATGACTGTCTGCTACGGTGAGTGATGTGAAACATCATAACTTGGGAGATTTAGGAATGGAATTTGGCGCATGATCCTGTCGTTAAAAGAAAACGCAATATTTTCAGGGCCCGTCTCTCAGCAACACGAGCAAACAGGGGAAACCACACTGACTGACTCCCAATAAGCTGTAACCATACAATTACACTGGATAACGGACCAATTATAAAGAGACGCTTGTCCGGTGGAAACGAAGTTTAGGATGTTCATTGGAGAATGCTAACAGCTAGCTTCACGATATTAGCAGCGGAGGCCCAGCAGCCCGACATCTGCTCGTTTCTGTGGCAATAAAAACGTCAAAAGCAATAAAATCCAGGGCGATGAGTACGCAAACTCACCCTTATCCGGCTCCAGCTACCCGGTTAAGAAGGGGTTAGAAGAGAAGACACGTTTAGAGACAAAAACTGTGGGGTGAAACTTCTGTTTTTTTCCAGCAACGTGTTCTTCTCACGGGCTGGAAGCCGGCAGGAAAGATGGCGGGAGTATCGCAGTTAGCATGCGACTGCTTGCTCAGCGCTGGTGACGTGTATAAGAAGCGACGCTGAGGCGCAAAAAAGTGGGAGATTCGAAGTGTGTAAATAGAAGCGGATTTAAACTATTTTGGACGTGCAGCCGTATTTCTGATGCACTGACACGACACCCCGGAGACCTGTACTAACGCGTCTGTGAGTCGGCTTCAATAACTGTGACGTAGATTGAGTTTTAGTGGTTTTGAGAGCGTTTAGAGTTGAGAAGTGTCAGCTGCTGGCGACTAGCTAGTCATAAATAACTCCCAAATAAGTCACATTTTAGCTGAAATGGATGCTCTAGCTTTGTCATTTAGACGAAGAAGTTTACCAAAAGGTCCCCTTATTCCTAAACAGAACTTACATTTTCTGTATTTTCTATTAAATGGAAATAGAGCTCGAAATGTTTAAAATATGCATAAAGGTTTGCGTCTGGTTATAATCTAGTTAAAATAGATGGTGCCAGTAGTGATATTTATAAGCCGAACTTTACCTAATGGTCAGCTTATTATTAAAATACAGTTATATTTGCTTCGTTGATTAAGTTGTATTTACTAAGTGTGAATAAACCTTAAAATATCGAAAACATGAATAGACGTTGGTGTTAGGTTACTGATCTCCATGAACCTTTTGAGAAAAACGCGTCAGATTTTCCATCAGAGTGTGCTGAACTTGTGTTTTTTTGTTTTAAAGTATGGCGACACCGAGCAAGACACCACCTGGAGCTGACCCGAAGCAGCTGGAGCGGACCGGGACGGTTCGGGAGATTGGCTCCCAGGCGGTGTGGTCCCTCTCTTCCTGTAAACCTGGTAACTACTCCCTCAGACCCCCCCCCCCCCCCCCCCCCCCCCCCCTTGCATACAGTCTGCTGTGTGAACAGATGACTGTAAACATCTTTCAGAAGTGGACACAATCTCAGAAATTGTGTTATTTTTCTCCTTGGAGCTGTTCATATGCATATCCATAGCGTAGTAAGCAGTTTGCCTTACTGCACAATTGCCACGTTTGGATCAATTTCAGAGGCCGTTGGGATCAATTCTAGTCTGATGTGTTTGCCCTCTACGTGTCCAGGTTTTGGAGTGGATCAGCTAAGGGATGACAACCTGGAGACCTACTGGCAGTCGGATGGGTCGCAGCCTCACCTGGTCAACATACAGTTCAGGTAACGTTTTCCAGCTTCTGTACAAGAGAAGTTAAAGTAAACCTGGAAAATGTACATTATCTTTAACTGGAAGGTGTTGTTAATTTTATTTGTGTGTGCTGCTGCTGACAGAACCTTACTCTTTTGCTTTGTCATTAATTCACTTTCTTTAATATGTGACCTGTGGAGTAAAGGAGGAGGACGACAGTGAAGATGTTGTGCATTTATGCTGATTATAAGTCAGACGAGAGCTACACCCCGAGTAAGATCTCGGTGCGAGTCGGCAACAACTTCCACAATCTTCAAGAAATCAGGGTAAAGCTTAGTGTATATATATCTCAATAAAATAAATAATTAATAAAAATAATCTGGTTTTCATCCGGAGGTTTCAAAATCACTCAGACCCTCCTCTTCCTCGTCTTCCCCTCTGCAGCAGCTAGAGATGGTGGAGCCCAGTGGATGGATTCACATCTCTCTCATGAATCCGGTAAGAATTAATATTTTTCCAACCTTTAAATGCTGCATTTTACCAAAACAGGACTCTGTAACATCCTGCTCTGTGGTCTCTGTTTGCATTTCTGATTGTCTCTGGTCGACAGGGTGTAACTGAATGTAAAGCCTTCGGTCAGGGGACAGAATCCAGTCATTTACTCACTGTGGAACATTTGAAGGCTTACCATCTGTATAAACGTGTAGATGTAAATACTGACACCCAGCCACAGTGACTGAAAGACGGAGAGAGACATTTGTGCCCTTATTTTGCACTCTTTCCCATAATGGCCAAAGTCAGGGAACTAAAGTCTCTGTGCAGTTAACTACTACACCTACTGATTAGAAAGTGTGCAGATTTCCCTCCACAGGCGACTGTTCAGTGTTTTTATAGAAGGAAACATCAGCACTGAACCATTTAATCGCTGCCTTCATTGTCTGTGCTGAGCCGACGTGTAGTTGGCATTCAAAGGAGGTGCAGGTTGTAGAAGTAAGCTTTCAGAAGGGTTTGTGGTTATGATGATGTACAGCGAATAACAAAATTATTCGTTCATTGTGCAATGACCATTCATTCGTTAATTCATACCTTCTTTGCACTTTTTATCCACTTTAAAGTTTATTGTGTTGTTTTGTTGTGTTTAGTGCTGAAAGGGGACAGTTTTCTAATTTCACTGTATTTTTGTACAAAGTGTGACTGTGCGATGACAATAAGAGTTATCTTATCTTAAAATCAAGAGAACAAAGAAGTTCTGTAGAAAACGTGTAAACAAACAAACAAAATTAAAAATGACTGAATTCATGTTTTTGTACCTAAACCTGAGCCGGAACTCAGACATAACATTCGACCACCATAAAAAAGTTTTTATGAATGCAAGCAAATAAATGTAATTTGGAATCTTGATTCAAAAATAATATTGTGCTTTACACTTTTATTCTTTGTTTTTGGTAAGACAGTAAATTTAAAAAAATGCATGGATAACAGCAAAAATTATTTATTAGCATTAAAAATGAACGTTTTATGAGCACTGGGTGCTTCTGCTTGTACACATTGGGGACTTAACCATTACAGAAACATAAAAAGTGAATTTGATAATTATAAATACTGTTCATTTAGGGTGGCATAAACCTTACACTGGCCGGTGGTCTGATAAATTTGTGAAGCACTGTTCCTGCAAAAATAGACGTAATGCAAAAAAATAAGGCGGCGCTTCTCCACCTAAGACTTGTGGGGGTCTTTACATGCCACCAAGTGCAGTAACCTACAGCTCTTATGATTGGACAGTGACTATACACTTGAGTGTTTTGTTTGTTTGTTTTTCAACTCAGGGGAGCTAGAGATACGTTTTTGTAAATTCTTGTGTTTAAATATGGTTAAAAATGTTTAAAATGTCACTACAACATTAACAGAATGTAAAAGAAAAGCATGTGCTGTTATGTAATACCAGTTTGTACCACAAGATGGAGCAGTGAGTCAGTCTAATGAATGCAGCGCTCCCCAATCTCTGGGCCACCGACTGGAGAGTTGAGGCTCAGGTGTGAAATTTATGGTTTTCATCGTTTTTATGGTTAACTCTGTTTCTATGGGTCTTTTCCCATGTGTTATGTATAAATCTTTTTTCTTTTTTTGGTAATGGTACTGCTTTTATTTTGTTGTATTTATCTGCGACACCTTAAAGGCACAGAAAAGGTTGGGGACTGCTGCTGTAATATTTATTTAAGCAGCACATTCTTCTCAATGGGAGCACCTAAAACAGAAACATTGAACTTAAACAGAACAGCACCTGCTGGTAAAACGCTGCCTCCCGGTGGTTAAAGTTGTAGTTAAAATTAGCAGATTATAAGTATCTTTAAAGAAGTGGCTTGATGCTCGGTCACTCTGTGTGTGTGTGTGCGCGTTTGTGTGTTTTTCAGCGCACAAACGAGCCCATCAGCACATTCATGATCCAGATCGCCGTGCTGGCCAACCACCAGAACGGGAGAGACACGCACATGAGGCAGATCAAAGTTTACACACCCGTGGAGGAGAGCTCGATCGGCAAGTTCCCACGATGCACCACGGTCGACTTTATGATGTACCGGACCATCAGGTGATCTGGACGTGACCCAGGAACCCCAACAGACTTATATCTGGAGCTGGATCATTATCAATGAGAGGAACATCAGTGAAGCTGCCAGTGTTGAATATTTAAAGATGTTCAGTCAGAGTCATAGACCCAGTCAGTGTTGGTTTACATGCTTTAACAATGAGTTTCCACACAGAGTGAATGCTTTGATATGAATTTGGTTCCTAAATTTATCCTTTTTGTCTCTCGCAGTATAAAAAAACGTTTGTGCCTACACATTGTTTCCTGTTGTGGATTGTTAATAAAAAGGTAAAAATAAATGTTTCAAAAATCCAGAATGTGACTGTGTTCGTGTAGAAAACTATAACTTGATTCTGTAGCTGTGCTCAGTCTTATGCTTCTTGGTTTAGTCACAGATGTTGTTGCTTTACTTGAAGAAAATGAGGTTTGAAAACAGTAATACGTTGATGATGCAGGAAAATGTTCTATTCTGCTGATGTTGGACCTCACGTCGGCCTTTGATATGGTTGACCACCACTTTTCTGTGGCGGTTTCTAAGTGCAGGTCATCCTTCACTTCCCTTACCTATGGTGTGCCACAAGGTTCTGTATTGGGACCCTTATTGTTTCTAATATATCTACTTCCTTTTCAGCATATTTTGAGCCCCTTTGAGTAGGGCTGTGCGATATGACCAAAATCTCATATCCGGATATAAGAATTCTATCGATAACGATATAAATCACAAAAACATTTTCTGTAAATTATGTGAATCTCGGGCAGCTCGACTTGCGGAAAGTGTTTCCAGCTGCGCGTCGCGTACCTGGAGTCCAGTGTTTTAACCGATGCATGAAACTATACATTTTTAGACATAAGTTGTAAAGGCTGCCGTTTTCTTTGTGAGTATTTATTACATGGCGTGCTGTGGGGAAAAGCCTGTTCTAACGTTTGAGTCTAAGGTTTATTTTTTAGCACCTGGCGGCTCTTTTTTACTTCTCATCTGTAAATAATCTGCTCTTTCACGTGATTCAGTTTATTTTGAAAAGTCTGAACAGGATCTTGGGCTTTATTGTGAAAGGTTTATGTGGTACATAAACAAGCGGACACGCGATGCTGTTACTGTCATTGTTGCTAACTACAACGCATAAAAACAGGCGCTTGTCCGTCCGTAGTGTGGTTATATAAAATATAAGAGAAAGAGAGAACTTTAAGAAATTAATATAGCCACTACAGTGACCATCAAAACGATGAAAACATATTGCCGTAAACAGTTTATTTTACGACGCCACGAAACAAACGATAGTGTAAACTGAAACGATAGCTGTTTTTATATCGTCATCCGATATATATCGTTATATCGAACAGCCCTACAGTAATGCGTTGTGCTGGCAGACATGCACTTACAATGATGAAAGCTCTAGGTCCCCTTTCGACATTTGTGAAATCGTCTATCAGGAACCTTGGGGTAACTTTTGACTTTCCTCTTACTTTGGATGTTCAAATCTCTGGTTCCGTCTTTCTTTTATCACTTATCACTGCTACATTAAGTCCTGTAGTGTCACACACTGAACTGGAGGTGGTTATACATGCATTTGTTTCATCATGTTTGGACTATTGTAACTCACTGTTTATATGTCTAAACAAAAACTCCTTGGAACAAAACTCTGCAGCAAGGCATAAACTTAAAATCTCAGTTTTTTATTGTCACATAAGTGGTGGCCTGATTCACATGTTGCTGCAGTTTGTAGTCACAGTAGTTGCTCTAGCTTCACTTTTACTAGCTCTTGCTGCAGTTTAGCTGCCTAACTTTCCATCTGTAGTTTCAGATGTTAAGTAGTATCAGTGTTTGATTAAGATGTGGAAGTTTCCATAACTAGCACCAGATGGTGATGTAGCTTGGGTATTTCATTTAGTTGCACCAGTTTCAGCTGCTGGTATAATTTATTTGTATCAGTTACTCAAGTTTCAGTCATTTCAGTTTCACTAACTTGACAATGTTGGTGTTGTTAGTTGCAGGCATGGTGTCAATGGTTGCTTCATTGCAGTCGTACTTTCACCCGTAAGCGTAGGTGCAAATCTTGAGATACTTGCCATGTTTAGTTTTAGCCATTACAGTTTTATAATTCCTGTAGTTTCAGAGGCTGACTCATTTGCAGGAGTTGCAGTTATACATATTGCTGTGGTCTCATTGGGTGCTGAATATATATTTATTTGCAAGTGTTGTTTGCATTTGCTGATTATGTATTTACAGATTTTTAACTGACTAGGAGGTAACGGATAAAAATGCAAACTACAAACAGACCTATGATGTTTAAAGTTACTAAACAGTGTCTACTTCAAACTGTTCTTCCTGGTAAAAGCTAAAGTCTGTTAACTCCTCCCTCTTCTACCTGAAGCACAGCAGCTCCAGTCTGTCCACATATTTTCTGGAATAGTTTCACCACTATGTAACAGAAACTCACAGAGACACTCTTACTGAGAGGAGAAATGGCACAGAAAAGAGATCAGCTAGATCGAGAAATGTTCTCTTGTTGGATCTGTTTGGATCTACTGAAGGATACTGTGACTATTCCCTGTGGACACAGCTACTGTATGAACTGTATCGAAACCCACTTTGATGAAGAGGACAGGAAGGGAATCCACAGCTGCCCTCAGTGCAGGAAGACTTTCACACTGAGGCCTGACCTGGAGAAAAACACCATGTTAGCAGAGTTGATGGAGTTACTGAAGAAGAGTGGACTCCAAGCTGCTCCAGCTGATCACTGCTATGCTGGACCTGAAGATGTGGCCTGTGATGTCTGCACTGGGAGGAAACTGAAAGCTATCAAGTCCTGTTTATCTTGTCCAGCCTCTTACTGTGAGAAACACCTTCAACCTCACTATGATGCAGCTCCATTAAAGAAACACAAGCTGGTGGCCCCCTCCAAGAAGCTCCAGGAGAACATCTGCTCTCATCATAAAGGCCATGAAACAGTCCCAGCTGCAGCAGAAAGGACTGAGAAGCAGAAGGAGCTCGAGGTGAGACGACTAAACATCCAGCAGAGAATCCAGGAGCGAGAGAAAGATGTGAAGCTGCTTCAACAGGAGGTGGAGGCCATCAATGGCTCTGCTGATAAAGCAGTGGAGGACAGTGAGAAGATGTTCACTGAGCTGATCCGTCTCCTCCAGAAAAGAAGCTCTGATGTGAAGCAGCAGGTCAGATCCCAGCAGGAAACTGAAGTGAGTCGAGTCAAAGAGCTTCAGGAGAAGCTGGAGCAGGAGATCGCTGAGCTGAAGAGGAAAGACGGCGAGCTGAAGCAGCTCTCACACACAGAGGATCACAACCAGTTTCTACACAACTACCCCTCACTGTCAGCACTCAGTGAGTCCACACACTCATCCAGCATCAATATTCGTCCTCTGAGCTACTTTGAGGATGTGACAGCAGCTGTGTCAGAGACCAGAGATAAACTACAGGACATTCTGAGAGAGGAATGGACAAACATCTCACTGACAGTCACTGAAGAGGATGTTTTACTGTCACCAGCAGAGCCAAAGATCAGAGCTGGATTCTTAAAATATTCACAAGAAATCACACTGGATCCAAACACAGCACACAGAGAATTGTTATTATCTGAAGAGAACAGAAAAGTGACATTAATGAGACAAAAACAGACTTACTCTAATCACCCAGACAGATTCACTGATTATTATCAAGTCCTGAGTAAAGAGAGTCTGACTGGACGTTGTTACTGGGAGGTGAAGTGGAGAGGGGGTGGAGTTGATGCAGCAGTCGCATACAAGACTATCAGCAGAGCAGGAGAGTCAGATGAATGTGGATTTGGATTTAATGACAGCTCTTGGTTATTGAGCTGTGACAGAAAAAGTTGCAAATTTTTGCACAAGAATGTCCAAACTGTCCTCTCAGGTCCTCGGTCCTCCAGAGTAGGAGTGTACCTGGATCACAGAGCAGGTATTCTGTCTTTCTACAGCGTCTCTGAAACCATGACTCTCCTCCACAGAGTCCAGACCACATTCACTCAGCCGCTCTATGCTGGACTTGGTCTTTTTATTGATCATGGAGACACTGCAGAGATATTAAACTGAAATAGACAGAAGTCACTGAGGGACGGCTAGTTCCTGTTTCTTTGGTCTCCAGCATTGCTGTCAACAGTGATGGAGATTTTGAAAAGAGGTCAGAGTGGCACCAGAAAGTTCTTTGAAAGTAAATTCTGCTAGACCGAAAACAATTTCTAATTAGCTTGTATGAAGAAGATCATAAAATCTAATAAAAATGAACAAACATTAATGAACTTCAGTTTTTATATCAAGAAGACACTAGTATTATAAATGTAATTGTTTTATTATGAATAGTATTGTCTAAGCTCACAGACCAAATGTTACACTCTGAATAAGACTTTTAATTTCAGTCCTTCCAGCACACAAAATCACATGTATTCTACTAGAGAAGATGTGGATTTTATAGACACTCAATCTGAAGACTTGCTTAATGTAAACCCTCCTGTGTGAAGTTTGTTACATGTTTGAACTGATACATGCTGATTTTCTTTCTTTTTTGTTGTTGTTGAGGAGTTATTTGGTTATTTGAAGAAATATTGAAATGAAAATCTTGATTTGAATCATCTGCTGCTGTGGCATATGTAACTCATTACTGGTATTTTTTTTTATATCAGGTGTGGCTATAACTTAGACTTTCTGCTGGTCTGTTTTCTGTGTTCTTATCCCTAACCTTAACCACAACCTTAATCATGTTAGATAGTGTTTTCCAAAGCGATTCATGATGATAAAAAATTTTTAAAAAAGTAAAATAAATGTACATGTCCCAACGGTTCTCATGTTCTCTCCTGTTTCTGAACGCATAACATAGAGACGTGTTGAGTGGCCGAAAGCGTAACATACCAACAAGTTGTCTCATAGCGTAGTATGTTACGTTTTGGGATGAGAACATGTTGGAAAAACCAGCAGAAGGCACAATGTAGTGTTACTGACATGTGATTGGATGAGCAGCCTACAGCCCGCCTCCAAAGTCTCCCAGTGATTATGCAGATGAGGAAACTGATGTGTTTGTCAGAGAGTACAAAGGTGTTCAACCATGAACTTAGCACAACAAGTGAAACACACACATACACTCTAAACCCTGATCTGACTCATGCAGATGATTCAGTATCTTTCTGTGTCCTTCCTGTTTAGCTGCTTTTGGACGAATCCTGATTCTCTTTCTCTGCTTTGGTTAAGCAAACAGGTTTGATTCGTTGGTCATGAGTGACGTGTTTAGCAAAAAACAAACAAACAAAAATATGTTGTTGGAGACTGTCTCTCATTTACAAATTTCCTCTGGCTGCAGAAGTTGAAGAAGAGACTGTCACTGCATGCTTGTATGATTTTTTTTTTTTTTGCCACACGACTGTTAAATCCAGGACTTTTAAGGTTACAGTAGTTGCTGTATCTTATCATAGATAGATTTGTTTGGTTGTAGTTAAAGTGTCAGTAGTAGCAGATGTTACTATATTTGAAATTATTAACTTAAATTCAAATATAGTAACAAAGTATATGTGGGGCCTCCCTGCTGCTGCGGAGTCGGGGCGGTCTGCTCCTGCTCCGCGGCTGCTGAGCGACCCCTCATCTGGGGCTCTCTTCAGCTTTTTTCAGGGAGAGTGGCACGGTTTCCCCTCCGTTGGTCTTCTAGCAGATCATTACATGAAGGAAGCTTTTAAATACAAGCGCACTCATGCTCACAGGTGCACACACGGGTGCTCACACATACAAACTACACCCTTTTTGGCTCCTACCTCAAAGCACACCGTGGGCTGTCAATCCTACGTACTGCACAATATTTAGTATTTACTGTTATATTCACATTATTTTTTGCCCTTTATCACCGTTCCTCTTCCCTGCTGTTTTTCTTTCCCTCTTTCTTTCTCCCTTTTCTTTTCCCCAGTCAAGTCCATTGGGCATCTTTCTTTGCCTTTAGACAATAATTCTGATGGCAAAAGAACCAAACGGGACAGGCAAAAAAAGAAAAAAAGAAAGAAATTATTAACTTAGTTGCAGAAGTTGCTGTGGTTTTAGGCTTGTTTAGTTACAATCACTCTTTGCTGCTGGTGTGGCTGTAGTTTTAGTTTTAAATTTAGTTGCAGTAGTTTTTGTGTCATATAGCAGATGTTGTTATACTTGGAGTAGCAGAGTTGCAGACATTGCCATGACTAATAGCAGATATTGCTGTAGTCTCCTTCATTTATTTGTTACAGAATTATCCATGCTTTCCTGTAGATGTTATATTTTCAGCCACTGATTTAATTCCTGAAGTCACCATGCTTTCCTGCAGATGATACTGTAGTTTCAGTCATTCATTACAGGAGATGTTGTAGTCTGAGGTTTGTTTAGTTTCAAAAGTAGACAATACTTATAGCAGCTATTGTTTCATTGATCCTTTAAGTTACAGAATTCTTCATTGTTTTCTGCTGATGTTCTTATAGTTTTAGTCACTGGTTGAGTTGCAGAAGTAGCCATTCTGCAGATGTTGTGGTATCTGTCTGTCCGTCCTTCCTTCCTTCCTTCCTCTTCCGCTTATCCAGGCCTAAACAGAGAAACCCAGACCTCCTTCTCCCTAACCACCTGCTCCAACTTGTCCAGGGGGACACCAAAGCGTTCCCAGGCCAGCTGAGAGATATAATCTCTCCAGTGTGTCCTGGGTCTGCCCCAGGGCCTCCTCCCGGTGGGTCATGCTGGGAACACCTCACCCAGGAGACACCCAGGAGGCATCCTTGTCAGATACCCAAACCACCTCAACTGGCTCCTTTTGATGCGGAGGAGCAGCGGCTCTACTCTGAGCCCCTCCCGGATGGCCTCATGCAGGATGGCTTCACCCTCTCTCTAAGGGAGTGGCCAGCCACCCTTCAGAGGAAGCCCCACATGAACTTGTTTATTCAGTCACTACCCACAGCTTGTGACCATAGGTGAGGGTATGGGTGTAGATTGACCGGTTAATGGAGAGCTTCACTTTTACACTCAGCTCTCTCTTGACCGCAACAGACCAGTATGCGTCCGCATCACTTCAGCCACAGCACCAATCTGTCTGTCGATCACCCACTCCCATCTTCCATCACTCGTGAACAAGACCCCAAGATACTTAAACTCCTCCACTTGGGGCATGAACTTGTCCTTCATCCGGAGGGGACACTACAGCCAAATCTGGCTGACAACCACGGCCTCAGATTTGGAGGTGCTAATTCTCATTCCCCCCATTTTGCACTCGGGTACAACTGTTCCAGTGCAAGCTGGAGGCCATCACCTGTTGAACCCATCAAAACCATATCTTCTGCAAAAAGCAGAGATGAGATTCTGAGACCACCCAAAGTCAAAGCCTTCAGCCACTTGGCTACTGTGGAGTTCTTTTTTGCTAAGAAAAGTTCAAGAGACAATCTAGACAATCTAGCAGTTCACATTATTTTATTATCAGGCAGTTAAAGATTCGGCTTGCAAAGCTGTGGACTTCTCTATGTCAGGCAGTCTGTGCATGGAAAACTCCCAGACAGTTCATAATTCAAAGTAAATATTGGACACATGGAAACAGGTAATATTTGTGATTGGCTATTAATGGGGAGATGCTATGGTTTAGACTTAGCACTCCCTGATTTGTTCTCCCATGGGTCCTTCCGCATGGTAATGGTCAACGACAAAACACCACTGGGGTTCAGATCCGGGAGGCTCCAAGAAGGGACTCCAAGAATGCGTCGTTCGGCACATAATGGCAAACGGCAGTCAGGACTAATTCCCCAACCCAAAGATGGAGGGAAAAAACCCTCTTGTCCACTGGGAAAAACCCCAACCTACAGGCAGCAAGCCAAGGGGATACTAGGATACCCACCCCAGCCCGTCGTCTCTCACCAAGGGCAACTCCAGACAGAGACAGAGTCCAGCCCCTCTCCAGGAGTGCTGGTTCCAGCAGAGATGAGATTCTGAGACCAGAACAGTTCCCTTGATCATGTACTCATAAGAGTCTTTTGAATCGCTCTTTGTTTGATCACTCACCCGGGACCAATTTGCCATGGGAGACCATACCAGGGGGCAAATGCCCCTGGACAGCATAGCCTCTGACATCCCTAGGACACAAAAACCCCTCAAGCCACTATAAGGTAGCGATTCACAGAGGGGTATTGTGGTTTCAGGTCTTTATTTAGTCGTCATATCTTCTACCAGATGCTGGTTTGGTTTCATCTGCCAATTTGGTTGCAAAACTTGCCGTGCACAGTAGCAGTTGTTAGTGTATTTTTAGGCTTTCATTTTGTTGCAGTAGTTGCCACATCTTCTAGCAGACATTGTTGTAGTTGCAGTAGTTGAAGGGTTAGTAGTAGTGGTGGATGTTGCTATTTTACAGTCATTTATTTAGTTGTAGAAGTTCCCATGCCATGTAGTGGATGTTGCTAAAGTTTCTTTCATTCATTTGTTGCAGAATTTTTAATACTTTTCTGCAGTTGCATACAATAATATCAGCAGAGCAGGGAGCTTAAATGAATGTGTATTTGGATACAATGACATATCTTGGTCATTCCATTGTTACACAAACAGTTATATTTTTTGGCACAACAAAGTCCGAACTCTCCTCTCAGGTCCTCGGTCTTCCAGAGTAGGAGTGTACCTGGATCACAGAGCAGGTATTCTGTCTTTCTACAGCGTCTCTGAAACCATGACTCTCCTCCACAGAGTCCAGACCACATTCACTCAGCCGCTCTATGCTGGACTTGGTCTTTATGAAAATGGAGATACTGCAGAGTTTATTAAAGTGAAATAGAAGTTTTAGCTTCTAGTTTTTTTGTTTTTTTCTTGTCTATCTTTGAAGGCAAATGAGGAGCTGGGAGCGTGGCTCATTAAGGTGGATAAGTCCCGGCCTGCCTGGAAGATTTAAAGCCTGGATCTACCAGCATTCCATCCTGCCCCGAATCCTGTGGCCCTTCCTTGTCTATACAGTTCCAATAACTACTGTGGAATCCCTTGAAAGAAAGATCAGTGGCTTTCTTCGTAAGTGGCTGGGACTTCCCCGCAGTCTCACCAGCACTGCCTTGTATGGGGCAAGTAACAGCGTGCAGTTACCCTTCAGTGGTCTCACTGAAGAGTTCAAGGTGGCTCGCACACGAGAAGCCCTACAGTACAGAGATTCTAAAGACTGCAAGGTGGCATCAGCAGGTATTGAGGTAAGGACAGGAAGAAAGTGGAAGGCTGAGAAGGCAGTTGAGGTGGCGGAGTCACGCCTAAGGCAGAAAACACTGATGGGGGTCTTAGCAACAGGGGGAGCAGGCTTGGGATACTTCCCAAAGGCCCAGGTCAGCAGGGCACAGGGAAAGGAGAGACACCAGCTACTCCAGGAAGAGGTCCGAGCAGGTGTGGAGGAGGAGCGAGTAAGCAGAGCTGTAGGCCTTAAGCGGCAGGGAGCATGGACAAGGTGGGAGAGCACCTTGCAGCGCAAGGTCACCTGGGCAAACATCATGAAGGCAGACTTCCACCGGATCCGATTCCTAGTGCAGGCAGTATACGACACCCTGCCAAGCCCAGCAAACCTCCATCTGTGGGGAAAGAGCGAGACACCTGCCTGTCCCCTGTGCTCTGGAAGAGGGACCCTAGAACACCTCCTTAGCAGCTGCCCAAGGGCCCTGGCTGATGGTCGGTATTGTTGGTGGCACGACCAGGTGCTCAGAGTAGTTGCTGAAAAGATTGCCTCAGCAATCAGCACCAGCAAGCATCATCAGGCTCCGAGGAAGGCAATCTCTTTTATTAAGGCTGGAGAGAAACCCCAGGTGCGCCCACATTTGACAACTGGCCTCCTCAACACAGCCTCTGATTGGCAGCTACAGGCTGACCTGGGTAAACAACTAAAGTTCCCTCAGAACATTGCAAAAACATCACTCCGGCCAGACATGATAATTATTTTTGAGGCCTCAAAACAGCTGATCATGCTGGAACTCACAGTGCCCTGGGAAGAGCGGATTGAGGAGGCCAATGAAAGGAAACAAGGAAAGTACCAGGAGCTAGTGCAGGAGTGCAGGGGAAGGGGCTGGAAGACTTTCTATGAGCCCATAGAAGTGGGTTGTAGGGGCTTTGCAGGACGATCACTCTGCAAAGTCCTAGGCCGGCTGGGCGTGGCTGGGGCAGCCAAGAAGAGGGCCATCCAGGCTGTGAGTGAAGCGGCAGAGAAAGCCACAAGGTGGCTGTGGATCAAGAGGGCTGATCCGTGGGTAGCTACTGGTACGTAAGTCGGGGCCTGATCACCCCCGGCTGGGTCGCCTGGGCGAGGGTGTATGATGTTGTGAGACCTGAAACACCTGATGACCCTAGGATACATCACTGAAGATGCGTACCAGTGCATCCAGGAGATGTGTCTTTATAGTGCTGTTGAGAGCTCACTGTTGTGCTGTTTCTTCTCTGCTCAGAATCACTTTATAGTTGCTAGTCTGAAATCTTATGATTAATTGTCTGTAGTTACCTGTAAATTTACTTGAAATTGTATTCAAATCAACAGTGCACTCTTTCTCTGTTGTGGCAAAAATATTCAACCGCTTTGGAAAGAAATCAGAATGACATATGAGAAATGTATTTCAAAACAGTTTCCACTAGACTCCAAAGTAAGTAGAGGAAATAATTATCACCAACATAATCAAGCAATAATTCAACAGTTTTAGGGCCTCAAGTTTTTTCATTGCTTAAACGACAATAACACTGGGAACTTTATTAATTTTTATTTATTAAAGATTTGGATTTTATAGGGGGCCAGTCTTATGTAGTTGAACAAAGTATATCAGTTCATATCAGTTATTAAGGAAATTAGAGAGATATGGAATAAGATGTGTAGCCTATTCCTGGTTGGAAAATGGACAACAATGTGTGCAAATTAATAAAACTGCATCTAAAAGGGTCAATGTGGGGTAACTCAAGGATCTGTGACTGATCCAAAACTCTTTGTACTTTTCATTAATTATATTTGTAATATTACTAAATTGATTAAATATGTTGTTTATACAGATGATACAAATGCATTATCTTGTGGAAAGAAAATTAAATGATCTCTTGTATGCAATTAAAAATGAGCTTCACACTCTGCTGCGAACTGTTCCAAGGTGAGCAGGAGGCCATCACCCGATGAAGCCAACAGAACCACATCATCTGCAAAAAGCAGAGATGAAATTCTGAGACCATGCAAGTGAGAGCCTGCCGCCACTTGGCTACGCCTAGAAATTCTGTCCATAAAAATTATGAACAGAATCAGTGACAAAGGGCAGCCTGGCGGAGCTCATTACCCACAAGGAATGAGTCTGACTTATTGCCGGCTATGCGGACCAAGCTCTTGCAGTTGTTGTATAAGGACTGAATGGCCCATAGCAATGTACCGGACACCCCATACTCTCGGAGCACCCCCCACAAGACCACCCAAGGGACACGGTTGAATGCCTTCTCCAAATCCACAAAACACATGTAGACTGGTTGGGCAAACTCCTGTGCACCCTCAAGTATCCTTGAGAGGATAAAGAGCTGGTCCAGTGTTCCACGACCAGGACGAAAACAGCATTGTTCCTCATGTATCCGAGGTTCGACTAACAGACAGATTCTCCTCTCCAGCAGCAAAGACTTTCCCAGGGAGGCTGAGGAGTGTGAGTCCCCTGTAGTTGGAACACACCTTCCAGTCCCCTTTCTTTTTTTTTTTTTTGATTTATATTTTTTTTATTAAGGTTTCAAAAGCAGGCATTCACAGTATGTACATCATGTAAGCATACTTCTTGCTTAGGTTATCTGCCTTAGATACCAAAATAGTATTTTAATTTACATCCGAGTCATAAAGAGAGAATATTTACAACTATAGAAGCAATTGAAACAATCACATAATCCGAAATAAGAAAACAAACAAAACCAACAAACAAACAAAAAAAACAAAACAAAGAAAAACAAACAAACAAACAAAAAAAATGGATGTGTTGGTAGGGTGTGATCCTATAAATATATATTCTCATACATCACAGTTATTGGTTTGTAAAAATAAAATCTGGCCTATGAGGTGTGATATATTTGACCCAGTTTTCCCAGTATGATGTAAATTTCTCCAGCTTGTGGTTAACAGAAGCTGTTATCTTTTCCATGTTATAGATTTCCATTGTGATTTCCATCCATGTACTTATGTTTGGGCTCTCCGGGGATAACCATTTTCTGGTGATACTCTTTTTACAGGCCACCAGTAGAATATTTACTAAATGTTTATCATATTTAGGCCATTCCTGAGGTATATATCCAAAGAACATAGTCTTACTCTCGAGGGGTATTTCACATTTAAAGATATCCTGTAAGGCATTATGTATTTTTCTCCAATAATCCCTCAAGATAGAGCAGTCCCAGAAAATGTGGTAGTGATTTGCACTTTGATTTCCACAGTTCCTCCAACAAGCAGGGGAATTATCATCATAATGAGACTTCTGAGAAGGTGTTATAAAGTATCTAATTAGGCACTTCCAGCCGAATTCCCTCCACTTTTGTGAGCTGGTACACATCCACTGATACCTCCATATTGCCGTCCATTCTTCCTCTAATATTTTTATCCCTCCTTCCTTCTCCCATTTTGTTCTAATATATGAAGTCGAATGTGGTTTCAAATCCATTAGACCCTTATACAGACATGATACAATTCTATCAATAGTTTCTGAGTTATAGCTTTTTATAAACAATTCCATCAAGCGTGTGTTTGTCATTGTTACATTTCTCATCTTCATGTCAGCATAGTGCCTTAACTGCAAATATCGATAGAAGTCTTGTTTTTCTAATGAAAATGTCTTTCTAAGCGTGTCAAAGCTGAACAATTTTCCATCTTTCATTATACTACACAGGGCTGTTATGCCCTTACCTGTCCAGTCCTTGAATCTAGAATCCAATTCATTAGGCTTGAACTCTGAGTCGTAAGCACACCATTTAAGAACTATAATATTGGTCTCGAGTTTATATTCCTTTATAATAGTTTTCCATGTTTTAAGGGTCCTTTTCACCCACAGGTTATCAATGTTTTTTATATAGGTTTGTAAATTATTGTCAGCTAGAGTTGCCTGAATAGGAATAGACAGCTTTTGTTCCTCAATGATTTTCCATTGGGCAGTGTATGATGGGTTACACCAGCATATTATTGCTCTCATCTGCGCTGCAAAATAGTAGTATCTGAGGTCAGGGAGGCCCCATCCTCCCTTTTGCTTAGCCAGCTGTAGAGTTTTGAGGCGAACCCTTGGTCTTTTACCTTGCCATATATATCTAGATAACATTTTGTCCCACTCATTAAATTGACTTTGGTTAATCTCTATTGGTAGGGTTTGAAATAGATACAAAAATCTTGGCAATACATTCATTTTAATAGAATCAATTCTTGAATTAAAGCTAAAGAAAGGAATTAAGTTCCATCTTACTATATCTTCCTTTATTTTTTTGTATAAGGGTAGGTAATTCTGTTCAAATAATTTTGTAAGGTCTTTCGGTAAATTTATGCCTAAATATTTAAAAGACTCCGTTTGCCATACCAGGAGATAACTACATTTTATTTCTTCTGGTGGGCTGTAGTTATATGAGAGTAGCTGGGTTTTACCTATATTAATTTTGTAGCCTGATAATTGGCCGTATTGTTCAAATGATTGCATCAGTTTGGGTAAAGAATATGTTGGGTGTCCAAGGTAGACCAAAATGTCATCCGCATAGCAAGCCAGTTTATATTGCGTCCCTTTGATAAAAATTCCCTTAATGTCTTCGTTTTGCCTAATGAATTGAGCTAGTGGTTCCAAGTATAATGCGAAAAGTTACGGTGACCATGCACAGCCCTGTCTAGTGCCCCTTTTTAGGGTAAAACTGTTAGATAGGCATCCATTAATTTTAATCCTGGCTGTAGGATTGTCGTATAGTGCTTGTATAGTTTTAATAATCGTATCATGAAAGCCAAATTTATATAATACCCTGTAAAGGAACTTCCAGTTGATGGAATCAAAGGCTTTTTCAGCGTCTACACTCATCACAATTGCTTTGATTTTATGTTTTTGTATATGGTCCATAATATGTAGTGTCTTTCGTATATTGTCCTGTGTTTGGCGTTGATCTATGAAACCCGTTTGGTCGTTACATATCAATGTTGGTAGGAACTCTTCTAGCCGTTTGGCCATGATAGATGTGAAAAGTTTATAGTCCACATTAAGAACGGAGATTGGCTTGAAAGATCCACATTCCATTTTATCTTTGCCTTCTTTTGGTATAACTGAGATAATTGCCTCCTTCCAGCTGGGGGGCATTTGTGCCTTTTTCAAAACCCAATTCAATGTAGGCAGTAAAACAGGTATCAGTTCCTTTTTAAATTCTTTATACCACTCTGCCGTGTAACCATCTGGTCCTGGTGATTTACTTAATTTAATTGCAGCTTTTAATTCTTCTTCAGTTATGTTCATTATCATTGCTTGATTTTGTTCTTCATCTAAAGTGGGTAAGTCTAGAGGATTCAGGAAGCTATCAATCTGAGCTTCATTCCCGCCAGGGGCTTCAGAGTATAGGGTTTTATAGAATCTTTCAAAGGCTTCCTGTATTTCATTTAATTTATTTTTTATCACTTTTGTACTTGGGTGCCTAATTTTATAAATTGTATTTTCCGCTGTCTTTTTTTTCAATTTCCACGCCAATATTTTGGTAGATTTAATGCCACTTTCATAGTGTCTCTGTTTCAAAAACATTAAATCTTTCTTGATTTCTTGTGTGGCTAGATTGTTAATTTCGTTCCTAATGTTTTTGATTTCCCTTAATATATCCTGTGCTGAGTCCCCCAGTCCCCTTTCTTAAAGATGGGGACCACCACCCCGGTCAGCCAGTTCAGGGGTACTGCCCCTGATCTCCACGCAACATTGTAGAGGCGTGTCAACCAAGACAGCCCGACAACATCCAGAGCCTTCAGGAACTTGAGGCGGACCTTGTCCACCCCAGGGGCTCTGCCACCATGGAGTTGTTTAACTGCCTCAGTGACCTCGCCCCCAGAGATTGGCGGGGTCACTTCCTTCGTCAGACTCTGCTTCCGCCACGGAAGACGTGCCAGTGGGATTGAGGAGGTCCTCGAAGTATTCCTTCCACCGCCCAATAATTTTCTCAGTCGAAGTCAGCAGCACTCCACCCGCACTATACACAGTGCAGGTAGAACACCACTTTCCCCTCCTGAGTCGCCTGACAGTTTGCCAGAATCTCTTCAATGCAGTCCGAAAGTCTTTTTCCATGGCCTCTCCGAACTCCTCCAACACCAGAGTTTTTACTTCAGGCACTGCCCGTGCCGCATTCCGCTTGGCCTGTCGGAACCTATCAGCTGCCTCCGGAGTCCCACAGACTAACCAAGCCTGGTAGGACTCCTTCTTCAGCTTGGTGCCTACCACCACAACAGGCACCAATTACCTTGCGGCCGCAGCTCAGTGCAGGAGCTTCGGCAATGGAGGTGCTGAACATAGTCCATTCGGACTCAGTGTCCCCAGTCTCCCTCGAAATGCTGTTGAAGCTCTGCCGGAAGTGTGAGTAGAAGATCTCGCGGACCGAGGCCTCTGCTAGGCATTCCCAGCACACCCTCACTGTACGTTTAGGCGCACCAGGTCTGTCCAGCATCCTCTCCCCCCACCACCTGATGCAACTCACCACCAGGTGGTGATCAATTGACAGCTCAGCCCCTTTATTTGCCCCAGTGTTCAAAACGTATGACCCACCCCAGCCCCACCGCCTCTCATCAGGGGCAACTCCAGACTGAGACAGAGTCCAGCCCCTCTCCAGGAGGCTGGTTCCAGAGCCCAAGCCATGCATTGAGGTGAGCCCGACTATATCTAGCCGGTACCTCTCAACCCCAATTCAATTCAATTTTATTTATGTAGCGCCAAATCACAATAACAGTCGGCTCAAAGTGCTTTATATTGTAAGGTAGACCTTACAGTAATACATACAGAGAAAAACCCAACAATCAAATGACCTCCTATGAGCAAGCACTTTGGCGACAGTGGGAAGGAAAAACTCCCTTTTAAAAGAAAAAATATCATCATAATCCGGCTACCCCTTTGGAGCCAGCTGTGGGCTCAAGGCTGGAGCCGAACAAAAACTCCCTGATAACGACTGTGTTGAGTCTGTTCCTTCCCATTCCATGCAAGGCCACCTGGGTTTGCTGGAAGACTGTTTACTTAGCCTGGCAGGGCGAAGGACACTGTCTCAGCTGAATTATGGACATGCACACACATACATATACTGATACTGATAAGCACTCACTGACGCATCACCCTCCCTACCCCAGATCCAACGCCACTTCCAACGCTTACCTCCCCTCTGATGTGGACATCGGGTCAGCTGGAGGCGCAGTCGAAGATTGCAGCGGTCCCAGATCAGATGTACACACTGGAACACTTTCCCATGTTGCTTGTCTGTGTTTATTGTGCTATGGTGTGTTGATATCTGTGCATTCCTGTATTATCCTTTTGTGTTACACATTTCGATGTTTTTTTCTTCGCTACCTAGCCTGACCTGTCTCCCCAATGTGATGTTTGTGTATTGTATGTACGGTCGGCAAGGTCTGTCATCTCGGTTGTGGGCAAAAGACCTGCAACTGACAAATAAAGGCTATCTCAAAAGGCATTCAATAGGGTCCCCCACAAGCTGATTTGGCGATCATTACGAAGTCATGGTGCCCCGGAAGCTTATGTGAAATGGACTCAGCTGCTCTACCGTAATGTCACAAGCGAGGTCCGATGTTCAGCGGGAACATCACCAGCCTTCCCGATTACCGTTGGCTAAGCCCTCTTGCCCCTGCTGTTAACTCTCTGTATGGACACCGCAACGGCTGATCTAAAATCACCACGTCCATGGAGCCTCCTGTATGCAGATGATGTGTGCCTATCAGAAACAGAAAACTGCCTAGCCCTGCAAACCCAAACACAAGCATGGAAAGACCGGCTCTCCAAAAACGGCATGCGCCTGAACATCAAGAAGACTGAGTACCTTGAATGCGGCCCCCAGACCAACAGTACCATCACTATCGACGGCGAGCCGCTGACTAAAGTTGCGCAATTCAAGTACCTCGGGTCCCTTGTCACCTTGGACTGCGAAACTCTACCAGACGCCAGACTCCGTGTCAACACAGCGTGGAGGAAGTGGCATCAGGTGAGTGGAGTCTTATGTGACAAGAGAATGCCAATCTATCTTAAGGCGAAAGTCTATAAGTCGATTGTGCGCCCAGTGGCACTCTACGGGTCAGAGTGCTGGCCAGCGATGACCAAACACGAACAAGCTCTTCACACCATGGAGATGAAGATGCTGAGGTGGCCTCTGGGTCTCACACGACTTGACCGAGCGAGGAATGAAGATGTCAGGAAACAATGGGGAGTGACACCGATCACAGACAAGATGCGAGAGGCGAGGCTCCGATGGTACGGCCATGTTGTCCGTAGCGATAAAAATTCCATCGCAAAGACAGCACAGCAATTGGATTTGGATGGAAACGGGCCAAAAGGAAGACCAAAAAAGCGCTGGATGGACCGAATCAAGGATGATATGAATGCTGTGAATGTTACACCAGAAGACGCCCTTGATAGGAAGAAGTGGAGGAAGACATGCAAGATAGCGGACCCTGCGTCGCGGGACATAAACCACTAGGAAGAAGAAGCTATTCATATTCATCTTCATATTATTGGTGTTATTATTATTAACTGAACATGTACGCTGGTCTTTCTATCGCTGTGAGGACTGTTAACCTGGACATAACGAGCTGTGAACCTGCCCCACTCCTCTAACTCCAGAAAACAGGTCGGATGCACAGAATAACATGAAAGTTCAAAGAACCAGTTTATTTGTTGTTGGACCTGAGCAGAGCCCAGAACAACAAGCAGATTCTCATCATCATTGTTGGGTCTGCGCTTCAGCAGGCCCGCTAGTTCAGACTTATTCCCGTGAACAAAGCAAGACAACAACTTAACCGGCTTTTATATGCTAGCAAGGGGAGGCTCTCAGAGCAGCCCCTCTGCCCTCGGTCTCAGACCACTCCAAAGAACCTGCAACCTTTTCTTCTCTGACACATAGTTTACACAAACACCCATTGTAACCCCCCGCCCTACGGAGCGTCATAAAACTAAGTGTGTGTGTGTGTGTGCGCATGTGGGTGTTTCTGTGTGACTTCCTGCTGATCACAAAGGGTCACAATTTCAACCTAACAATCACCACTGCTCTTCCATATCAACAGTGATGTGGTTAGACCAGTGGTTCTCAAACTTTTTAGATCACTCCCCACATGGTAGGAAGAAACCTATGCAGGGATCTCAAAGAGCAAAACTGCTGTCAGCTCTGTGTAGCCACACCTACTTGGGACCCACTCTGTAAAAGTGTGTGTTTGCTCTGCCCACGTAGCCAGAGCTGAACATGGTGAGTCACCTTTAGTGTGTAAATGTATGCAGTTCAAAGGTTACAGAGAGTGCACTTAGTCTTAACATAGATACATTCATATATTTAGACTTTTTTTATTCTACGCACTTGTGATGATCACATAATCTTCTGCAGCATTACTGCCTTATCAAATTAGAATCATTCATTCATTTGACTGTTTCTTTATAGATCTCAAACATTCCTATGATATTGTCTCTGAAGGGAATTGGTGGAAAAAGTGGTGGCTGTTAAAACAGATCATAGTCCTGCACAATAGAAAAATAATAAGCAGAGGAAATCTGCTGCTGTTCGCCTGCTCAGTCTTGCCACAATTAGGTTTCCTAATGAAGTGTGTGTGTATACATATATATATATATATATATATATATATATATATATATATATATATATATATATATATATATCTCTATATATATCCATAGGTCCCTCATCCTATTCCTCCTATTCCTATCCCTCATCCACTGATGGCCCCAACTGACCGAGTGCTCAGTGAATACCTCAGGCAGCAGAGACCCAAGAAAGAGGAGGGAGACGAGGAACCATCATGGAAGGACAGGGCCCTGCACGGTATGTACCACCGGCAGATAGAGGAGGTGGCTGATATCCAGAAATCCTACCAGTGGTTGGACAAAGCTGGACTGAAAGACAGCACAGAGGCACTAATCGTGGCAGCACAAGAACAAGCTCTGAGTACAAGATCCATAGAGGCTGGGGTCTATCACACCAGGCAAGACCCCAGGTGCAGGCTGTGTAAAGATGCCCCAGAGACAATCCAGCACATAACAGCAGGGTGCAAGATGCTAGCAGGCAAGGCATACATGGAACGCCATAACCAAGTGGCCGGCATAGTGTACAGGAATATCTGTGCTGAGTATAACCTGGAAGTCCCGAGGTCAAAATGGGAGATGCCCCCAAGAGTGGTGGAGAATGACCGAGCTAAGATCCTGTGGGACTTCCAGATACAGACGGACAAAATGGTGGTGGCTAACCAACCCGACATAGTGGTGGTAGACAAACAGAAGAAGACGGCCGTAGTGATCGATGTAGCGGTTCCGAATGACAGCAATATCAGGAAGAAGGAACACGAGAAGCTGGAGAAATACCAAGGGCTCAGAGAAGAGCTCGAGAGGATGTGGAGGGTGAAGGTAACAGTGGTCTCCGTGGTAATCGGAGCACTAGGTGCAGTGACTCCCAAGCTAGGCGAGTGGCTCCAGCAGATCCCGGGAACAACATCGGAGATCTCTGTCCAGAAGAGCGCAGTCCTGGGAACAGCTAAGATACTGCGCAGGACCCTCAAGCTCCCAGGCCTCTGGTAGAGGACCCGAGCTTGAAGGATAAACCGCCCGCAGGGGCGTGCTGGGTGTTTTTACATATATATACACAAAATGCATTATGCACGTTTTGCATAAAGCATTTTACATTCTGCATATTGCATTTTGGATACATAAACTACAATGTAGAAAGAAATTACTATTGGGAGCATTTTTTCTGACATGTGAATAGGTGAGTAGCCTACAGCCCGCCTCCAAAGTCTCTCAATGTTTACCCAGAGGAACAAACCGTTTTTGTCAGAGAGTGCAAAGGTGTTCAACCATGAACTCAGAGCAACAAGTGAAACCAACACACACGCACACTATAACTTGATCTGACTCATGCAGAAGAGTATATATCTGTGTACTTCCTGTTTAGCTGCTTTTGGACATATTCTGATTCTCGTTCTCTGCTTTGGTTAAGCAAATGTAACCCGTTTGTGTGTGTTGTGTCTGTCGATGTGTTGTGTTCTGGAGGAGGGACACTACACTGTGTCTCTGGGCTGTTTATTGTAAATCGCAGCAACATCTGCAATCTGCAACATATAGAAATACAGAGCTGTGATCTGTGTGTGGTGCACGCTTGCTAGGACAGCTCTCCTCCGGCCATGCTAAGAGGAGCTGTGCATTGCAGCTTTATCAACTCCACAATACTATAATTAATCAAATAAAACAAATTATTTTAAAATATCAACTTAAGCTCTCAAAAAATCAAAAAGGAAAAAATAAATAACATTGCGCGCATGCTAGCACACCTCTCCTGAAAAACAGTGAATGCTGTTAACAAAACACTGCAGCGATTTCTTTCACCTGCCACTAGCGACCAGGCTAACTTAGCATGTGAGGGATGCAGCTGCATCCTCGGGCTAAACCTCATTAAAAACTCTGATTAGCAAACTCAGCCCTCTACAAGATTTACACCGAACGAGCTTGACATCAAACACGCCAAAACGTGGCAGTTCAGTCATATTCAGATTACAGCTTATGGCCTTAGGAAACTTTTATTAGCTGAGAGCAACGTGACAGCGACCTCCGGCCATGGTGAAAGGAGCTGTGACTGGAGCACACATGCACGCTCCTATGTCACCACGCAGTGCACAAGCACACAAACACACACGGGCTCAAAACACATTGGCAGGAGATTGAAATGCAAATTGAAATATATATATATTTTAAAGGAGTTTGGTAAAATTCATAAGCATTTAACACAAATGCTACACACACATTTGATTTGTTGGTCATTATTGATGTGTTATATATGAAGCGCCTTGAGGCGACTTTTGTTGTGATTTGGCGCTATATAAATAAAATTGAATTGAATTGAATTGAATATAACAGTCGTCTGAATATATTCAGAACTTTTATGTTTACAGTAGTTGCCATGTCTAATCATAGATAGATTCGTTTGGTTGTAGTTGCAGTGTCAACAGTAGTAGGAGATGTTACTGTATTTGAAATTATTAGTTGCAAAATTTTGCTTCATTGCACATGTCGCTGTGGTTTTAGGTGCCATAAAACTCATAGATACATGGAGGGGGACACAGGGGGTAAATACACGAGGGTAAATCAAATAAACTAACTGAATAACCTAGGAACCATTGAGTAAATAATGAACAAAATACAAAACACAAGAAAACTAAGAACACTGGGTCAAAATGACCCAGGACCTTGTGTGTATATATAGGGAGGTGTGTGTGTGGCTGTAGCCGGGACGCCGGGCTACAGGCACCATCAGGCCTGAGGATGGCTGGTCACGCCCGAGGAGGATGCCACACACCTGCAGTGGATCAGCGTTGGAGGAGGAAGCTACTTAATGGTGTGGTGAAGCCTCCACCGACGCGGGATGATTGCGTGAGACTCCATGTCAGTGTCTTGAGACGAAGTAAAAGTTAGTGTATGCCCGCAGGGGCTGTGTGTCTTGATGGCTGTTTCCCCCCAGGAGGAGTGTGTAATTTTACTCTATAATTTAGTTGCAGTAGTTGTTGTGTCTTATAGCAAATGTTGTTATAGTTGGAGTAGCTGAATTGCAGAAGTTGCCATGATTAATAGCAGATATCGCTACAGTCTCCTTCATTAGTTTGTTACCGAATGTTTCATGCTTTTCTGCAGATGTTGTGGTTTCAGTTCTTTCTTTATCTTCTACCAGATGCCATTTTGGTTTCATATGCCAATTTGGTTGCAAAACTTCCCGTGCCCAGTAATAGGTGTTGCTGTAGTTTTAGGCTTTGATTTTATTGTAGTAGTTGCCATGTCTCATAGCGGACGTTGTTGTAGTTGTAGTGGTAGTTGCAGGCTCAACACTTGTAGCGGATGTTGCTATTTTACAGTCATTTATTTAGTTGCAGAAATTGCCATGCCACATAGTGAATGTTGCTGAAGTTTCATTCATTCATTTACTTACATTAGTGTCCTTGTGTTATAGGAGATACTGTAGCTGGAGGTTTGCTTAGTTGCAGTGGTTGCCATGCTTTGGTGATGTGTGGTTGAGATGAAGAAGTTGTCATGTCTATTAACAGATGCTGCAGTTTCTTCGGTTGCCATAGTTACCATATTTAGCTGTTGGTAGTTCTATGGTTTCACTGGTTAGTAGATGGAACAAATGTTACCATGTTTTATTGCAAATGTTGCTGTAATCTAGTTGTTGGTTTAGCTCCAGGTGTTGATTTACAGATTTTTATACTTGCAGTGTTTGCTTCCCTTCATTGAATCCTGAATTGAATTCAAAATCCTGCTCCTCACATACAAGGTCTTAAATAATCAGGCCCCATCTTATCTTAATGACCTCTTAGTACCATATCAGCCTATTAGAGCACTTCACTCTCGCACTGCATGCCTACTTGTTGTTCCTAGAGTAGAAATGTACAATGAGGCCCCTCTTCTGAGGAACCAGCTTCCAGTTTGGATTCAGGAGACAGACACTATCTCTACTTATAAAATTAGGCTTAAAATGTTCTGGTTTGCTAAAGCATATACTTAGGGCTGGATCAGGTGACACTGAGGGTTCAGATCTCTCTCTCTCTCTCTCTCTCTCTCTCTCTCTCTCTCAATATATATATATATATATATATATATATATATATATATATATATATATATATATATATATATATATTAGGGGTGCAACGATATTCGTATCGATATTGAACCGTTCGATACAGTGCTTTCGGTTCGGTACGCATATGTATCGAACAATACAACATTTGTAATTTATTTTATCAACTTTCCTTCTGACGATGCGGTCTGTGTTGAGCGCTCAGTGAATCTGCGTTCGACTACTCCGCCTAGGCTGCACTGTCGAGCGCAGATCCACTGAGCGCTCAACACAGACAGCATAGTCAGAAGGAAGAGCGCAGGGCAAGCTAGCAAGACAGAAGTTAAGCTCTCCTTGTAATATGGACCTCCCCCACCCTCATTCAGATCTGGCGTTTGGAATTATTTTGGTTTTCATGTGACGTATGACCCTGAAGGTAAGCGAGTCATGGACTAAAGTAAAACAGTATGTTGGATGTGCCATGCAATGCTCAATTACATGGGTGGGAACTAGTGTGTTAGCGCAGTTAGCTCGTTAACGTGTTGGCCGTCTAGCCCCATGCACGGGGCGATCGGCGGTAGCTCGTTAACGGAGATTTGCCGTGTTGTGGCGTTAACGTCATTTCAACGAGATTAACCTGAAAGCACTAGTGGGAACACAACGAATATGACTGCACATTTACGCCGACATCATCCTAGTGCAAAGACAAAAACAACAAGCATGCTACTAACTTTAGCCGAGTCATTTAGACAGCTGTTAGCACATGATTCTCCTTATGCTGCTGAGAATATAGCCCAGAAGAAGCGGATAGTATAGCTTTTATTTTGGAAAGAGCCATTTCTCTGTAATAAACTCTCTTTTCCAAAGATGAGTGATTCCTCAATCAGATACAGGGCTTGCAATATTGCTAGCCCAACGTCCTGGAGCTAGCGATTTTTTCAGTCGGGCTACCAAAATCTATCTCTGCCCTGCCCGTCGGGCTATTGTAGGAAGGAAAAATATATGTCAATGCTTTTGTATTCTTTCAGAAATGTAGCTGGATAATTATGTCATTGGCATCGGTGAGCCACTGTCAATATGTGACATATTGAAATCGCGTTTGAATTTGTGTTTGTTTTTTTGCTTTCACTTTGCAATCGTGCGAACTGTGTATAGAGAGCGACAGCACTGATCTGTGAGTGATGATAATTTGTGCACCAATTCCTCTGACATCGTCTTATTAATCGTTAGCTTACTATGCAAACATGACAAGTGAAATCTCCCGCAGCTTAAACATGTGAGAGGTTGATCGCGCAGAGAATCGCTGAGCTTATGTGAGTGAGTGTGTAAAAGCATTTCAGTTCTGCTGAGCCAAACAAGACAGGTCAGGGTGAAGAAGTGACAGCCAAAGAAAAGCTTACCACAAAACCGAGAAGTTATGACAAATCAGACTATAAGGCAAAAAGAAAGTGCAGCTTTATGGTTTCATGGACAAAAGAATTTCTGTGGCTGCAATATGACGAGCTAAATAACCGGGGCTGCACATAAGTGGTCCGCAGGTGCGCATTCGCTGTCAAAATAAAAAACACGCACAAGGGTTAGGGTTAAATTTAAAAACTGTACTTTTGAGTTAAAATATATATTTATAATTTTAATAAATGACAAATTAAAAAGGCATGAACATTGTTTTTGTATCGAAAAAATATCGAACCGTGACACCAAAGTATCGAACCGAACCGAACCGTGAATTTTGTGTATCGTTGCACCCCTAATATATATATATATATGTATATATATATATATATATATATATATATATATATATATAAAAACACCCAGCACGCCCCTGCGGGCGGTTTATCCTTCAAGCTCGGGTCCTCTACCAGAGGCCTGGGAGCTTGAGGGTCCTGCGCAGTATCTTAGCTGTTCCCAGGACTGCGCTCTTCTGGACAGAGATCTCCGATGTTGTTCCCGGGATCTGCTGGAGCCACTCGCCTAGCTTGGGAGTCACCGCACCTAGTGCTCCGATTACCACGGGGACCACCGTTACCTTCACCCTCCACATCCTCTCGAGCTCTTCTCTGAGCCCTTGGTATTTCTCCAGCTTCTCGTGTTCCTTCTTCCTGATATTGCTGTCATTCGGAACCGCTACATCGATCACTACGGCCGTCTTCTTCTGTTTGTCTACCACCACTATGTCCGGTTGGTTAGCCACCACCATTTTGTATATATATATATATATATATATATATATATATATATATAAGAAAATAACCCTAACCACTCTATTAGCTTCCTGCCTTGAAACACAGCACCTCCTCTCTTTCCACACGCTTCAGCGCCCCCCCCCCCCTCCCCCAACACACACACACACCTGCCATTTTAAGATGGGTGTAACGAAAATGTGGTGACGTGTGAAAACTTTTTTTCCCGTTCAGACTACTTTCATTTCTCTGTAAGAAAGAGTCACACAGCCATAGTTACTGAGAGGTGAAATGGAACAAAAAAGGATTAAGCTGGACTTGGACGCCTTCTCATGTTCAATCTGCTTGGATTTACTGAAGGATCCGGTGACTATTCCCTGTGGACACAGCTACTGCATGAACTGTATTAAAACCCACTTTAATGAAGAGGATGAGAAGCAGAAAATTCACAGCTGCCCTCAATGCCACAAAACCTTCAGACCGAGGCCTGCACTTGAAAAAAGCACCATGTTAGCAGCTTTAGTGGAGCAGCTGAAGAAGACTGGACTCCAAGCTGCTCCAGCTGATCACTGCTATGCTGGACCTGAAGATGTGGCCTGTGATGTCTGCACTGGGAGGAAGCTGAAAGCCATCAAGTCCTGTTTATCTTGTCCGGCCTCTTACTGTGAGAAACATCTCCAACCTCACTATGATGCAGCTCCGTTAAAGAAACACAAGCTGGTGGCCCCCTCCAAGAAGCTCCAGGACAACATCTGCTCTCGTCATGATGAGGTGATGAAGATTTTCTGTCGTACTGATCAGCAGAGTATCTGTTATCTCTGCACAATGGATGAACATAAAGGCCATGAAACAGTCCCAGCTGCAGCAGAAAGGACTGAGAAGCAGAAGGAGCTCGAGGTGAGACGACTAAACATCCAGCAGAGAATCCAGGAGCGAGAGAAAGATGTGAAGCTGCTTCAACAGGAGGTGGAGGCCATCAATGGCTCTGCTGATAAAGCAGTGGAGGACAGTGAGAAGATGTTCACTGAGCTGATCCGTCTCCTCCAGAAAAGAAGCTCTGATGTGAAGCAGCAGGTCAGATCCCAGCAGGAAACTGAAGTGAGTCGAGTCAAAGAGCTTCAGGAGAAGCTGGAGCAGGAGATCGCTGAGCTGAAGAGGAAAGACGGCGAGCTGGAGCAGCTCTCACACACAGAGGATCACAACCAGTTTCTACACAACTACCCCTCACTGTCAGCACTCAGAGAGTCTACACACTCATCCAGCATCAATATTCGTCCTCTGAGCTACTTTGAGGATGTGACAGCAGCTGTGTCAGAGACCAGAGATAAACTACAGGACATTCTGAGAAAGGAATGGACAAACATCTCACTGACAGTCACTGAAGTGGATGTTTTACTGTCACCACCAGAGCCAAAGACCAGAGCTGGATTCTTAAAATATTCACGTCAAATCACATTGGATCCAAACACAGCACACAGACATCTGTTATTATCGGAGAGGAACAAAAAAACAACATTTATGAAACAAAAACAATCTTATTCTGATCATCCAGACAGATTTTCTGAATGGGAGAGGGTCCTGAGTAGAGAGAGTCTGACTGGACGTTGTTACTGGGAGGTGGAGTGGAGAGGGAGAGGAGTTGATGTAGCAGTTGCATACAAGAATATCAGCAGAGCAGGGAGCTCAAATGAGTGTGCATTTGGTGGAAATGACAAATCTTGGTCATTATGTTGTGAGACAAACAGCTATGTTCTTTGGCACAACAATGTCCACACTGACCTCTCAGGTCCTCAGTCCTCCAGAGTAGGAGTGTACCTGGATCACAGAGCAGGTATTCTGTCTTTCTACAGCGTCTCTGAAACCATGACTCTCCTCCACAGAGTCCAGACCACATTCACTCAGCCGCTCTATGCTGGAGTTCGGCTTTTAGATCACGGAGACACTGCAGCGTTCATTAAAGTGAAATAGTCAGAAGTCAGTATTGGACAATTCGTTAAAATATGTGTCTGACTTTCCAGTTACTTGGTAAGATTTATTTATCTCATGTGAAGAACAAAATTCACAAAGTGCTTTACAATACAGAAATAGGTATAGACCAAATTAAAATAGCACAAACAGATGAAACTATATAAAACCAAACCAGCACAGGCAATTTTTAAGTTTCTTTTTAACAATATCAACAGTGTCCACAGATTTTAGCTCCAGTAGAAGCGAGGTGCACGGTACCACTCATTGGCTGTGTCCCAATTCAGGGTCTGCACGCTTGAAGTACGCGCACTACACGTACTACGTACGGTGCGTACTATAAGTATGAGAAGTGCGGAAGTGAGAGGCCTGTGAAATGGGACGGTCGTCGCGTTGTTCAGGTTGCCTAGCAACCATGATACTAACCGCGAGAAACGTTACATATAGCATTGTGTGACATAAATGAAGGAGAAAAATGTTTTGCTGGTCATTCATTTTTGTCATGACATCACTTTGATTAGTTGAGTATCTGAGGCTGAGACCACGGGACTGTAGAACATGATTGTTGGGCTTCATTTCTGTGCTGAGCAGTCATTTAAGATTAGTTAGTAAATAGCAATTAGTTAATGTTGTTATGTTGTTCATGAGACTAAAATCATCTCACTGTGGTAATGTAAATATAATATGGCCAATATTATAGTATTGTCAGATTATTATGATGTAATATATATATATATATATATATATATATATATATATATATATATATATGTAGAGGCTTTAAAACCAAGCTGAAGCTGAAAGTACAAACATCACTAATGTCACATAACTTTGCCGACATGTGGCCAACAGTAATGTTTTAATGTTTTTCGTTATTAAACATTCGCACATAAATAAGTGACGTCATATTCAGTAATTACTTTTGACAGTTCACTCTTCGGCCGCTCCCTTCTGCCTTATTTTGCGGCAAAATTATCCACACCCACCACCGCGCTATGGATTGTGGGATATATGGCACCACGAAGCGTGCACCGGACCACGCTTGATATTTGGGGAAACCGACGGCGCATTTGGAGTATGCATTTGAAGTACACTTCGAATTGGGACAGCCGTCGTCGCGTGGCGGTGACGTAATCACACTTAAAATGCGTACTTCAAGCGTGCAGACCCTGAATTGGGACACAGCTATTGTCACTGAGAGCTCATTGTTGTTTCCTCTCTGCAGATCACCTGTCAGTCACACTGCACTTGCTGTGTTTCATAGCTCATTTTTTGTTGTTGCGCTTGATCACATAAATCTATAATTACAATCACATTCTTTAAAAAATTTTCTTATTGTACTAAATGAAATTGTAAGACATTGTAGAATGACGTCAAAGTGACACCAGAAAGTAAATTCTGCCAAACCAAAGAGTATTTGTACTCTGCAGAAGATCATAATGTTATTAAATGAACCTTGGCCTTTGGGGGCTTTTTGTTGTTGTTTTTTTTTAAACATTGTTTTGTGAAAACTATAACACATGAAGCTCAGATCATGTTACACACTGAGTAAGACAAATGATTTCACACAGAGTTACACGTATAGTGATGGAAAAAATTTCAGTGTTTGTTGTTTCTTTGTAAAGGATTTTATAGAGAGTCAGTCTGAAGAGTTATTAAATGTAAATCCTGCTTTGTGGAGTTTGTTACATATTCTGAACGGATGCATGCTGACTTTCTTTGAGAAAATGTTTTTGGGGATTTTTTTTAATTTTGGGGATTTTTGTGTATTTTATCGATGTTGGTGTGGTTATCTAACTCATTACTCTTGTATTTTTATATCATATGTGGTATAACAGATGTTTTTCTAAAGTGTCTATTAATCATCATTTATAAGGATTTAATTAAGTCAGGTGTGGCTGTGAATGAGTAACAGGAATATGTACGCTTTACGGTAATTTGGGGGAAATTACAGACCTGGACAGTGTGTTATGGAACAACTTTAATGTGATATGAGACTTGTATTAAAAAAGTCCTCTTGATTTTCTTTTGATTTATGCTGAAATAAAGATTTGTTTGTGGAAGATTGTGTCTGGTACACATGACTTTCAGTCACAAAAACCTGTTGCTAAGCTACTTCTCATAATCTTTACAATCTACTCAAAAGTGCAGAAAAATAATAATTTCTTTTTTTCAGCCAATGGATGAAAATTCAGCTCAGAAAACACAAGTATATTTTCTAACATCTAACCGAGTCATCAGCTTAGAGCCTGTCTCTGAAGTCTGCTGTGTGTATGTTCAACTATAAACTCAGAGAAACACACCCACACAAACACACACACATACATACACACACGCACAAACCTGTTCTGACTCGTGCTGATGACTCAGTATACTGATTGTGGTTTCTTTCATATTGCTGTTCATTTGTCGTTGCTGCTTCTGGCTTTTTAGATTGCCGATTCTCTGTTTCTCTCTCTGCTTTGGTTAAAGAATCATTTTTATGTGTCAATCATTATCGATGTGTTTTAATTTCGTTATTTCAGTTGAAGATTTCCCCTGATTTGCATATTGTCTGTTCGGTTGCAGGATGTTGATACAGAACCCGTCACTGGGTGCCTTTATTAACTTTTCCATTGTGCGTGCGTTATGGTGTTGAGCTGTTATTCACAGCGTTTTTGTGGACTTTTCTACTGTTTTAAATGAGCAGCCTAACAAGATGGAAATAAGGTATACAGGGATTATAGAGGGTGAACACTAAGTTCCTCAACCTGAGGGACTCAAATCAGCAACTAGTCAGCTGCTCCTACCTCCTGTGTTCCCATTAGCTGCCCATTTATTATTTCTAGCTGCCTACACTAACATAGTAATTAAACTCTTCTGAAGCTCCTTTTTAAATAAACTCTTACTAAACGTTTACTAATGATTTTACTGATTCAGGTGAGACTACCACAGTGTGACATGTTGAAATTCCCACCTATTGTCTCTCCAGTACAGGTCTAGCTGTTTTCCTACCATTATTATCAAACAGCCTTTCACCTACTGACATGTATGACCACTGTCACAGTCGTGCTATGCCTAGTTCCAAATCACTTATTCTCCTGATACAACAGTTTTCCACAGTAGTTAGCACTGTTGCCGCACAACAAGAAGGTCCTGAGTTCAATTCCACCATCAGGCCGGGGTCTTTCTGTGTGGAGTTTGCATGTTCTCCCCGTGTTTGCGTGGGTTCCCTCCGGGTACTCCGGCTTCCTCCCACCGTCCAAAGACATGCAGCTTGTGGGGATAGGTTAATTGATTAATCCAAATTGTCACTAGGTGTGAATGTGCGAGTGAATGTGAGTGTGAATGGTTGTCTGTCCCTGTGTGTTGGCCCTGCGACAGACTGGCGACCTGTCCAGGGTGTACCCCGCCTTTCGCCCTATGACAGCTGGGATAGGCTCCAGCGCCCCCCGCGACCCTGAAAAGGATAAGCGGAAGCGAATGGATGGATAGAAATCTTCTGTGTTACGGAGACTTAGCTGAAACCATAGGGCTGCTGATTATAAATTCTTGAATGCCCAGAGGTCCTCGGGCTGTGGTGGGGGAATAGCAGTTGTTTTCAAATGTAATTTAAACTGTATTACAGCCAGTTTGACTTATTATTGTCTAAAATTACATTTGTGAAAATCCAGGTTGGTGTGTCAATATCTACCAGCCTCCTGAATCCTCGACTGATCTCCTACACGAGTTCTCCAACCTGCTTTCATCTGTCGAGTTTGACAGGCTCAGTTGGGTACAGGTGACTTTAACCTAAGACATTGATTCCTGTAAATGTAAAGGAAAAGAAAGTAATTTAAAATGTTGGTCATTTTCTTAAATTCATTCGAGCTTTAATGTTCTTTGCATGATTCCTCTATGAGAGAGAAGCTGTCACTGTGTGTGCATGCATCAACTTTTCCCTTTGATGGCGCTGAATGCATAAAATTTTCATCTACCTTACATGATGTCTTGTTTCTGTCACAGATGGCCGAAGGCCGGTAACTGAAACTGAACCTATGCAGAGAAAACCAAGAGCAGAGGCTGAGGGAAAATCCTAACAGCGTTTTATTGATCAGCAATGACAAACAACACAGTGGCTTGGTAAATGTGGCGTGGCAACGTGGCTGAGGCAAAACAAAGAGGCAGGACTGAGAAGATTACTGGAGTGGGACTGGTACATAAGGTCACATTTAATGGAGGGAAATGGATTAAATGAAGGAGAGGCTGCATAGGTGCGGGTGACTTTGACGATGTGGATTTGGCTGACCTGAGTTCCTTTGGTTCCGAGGGACAGCAGGAGGGCCGGCAGGTGAGGCAAGGAGTGAATCCCATAAAACAGAGAGGTAAATCCAAAATCCAAAAGGATTCATTGTTCAGAACCGTGGCGCGTCAGGGAGCAACTGAAGCACAAAACAGCAAGGTAAGCACCTAAAATAAAGCACCTAAGGTAAGAAACATGACCCATAAGACCTGGTTACCAACATATAGTAGTCCATACCTGGCAGAGAAGGGATGTCAGTGTGGAGCTTAAATCTCCCAGCCTAATTGCCTCAATCAGCTCCAGGTGCAGGGCCGTAGACTAACTTTTTGCCACGGTTGCACTGGTGCGCCGCGCACCCAAATTTTTCAACCACATCGCTTAAAACCGCAGTTTTATATGTGTACTTTTCTGGGGGGAAAATTGCTGTCCATACAGACAATATTGATTTGTAAATGATTAACTAACAATCTTGTCAACACAAAGTTCTTTATTTGGAGCATATTTTAATATTATATTATAAGTCTGATGATTTATCAGTACTGAGACTTACTATGAGACTTTATCAGAGGTGTGAGCATCACAGCAGATGCCTTTGTGTCAAAGTAACTGAGAATAAAACACAGAAAAACATGAAGGAGATTTTCCTGGCCTGGCTTTTTATAGCAGATAACCTTAAAAATATTCTGCAATTTTACATAATTTTAAAAAGTTTCAATTTCTTCATTATTGAACAGCAGAAATTAGGCTTTCTTGCCCGAGGTCATTTAAGTTTAAAAAAAAAAAAAAGACAGCAGCCGACAGCGCTGTAAACAACAGTAGACTGGTGGGTAATTAGCAAATGAATATTGCAGAAAACAGAGATTTGAGATGGGAAACTGTTCTTGAAGTACAGAGAGAGAAAGAGAGAGAGAGCTGTGCATGAAGTGTGATTTTATTGTGTTGGACGCAAAGCAGCAAAAGTCAGAGGGAATTAATGACGACATTTATCAAATGTGAATCGTAGTTTGGATCTTCTTTTGCTGCTGGTTCAGTGAATTTCGGATGGAGAGGGACAAAACCTGCTGCTCAGAATCTAGCACAAAAAAGACCTAAACACAAAGCCCGGACCCGCCAAAGCATCACAATCAGTGAGCTGTCGGCTTTCAGCCCTGACGGCGTGTCCGTGTATGTGCTGTCGGTTGAGAAAGTTGAGAAAGCTGATTCTGATGTGTCGGGTCTGCGCTCTGTGTTTGTCTTTGTGTGGAATCGGTTTACCTGCTCTATCTAGATACATTTGGTTGTTGTTGAAATAGTTTTGTGAGCTTTAACCTGAGATTCTGGCATTTCTGGGAAAATACAGTTATATTTAAAAGATATCGCTTTATTCAAGCTACTCACCTCCCTCTATCTGCCTACACTTTCAAACATATACATGCATAGAACTACAAGAATATCTGGACCACGACCAATCAGAGAGGGCCCGCCCCTAGCTATCTCTGATTGGTTTAGACCATAATATAGGCATAATGTGTGTCAGTTGTTGACCACATGGAGACTTTCAGAGTTGCGGAGAATTTTATTTTATTTTATTGAAAAGTTGGTCGCACCGATGCCACCTAGGATTTTTTTTAGTTGCACCATTGAAAAATTTGATCGCACTCTAGAGCCCTTAAGAGAAGAGGGTGTGACAGCCCTGCCCATTGGCAGAAACCAGGGAAGTTCAGGAACTTAAGTCAAAATTTCCAGCCACTCACCCAGACCATGACGGTTTCAGTGAAAATTAACTTCACCCTGATTAGGGCTGTTCAATATAACGATATATATCGGATGACGATATAAAAATGTCTATCGTTTCCTTTTACGCTATTGTCGCAAAATAAACTGTTTACAGCAATATTTTTTCATCGTTTTGATGGTCACTGTAGTGGCTATATTAATTTCTTAAAGTTCTCTCTTTCTCTTATATTTTATATAACCACACTACAGACGGACAAGTGCCTGTTTTTATGCGTTGTCGTTATCGTGACGGTAAAACCATCGTGTGTCCGCTTGTTTGTTTTCCACATAAACCTTTCACAATAAAGCTCAAGATCCTGTTGAGACTTTTCAAAATAAACTGAACCACGTGAAAGAGTGTGCAGAGTATTGACGGATAAGAAGCAAAAAAAGAGCTGTTGGGTGCTAAAAGATAAACCTTAAACTCAAACATTAGAACAGGCTTTTCCCCGCAGCACGCTGTGTAATAATTACTCACAAAGAAAACGGAGGCCGTTACAACTTATGTCTAAAAATGTATAGTTTCATGCATCGGTTAAAACACTCGACTCCAGGTACATGACACCCAGCTGGAAACACTTCACGTCGAGCTGCCCGAGATTCACAGAATTTACAGAAAATGTTAAATTTTTATGATTTATATTGTTATCGGGATGATAGATGTCTTATATCGGGATATGAGAGTTTGGTCATATCACACAGCCCTAACCCTGATTGTTTTCATCTTGCTTTGACTGCAATTCTGGCAGTATTAATTAATTGCAGCAGTATTTATAAAAACACTTCTATATACACTAAAAAACTGAGCAGCTCTTGTTCTGATGGCTTACAGAGTGTCTGTTTTTTTGTTTGTTATCTGTGGTGCTCTCAAAGGAAATAAACACTCACATGTTGATTCAAGTTGTTAGAGATATGTCTCTCTGTTATGTTAATGTGTATATATATTCTTTAACATTATCTCCTCCATTCACTCCTCTCATTTAACTTGCACCACTCTCCTCTCCAGATTTGCTGAAGCCTTTGAAAGGTAATGGTGCCGTAAAGGATAAGGCACCACTGGAAACACAGCACCTCCTCTCTGTTCACACGTTTCCTCGTTCCCTTACCTTCAGATCTGCAGTTTAAAGATGGGTGTAACCAACATGTGGTGACGTGTAAGAGCTGAGAGGCTCCATTCAGAAATCAGAGGTCAGACTGGTTTCAGTTGTAAGGAACTGAAATTCACACAGTCACTGACACTGAGAGGAGAAATGGCAGAGAAAGGAGTTCAGCTGGACCGAGAAACCTTCTCTTGTTCAATCTGTTTGGATTTACTGAAGGATCCGGTGACTACAACCTGTGGACACAGCTACTGCAGGAACTGTATTAAAACCCACTTTGATGAAGAGGACAGGAAGGGAATCCACAGCTGCCCTCAGTGCAGGAAGACTTTCACACTGAGGCCTGTCCTGGAGAAAAACACCATGTTAGCAGCTTTAGTGGAGCAGCTGAAGAAGACTGGACTCCAAGCTGCTCCAGCTGATCACTGCTATGCTGGACCTGAAGATGTGGCCTGTGATGTCTGCACTGGGAGGAAGCTGAAAGCCATCAAGTCCTGTCTGGTGTGTCTGATCTCCTACTGTGAGAAACACATACAGCTTCATCTGGAGTCTCCTGCCTTTGAAAAACACAAGCTGGTGGCCCCCTCCAAGAAGCTCCAGGACAACATCTGCTCTCGTCATGATGAGGTGATGAAGATTTTCTGTCGTACTGATCAGCAGAGTATCTGTTATCTCTGCACAATGGATGAACATAAAGGCCATGAAACAGTCCCAGCTGCAGCAGAAAGGACTGAGAAGCAGAAGGAGCTCGAGGTGAGACGACTAAACATCCAGCAGAGAATCCAGGAGCGAGAGAAAGATGTGAAGCTGCTTCAACAGGAGGTGGAGGCCATCAATGGCTCTGCTGATAAAGCAGTGGAGGACAGTGAGAAGATGTTCACTGAGCTGATCCGTCTCCTCCAGAAAAGAAGCTCTGATGTGAAGCAGCAGGTCAGATCCCAGCAGGAAACTGAAGTGAGTCGAGTCAAAGAGCTTCAGGAGAAGCTGGAGCAGGAGATCGCTGAGCTGAAGAGGAAAGACGGCGAGCTGGAGCAGCTCTCACACACAGAGGATCACAACCAGTTTCTACACAACTACCCCTCACTGTCAGCACTCAGTGAGTCTACACACTCATCCAGCATCAATATTCGTCCTCTGAGGTACTTTGAGGATGTGACAGCAGCTGTGTCAGAGACCAGAGATAGACTCAGACATAAACTACAGGACATTCTGAGAGAGGAATGGACAAACATCTCACTGACAGTCACTGAAGTGGATGTTTTACTGTCACCACCAGAGCCAAAGACCAGAGCTGGATTCTTAAAATATTCATGTCAAATCACACTGGATCCAAAGACAGCAAACACACATCTGTTATTATCTGAGGGAAACAGAAAAGTAACTTTAATGAAAAAACAACAGTCTTATTCTGATCACCCAGACAGATTCACTGTAATGTGTCAGGTCCTGAGTAGAGAGAGTCTGACTGGACGTTGTTATTGGGAGGTGGAGTGGAGAGGGAGAGGGATAGAAGTAGCAGTCTCATACAAAAATATCAGCGGAGTAGGGAGGTCAAATGAATGTGCACTTGGTGGAAATGACAAGTCTTGGTCATTACGTTGTGAGAAAAACAGTTACATATTTTGGCACAACAATGTCCAAACTGTCCTCTCAGGTCCTCGGTCCTCCAGAGTAGGAGTGTACCTGGATCACAGAGCAGGTATTCTGTCTTTCTACAGCGTCTCTGAAACCATGACTCTCCTCCACAGAGTCCAGACCACATTCACTCAGCCGCTCTATGCTGGACTTTGGTTTTTTCACAGTATTATATTGTACTCTGGTGGAGACACCGCAGAGTTCACAAAACGGAAATAGACAAAAAAATTTCTTAAGAACAGTTGGTTTGGATTACTTTTCAGTTTCTTTGTTCTCCAACATTGTTTCTCATAGCTCATTGTTGTTCTGTTTCTTCTCTGCACAGACGTCACTTGCCAGTCACACTTTGTGGGTGCTACATTGACATCATATTGTTTGTTGTCTAGTTAATAAATTAATTGATTTTAACCGAGAAATATCTAAATTATATTTACATTTATCTGAAATTTTGTTCAAATTAAAGGAACTGTTTTTCTCTGTTTTAAAGAAAGAAAATTCAATCAATGTTCTGACTGTGTCAAAGTTGTTTACTATGAGGAATATGTAAATAAAATAATTTTACGTTTGATTCTTCTTGTTTTATTTCCTTTGAGAGGATTGATTTGAGTACATTTTCATTCCTATGATTAATAGGAAAATGAAATGAGACAGATGCGAGTTGATATGAACCAGGTATTTGCTGTCATCTAAACATGGAAGCCTCATTTATGTGACTTAGAGGTCATGGTGAAGAGACAGTTTAAAGATAAAGATAAATCATATGCATTTGTTAGGTAAAATAACAAGAAAAGCTTTTTAATTGAAAACTGATTTAGTTCAAGAAAAACAACGGTGTTTTGATAACTTAGCACTTGCTTTGGCTTTATTCCAGTTGACCCCAGCATGTGTCACTGGGTCTCTAAACCAGAGGTTTTGGGTTATTTGGCACCTTTTGTTTGTAATTTAGGTCTGTCAAGCTTCTGTTGTCTTTGTGTCTCCATGTTTCCTGTTTTATTTTGAAAGAAACTTTTGTTCCTAGTTCATTGTATCTAGTTTTACTTCCTCCATCCTGTCATTATGTCATGTGTATCAGCTTTCATGAGTTATTTACAAGATTCTGACCACTTATAAAATGTGTTCAATGCGCTGCCCATTGTGTTGGATTGACAATGCAACCCTCTTCTCCCACTCTTCACACACTGATAGCAACACCGCAGGAGAAATGCCTGCACAGGCATCCAGTATCCATAATTTCAGATGCTGCACATCTCGTATCTTCACACCATAAACAATTGCTTTCAGATGACCCCAAAGATAAAAGTCTAAGGGGGTCAGATCGGGAGACCTTGGGGGCCATTCAACTGGCCCACGACGAACAATCCACTTTCCAGGAAACTGTTCATCTAGGAATGCTCGGACCTGGCACCCATAATGTGGTGGTGCACCATCTTGCTGGAAAAACTCAGGGAACCTGCCAGCTTCAGTGCATAAAGAGGGAAACACATCATCATGTAGCAATTTCAAATATACAGTGGCCTTGGGGTTTCTATTGATGAAGAATGGACCCACTATCGTTGTACCCCATATACCACACCAAACCATCACTTTTGTTGGTCCAACAGTCTTGGAAGGATCCATCCAATGTGGGTTAGTGTCAGACCAATAGCGGTGGTTTTGTTTGTTAACTTCACCGTTCACATAAAAGTTTGCCTCATCAATGAAAAAAAAAGATCTTCTGCGTGAACTGAGGGTCCTGTTCCAATTTTTGTTTTGTCCATTCTGCAAATTCTGTGCGCTGATCTGGGTCGTCCTCGTTGAGATGCTGCAGTAGCTGGAGTTTGTAAGGGTGCCATTTGTGAGTAGCTAATATCCGCCGAAGGGATGTTCGACTAATGCCACTCTCCAGTGACATGCGGCGAGTGCTACGCTGTGGACTCTTGCTGAATGAAGCTAGGACAGCCACTGATGTTTCTTCATTAGTGACAGTTTTCTTGCGTCCGCATTTTGGCAAATCCAACACTGAACCAGTTTCACGAAACTTGGCAAGCAGTTGGAGCATGGGAGATTGGGTGGTCTCGTATGGTGTCTTGCATTGAAATCTGCTGCAACGACCCGGTTACTGCATTCACCAGATATCAACACAATTTCGATCCGCTCCTCACGTGTTAACCTCTTCGACATGTCAATGGCTGTGAACCAAGATAAATTTGTAAATAACTCATGAAAGAATAAAGTTACGTTGAAACCAAGCACACCGTTGTTTTTCTTGTGACGTTACCAATAAGTTTGATGTGTCACATGGCCCTCTTCCTATTGAAAAAACAAAAGTTGTATCCAAGATGGCCGACTTCTAAATGGCCACCATGGTCACCACCCATCTTGGGGAGTTTGCCCCCTCACATATACTAATGTGCCACAAACAGGACTTTAATATCACCAACCATTCCCATGTTATTACGGTGTATCCATATAAATGGCCCACCCTGTAGATACATTCATATGTTTAGGCTTATTCTACCATTTTATGCACTGTGATGATTAAATAAACAAACCTCTGCAGCATTATTCTCTTATATTATTGAAAGCAAAAAGATTTTGTTTTTGCTTTATATTTGTAGATCTCTATCACCCATTCCTCTAAATTTTCTCTGACAGGAACAAGTAGAAAAGTATGGAAGCCCGTTTCCGCCACTAAAAAAAAAAAAAAAAAGGATCCATAACTTAAAATTTCGAGTTATTTTCTTGAAATTTCGACATATTAACTCAAAATTTTGAGAAAAGCAACTCGAAATTTCGAGTTAGCGCTGCCAATCAGTAATCTACGTGAATGACGTCATTTCCATGTTACCCGAAAGCTGAAGCCCTCAGCTACAAATGCTAGAGCTAAGCTACCGGTATTACATCCAGTCGTGAATGCACAGATTGCTGAGTGTTTTCATCCTGGCTTCACAAATGATGAAATCCCTGTGTTATTAGCTGAATCACATGGTGTTACTATCAGCAAACATACTTTAATTTGTTGGGATCCGTTTTTGAGTGCGCAGTACACCTCTCTGAACAGTGTCTGGGAGGCTGTGGTTGCTGCTGCACGCAATGTTGATGGTGAACAGATCAAAACACTGACAGAATCCATGGATGGCAGGCTTTTGAGTGTCCTTGCAAAGAAAGGTGGCTATATTGGTCGCTGATGTGTTTTTGTTTTGTTTTTGAATGTCAGAAATGTATATTTGTGAATGTGGAGATGTTATATTGGTTTCACTGGTAAAAATAAATAATTGAAATGGGTATATATTTGTTTTTTGTTACGTTGCCTAATAATTGTGCACAGTAATAGTCACCTGCACACATAGATATCCCCCTAAAATAGCTAAAACTACAAACTAAAAACTACTTCCAAAAACATTCAGCTTTGATATTAATGAGTTTTTTGGGTTCATTGAGAACATGGTTGTTGTTCAATAATAAAATTATTCCTCAAAAATACAACTTGCCTAATAATTCTGCACTCCCTGTAGGGGCAGTCCCCTTAAGGGAACGTCTTTATAATGAACAAACTGAGAAAGTACTCCTCAGATCCACTTAGTGCTTGCCGTGGCTGCATGTAGCAGGATCTCCCAATGCGCACTGGTAATAAAGCTTTGATAAAAGGATACTACAGCCTCATCTGACTCTTCTTCTCCAGCTGTGATATTAAAGGATCGGTGAGGTCAAGAAAGTTACCTTGACAGTCCCCACAGCTTCCCCAGAGGCTGAAATGGCCTGTTAGCCTGGGAGCTCAGCCTGGCCGTCTCAGCTTCCCATCTCCCCTGAGAGCTCAGGCAAATCAACCCAGCGAACTCCATCTTCTGCTAAAAGCTTTTGCGAGCTTATTCAGCCAGCTGTGGACTTCATTTTGCTGTTGCTGCCTGAGCAGAGCACATGCTGTTCAGTCCTGAGGGGCTGCTGTGTCGCTGTCTGGTCCTGCGCTGTCTGGTCCGTGTCCAGCATGGCCTGTTCATCTAGGTCCACATCCAGCACGGCCTGCTTGTCCACGTCCACCACCACCACCACGACCATCGGTTGGCATCTGCACCGCCATGGGCAGCCACCTGAACTGTGGTGCCACCACTGTTTCCCGCGTGGTTGGCCTCCAGACCTGTTTCCTCACTGCCGCTGCTTTCCACGTGGTCAGCCTCCGGACCTAGGGATGGGTATTGATAAGATTTTCACAATTCCAATTCCATTTTCAATTCTGTTTAACGATTCAATTCTTTATCGATTCTTTTTAAAAAAGGAGAACACTAAGGTCGATTAGCTTAGAACTTTGTTTTATATCTTCTCTTTGAACAAGATAGAAATTTAGTAACATGGCCTTACAAACCCAACAGTGAGATCTTAAGAGATCCAGCCTACGGCTCTTCAATGGGGTGTCACAGGGTCCCTGGGGAAAAAAATTGTAAATGTAAAATAATAAAATAAATATTCTTCAGTAGCAATAACAAAGTATAACATAAATTATTCTGTAGCAATTACACAAGAATATCCAGTAATGTCCCTGCCTACAATTAAACACATTCACTTACCGAAAATTTGAGGGCATCTGCTGTGGCAAATGGGTGCAAGCCTTTTACCACAAACTTAGTCACTGCTCGGTGACATTCGTCTATCCTGGCCTGAAAGGAGATGCTACCGGTAGACTGCAGCGAGAACTGCCAGCATCTGAGCCAGACTCTGTCTCTCTCATCATGGTCACCTAAATGCACAGTAATGGCCGGTTTTGTAATAAGGCAGATCGCGCTAACATAATATGCACTGTTAGTTGATTATTTACCTGCTGCATTAACGGGAGAGGACGTGCAAACGCTACCGCTGCTGCTGGGTTGAGATTCACGAGTCCAGAGCGGAATTAAAAACACGACATTCATTTAAGGTCATCGCGTGTTTTGTGAGCAAATGCTTTTGCATATTCGTAGTGTTTCCTCCCCTAAATGAAATATCTACATTGCAAGTATTGCAAGTTGCCCTGTTGTCAGTCATCCGTTCTCGTAAAGTATGACCAAACTTTTGAGTGTTTGAGCCGCCATGTTTCCTGCCAGGTAAATGACGCTCCGCAACGTGGTTGTCACGGTCCTGGGTCTTATGACCCAGTGTTTTGAGTTTGAGTTCATTTTGATGTTTATAGTTTATGTTAAGCCCTTCAGGTTTTCTAAGTTCATTTGTTACCATGTCTAGGTGATTTTAGTTCTTATTAATTCCCCCTCACGTTTCCAACCCATGTTAAGTCTCCCCTGCTCTTCATGTGTTTCATGTCTGTGTCTTACGTTGTCAAGTTCTGGTTGTCATGTCTGCGTTTCATTATGCTTCCTGTTTTATTTTGGAAGGAGTCGTGTGTTCTTGGTTCTTTGTATTTAGCTTCACTGCTCCTGTCATTAGGTTCATGTTAGTCAGCTGTTTCCTCATGTGTCTCCACTTCCCCTGATCACCTCATGTGTGTATTTTAGCCTTCTGTTTTCTGCATGTCATTGTCGGGTCGTCTGTTTGCATCCCCATAGTGTTTCGTCATAGTTTACTCAGTGTTCATAGTTTGTCATCGCATTTTCACTGAGTTTCTTAGTCCTTTAGTTTTCTGAGTGTTCACAGTTTTCTTAGTTTTCATAGCTTCATGCTTTTTCGTGTGCCAACATCCAAATAAAGGATCGTCTTCTGTTCAGCCAGCAACTCCGCCTTTCAGCATCTGCTTTTGGGTCCTGTTTCCATTCACATCGGCGCACCCCGCCGTGACAGTGGTGATGTCATTCGGGGCGACTGGAATCGATAAGGGAATCGTTTGCAAAAATGGCAAACAATTCCAAGGAATTGAAACAGTGGGAACCGGTTCTCAACAAGAACCGGTTTTCGATACCCATCCCTATCCGGACCTGCTCTTGCCTGGACTTATGTGCTGTTGACCTCTGGGTTGGCCCCGTGAACTGCCCTTTTATGGACTATTGTGCCGTCAGCCTTCAGGTTGGCCTCCTGATTTGCTTTGTTTTGCACTCCTGTGTCGTCAACCTCTGAGTCGTCCCCCTGAGCTCTTCTGTTTTGGACTGTTTTTGTTCGAGCCCTTCTTCCTGGACTCCCCACCACCAGCCCGGGTTGGGTTGGTATTGGTGTTTCAGTTATTATAATTATGTTCCTTGATTATTGCTCTAGTTTTGCTTCCCCTCGTCTCATTATGTCTGATTAGTCCCAGCTGTGTTTCCTCCTGTTCCCCATCCTCTCGTTATCCTGCCTGTGTATTATAGTCCTCAGTCTTCACCTGGCTGTTGTCGCATCGTATCCTCTCAATGCTGTGTGTTTCCTCCATGCTCCGAGTATTTTTGTAGTTCTCTGTCCAAGTTTAGTTCCCTAGTTTTTGTTTCTAGTTGCTTGTTTTTATTGAGGAGTTTTTTTTTTTTTTCATCAAATAAAGCTGCCATTCCAAGTTTACTTCCCTGAGTGTGTTGCAAACATAACAAGCCTGAGTTAGAAAAGAAAGTTGCTAACCGCCGTCTGGGGTCAGACTGATGCTTTTGGTTTTGTTAAGCCAGCTAACTCAAAGAAAGCATGGCTGTGCTGAACCTCCGTCATAACGCAGACCACCGACCTTGGTATTGCTGAACTTTTACTGAATACTTTAGTTGGAGTTGGTTGGTGTTGATACCAGGTGTTAGGTCAGAAGTTTTCACGCTTCATCACAGGTATTGCTAAAGTTTCATCGGTTTTACTTTGAGGAAATATGTTGCTGTATCTGGAGTCTGTAATTAAGATGAAAGTCTATTTGTGGATGTTGCTGTAATTTGAGCTGCCATTAGATTCAGTTGTTATCTTAATTGCAGACAGTGCCGACTTTTACAGAAACTACAACAGAGGACACAACGAAGTTTAAACTGATAGTAACCTGGTAAATTAAATGTTATAATTGCTGCCAAAGTCCAAACTGCACCTTTTTATCTGCAGTCTATATTAAACAGTCTGACAGCAATTCTTTGTTTGAGACACTCAAAGGTGCTAAGAGGAAAAATGGAGCAGAAAGAAGTTCAGCTGAATTTAGAGACATTCTTTTGTTCAATCTGTTTGGATCTACTGAAGGATCCAGTGACTACAACCTGTGGACACAGCTACTGCAGGAACTGTATTGAAGGCCACTTTAATAAAGAGGACAGTAAAGGAGTCCACAGCTGCCCTCAGTGCAGGAAGACTTTCACACCGAGGCCTGTCCTGGAGAAAAATGTCATGTTAGCAGCTTTAGTGGAGCAGCTGAAGAAGAGTGGACTCCAAGCTGCTCCAGCTGATCACTGCTATGCTGGACTTGAAGATGTGGCCTGTGATGTCTGCACTGGGAGGAAGCTGAAAGCCATCAAGTCCTGTTTATCTTGTCCGGCCTCTTACTGTGAGAAACACCTCCAACTTCACTATGATGCAGCTCCATTAAAGAAACACAAGCTGGTGGCCCCCTCCAAGAAGCTCCAGGACAACATCTGCTCTCATCATGATGAGGTGATGAAGATTTTCTGTCGTACTGATCAGCAGAGTATCTGTTATCTCTGCACGATGGATGAACATAAAGGCCATGAAACAGTCCCAGCTGCAGCAGAAAGGACTGAGAAGCAGAAGGAGCTCGAGGTGAGACGACTAAACATCCAGCAGAGAATCCAGGAGCATTTAACGCCATTATTCCCATTTGTGCGAATTTACAAAACATTATGTAAAGATTGCTGGTATTTTTGTGCCCTTAAAAAGTGGAAATAATGATGAGAGCTGAATGAATGATAGTGACACGCAGATCTCGTTTTCACTCGTCTGTATTGAGTGTTACAAAAACAACACAACCCAAACCATATTCTCTCTGCATGGATACACTCAGTCTCAGGACCACAGTTTCCAAACTAAGTTGCCCGGTTTTAACTGATGAGAGTACTTAGACGGTGCACAACTTGAACTGTAACATAAGGTAAATACATCTTTTTAACTCACATATGTTAGCTGACACATTCTCTGACTTTCAACAGTAATGAAATAATACTTTATGCGCTGTATATGTCTTTCAGTAGTTAACTTAAATACAGATAGTGGCAGAAAAACTGTCATTCAATAAGGCGGGACACCAGTGAAAGCTAGCTTAAACAGCAACGGAGTTCAGCTGAAACTTCTCAGCAAAAACTGTCCACAAGTCACCTCTTTCCTTACAATAAACAATGATGGTGGGCTAATAGTCAACTGTAATACACAGAGTTCTGTGCGTGCAGTTACCTTAAACAGGGGAAACGAGGAGAGATGAATGATGATACTGACACAAAGCGCTCGCTTTCACTCGTCTGTACAGAGTGAAGGACAAGAGGCGCGAATCCCTCTAGTGGAGCCCTGAGGAATTACCAATGGATCGATGCACAATCAATCCAGGACATTGTTCCTTCTCGAAAATTGAAAGATATTTCACGCACTGTTATTTATAGAAGGCTTCACACTGTTCCTGCTAACCATAAATATTGTTCCTAAAGTTTTATCCAACTGTAGACAGATTTCTAAACTCCCTTTTATTTAAGTTCTGTTGAAACTTGTATTAGAAAAAATATCACAAATTATTTAAAGTTATAAAGCACAGCACAGAACTGAAATGGCACAGTAGTTAACTTTACAGTTAGGCTGGGGTACAAATTTCCTCATAAAAACCCTGCTCTTATGTGGAATGACTCAGGGGTCCATTCTTGGCCCAGTATTTTTTCCCTCAATTTATGGGTTCATAAAACCTTTATAAAAGTGACTAAATGCTAGGTATAATAGGTATTTTTGTCTGCTTTGGATTTTACTTCTACATTTCACCTTTAAAAACTGTTTATCTTGTCTTGTTTGGTATCATTCTTTTCAGCACACCTTAACATGTCAAAATTTACAGCTATTTTTTCATTTTGAAATACTATATTAAAACAATTGATCTCAAATCAGACAAAAAACATAAAACTCGAGTATAAAAAAGTAGAATTTTTTTCCACTAATAGAAAGCCAAGGTTTTTTCTTTCTGGGTTTTTTTTTGTCACAAACAGAGAATACTTTCAAGTGCTTCCCTTCCCGCTGTAAACACAACGTTAGTATTCAGGAAAAAAAACATTGTGCATATTTTTAATCATAACTCTGGTTTTATGTTACCTATCAACACAATTTAAAAAGTGGTAGTTTGAAGTCCACACTTTTAACACAGAAATGGAGAAACCTCTTCTGTCCGCCGATCCAGGAACTTGAATTCTTTGAATTTCAGGATACTTTTTCTTAATAAACGGTAAGCATTATACATATTGTCCTTACAGAGGTGGTTTCTCTTCTCGCAAGTGAAATAGATTTTTTGAAGGCGTTTGTTTTTTTCGAGGTCGCGGATGACGTCAGGAGAAGGTGATTGTTCACTTGCAATGTTGAACCTGGAACAACATTATTTATGATGATGAGGGAACAACACCAACACAAGGATATCAGATCGTCTGGACACTCAGGGTTGTCTTGGGTAGCATCTTGTTGCTATGTCATCTTACAGTAACTTGGTCAGTAGTTTACCATGACTACTTTATTCTTCCTCAGCCAATCAGCAGCACTTGTGCAATTGTAACCTGTTGTGTATATAAACCTTCATTAACTGGTTTGAGAAATCCTTTAAACCAGTGACAGGAAAGTTGGATCACAGTGGTAATTATTAAAGGACATTGATGTTTGATGTCTCATTTCATTCGTCATCTGTCATTGAAATTATCAGAGGAGGCCTGAAAGGCTCGCACTAGCTGTACAACCACTCACAGCAGCCCATTCATTCATTTTCATTGCTGACACTGGATTGCCCAATCAAATCTCTTAACTTGACCAGCCCATCCCCAGCTTGTAGGAAAAGTTCAGTGTGGAAGAAGTGGTGAAAAGATTGAGCTGAAAAGCTGAGCGAAAACAATAAACAGAAACTACAACTATTAGCCAGACCTTACAGTCACACAGCAAATCAAGGATTAAGGTCAAATGATTGGCTGCTTTCACCATGAGCCACTGCTAATTTTTAAAGTGTAGCATTTAATTATTGTCAAATGCTTTTAAAAAGAACAATCACTGCTTGTTGTTTTAAAACTGATAACTTAAGCATGTTGATTGACTCATCTTCCTTTCCGCCTGCCTGGAGGCTCCCTTAACACCTCTCTCTGCCTCCTAACAAACCTTCCCCCTCTCATCTCGCTTCATCTTTGGCCTACAGTAGCACAGTTTCCACCAACACCTTGCTGGCCAACAGAAACTCGTACCTTAAATGAAATAAATGATATGGAGCACTCCAATCATGCTTTCAAAACTACAGCAACTGTTAAAGAAAGAGGTGATAAACATGCCCCTGCGCCCGGTTCTTGTTGAAATGAGTTACTAACATGATTTCCCCTTCATGTATGGTGATAGACTGGCCAAAATATTAGGAATGCTCTGGAATTTCTAATGCAGCCAACAGTAAGTGTTGCTTTAAATCGGGGGTATTCAACAAAAATGAAAAGACTTCTTACTTCTTAATGCAAAGGTTCAGATGATCATTATTCTAAATATTTAATTACTTTAAATGATTTTATTTTATTTATTTTATTTACTTGTAATATATATTGTATTATACATATTATATCTATATTTTAAATATAGAGATAAGAAAAATCATTAGAAAAAGTTGTTATTATTGGTATTATTAGTATTATTGCATATTAATGATGAAGGAACTGACCTCACAGGTCACAGAATCAACTTTTTGGTAACAAGTTAATGTGGTAGTTCAACAGTTTAACCAGCAGAGGGAGCCAGATAAGCTGTTTTGAATTCAACACTAACAGGCAGAGGGGGAGGAGGAGGGACTGTTGCCGTAGTAACTGAATCTACAAAAGTCAGTAAGTGTTCGTCTTAATTAAATCACACTTAGCTGTTAGTGTTCATCTTCAGGCACTGAATTCACTTACAAGAAACAGTCCAACAGATTCACACAAGGGGAACATGTTCGCTGTTTTTTCTGCAGCTGTGAGGACTGTTAGCCTGGACATAACAAGCTGTGTGGCTGCCCCACTGTTCAAACTTCAGGTTCCGAGTACCAGTTTTAGTTTTAGAGCTCAGCAGACCCAGTAGCTCATCACCACTGCTCCTCCATAACAACAGTGGTGAGGCTGAAGGGGACTGGAAAATAATGTACATGGAAAAGAATCGCTGTAAATAACACTATATAATGTTTGATGATAATACGGTCTGAAGGTTAAATAAACATGTTTACTGCCTGGTATAACACTTGGTTTCGTCTCTGGGGATAGAATTGTGTCCACTTTGACTTGTGGTAATTAAAGTGGAATTTTTCACTTGGTTGATTTGTTGAACTTTCTTAAATCTCTTCTTTAAACACAGTGTCATCTGATTGTATTTACTGACCATTTTAGAGATTTACAATCAATAACTGGGAAACAGGAAGCATTTCACACTCTGCTACCGATGAGTCTCATGGTGCTTTCACCACAAGTTTTTTAATAAAAATAATAAAAATCTACAAAAACACGAACATAATTTATTAGTACAGTAAAATCCTAAAAATTCAGTTAAATTTCTAAAAAACAAGAAGTGTTCATCCAGGAACCTTTAAATGGTCTTCAGATCCCCAGGCCTGCATAAAGCACCATGACGCAACTGTTGTTGTGTTCATTTGCTTATTAAAAAATTGAATTAAATTGATTAATGATTATTAAATAAACAATTATTATGCGGTCAGCACGGTGGCACGGTGGTTAGCACTGTTGCTGCACAGCAAGAAGGTCCTGAGTTCAATTCCACCATCAGGCCGGGTGCTTTCTGTGTGGAGTTTGCATGTTCTCCCCGTGTTTGCGTGGGTTCCCTCCGGGTACTCCGGCTTCCTCCCACCGTCCAAAGACATGCAGCTTGTGGGGATAGGTTAATTGGATAATCCAAATTGTCACTACGTGTGAATGTGCGAATGAATGTGAGTGTGAATGGTTGTCTGTCCCTGTGTGTTGGCCCTGCGACAGACTGGGGACCTCTCCAGGGTGTACCCTGCCTCTTGCCCTATGACAGCTGGGATAGGCTCCCGCGACCCTGAAAAGGATAAGCGGAAGCGAATGGATGGATGGATAGTTCCTCCTTACATTTCCAAAGCAGACTTGTTCCTTTAAGTTCATCTAGTGTTTATACTCAGGGATTAAAGTGGGCTGGAGTTATGGTTGTGGTACTTCAGAGTAGCTAGTGTGTTGTTGTGTCCGGGGAAAACAGGTTAGTTTGCATTCATGTGGTGAATTCACTATAAAACACTGTTGGACAGCTTATGGTTACATCAAGTGTGGCAGAAATGAATTTGCATTTAAGATAATGATGCTTAGATTACTTAACTGAATTGAAACTTTGTATGAGCTGTATACTGTCTAGTGTGAAGCCGCATAGTGGCTGTAGCTCAGGTGGTAGAGCAGGTCATCTACTGATCGGAAGGTTGGTGGTTCGATTCCTGGCTGCCCCTAGTCTGCATGCCAAATATCCTTGGGCAAGATACTAACCCGAAATTGCTCTCCGATGCATCCATCGGAGTATGAATGTGTGTGAATGTCAGTTAGAAAGCACCTAGAACCACGTTGGTTGAGTGTGGAGTGAGTGCATATGAGAGCATGAGGGTGGGAATGGATGTTTGTATCTGTGTGTGCCTGTATGTCTGTGTCTATATGTCAGGTTGGGTATCAGACGCCACCTCTCTGGGGACACCTCAGGCCCTCCAAGGTTTGGAGGCCTATCTCCACCCACCACCACTTCCCCTGCCGGTGGCGGACTCCCTCAGGTGTCGGTGTGTTGGTGGTTCTTTGTGTCTGGGGATGGGCGTCCGGGTACACACCGGCTCACTCCTTGGCGGCCGCTTGTCGGGGCCTGGGGCCTGGGGCTCGCTCGGGCCCCTTTGGAGGTGGGGTGCCCCCGGCCTCTCGGCCTAGGGCTCGGTCACTCAGGCGCAGCTGGGGGCCGGCGGAGCTCACGGGCGCGTCACTGCAACTCCCCCTGACTTCTGCTCCGCGGCTGCTGGGCGAGCCCTCATCTGGGACTCTCCTCAGCTCTTACTGGGACAGTGGCGCGGCTGCCCCTCTGTTGGTCTTCCATGGTCTCTTGTGTTCTGGGGGCCTCTGGATGTCTGGAGTTTTGATCTCCTCCATACCCGCTTCACACCCTGGAGGACGGGGCTGTGGCCCCCCCACACTCCCTAGCAGATCATTACATGGAGAAACCTTTGGAATGCAAGCATGCTGATCCACACAGGTATGCACACATGGGTATTCACAGACGCGGACTAAAGCTTTCTTGGCTGCTGCCTCAAAGCACACTGTGCGCTGTCTATCTTGCGTGCTGCACAATATCGTTTATTACTTAGTAAATACTGATATCTATGACTAGCTAGTTTATTGTGATGGTGCTTTGTTTTCTCTATTATTATGTTGCTCTTTGTTGTTTGCTGTCTCCTCTGTTTGTTTTTGTTTGTTTGTTTGTTTGTTTTTTTCTCCATACAGGTGACCCAGGAGTTTTTTTTTTTTTTTTTGTCTCTCTTCCCCCCCCTTCTCACTGTCTCTTCTCCCCTTTGGTTTTCTTTCTTTCTCTCCCCCCCTCTCTCTCATTCATTCCCCCTGTCCTATTTATTAAAAAAAAAAAAAAAAAAAAAAAAAAAAAAAAATGACAAAGGATGAACTGAAGCTCTGCCATCACGTAATGTCGCATACTGCTGTTTCTGATGTCATTTAGAAAAAAAAAAAAAAAAAAAAAAAAAAGAAAGCACCTAGAAAAAATGTGCTGGTGTGAATGGGTGAATGCACAAGTTGTGTAAAGCGCTTTGAGTGCTCAGAAGAGTAGAAAAGCGCTATATAAGAACCAGTCCATTTACCATTTACCATAGTGTGAGTGTAGGGGATGGACATCAGATATGATAGCTGGTGAAACTGCGTACATGTTGTTAAGTTCAGTTGTGTAAATCCACAAAGAACAGCAGGTCAGCTGATTGCAGCCTTTACACTAAGAAAACTTTATGAAGCTTACATCAGAAATTATTGTGGGCCATCATTTTTTCCCCACACTGAGCACCATTACTAATTTTAGAGTTCCTCCACCACTTCAACCCCTGACTGCGCATTTTCCTGTTTAGAGGCAAAGTCACCCTCTACAAAGTAGGCAACAGGAAACAGTTATTGTTTTGAAATCTTTCAAATCAAAATAAGCACATTCATTAGAATTAGAATTTAGATTAGAATAATATTTGTATTCTTGTGCACTGATAATATTTTCTGATTATATTCTTATATTAATATAGCACAAGCTTTAGTTACCTTGTAACCTGCAAACTGTACTTTTTCACTTTTACTCAAAGAAGTTGTTTCAGTGCTTTTACTGGAGAATATTTTTTAAAAACACAGGTATCTGTACTTCTACTTAAGTAAAGAACGTCTGTACTTTTGCCCCCTCTGATGGTGTGTGTAACTCATTACTCTCATCTTCACATCATGGGGTGTTTTTACAGATACTGGGTTTTATTTAGAGGCAGTGCCTGTGTGGTTATGACTGAATATGTACTGTTAACAGTAATTTTGGGGAAACTCCAGAACTGACACCCTGTTATGGAACCACAAGTCATATCAAGATGATGAGCTTTGGTACTGTAGTGAGGACAGTATGCACATGTTCAGATGCTGTGTAGGTGTTCAAGTCTCTGATTTTGATTTATCCAGAAAAAAAGATTCTGCTGTTGGAAGATTATGTCAATTGTATTTGACTTTTTTGCGGGCAAGCCCCTCCAAAGTCTCCCGCTGCCCATCTTAATGTGACCAGAGGTACAAAACAACAGAGATGCTTCTGTGTGCACAGGCGCTCAAGTGTGAACTCAGAGCAACAATTAAAACAAACACACTCCAGATGAACCTGCTGTGATTCATGCAGATGAGTCAGGATGTTGTTTATGGTGTTTTTATTCTCCCTGTTTTTCCTTTGCAGCTCCCTTTATTATGTGTTAGCTGCTTAAGTGCTGGTGTCCTGATTCTCTCTGCGATTCTCCTTTAGTTAAACAAGCACGTCTAATGTTTCTGCTATTAGTGATGTGTTTTAGCAGGACAGAAAAAAAAGGTCATTACTTCTGTTAAATCTCTTCGATTTTGTTCCTCATTTGCATATTTTCTGCTTGGCTGCAGAAGCTGAAAGCGAAACAGTCACTGTGTGCCTGCACTAATGTTTCCCTGTGATGCTTGCAGTGGTGTTTTTGTGGACTTTTATGGTTTTACAGCTTTACAGCCTATCAACACGACTGATTAGAGAGGGATTGTAGATGGTGAGGTATTTAGTGAAGACCTTACATGTTGTTTCAGTAACAATTAAATTCACCCTGATTATTTTCATCTTGTTTTTACTGCAGCTGTAACATTTGTAAAACGACACTGAGAGAGAGCCTGTTTCTGCATCTTTGTGCTGCTCTTACAGGAGTTAAATGTTCAGATGATGATTCCAGCTGTTCTTCAACCTGCAGAAACCATCATAAAGCTACTACATCTGGATTAGAACAAACCAGTGTTTTTAATATCAGTTTAGTCAAGTTTATTGTTTCTGCCCAGGGTTCAGGTACAGAAATGGTCGTCTCAGAGATGACAGTATCTCAACGTCAAAACAGAGCAACAATAAAATAAATACATGCACATCTATGCAAAACAAACAAATGAGCCAGTTACTGATCTGAAACATAGTTAACAATGTCCATGAAAAAAAAATCAACAGCTCGCACACTACAAGTTTCCAACTTTACCAGTTGTTTTGCAAATGTTTCCAGCACTCGTGATCTTCGTCGGACAATAACACAAATCAACGCCATTGTAACATGACAAAAATGCATTGAAAAATTCAAAAAGGAAGAAAACTCCAGCGCTATCTTATTAAAAAAAATAGTTCCACATGTTTATTAAAGAGGGAAAAGAAAACTACTGTAATTTAATACAAACAACTGAAACATACAGGATAAAAGCCAGGTGAACAAAATCCAGAGAAAATCCAGGGAACAGACCTGAGAAACACAGATATGTGCACCAAAAACAGTATGCAGTACCATCATAGACAGCCATATAACAACTAGAAGTAGACATAGTAGAATACACAGAAAAAAAAAAGACATTGGTAAGGGAACACTAATAGAAATGATAAAGTAACAACTTTGATGACGTTTAATTAACTGTTTAATAACTGTGTCACCTGATGGTGACAGAAGATCTCCTGTTTGACTGATATACAACATTCACTAATGTTTTCTCGGGGCTACTCCATGAGACACGCTGGTTTTCTACTGAACATTACATGAGTCATATTGATATTTTCTATGAATTTGCATCTTCTGCACTGGTGTTAGATAGTACCTATTAGTTGTGTGTGTTTCTTTCCCTGTGATTATTATTATTACACACACACACACACACACACACACACACACACACACACACACACACACACACACACACACACACACACACACAGATACTCGCACTTACATGCACACACACATGCAGTGTTGTAACCTTCTGTGACCATGAGAATAAAAGGCTGCAATAAAGGCTGTTTATTTATTTTATTTTAAGGTGGATAAGCTACCTGATTTCCCCACCAGTTTTTAATTTTTTTAAGGAGGTCTGGTTTGTCCGCCAGTTTTCAAGGAGGTTTAAGGATGGTTTCACCACCGAAAGGAGGTTTTTTTCTCCGCCACTGAGGACGTAAAGTGTTTGGTTTTTGCACCAGTATGTAAGGAGGATAGAGCTCTCACTGGTGACTCTGCTTTAAGGGAGATCATAGGCCTATTTTGTGTGTGAACAAGTGTGGGCCAGACGTGGTCTGTGTGCGGCTGAAAGTTGTCTTGTTAAGTGTAAATGCATTACTAGTCCCTAAGGACGCTAAGGACCCCAAAGCGCTTTACACATTTAGTCATCCACCCATTCACACACTGGTGATGGCTGGGGCGCACTGACAGAGGCGAGGCTGCTGGACACTGGCACCGGGCCCTCTGACCACCACCAGTAGGCAATGGGTGAAGTGTCTTGTCCAAGGACTCAACAACCGAGACTGTCCAAGCCGGGGCTCGAACCGGCAACCTTCCGATTACAAGACGAACTCCCAACTCTTGAGCCATGATGGGGAATAAACTGAGTAAGTAGTAAGTGTGCCTTGAAAGGGGATGGAAAACATTGCAAAGTATTCACCAGGCAGCACGTAATATGTAGATCATTGAAGGAAGAAAAGAAGTGAAATTGTGCGCAAAGCAGTGTAATGTGTCTGAAGTCACTGTGTGTGTGAACCACAGAGAGGTGTGAAAGTGTGTGGGTGAGAATAGTCTCCAACGGGGGAAGAGGTGATTCTGCAGGTCAGCTTCTACCCCAGTGGACAGAAAAGAAAGAAAATAGTTGTGCTGTTGATGAAAAAAAAGGAATTGATAAATGAAGAGCTCAGCCTAAGGCAACTTCAATCTCACTTTCTGTTTTAAAGAAAGGAGAGTTCAAAAACCAGAGAGAGAGATGTGTGTTGTTTTAGGCGTCTCTCTATTGTGAAAACAGGGTTAGCAGAGGCGAGGGTGCCGGGTTAGCCTCGCCACTGCCTCTGCGAGGCTAACCCGGCCTAGCAGAGGGTGTGACTTGCAGGTGAAAAGCAGACCAGGATCAAATTTCCACATGCAGCAGTTGGACGACAATTATAGGTTAACATCATTAGAAACACCCAGGCCAAGTCTTGGCTGAATTGTGTTTACAGGTTAACTCCTATGTGTTTCTCACCCCGAGAAAGCAAGCTCCACGGAAGCTAACCTCTGCCTGAAGACAAGGAGTGCAGTTCTAGAACAATGAGATGGATATCAAGAGCTCACAGCAGGTCAAGAGACAGCAGTATCCTGAGCAGAGAGGTCCAGCAGCGCTTTGGGCAAACGGCATCAGAGAGAAAGAAAACCCATCACCTGACTGGATGGACATGTGTTTCCAGCAAGCTACAACTTCACTGTGTGACATTTGCCACTTTTGGAGTGAAATGCCAAGATGAGACAGTGGAAAACACAGGCCAAAGCTGAAGAGAACTGACTGCCATTGGACTGCAGAGTGGGAGAGGAGAACAGAGTGGAAGAAGCAGGTGAGTGTACAGAGGAATGCTGTTGTTTAGTGTGGGAAATCAAAATTTGGGTTAGCAAACCTGTGAAAAAGGAAAATAACTGCTTTAAGTGGGAACATTTGAGGAGTCTGAAGCACTACAAAATGAAAAAGGTACACAAAAAAAACACAAACGGAAAATGTATTAATCCTACTAACCCTACATACACATACAATGAAACTCATGAAGACCAGACAGCATCTTAAGCATGTGATTCTGTTTGTCATCTTATCCAAGTCACTTAGATGAGAAGTGATACATAGACTAGTGGACTAATATTATGGGAGGACAGATGATTGCATCAAAGCTGGGGGAAAACAGAATGCTGATGAGGGGTCTTGAAAGAGTGAGCTGGGCGAGCTAATAGGTTGTTGAGTTTCTGAGGTGTGTGAAGAAGTTTTAACATGGCACACATCTGATTACATGAGAAGAAACTTATTATGTGAAAAGACATCAGGGTTATGTTGTATGTTGTGTGTCGCAAGGTGTGTGGCTGATGGATGAATGCTTGAGATTAATCTGGCCGATGATTTGTCTTTTGTTACAAATTTGAACCTGCCAATTAGGTTTGGTATGATTTACCCTCCTGGGACGAAGAGCATATGTCATGGCTTAACAAGGCTTTTCTTTTCTTTTCTCCTTTTTATTTTGTTACAACTTGCCTAATAATTCTGCACTCCCTGTATGTGCTGCGGCACAGTGGTTGGAAACACTGATTAAGAGTTCAAGGAGATGTTAGTGACATCAGAGCCGTACGTATTAGCAGGTACACGTCCCTCACTCGTCCTCAAAAGCAGATGCAACAGATGCTGCTGCCTTGGTTTGAAGACACCTGCATGCATACTTAGAAAATCCATCTGTACATGTCAGTAAGTGTCTCACATCATCATTACTAATGTGTCTGTCATCACTATAACTGCATGTGTACAATGTGGAAATTGATGTTATGTAACGATGATACAAAAACAATATCAGAACATAATTTGATTCAGCAAATCCTATTTATTAACAACTATTAGTGTAAATAAAACATTCTGTCATCTTTTAATAGCAAAACACATTAAAGCAGACGTGTGTCCAAACCTCCTCCACTAACACATCCGTTTCTATGGTGCTGTCATCAGCTCGAGGCACAGCGGCACCCTTACTAACTCCATCAGGCACATTTAAGTCACTACAATCTTTTCATAATCCCCCATCGTTCAAGAGTCAGGTATCTCTGAAGGTTTCCAGAGTACTTTTTCACACACATCCAAGTCATGTAGTTGCAGTACCTCGACCGTAGCATTGTCCAACTCATTCTGAGTCGCTTGTCTGATGGATCCTGTGTTCTGCTGTTTTAACCAGTCCAGCTGGTGCTGGAGGACCGAACACTGGTGATGGACTGCACTGTGCTGAGACAGATTTTGTGTTATAGGCTTCATGTTATGGACGCACAGTGTGAGCACTCAGGTCGCATCAGAGCATCGGGCCATATAGTGTGAGACCCCCATCGTGACCTACAAACTTCTAACCCCTGTGATTCACTCATACAGAGTCAAACATGCTGAATATGAAGAGTAGTATCATTTAAACTCACATGATTATCAGCCATAAGAACAAATTCAGATTTATATTGATGTAAGGTATATAAATGTAAGTACAGTTTGAATCAGTGCAATATTATTTTCACACATCAATGGACCACTGAACTTCTCAGCTTCTAAAATGTAAAGCCTCATTTAGAAACTAGACAAGTACATATAATGGTCAGGGATCAACATGAACCTGTCTTCTCTATTTGACTTTAATCAACTCTGCAGTGGCTCCATTTAACCAAAGACCAAGTCCAGCATAGAGCGGCTGAGTGAATGTGGTCTGGACTCTGTGGAGGAGAGTCATGGTTTCAGAGACGCTGTAGAAAGACAGAATACCTGCTCTGTGATCCAGGTACACTCCTACTCTGGAGGACCGAGGACCTGAGAGGACAGTTTGGACTTTGTTGTGAAGAAATCTATAACTGTTTGTGTCACAACGTAATGCCCAAGATTTGTTATTGAATCCAAATAAACATTCATAGCCCAACCCTGCTCTGCTGATATTCTTGTATGCGACTGCTACACGAACTCCTCCTCCTCTCCACTCCACCTCCCAGTAACAACGTCCAGTCAGACTCTCTCTACTCAGGACCTGATAATATACAGTGAATCTGTCTGGATGATCAGAATAAGACTGTTGCTGATTCATAAATGTTACTTTTCTGTTCCCCTCAGATAATAACAGCCATCTGTTTGCTGTGTTTGGATCCAGCGTGATTTCACGTGAATATTTTAAGAATCCAGCTCTGGTCTTTGGCTCTGCTGGTGACAGTAAAACATCCACTTCAGTGACTGTCAGTGAGATGTTTGTCCATTCCTTTCTCAGAATGTCCTGTAGTTTATCTCTGGTCTCTGACACAGCTGCTGTCACATCCTCAAAGTAGCTCAGAGGACGAATATTGATGCTGGATGAGTGTGTAGACTCACTGAGTGCTGACAATGAGGGGTAGTTGTGTAGAAACTGGTTGTGATCCTCTGTGTGTGAGAGCTGCTCCAGCTCGCCGTCTTTCCTCTTCAGCTCAGCGATCTCCTGCTCCAGCTTCTCCTGAAGCTCTTTGACTCGACTCACTTCAGTTTCCTGCTGGGATCTGACCTGCTGCTTCACATCAGAGCTTCTTTTCTGGAGGAGACGGATCAGCTCAGTGAACATCTTCTCACTGTCCTCCACTGCTTTATCAGCAGAGCCATTGATGGCCTCCACCTCCTGTTGAAGCAGCTTCACATCTTTCTCTCGCTCCTGGATTCTCTGCTGGATGTTTAGTCGTCTCACCTCGAGCTCCTTCTGCTTCTCAGTCCTTTCTGCTGCAGCTGGGACTGTTTCATGGCCTTTATGTTCATCCATTGTGCAGAGATAACAGATATTCTGCTGATCAGTACGACAGAAAATCTTCATCACCTCATCATGACGAGAGCAGATGTTCTCCTGGAGCTTCTTGGAGGGGGCCACCAGCTTGTGTTTCTTTAATGGAGCTGCATCATAGTGAGGTTGGAGATGTTTCTCACAGTAAGAGGCTGGACAAGATAAACAGGACTTGATGGCTTTCAGCTTCCTCCCAGTGCAGAAATCACAGGCCACATCTTCAGGTCCAGCATAGCAGTGATCAGCTGGAGCAGCTTGGAGTCCAGTCTTCTTCAGCTGCTCCACTAAAGCTGCTAACATGGTGTTTTTCTCCAGGACAGGCCTCGGTGTGAAAGTCTTCCTGCACTGAGGGCAGCTGTGGATTCCCTTCCTGTCCTCTTCATCCCAGAAACTTTTAATACAGTTCCTGCAGTAGCTGTGTCCACAGGTTGTAGTCACCGGATCCTTCAGTAGATCCAAACAGATTGAACAAGAGAAGGTTTCTCGGTCCAGCTGAACTCCTTTCTGCGCCATTTCTCCTCTCAGTGTCAGTGACTGTGTGAGTTTCACTTCCTTATAACTGAAACTAGTCTGAGCTCTGATCTCAACAACATGTTTCTGCAGTGAATGGAGCCTGTCAGCTCTTACACGTCACCACATGTTGGTTACACCCATCTTCAAAGTGCAGATCTGAGGGGGAGGGAACGAGGAAACACGTGGACAGAGAGGAGGTGCTGTGTTTAAGAGCAGGAAGAAGAGGGAGGTTATCAGGCTGTGCTTCACTCCAGGAAGAGGAGCGGTTTGAGAGTGAAACTGTGTGTTTAACCATTTTTTATTTACTGCTTCTTCTATATAAATAATTTTTAAAAATCCAGCTTTAATGAACACTGGACAGAAACGTCTCAGGTAACAATAACCGTCAGAACAGCAGAGGCTGCTGACCTAATCAAAGCATATATAGAGAGCAGGGTTAGGTTAGCAGACATATGCTGGTTGCTTTTATTTATTTATTTATTGCTTTTATAGGCAGTAATCGATGTTGCTGTAACAGGATGAGAACTAGATAAATGCCACTGCATTGCTTTGAACAGTCAGCAGAGTCTGCACATATAATTACAGATATTCCTGCAAAAAGTTAATTACTCAAAAGAATCTTGCATTTTAGTTTTGCATTTATAACAGCTGCTGCAACAGAAATAACCATGTTCTTTACATTAAAATAGCAACAAACCTTTCTGGAACAACTTTCAAGGTTCATGGCGAAGACAAAGATCTAATGACATGAAGACTCCAGTGAAACTTAAAGTATTAGGAACCAGTTTTAATGCGTGACCAACACATTTCCCCCTGTGGCCTTCACCAGGGTCATTGCAAAATACCCTTGTGATTGTGAAAAGACTACTGGTCAAGTCAAAAAGGAGTGTATGGTAAAATGACCAATGACCATGTGACATGATCAAGCAAGCATTTTTCTGATGTGTTCACCGCTCAATGGTTTGTTGTCATATTGAACAAAATATTAGGTTCTCTTTGTATATTACACTCAGGCATCAGGAAAGAGTGGTAACTAGTTCATAGTTTTTAGCTAATGACATGTCAATCACAAGACATTGCTCAGAAAACGTGCAGATTCTCAGCTAGATCCACCTTCCACTCTTTACTTACAGTTTCACAACAGCAAACAAACACACAAATAAGTTGAAGTAATTGTTTCCTGTATGACTTCACTGGTCTCGCATCAGTAAGGACTTTTGCTCCTTGTTGCTTGAGTTCATTGAGGTGGTGAGCATACATTTATCCCCAGACATGTCCATGTACACAAACATTAAACAACTTCTTTCTGACTTGTTTCACACTTTTGCACCACTTCAGAGGAATCCCCTTAACCTCAAATCACTGTTTTCTTAAGGTATGACTTACCTTCACAGCTGTGTGGATTACGCATCATGTCACAGAAGGTCCACAAGCATAGATGCACGTGTGTGTTCATGTCTGTAAGCTATTATTGTTTCATCTCACTGAAAGCACAAATGCCATCCTCTCTCTCTCTATTTTTATATGAGGATGGGGTGGACAAAATAACAGGAACACCTCACAACAGTGATGGCGCTGAGTTGCAAAGCTGCCTGAGCTGCATTAGAGACTGCGCTGGTGTTATTCACCTATAACGTGCTACAGTTCGTGCTTCCCTGTGTGTGTCGCTTACAAGAAGGTCAACAAATACACCGCAGTGCTGCAGGCAGAACATACATAATCAATCAGCCCTCAGTGCAAGCTACAAAAATAAAATATGGGTTACACACACACACACACACACACACACACACACACACACACACACACACACACACACACACACACACACACACTCTCTCTCTCTCTCTTTTAATAGGAAGCTATAGATATCAGAGCAGGCGTGTGTGTGTGGGCCGGGTCCTCAGAAGGTCGGGTAGGCCGGAAGTAAACGGCCGTGAAATTGGACGGTCTAGCCTTCTGATTAGCGTCACCGCTGTCTCGGTGGAGTTTAATAAACTCAGCCGTCTGCTTCTTGCTATCTAAAGTATAACAGGACACTGGCGTAAATTCTCAACTGTCTCATACTTCTTTTTAATTAGTTTTCTGTTTGACGTTTAGTCAGCTGTGTGAAAACCAAGGAGGAACCCACCCGGGGAATTAATAAAGTTGTATTTTATCTAATCTAATCTAATAACTTTAATCTCAGCCAAACCGATTTACTCACGAACAAACAAAACACTGAAAACAGCCCAACAATAAAATTTTTAGGTTGTCTAAGTGACTTATATATTACGTTTAACCCGAGTAGTCCGCGGTGATCTGAAAACGATGTGCCGGGAGTTGTGCCGTTCTCGGCGGCATCACTGACCATCGAGCTCGCGGGTAGCTATCGAGCTGGTGGGTAGCAGACGTCTCCGAAAACGTCGAAGCACTTTTGCAAATATGCGATATCTTGATAAACCGAGCAGATATTTGATGTTTACACAGCTACTTTCTCGCCTGAAAATATGCTAAAAGTTTATTTTGTGACCCAGAAAGATGAGTAAGAGTAATTTTAAAACTTAGTATCGGCCATTGTTGGAAACTGGAGTTTGGCTGGGCTTCTGGGATATTGGTAGGCCACGAAGGACACACCTGACCCATCCTTCAAATTCGGGGAAAAGGAGGACGCATTTGTCGGCTGCATTCGGAGGAGTCTACGAATTTGGACAGCCTTCGGCGCGTCGCTGTGACGTAATCTGTCTACAAATGCGGCCTCAGGAGGATGCAGCCCATGAATTTGGACACGACCACTGGCTGTATCCCAATTCAGGGTCTGCAGCCTTAAAGGCCGCATTTTAAGGCCGATTACGTCACAGCGACGCGACGACGGCTGTCCCAATTCAAAGGCTGCTCGAAATGCAGCCCTCAAATACGTCCTTCATTTCCCTGAATTTTAAGGATGTGGCGATGTAGACTTCATGGCCCAACATATCCCAGAATGCATAGCGCGGCGGTGGGTGTGGATAATTTTGCCGAAAAAAAACGGCGGAAGAGGGGCGGTCGAAGAGTAAACTGTTAAAAGTAAGTACTGAATATTATGTCACTTATTTATGTGCAAATGTTTAATAACGAAGAACATTAAAACATTCCTGTTGGCAAAGTTATGTGACATTAGCGATGTTAGTACTAACTTGACTTTAAAGCCTTTACTTTAAAATATACACCGTTCAATAGTTGACCTTAATCTTACAGAGACTGTGATGATTTCATGGATATTTAAAGTAAGCACTGAGAGAAATTTAGTAATGCCAACATATTGAAAGAACAATATTTGTCTCTTATATATAATACATTTATATATACAGTGTCAAAGGAACCTGTCTTTGAGTGAAGATTTAAGGCGACAGGAAATATAAATAATATAAATAAATGCAGCTTGAATCTTTACTGAAGCTCAGTATTTGAAACAGAGTCATTCACTGCTGTAATAACTAATAATGATTGAAATTATAACTTTAATATTGGCCATATTATATTTACAATACCAAAGTGAGATTACTTTAGTCTCATGAACAACATTAGCTAATTGTTATTTACTAGCTAATCTTAAAATGACTGTTCAGTACAGAAATGAAGCCCAACTATCATAATTTCACAGTCTCGGGGTCTCAGCCTCAGATACTTATCAAATCAAAGCTCATGTAGAAACAAACAAACAAATGAACAAAATATGTTTTCCTTCATTTCTGTCAAACAAAGCTGTATGAAACGTTTCCAGCTGTTAGTGTCATGGTTGCTAGGCAACCTGGGCAGCAGGGCAGAGGCTAGACCGTCCCATTTCACAAGCCTCGCACTTCCGGCCTTAGCGGTCTTTGAGTACGCCTCCTTTGTGGACCATTAAGGCTGCGTACATTTAGATGAGAAAATATGTCATGGATCGCTGTGTGGCAGGCAGGAGGAGGACCCAAACGCAAAACTCACAGACACGGGGATGAACTCAAAATCACAGCTTTAATGCTGGAATGGCAGAACATAGGAAATACAAAACTAAACTGGGAAAAGTAAACTAACATACGCAGAGAGACACAGGGAGATCCACACAACATGAGGGAGAACACGACGCCGAACAGAGGGAGACTCAGACAGAAATACACAGAGGGTAAACGAGGAAAGTGGGCACACACGGGGAACACAGGTGACACTGATAATCATAACGAGACAGGGCGGGGTGAACTGAACATGACATGTAGAGGCACAGAGGTTCCGACAGGAGGAGAGAGAGCACGGGGAAAACACAGACATAACGGGCTGGGGAAACATGGAACAACCACAAAGGGAGACGAGGGCTCATCAATACATAGAGGGCACACAGGGGGGAGAGAGCCATGAAGGGAAAAACACTTAGGGAACAACACAACAGGGCAACTCAGAAGACATGGCCTAAATAAGGAACGAAATACGAGAATACAAAAAACTAAGAATACTGGGCCCACATGGCCCAGGACCATGACAAAATATATATTTGACACATTTAAGGAAAATACTAATAAAAAAAATAAACAAAATAAATGTTTAATAAGCAATTTTAATAGGAAATTGCTTAATTTTAGAAATGTTTTTGCTGCTTTTGCTCTATAAAATAGTTGTTTTCTTTTAGAATCACTCATCTTAGCAGTAGGATATACATGAAAATGTACATTTTTTGCACTTTCTGGTCAACTGACTCAGTGAATCAAATGACTCAAAAAACTGATTCACTTTGGTGAGTGACTCATTAAAACTCGAATCAAATTTACCATCACTACTTTGGGGGTGCTGAGCACCCAGAGAGCTGCCCATCCAGGCAAGGTAAACTTTACTCGTCATAAGGAGACGTCTTCCCCGTCTCTGTCAGTCCCTGCATCCTTAAATGTCTCCAGTTGTCCTGAGTTCCCTCTGACTGTCTCCTTGGTGCATTTAAACCCCTGTTCCTCCCTGTCCTCATCGTCTGTTGTCTTCATCTCCATTTTCACTCATCATAATTTTACCCTCTCTGTGCAAGTCTGCAAATTTCTTTATTAAATCATAAGATTCTTAAATTCATCAAGTCTCTCTGTGCCTGGGTCCTCGTCACAAAACATGACATCACTGTTTTGTACATTTTAACACAATTGAATCCCCACATTTGTGAAAGAAAAGCAAAAAGCTTTTTTGAAAAGTCTGTAACAAAACCATCAAATCAGATAAAGGTTATTTAAATGCTGCTAAAGAAGAATGGATTGGAATTTAAAAAAAAATACATATTCTAATCTTAATTACTGGAGGAGAATAATGAATGATGCTCAAAGTGAGTAAAAAGTAAACTGAGTGCATTTTTTGGACAGAGATTCACTTTTAATGTGTATGTATAATATAATACAGATACATAGAAAATACACTGCAAAAATAGAAGAGTCCTTGAAATGTACAAAATATTATTACAAAATTAGACAAACTGAGACACCTTGGCCTCTGGTACAATGTATACAATGTATGAAAAGATCTTTACTGCAGATGCTATGACTCTGCAGATTTTTTCTTTTCTTTTAACCTATGTCGCCTCAGCTTGAGGTTGGTAAATCTGTCTATCACATTTTGGTGGTCAAGTCTCTCAAGCATCTCTTTCTCAACTGACATCACAGCCAGGTGCTGGAGTTTGCTTTGACCCATGGTCCTTCTCAGCCAGGTATGGAGCTGACTCAAGACACTACACGACCTTTCACAGCTACAGCTGCTAACTGGGTTTGTTAGGGCAACCTGAATAACAGTTTTCAGTGTGGGGAAGATCTGATTATCCAGAAGATTGTACAATGTTAGCATATCTGGGATGGCACCAGCCTCACTCTTGAGCTTCAAAAAGTTCTTGGCAACCGTGACTTCCTCTGACTGATTCAATATGGTAATGCAGTGCCAGGGCTGACAACCCAGTTTGTTTTGCAGATTCTGTATAGCAGCTTTAATATAGGGAGAACACAACTTCGAGATTGTATGAGTAAAGTTTGTTTGTTTGTTTTTTCTTTGTCAGTTTAACAGTTTCTGTTTTGCCTGTCACTGTTCCCTGTCTGTTTTCTTACCTGGTTCTTCCTGAACTTGTACTTTCTCCTCATGTTCCCCTCTTTCCTCTCTCCCTCTTTGGACTGACAATCATACACAAATAGATTGTATTCAATTAGATTAAAAAATACTATTAAGATCACTAATAAAAAAAAAGTCCTCTCTCAATGTACTTTCAACCAAAAGGCAAATAACCAGACCACATGTACGTCTAATAAAGGATATAAATATTGAAACACTGATCCAACATTATCCTTTATTGATGGATCATTTGATCTTACACTTTTACCTGAATGTGGCTCCTGTTTTTGAAAAAACGTCTTCATATTCATTATGAACCTGGCTGTCTCTGTGCACACACACACACACACACACACACACACACACACACACACACACACACACACACACGCACGTGTGACACACTGTAATGTGTGGTCACATTATGTGATTTAAGCTTTTAGGTGTAGTTTTGTTAAGGAAGGGCCTTAATCTTGTGATTTTGTTGGAGATCCAACATGTGGTGCGATCCCTAGTTACGCCACAAGGGGGCACTTCCGCCCCAGTGAGATGGTTTAGTGTGACGCTACTGCTCGTCTTCAGATCTGGCAGAAGCGAGAGAGGAAACACACTACCTGTCGTCCGTCTCATGATTTATCTGTTTTTTTTCAGGTTAGTAAGTAATAAGGCCACACATGTGGTCCACATAATCTACATACCAAATAAGGTGACGCTGAAAAACTAGTTCATGCATTTATTACTTCCAGGCTGGACTACTGTAATTCATTATTATCAGGATGTCCAAAAAACTCACTGAAAAGCCTTCAGTTAATCCAAAATGCTGCAGCAAGAGTACTGACAGGGACTAGAAAGAGAGAGCATATTTCTCCTGTTTTGGCTTCCCTTCATTGGCTTCCTGTTAAATCCAGAATTGAATTCAAAATCCTGCTCCTCACATACAAGGTCTTAAATAATCAGGCCCCATCTTATCTTAATGACCTTGTAGTACCATATCACCCTATTAGAGCGCTCCGCTCTCGCTCTGCAGGCCTACTTGTTGTTCCTAGAGTATTTAAAAGCAGAATGGGAGGGAGAGCCTTCAGTTTTCAGGCCCCTCTTCTGTGGAACCAGCTTCCAGTTTGGATTCGGGAGACAGACACTATCTCTACTTTCAAGATTAGGCTTAAAACTTTCCTTTTTGCTAAAGCATATAGTTAGATGGCCGCCCCTCCCTGAGCCTGGTTCTGCCGGAGGTTTCTTCCTGTTAAAAGGGAGTTTTTCCTTCCCACTGTCGCCAAAGTGTTTGCTCATAGGGGTTCATATGATTGTTGGGTTTTTCTCTGTATCTATGAAGCGCCTTGAGGCGACTTTTGTTGTGATTTGGCGCTATATAAATAAAATTGAATTGAATTGAAGGGTAAAACCTGACCAGCAGTTTGTTTTGCTGGGATCTGTATTTGTCTGTTTTGCTCATTGAAATGTGTTACGATCGAGAGTAGGAGCTAGCTTAGCTCGCCACATCCTAGAGTAGCTGTTAGCTTTGTTGTTTTCTAAACGTAAGGCACCCTCTTGTAACAAAAGTACACCGCGGCTCCTGTATATTTGAGTTAATGTGTTCGCAGAGACAGTTTGATGTGTTGTCACTGTTATTGTCTAAAGTTAATGTAATAACCTATAATAATTCTAATCGCTCTGCAATGTTGATGTGGAGATTTCCACTACACAGATACACCATTAGTATATGGTACAGTACTGGAATGTTTGCTTTATCAAACGATGTGTGAAAAAAGCGTGATTAATAGCTCTTAGTAACAAACAACAGAGATGACTGTTTAGATTTTTGTTTATACTATTACTATACTATTTTAGTTTATTCTGATTTTGGGCTTTGGGAATGTGAGACAGAGATGTTAAGAAGTTTTTGCAACCTGTTGTGAACACATGAATGTGTTTAAATAGAGATCTGGCAGAAGCGAGAGAGGAAACACACTACCTGTCGTCCATCTCATGATTTATCTGTTTTTTTCAGAACCAGACATAATCTGTCAGCCGCCCTCTTGCTTGGGGTGTGTTACACACGCACACACACACGCACACACACAACAGGAGTTATAAGGTTAATGGGAATCCAGTCAGCTAGTTAGTACCTTGGGTTCAATATCGGCACATATGACAAAATAACCAGCTTCTCTCATCACATTTCAAACAGGTACAGATGATGTTAAGTTTTAGATTTTAAATAGGCTGTATAAATTTCAATGGGAGCAACAGGACGGTCAAATATCGCTGATTTTACTACAGAGCAGGACGGATTGTAGGGTAGCAAACATTGTCGGGAAACACGTTTTCAACCCTGCAGGTTACCTGGGGTAATGTTTTTCAGTTAAAAAGAAACACGGTCTGACTCCGACCTAACTATATAAAGAGTAACTGAAGGTTAAATGCAGCTAACATGTGCTGTTTTAAGCCAGCACTCACACCTCCGCTCCGCTGCGTCTCAGCCACTATTGCTCTGGCAGCAACCGTGCCAGAGCCAGGGCAGGGGAGAGGCGAGCTGGAACAAACCATTTTGGGAGGGGGGAGGGGTTATCTAAACTTTTGTTGTTAAAATCGCCCCTGGTTCCATCAGATTACTGATCAGTGACTAAAGTTTCATACAGATTGATTTAAAGACTTTATCACAGTAACAAATGCTTTAGTGCAGAGTTACTGACTGATAACCAGTGTGGATTCAGTCAATCAATAATCTATATTCATGTGGATCTGTCTTCAAACAGAGGAGTGATCAAAGTTTGTCCTAAAATAAGAGTTGAACATCTGGTACAAACATCACAGAGCAGAAACAACATCTTTCAAGTTCCTGACAAACGGACTCTGATGTGAAAAGTGAAACTTCCTTCTGTCTCTTTCCATGGAACACAGGATCATTTTTGTTTTTACTTTCTTGGTTAATTTACTTTAAATCTGCCACACAACTTCTCACAAACCACCAGGTTCAGGGAACAGACTGCTTCCTCTTAACTCCAGTACAGACATGATCCCATAAAGAAATCCAATCAGTTTTTCTATCATTCTGTGTCTCTATATACAATAGAAAGCACTTATTTGAAGTAAAAACATACTGTTGATAACAGTGTTAGTGTCAGCAGTCAGAGAGAGCTCCATTCACACCGAGCTGTGATTTCAGGGGAGGTGGACATATTTATTTATTTATTTATTTTCTTTTTCCTTTTTTTCTCCTTCCCTCTTCCCTTTTTTTTCGTTTTCTTTTTTTCTCTTCTCTTCCTTTCTGTTTTCTTTTCTCCTGTAAATAAATGATTCTAATGATTTTGTTCAGTTTTTGCTTAATATGGTTTCTTTTTTGTACTTTTAGGATTTGTGAGGAAGTTTTAAGACTGAGGAATGTAAGCATGTAAATGTAAACTCCACAGATCAACCTTTCAGAACTTTTGCGTATCTTTCTGATATTTACTGTTTATTTAAACCTCCACTGAATTAGAAAAATCACCTTTCTCAGCTCCGTCCCCTCCCTGAGGTCCCAGCATACGGGCTGGGTGTACTGTTCTCACACACAATGCAACAACAACCAAAAGTACCGCAAACGTGTATACCCAAGTCACACATCCAGTAGATAATTTATGCAACATTTGACAACTTTTGAGTAGCTGAAGACTTTTTTTTTTCAATACTAAAACAAAATATGTTCTTCATGTCCATTTGAAAGCAGAAGACTGTAAGACCAGCTCAGCCTTTTTTTTCTCTGTCACACTCTTGGAAGCACACGTGCAAACACACACACAGACGCACATGCACACAGTCTCCTTTAGCCTCTCTGTGCCATAATAAGAACCTGTCAGCGCAGCACTGTGAAAACAAATTAGTCCAATGATTAATGAAAGGGTATTAGAGCCAGCAGCTCATCCTGCTGTGTAGATGGGACACCCAGTGCAGAACAGCATGTGGCATATACGGCCCATACACACTTAAACACACCTTTATTTCTCAGCTTATATTTTAAATATCAGAGACAAATCCTTTACAAATCAGCAGCAATATTTATATCGCATAATGTTAATATGACCACCGTTTTGTATCATCATTTGCAAGTGCAAATAATGCCAGATAAGCATTTATTTTTCAGTTTTTGTGGTAATGTTAATCATTTGTTTCACTGTTTAAAGTGTTCCAAATCGTGTTTGGCCTGCTGCATGTGTCATGCTCCATACTATAGGGACATATTTTAAAATGCAACAACTGAATTAAAAGCTAACTGACAAAAATGAGGTGGACATATTTAAACATCATTAGCAACAGTACTAAGTCTCTCAGAGCACGAGACTGTTCTTTTCATCCGGATGTCCTTCAGCTGTGTTGTGTAGACAATCAAAGAAACTGAAATGACCTGTAAGCTTGTTACAGCTCCCACATCCGACTGTAAACATTGAAACCTGAAGTTCCAGTTTGACGATCATTCTTGTTTTTTTTCTGTAACAGACACGAAAAATTATTAAAAGGTTAAAATTCTTCTAAAGTTAATTCATATCTTTTTTGTCCAGAAAGAACACAGTGAACAGTAAGTGATTCATATAAGCTTCCTTCTTTTCCTGCTCCCCACTTACAGCCTGTATGATCTGCTTCTTAATGTTGTTGAGTTAAATTGTTGTGACACAGTTTTTTCTCCTCAGTGAAGAGTGACTATTACAGGCGAACATAATCAAACACAGTTCAGCTGTGATGAAACTCCTACTCTGTCTGCTCTATCCTTCTTTCTGGTTTTATGTATACATCAGACAAAGTGTGAGAGTCAGATACTACTATTCTGGTCTGCTAACATGTTGTCTCTTTTCTCCTCAGCAAATTAAAATGAGGTGTTAACTTCAGGATAAACTTAATTAATCTGAATTTTAAACATGTTTAAACATTATTTTCTTGCTCACATAGATGGGGAAAAAAGAGTTCATCTGGACTCCACACCCCATGATTCAAAAACAACAAACACTGTATTATATTCTGATTCACAATTCGTTTCTCCAACTAAAATACAGCATTATATTACAAGATTTCTGGAAACTAGAAAAATCAGATGAAGACAAATGAAACAAGTTTGACACGTTTCATGGATCCTGATCATGTACAGACTTTACTGTGTAGAAACAGATCTTTGTTTTTATAATCTAATGTTAATTTGATTAAAGCTTTTGACCTTCATCATTGTTTGACTTCAGACTGGTTCAGAGTAAAGTTCTCTTGTTGTATCTGCCAGTGTGAACAGACATCTAATATCAGCCACACCCAGACTGCTTACTTTGTTTGGAGCATTTCTACTGCAAAGTTTCACTCTGTTCCAAGTCTATAGATGCAGTCACACTTTCTGTGAGAGATAAAAATGATCCTATTGACAACATGATTCTTTTTTTTTTTTGCTGGATGACTAGGTGTTCCTATTCATCGATGACTAACACGACCTGGATGACTGAGAAGCTCCAGTTTCAATTTCTTTATGAATCTTCTGAATTCTGACCTCTGAAGCATTCAAGCATGAAAGGGCTTCTAACTCGAGGATGAACGAGTGTGATGCTCATCTTTGTACACTTTAATTTCACTCTTTTTTATGCTCTGTTTTTTGTGGTGAAGCAATTTGTGATGGTCGTCTTGAAAGGTGTTCTATAAATAAAATGACATGACAGATGTTTAAACTGCATCTGGAGCTGCTCTAATACAACCAGCCTGTCATGGAAACACATCGTTTGCTCCCATTTCTCTTGTTGGATCCACAAGAAATGCTAAAAATAACAGCTGCCATGCATCAACAAGTCTCTGTGAAAGAAACAGAAACAAAGAGTTCTTGTTTGTGAGTTCAGGCAGTAAGTGTTCAGGCTGTGAAAAAACTAAACACTGACTGTTTCTGCCTTTTGATTTTCTGTATTTCTATGTGTTTTTGCACATTTCACTGCATGCATTTCACAGCAGACTAGAAACAAATGAGGGCTGGCTCCAGACTTTTGCACAGTACTGTAGATTCCCAAAGAGCCCCTTAACTCAGTCAGAGTGCACAGGAAAAGCTGCTCAGCACAAGCTGACCCTTCAAACTCTTTCACATGTATGAATGTGATGGAAGGTCAGAGGCGTGTGCTGATTCTAAGCTGCACTGCTGCTGTATCTCCACTGGGTTCATCTGTGATCTGAGAGGCTAGGCTACAGTTACTGAGCTAGACTGATGGCCAAACACCGATGTTGACCAGGGTTATGCACAATGTACAGAAAACTCCTTCTGAATGACTTTGCTCTTCCATATATTTATTCAGCACAGCAGCGAGGAAAAGATTCTCTAATCCAAACAAATCCCTCTCTCACTGGCTCTGATCTTTGCTGATCCATCTGTAGAAAAAAGAGGTGAAGAACTCCACCATCAGAAGAACAAATTAAACCTGAAGAGACACTTTTGTGTGTCCTACCAAACAAAGTCATCATGGAAACACAGAACTGTGTGGATGACAGCGCTCTGAAGCACTTGTTCCATGTTTGTTAGTATGAAGCAGAGGGTTACAGAACTCTATCTGCTAGCCATGCCTGTGCCTGCTTAGACTTAAACATAGACTTATAGAAAGAAATCTTTTGAGCTCAGGAATTTAGCAAGTGCCACGACAGGAAGCAACGATCATGAGCTGCCAGCTCCTGAGCAGCATCTGTCGTTGGTCAGGCTGGTCTACACCCCCATCCCTGAGTCCAGGAGCTTTACCTCAAACAGTAACCTCCTCCTTTAAATGCAGTCTAGTCCTGTTCAGGCGGCTCTCCCATGTTTGCCATGTGTGGAACTGGATTAACAAGGAATCCCAGAAACAGGAAATCTGTGTCACATTAGTAGTGATGACGTGCAAAGCAGCCGCTGATACACTATAGTGTACCTAACACACACTGTGTGACGACACTTGCTGTGTTTGCTGTTGGAAACATTACTGTACAGTGTTGTCATTCCACGTGAACAGCACACAGCCATTAATCACCACATCTTCTACATTTACACTATAATCAAACTGTATTAGCAGAACAAAAAAAAGCTGCTCCTCATTTTAACAAATGTCACTCTAACCCAAAAGAAACAGGAAAGTGCATCAATTCATTAGATGATAAAGACAATCAGAAACATGCATTTTACTGCTCAGAGCTGCATTTAACAACTTGTTATATCCAGATTGTTGACATGAGTGATGAAAGGTGTCCATGTGTTCTCAGAGCTCTGCTGTTTAGCCTTTAAACTGGAGCTTATTCCTTCTCCTGATTGGTGCTTGGTCTGTGAGCAACTTCCAGAACAATGAAATATAGTCAGACTGAGATCCACAACAACTCAGAGCTCATTTTTACTACAACTATGCTTTTCAGTCCCATCAGGAAAAGTTTGGCATCGTCTCCTCCTCAGTATCTGACTCGTGTTGTTCGGCCTGCGTCGCTCATTCTGCGCTTTTTTATCTCCTTCCTTGTGTTCTTTGTGACCTCCACAGCAGCACCAAATCCTGCAGATGATCCTGGTTTCATGGAGCTCACAGTTGCCAGTGTTGCATCCACTAAATCCTCTTCTGGCTCCGCCCTTAGCTGCCATGCTCTCATGAGTGTTTTGTGCATCACTGGAAATATGCACATAAGTGCATTAGTTTGCTAGTTTTAATGATTTTGGTTTGTTGGATTTACGGGTTTCAGCGTGAAAGTGAATTGAGCCTCGATGCTTTTAGAAGGATTCTGTCATGATCAGCAGCAGAGCAGTGAGCTTCCTTCATGGCAGCTATAACCAGCCTCATCTATATGTTAGAGAACAGGCACCTTTCCCTGAAAGCAGCGTGAGCACTCCTGAAGATCTGTTAGAGCTCAGACTATCAGAAGCCCTGAAGGTTTTTAAGAGCAGCAGGAGGAAATATGGCTGCAGGTGAGAGAAAAACTCTCTTTGAAACATTCATTTCATCAAATCCTGTTAGATCGAGTTTAAATCACAGTTTAACGCACAGCTTTCCTTCATGTTTATAAGATTGGAGAAACCTGCAGTCAGCTGAGACTGAAGAAGTCACTTGGATGAGTGACTAAACATTTCTCCCACTGAAAACATTCAGATGAACAAAATCAACTTTTGAAAATTTACTTACCTGGATGATTGTGTAATAAAAATATGAACATGTATTTATAAGTTACACTTGTGTTATTTTATTATTGTTATATTTCTTATTGTGTTATTTATAAGTTGGTCCGTATACAGAATACTGAATGTAATAAACATCTAAGTCATGAATTATGATTCATTAGCGTTCTTCGAATCTAATCAGAACTACAAATGGGAATTCCTATATGAACATCTACATGCACAAGTTTCATACACTACTCCCAAAGCCTTACAGTACATGACACTGACTGCCAATACACACAGCAACAATATATCACAAAACACCAAATGGGTTTAGCTTACAGCTAGCAAGTATGTAGCATAACAAGTAGCATTAGTAGCATGAACTAGCCACATAGCAAACAGGTCAATACACATTGCACTCCTACATCCACTAAATGTCCAAATGGCATAAAAGACTAAAACTGTCCTTTCCAGGTAGGGCTCCACGTCTACTCACAGTTCTTTAGCGACGCACACGACTCACACCGTGTGTAGACATCCACTGCTGAGTCAGTCTGCCAGGTGGCTTTTGCCCTGTGTTAGCTCAAATAAACTCTGATCACTGGAACATGTCCTCAATAGTGCAGCTGTGCTCTCTCGCCACAAGGGGGCTCCCCCACTCAGCTGACAGCCTTTCCAACAGATATGATTTTTACCTTATCTTTAAGCATACCCTTACTATTTGAATATAATTAATCTTGCATTGACAAGATGTCTGTGAAGGTTCTCAGTCATCCAGGTCATTGTAGTCAAAGGAGCTTGCAAAGAAAAGCATCTGGACTTCTTTAAGTTGCTTGAAGACGTTTCACCTCTCATCCGAGAAGCTTCTTCAGTTCTAAGATCAAATGGTGGGGAGTCCCAGATTTAAACCTAGTGGGAGTAACCCCCCACAGAGGGACAAAAGGACCAAAAAGAAAGAAGCCATCTATGTCCACTGTGAGCAACCATCTTGAACAGAGGCGGTGGTTTACGACACCAACTGTCTGCCATCTATAATCCAGTTTTGAGTTCCCTCCCCAGACGCCTTAATGCCCACTCACATCCTGGGCCATCTGACCTCAGGAATTTGCATGATAAGGTGGGGCCAGGTTTCACAATGAGCTCACCCGAAACCCTGGCTGATTGGGACCCACACCCAGTTTCACACCTTAGCTCAGGCGATTAGAGGATCATCAGGGGGTCCTTTTGTCCCTCTGTGGGGGTCACTCCCACTAGGCTTAAATCTGGGACTCCCCACCATTTGACCTTAGAACTGAAGAAGCTTCTCGGATGAGAGGTGAAACGTCTTCAAGCAACTTAAAGAAGTCCAGATGCTTTTCTTTGCAAGCTCCTTAGCATTGACAAGTACCATCAGACCACTCCCTAAACATACATAAGCAAACATTAATATTAACATTAAAGCTGTATAAAACAACAGCTACAGAAATGAACTTTATTTGGTCAAAAAAAAAAAAAAAAGAAAGAAAAAAAAGACTTCCAACTGTGGGGTCTCCAATGACCCTAAGTAAGCCCCGATAAAGAAGGGGGCTTCGAGGGGGGGCCTCTCTCACCTCTATGTGAGACAGGGCCTTCCTTTGCCAGCCGGCCAATGTCCATTCTACTAGCATAGGTAAAACATCCGCCTATTTTCAATTTCTGCATTGCCACTTGAGTATATTATTTCGAAATAAGAAGTCTTTACCAGGTTAGTTTCCTCAGAGGATATTTTAATTACATTAAACTCACCACCTGTTCTCTTTACTCCTCAATTTTTCGGTGTCCCACTCATTCTTACTCGGAGTCTTTCCTTATAATCTCGGGTCTGGTCTTTATTTACTTGGCTCCGTGTTTTCCTTTCTATGCACCACGATAAACGTCGGATCTGTTCCAGAAGCGTCTCCGGGCGTTTGATGATCGTCACCGGGAATCCACTCTTTACCATGTCATCTGTTGCCTCCTCCACCGAGCCGTATAGCACTGTTCCCTCAGTATAAAAAACTCTCATCTTTGCTGGAAAAGGAGTTTGGAATCGGATTTTCTTGTCTTTTAAAACAGATTTCACCCCTGCGTATTCCTTTCGCTGCTTTAAAATCTGTGGTGCATAATCATGATCCAAGTTAACTGTCTTGCCTTGGTAGTCAAATCCACGCTTCTGCCAGGTCAATTTCAATATTTCTTCTTTCATTCTGGAACTAGACAGTTTGACAACAATTGACCGTTGCGTCGCTCCTGGCGGTGGTTTTGACATCAAAGCGTGATGTGCTTTTTCCACTCGTAGCTCAGCGGAGTCCAGCAACTCCAGATTCTGTCGTAATAAACTCTCCACAAATACGACCATTGATGTAGAATTGTCTTCCGACCCCTCCTTGACACCGTATATTCGAATGTTTTCTCTTCTAGACCATCCCTCCAGGTCTGTTAGCTTGGCATCCATCTCAATATGCAGTTTGAGCATCTCTGTTACTACTTCCTCATTAGCTTGTACTTGGGTTTCAACATCCACAATTCTTTCTTCTACCTCTTCCACTCGTTGGTTTTGTTTATTTCTTCTCTTTCCTTCCCCGAGAATTAAGGGAATTCAGAAGAGATAACTGTGCACAATTGAATGAAATCAGAGAGGTGTGTCCTATTGCTAGCAAGGGGATGATCTCAGAGCAGCATCTCTGCCCTCGTCTCAGACCACCACTCCAAAGAACCAGCATCCCCCTGCAGTATGTGCACGTGAGTGAGTGTGTGTGGATGTGGGTGTTTGTGTGACTTCCTGCTGATCACAAAGGGTCATCTCCCCTTACGATGCTGGGGGGGGGGGGGGACAATAGAAACAAAGAATGTCTTTGGAGTTGCCTTGTGTAGCTGTAGGCATTGTTCTAAATATGTTTTTTGTTGTTTTTGAACTTTCAGTGACAAATTTAGTTCTAGGACTTGTTCTGAATAGTGTTTGTTGCAATGTTTGTAGACACTCCTCGTTCCCTCCCACATGTAAGAGCGGACAGCCTCCATTTCCTGTTGATTAGATCAGAGGTCAGACTAGTTTCACTTTTACAACAGACAAAGCTGCAAGTCTTTCTTACTAAGAAGAGAAATGACGCAGAAGGAAATTAAAATGGATGAAGAAAACATTTCTTGTTTAAGCTGTTTGGATCTACTGAAGGATCCGGTGACTATTCCCTGTGGACACAGCTACTGCATGAACTGTATCAAAAGTCACTTTGATGAAGAGGACAGGAAGGGAATCCATAGCTGCCCTCAGTGCAGGACGAACTTCATGCCAAAGCCTGTCCTGGAGAAAAACATTATGTTAGCAGAGTTAGTAGAGGAACAGAAGAATATCTCACCGAGAGTTGCTGAAGTGGATGTTTTACTGTCACCAGCAGAGCCAAAGACCAGAGCTGGATTCTTAAAATATTCACATGAAATCTCACTGGATCCAAACACAGCAAACACACATCTGTTATTATCTGAGGGGAACAGAAAAGCAACAATAATGAGACAAAAACAGTCTTATTCTGATCATCCAGACAGATTCACCGGATGGCTTCAGGTCCTGAGTAGAGAGAGTCTGACTGGACGCTGTTACTGGGAGGTGGAGTGGAGAGGAGAAAGAGTTGGTGTTGCAGTCGCATACAAGAATATCAGCAGAGCAGGGAGCTCAAATGAATGTAAATTTGGATTCAACGACAAATCTTGGTCTTTACGTTATGATTCAAAGGGTTTTCAGTTTTGGCACAACAAAATCCAAACTGTCCTCTCAGGCCCTCGGTCCTCCAGAGTAGGAGTGTACCTGGATCACAGAGCAGGTATTCTGTCTTTCTACAGCGTCTCTGAAACCATGACTCTCCTCCACAGAGTCCAGACCACATTCACTCAGCCGCTCTATGCTGGACTTGATTTTTTGGATCATGAAGATACTGCAGAGTTCATTACACTGAAATAGACAGAAGCCACTGATGGACAATTGGTTAAAATGTGTGTTTTATTTTCCACTTTTTTTTGTCTACATCATTGTTGAGATGGGAGTTGCTGAGAGCTCACAGTTGTGCTGTTTTTACTTTGCACGGAGATCACCTGTCAGTCACACTGAATAGCTGTTCCTTTGACCTTTTGTTATCCGTTTTCTATATTTTCCTAACATTACGTTTATATGCCATTTAAATGTTGTTCTTGTACTAATTTAATGTTAAATATATCAGAAAGAAGTCAAAGTGGCACCAAAAAGTTATTTAACAGTAAATTCAGAAGGTCATATTCATAATACAAAATAACCTCAGTTTGTAAATGTCAAAACAATAAAAGTATTGTTTTGGGAGAATAAACTCACAGATCAAATGTTAGATACTGAAACATTATTTCAGTCCTTCCAAGATACAGAGTTATAATAAAAGTTTGCCAGTTATCTGTCCTGAGTCTGACCGCTCTTACATCTGTGTTCTTCATTAACGTCTTGTCTTCAGGCTTATAATTTGGCCGGTTTCTCTTAAATATTTGTGAACTAAAGACAGCTTCAACCCTCTGTGTGTTGACCGCACTGCATTTTCTTGTTAGTAATAGCAACACCATTGTAACGACAGAAATACTAATTAGTTAGATTACTAGTTACTGAAAAACATTTAACGCCATTATTCCCATTTGTGCGAATTTACAAAACATTATGTAAAGATTGCTGGTATTTTTGTGCCCTTAAAAAGTGGAAATAATGATGAGAGCTGAATGAATGATAGTGACACGCAGATCTCGTTTTCACTCGTCTGTATTGAGTGTTACAAAAACAACACAACCCAAACCATATTCTCTCTGCATGGATACACTCAGTCTCAGGACCACAGTTTCCAAACTAAGTTGCCCTGTTTTAACTTATGAGAGTATTTAGACGGTGCACAACTTGAACTGTAACATAAGGTAAATACATCTTTTTAACTCACATATGTTAGCTGACACATTCGCTGACTTTCAACAGTAATAAAATAATACTTTATGCGCTGTATATGTCTTTCAGTAGTTAACTTAAATACAGATAGTGGCAGAAAAACTGTCATTCAATAAGGCGGGACACCAGTGAAAGCTAGCTTAAACAGCAACGGAGTTCAGCTGAAACTTCTCAGCAAAAACTGTCCACAATTCACCTCTTTCCTTACAATAAACAATGATGGTGGGCTAATAGTCAACTGTAATACACAGAGTTCTGTGCGTGCAGTTACCTTAAACAGGGGAAACGGTGAGGAGAGATGAATGATGATACTGACACAAAGCGCTGGCTTTCACTCGTCTGTACAGAGTGAAGGACAAGAGGCGCGAATCCCCCTAGTGGAGCCCTGAGGAATTACCAATGGATCGATGCACAATCAATCGAGGACATTGTTCCTTCTCGCAAATTGAAAGATATTTCACGCACTGTTATTTATAGAAGGCTTCACACTGTTCCTGCTAACCATAAATATTGTTCCTAAAGTTTTATCCAACTGTAGACAGATTTCTAAACTCCCTTTTACTTAAGTCCTGTTGGAACTTGTATTAGAAAAAATATTACAAATTATTTAAAGTTATAAAGCACAGCACAGAACTGAAATGGCACAGTAGTTAACTTTACAGTTAGGCTGGGGTACAAATTTCCTCATAAAAACCCTGCTCTTATGTGGAATGACTCAGGGGTCCATTCTTGGCCCAGTATTTTTTCCCTCAATTTATGGGTTCATAAAACCTTTATAAAAGTGACTAAATGCTAGGTATAATAGGTATTTTTGTCTGCTTTGGATTTTACTTCTACATTTCACCTTTAAAAACCGTTTATCTTGTCTTGTTTGGTATCATTCTTTTCAGCACACCTTAACATGTCAAAATTTACAGCTATTTTTTCATTTTGAAATACTATATTAAAACAATTGATCTCAAATCAGACAAAAAACATAAAACTCGAGTATAAAAAAGTAGAATTTTTTTTTCCACTAATAGAAAACCAAGGTTTTTGCTTTCTGTCTTTTTTTTTTTGTCACAAACAGAGAATTATTATTATTATATATTATGCTTCCCTTCCCACTGTAAACACAACGTTAGTATTCAGGAAAAAAAACATTGCGCATATTTTTTAATCATAACTCTGGTTTTATGTGGCCTATCAACACAATTTAAAAACTGGTAGTTTGAAGTCCACACTTTTAACACAGAAATGGAGAAACCTCTTCTGTCCGCCGATCCAGGAACTTGAATTCTTTGAATTTCAGGATACTTTTTCTTAATAAACGGTAAGCATTATACATATTGTCCTTACAGAGGTGGTTTCTCTTCTCGCAAGTGAAGTAGATTTTTTGAAGGCGTTTGCTTTTTTCGAGGTCGCGGATGACGTCAGGAGAAGGTGATTGTTCACTTGCAATGTTGAACCTGGAACAACATTATTTATGATGACGAGGGAACAACACCAACACAAGGATATCAGATCGTCTGGACACTCAGGGTTGTCTTGGGTAGCATCTTGTTGCTATGTCATCTTACAGTAACTTGGTCAGTAGTTTACCATGACTACTTTATTCTTCCTCAGCCAATCAGCAGCACTTGTGCAATTGTAACCTGTTGTGTATATAAACCTTCATTAACTGGTTTGAGAAATCCTTTAAACCAGTGACAGGAAAGTTGGATCACAGTGGTAATTATTAAAGGACATTGATGTTTGATGTCTCATTTAATTCGTCATCTGTCATTGAAATTATCAGAGGAGGCCTGAAAGGCTCACACTAGCTGTACAACCACTCACAGCAGCCCATTCATTCATTTTCATTACTGGATACCATGACACTGGATTGCCCAATCAAATCTCTTAACTTGACCAGCCCATCCCCAGCTTGTAGGAAAAGTTCAGTGTGGAAGAAGTGGTGAAAAGATTGAGCTGAAAAGCTGAGCGAAAACAATAAACAGAAACTACAACTATTAGCCAGACCTTACAGTCACACAGCAAATCAAGGATTAAGGTCAAATGATTGGCTGCTTTCACCATGAGCCACTGCTAATTTTTAAAGTGTAGCATTTAATTATTGTCAAATGCTTTTAAAAAGAACAATCACTGCTTGTTGTTTTAAAACTGATAACTTAAGCATGTTGATTGACTCATCTTCCTTTCCGCCTGCCTGGAGGCTCCCTTAACATCTCTCTCTGCCTTCCCCCTCTCATCTCGCTTCATCTTTGGCCTACAGTAGCACAGTTTCCACCAACACCTTGCTGGCCAACAGAAACTCGTACCTTAAATGAAATAAATGATATGGAGCACTCCAATCATGCTTTCAAAACGACAGCAACTGTTAAAGAAAGAGGTGATAAACATGCCCCTGCGCCCGGTTCTTGTTGAAATGAGTTACTAACATGATTTCCCCTTCATGTATGGTGATAGACTGGCCAAAAATATTAGGAATGCTCTGGAATTTCTGATGAAGCCAACAGTAAGTGTTGCTTTAAATCGGGGGTATTCAACAAAAATGAAAAGACTTCTTACTTCTTAATGCAAAGGTTCAGATGATCATTATTCTAAATATTTAATTACTTTAAATGATTTTATTTTATTTATTTTATTTACTTGTAATATATATTGTATTATACATATTATATTTTAAATATAGAGATAAGAAAAATCATTAGAAAAAGTTGTTATTATTGGTATTATTAGTATTATTGCATATTAATGATGAAGGAACTGACCTCACAGGTCACAGAATCAACTTTTTGGTAACAAGTTAATGTGGTAGTTCAACAGTTTAACCAGCAGAGGGAGCCAGATAAGCTGTTTTGAATTCAACACTAACAGGCAGAGGGGGAGGAGGAGGGACTGTTGCCGTAGTAACTGAATCTACAAAAGTCAGTAAGTGTTTGTCTTAAGTCAATCACACTTAGCTGTTAGTGTTCATCTTCAGGCACTGAATTCACTTACAAGAAACAGTCCAACAGATTCACACAAGGGGAACATGTTCGCTGTTTTTTCTGAAGCTGTGAGGACTGTTAGCCTGGACATAACAAGCTGTGTGGCTGCGTCACTGTTCAAACTTCAGGTTCCGAGTACCAGTTTTAGTTTTAGAGCTCAGCAGACCCAGTAGCTCATCACCACTGCTCCTCCATAACAACAGTGGTGAGGCTGAAACTAATGTACATGGAAATGAATCACTGTAAATAACACTATATAATGTTTGATGATAATACGGTCTGAAGGTTAAATAAACATGTTTACTGCCTGGTATAACACTTGGTTTCGTCTCTGGGGATAGAATTGTGTCCACTTTGACTTGTGGTAATTAAAGTGGAATTTTTCACTTGGTTGATTTGTTGAACTTTCTTAAATCTCTTCTTTAAACACAGTGTCATCTGATTGTATTTACTGACCATTTTAGAGATTTACAATCAATAACTGGGAAACAGGAAGCATTTCACACTCTGCTACCGATGAGTCTCATGGTGCTTTCACCACAAGTTTTTTAATAAAAAATAATAAAAATCTACAAAAACACACAAACATAATTTATTAGTACAGTAAAATCCTAAAAATTCAGTTAAATTTCTAGAAAACAAGAAGTGTTCATCCAGGAACCTTTAAATGGTCTTCAGATCCCCAGGCCTGCATAAAGCACCATGACGCAACTGCTGTTGTGTTCATTTGCTTATTAAAAAATTGAATTAAATTGATTAATGATTATTAAATAAACAATTATTATGCGGTCAGCACGGTGGCACGGTGGTTAGCACTGTTGCTGCACAGCAAAAAAGTCCTGAGTTCAATTCCACCATCAGGCCGGGTGCTTTCTGTGTGGAGTTTGCATGTTCTCCCCGTGTTTGTGCAGGTTCTCCCCGGATACTCCGGCTTCCTCCCACAGTCCAAAAACATGCAATAGGGGGGATAGGTTAATTGGTCAATCTAAATTGCCCATAGGTGTGAATCTGTGAGTGAATGTTTGTCTGTGTCTCTATGTGTTAGCCTGTCTCTTGCCCTATGACAGCTGGGATAGGCTCCAGTGCCCACTGCGACCCTGGAAAGGAGAAGCGGATGGATGGATAATTATTATGCTCTTCTCACATAATGTCTCAAACTGGTTACATTCATAAAATACTTGGCAGGTATTTTGTCTTTCTACAGCTGAACCATGACTCTTCAGAGTCCAGACCATATGCACTCAGCTGCTCTGTGCTGGACTTTATCTTTTTATCAATCATGGAGACCCTGCTGACTTCATTAGTTTGTTAGTTGTTGATAGAAATTCCACAATATGTGGTTTATATTGTCTGGTGTGATTTTCTTTTTCCTCTTTGTAACAGGGCAGCCCTTAGCGGCTGGAAACACAGTGAGACAGACCAAGGCAAGTGTAGTGGAACAAAGTATTTATTCGCTATATGGCTCTCCTTAAAACAATTAACTTGTCGAGCTTCTTCACAGCACAAAAATCCATCCTCTAATGACAACTGGCAGCCTTAAATATGTTCAGCTGTCACAGACTTAACCATTATTCCACTCTCAGGTAAATTCTTAAATCCCAACCTTCCACCACAGTATACAATATATCAATAAGAATAATAAATACATAAATACATCTTCACATTTACATATTAATAAATATTTCACACTTTAATGTTACACCAAACCCAATATTATAAAAACCCAGAAACCCAAGCACAAAAAGATTCACCACACTCTCTTTACCAATGGTCTCTCCCGGAACCTTTAAATGGTGTCTGGACCCCCGGGGAAACATTTGCCCAAACACCTTGAAGAGGACACAGGCAAGAAAGGTGAGTAATCATTAACTTACAAACACTTATTTGCACCACTTTTATCCCTAGATTTCACACACACATTTGCATTAGTTTTCCTTACTGGTCAGCCTTAATCACAATCTCAATCACCATTCTTCTCTCCTGACAGACAACCACCACATTCCTTGATGAGGAGCAGCTGTGCAGGATCTGAAACAAGGCCACCAACTGATTTTAAAATTCCCAATAAATAGTCAATAAATATTTAAACTTCTTGTGTGCAAATCCATGCTTAAAGTGCAATGCTCATAAAGTGCTTGATAAGGTGCTTTTAATAAAGTGAAAGGTGTGCTCTAAAGTGCTATACAGACAATACAATATAAATAAATGCAGTAAGGGAGTCCTCTTCCTTACATTTCCTCCTCCCTCTCTTAAGCACGAAGTGCTTCAGTCCTCTGTCATCCTAGATAAACAATCAGCAACCACATTTGACTTCCCCGGACATGCTCTTCCCAGGACTGGCTGTACACCACCACGTCATCCAGATATGCTGCAGAGAATGCTGACACATCTCTCAGTACATGGTCCATTAATCGTTGGAATGTCGCTGGTGCACCTTGAAGACCAAATGGCATGACTTTAAATTGGTACATACCAAACGGAGTTTTGAAGGCTGTCAGCTCTCTTGCTTCTGGTGCCAAAGCCACTTGCCAGTATCCTTTACACAAATCAAGTGTTGTAATGTACGTTGCTGATCCAACTCTCTCCAGCAGGTCATCCACCCTGGGCATTGGGTAGGGATCAAACTTGGATACTGCATTCAAATATCTGAAATCAATACAGAATCTCAGGGTGTCATCTTTCTTTGGTACCAAAACAATCGGGCTGCACCACTCACTACTTGACACCTCAATGATTCCCAGGTCCAACATCAGTTTTATTTCTTTCTGCAGCACTGGCACCAACCGTTCTGGAATTCTGTAGCTCTTTTGTCGAACGGGTGCATCCTCCTTCACCCGTATCTTATGCTGAACCAGTGATGTGAAACCTGGTGTCTCTCGAAAGAGCTGTGGGTCCACGAGTGGTTTTATATCAGCCTGCTCAGTAGGAGACAAATGAGAAAGGTCAACTGAAGCACAAACTTGAATGTTAGTTGGAAAGAACTTCTCAGTCACCTCCTCATCCTTAACTGAACGCACCAGTAACTGATAGACCGGCTCTTGTCGGCTGTGGAATTCCTTCAACAAGTTCACGTGAAATGTCTGATATTTTTTAACTCTTTCTGGCATATTCAGCTCATAAGTGACTTTACTCACTTGTCTGACGATCTCGTATGGTCCATGCCATTTTGTCAGCAACTTGTTATCGCTAGTGGGAAGCAATAACAGTACTTTCTGACCTGGAAGGAAGACCCTATCCCTGGCCTTCTGATCATACCAAGTCTTTTGATGTTTTTGTGCAGCTTTCATGTTGTCTTGCATCAATGATGCCATTTTCTCCAACCTCTCTCTCATGGTGATGACGTAGGCTGCGATGTTTTCGCCCTCTGCTTTGGATTCCTCCCAGCAGTCCTTAAGCAGATCCAGGGGGCCTCTCACTTGGCGACCGTATAAAAGTTCAAAAGGCGAGAAGCCAGTGGAAACCTGCGGGACCTCCCGGTAGGCGAACAGAAGGTAGGGCAGCCATTGATCCCAGTCAGAACCTGTGTCAGAGACAAACTTGCGCAGCATACTTTTGAGAGTCTGGTTGTATCTCTCCACTAGCCCATCCGTTTGGGGGTGATACGGGGTGGTCTTAAGTCCCTTTATCCCTAACAGCTTATAAACCTGCTGCAACAACTTGGATAGAAAGTTCGTTCCACAGTCCGTCAGAATTTCTCTTGGTATGCCTACCCTAGAGAAAAGCTGCAGAAGACAATTAGCAATGTGACGAGCTTTAATTGATCTGAGTGGGAAGGCCTCAGGAAACCGTGTTGCATAGTCACATATGACTAATATGTAGCGATGACCTGTGGAGCTCCTCTCTAAAGGGCCCACAATATCCATGCCTAGCCTCTCAAATGGTGTTTCAATAATTGGCAGTGGTTGCAACTGGGCTCGCGCTACTCCTTTGCCTGAGGTCAACTGACATTTTTCACAGGAACGGCAAAACTCAGAAACCTGGACATACATCCCTGGCCAAACAAAACGGCTGCTGATCCTATTCAGTGTTTTGTGAAAAGCCATATGACCTGCCCATGGAATTGAATGACCCAAATCCGTAACTTTGTCTCTGAACGTTTGTGGGAGTGCCACAGCTTCGCACTTCCCCTTTCTCTGGTACAAGATGCCTCCTTTAATCAAGTAAACAGTGTCTGCAAGACAGCTTACCTGACCTTGACTAGCCCCCTCTACCTCTGTTACCTTCTCAAACCAGGGTTTTAGAGTAGGGTCGCTTCTTTGGAGTGCACCTAAATCTGAGGGAACATCAAACTCAAGTTGGTTATTTGGCTTAGGGAACAATGCTGTACCTTTTTCCCCTGAGCCTTTGAACTTTTCTCTTCTTTTCTGAGCCCTAGACTTCCTAATCTTCCCTGGCTCCGTTTCGAGAGACTCCTCAAAAAAGGGCAGTTCTTGCATCCTTTCCTTTGCACTTTGTGCTCTTGTGACTACATGACAGGGTTTAAATGGTTCAACTGTCATATCTAGAGGAAGTGAGCTTCCAGATTCATCACCTAAGCCTTGAATGTCTTTCTCAGCACTCACTTGAGGGTCATAATCCGACTGATGTATTAGATCAAAAAGAGTGGGGATGTTGATAGGTTTGTAGCATAAACCTATTCGCTGGAACGTTAAGACAATATAATTACACTGCAAGCAAGACGCAAGTAGGCAAACTTCTTCATGTTACTCGTGCACGGGAGAGAACCGGACAACCGCTTGACTCCAGTTGGTCTCGTCCGTTCTCCCATACACTGTCCTTTTATTGAGGTTACATGAATATGCATAGGTTCATTAACATACGACGTCTACATACAAACAAAGAGTACCTTGCCTGTGTGTGTGTGTGTGTGTGTGTGTGTGTGTGTGTGTGTGTGTGTGTGTGTGTGTGTGTGTGTGTGTGTGTGGACTGCTGATCAAAGGGTCAAACATCCTTGGTCAGGAAGAGGGTAGCCTCCCCCTCACCCTAGATGGTTCATCCTAGATAACACGGTGAGGAAGTCCTGCAGTTCATCTAAACAAAGAGCACCTAGACTAGAACAGACGTAGCTACGTTAATCCTACCATAAAATAATAAGACACGGTATGACCTCTCATGCTCCCAAAGTGCTGTCTAATACACACAAAGTTTGCAGACTATCAAGGATCAAAACCTCTACCAATCTACAACTAATTACAAAACTCTAAGCATATATAAGTAAATATTTCTAAGCATAAATGACAATCAACAATACAAATCTAACATTTCCCCCCTTTTTGACCTTTATGCCTGAAAAGTTCCCAGGTATGAATACCTCATGTCTGACAGTTTCAATGCAAACCTTTTTATACTCAGCATATGTCAAATCACCCTAAATTACTGAAAGGTACACAGTTTAATAAATGTATTAGCAGTTACCCCATTCATTGAGCTCATCTCATGGCAAACTGCATCTTACGAGCAACCAAAGAAATTGTTAATTTAATAGTGAAACTAAAAAAGTAACATTTTCAAAAACATCTCAACTTGGTGGTGCTTCCTCCGGGTGTGCACATCACATGTCTCTCTGCAGAGTGGTTTAAGCTCTGCAGGGCGTCATGAATGTCCCTTCCAGTTGTTTCCATCACTGTCCATGGGACCAGAGTCCAAATGTATGTAGAATAAACATTCAAACATACCAGTTAGTTTTGTTGTTCGTCAACATGGGTCTCAGCTATTTCCAAGCTGCAGACCTCTCAGCACTCTAGTTTTATGGCCTCTTACCAGCCCCCATCACCTGACTTCAGACCTTCGTCTTGTGAGGGGGATATTTATGACTCCTTAATTGTCCACGCTCTGCAGAAAAAGCTCTCTGTGGAAAGGGTGCTGGGTTCCGTCATCTTACTGCTGTTATGATCCCAGCAGCCTTCAGAGTGTCATCGTATGCACAGTACAGTGGCACAGCGTTAGGTGATGTTCATAGGAAACTGCTGTTATCACCACCATAGCTTCTGGTTCCTGTGCTTTCACAGAATCATGATGTCATCCTCGAACTCCTTCTACGCTGTCGATGGAGCTTGGCACACTCCCCTCATCCCACGAGTTTTCATGTTCCAACGCTGCTGAAGGTTTAAGGCAGAGCACGTCGTACACCTTAGTTGTCTTCCTCAGCGTCAATATTGAATCTTTCATTTTATTTAAAATCTTGCTGTGGGAAGTCTCCTCTTGATTTCCTGGAAGCTTAGTAGCACAGCTCTCTGTGTGATGTCTGCTGTGCTGAAGATGATCTCTGATCCTCCTGAAGCCTCTCTCCCATCTTGTGGACGATCCTCTCCTCTATTTTGCAGGCAGTTTCATGGTCCTTGCTGTGGCTCCAAGGTCTGATTTCATGATGGGCCCCAACCAGCTTGACCTTTGACCTCAACCACTGCCTGGCTGTCAGCTATGCCTGGAATGGTTCACGCTTCTCACTGGGCCTCTGAAGATTTCTCAGGAGATTACTGCTGCACCTGTATTTCCTTGCTAAGAAGAAAAACTTCTATTTGGAGAGCATGTCAACAATCATCAAACCACATTCTTTAGTTCAGTGAACTTCACTTATAGGCCATCAAAGCCTCATCTGAACATGGATGCACCACTTGCATAGGTTTAATATTTGTAAATAAACGGCTAATCACACAAATCACTGCAACAATAATAAAAAACATTGTTTCATGTTAATCCTGGACCCCTCCTCTTGACGCATGGACACTCCAATGAGTCAACTCACCAAACCTGGATTCCTGTCTTAAAGAAAAAGATTAGCTAGATCATATCCCAGGCAACATCAGGGCATCTCCTCCCCTGGAGCAGCACCACCCTGGACCTATAATCCTGCAATAAAAATGTTAGTGTGCTTTGCATATTAAGTTTGCTTAACACCTGGCTCTCCCAGGAGCCTGCATACACACCATCATGGCCTGGAAAACAAAATCTGGAAGTAAAATCAAACTCCATACCTGTAAACAATTGTATCATAAGGACAAGAAGCATTCAACATCAGCAAGACAAGTGTCATGTGCAGGTTTTCTCAAATCAGTAAACTACAATTATTTTCATAAGTCGCCTCAGACATGGATCATCCCATGTACTCAGGCAACATTAATGTAATCGGTGACTGCTCTTAAGCAAAGTCACTCCACTTATATATTACTATGGGCTCAAAAGTGGCCAGCTAATGAGCCCATATCAAACTATCCCAGAAACACTGTATCTCTTATTTGTTTTACTCATGTCACTTGTCCGTTTCAGCTGAATCTTCCACAGCATTCTCAAAGAAATTAACATTAGCAATACACATTGACTGTAGTCAGACAGAGGTCAGACACAGGTCAACAGGTTCCAGAGGTGCCATAAAAACACCATAAAGTCAACCCTAGCTGTGGAAAGAAGTAACACCAGTTCTCAACACAGGAAATTTCACACAGGTTATTCACATTATCAAAGTAACCTTCACATTATCCCATCAACACAATGCAACAGCATCACCACTCATAACCTGTAAACACAGTTTTCCTCACACATAAACCCAGAAACCCTGTAGTAGGAAAAAACATCAACCAGTTGTCCTGGTATAAATCGCATCATCAATTCACATGAAGAACTGGCATGCTGTAAGAAAAGAAAATGCAAATATTAGCGCTTGCGCAGGCGTATGCATACTTTGTCACAGATATCTCTGTGAGCAACTCAAGCCTATGAATAACACACCTGATAAATGCACAGACACAGAAAATGGCATTTAAAAGGTTAAATCATCATGCAACCTCGAGTGTTGCTGTCATCTTTCTGCTCCTGTAAAAGGAAACACATGGGTTCATCTGCACCTTTGTCAGGTGGGGGTTAACTTCACACAATCATGTTCAGTCAGTCAGTCAGATATTTTAAAATTCTTACTCATTCACTCAGTGGTTCCTTCTTTTGCTAATTGTGGAAATTATCATCGCATTCGTTTCCACGCTCAGCAAAACGACGTTATTTCAAAAAGAAAAATAATTTAGACTGGATTTCCTCGTTGAATCCTTTTTGGGGGGGACTCTCATTTCCTAATTGTCCCAAATAAGTGGCTTTCTCCTGAACCCATTTTAAATGTGGAGAAACTCACTTGCAACAATTTTCTTGACGACGTGTAACGCTTTTAATTCCCGACTTGCAGATCTGCTCAAAGAAAAGAAATTCACAAGCAAAAATCAGTGCTTGTTCAAAAATGAAAAATAAAAAATAACAGAGATTATCAAACCAAACTCTCAGTGCACTGTGAAAGTATCAAAATAAAAAGGCCTTGTTAAGTCATGACACAAGCTCCTCATCTCAGGAGGGTAAATCATACCATTAGCATGGTTTATCATACCATCATACTAATCGGCAGGCTCAACTTCACAACAAAAGAAAAATCATCAGCTAGATTCACTCCAAATCAACCATCAGCTGCACAACACACAACATAATCCTAATGTCTTATTAGCTATGAGTTTAATCACCCGGTCTGTGCTCTTCACTCATTTAAGCCACAGATCTATTTTATTCAATTTTTCCTTTTTCCCTTCATCATAAAACATGTGACATGCTGTCATGCACTTCACAAAACAGTCTGTTCTGACGTATTCAGAGTTGTGTATCTAAATACAGGATTCACTCGCACACCAAAGCAGGAAACTCAGTGTTTTAGAGTCTCCACTCAACACACAACAACTCCAACACATCTCATTCACTCATACTAGAATTCAGTCACCTTTCATTAATCTAAAACCGATCAACTAATTTGCATATCAGCTATTAACCCACTAAGTTGACAGGACGACAGAAAAGCATGTTCAAAATAGTATCACAAAAGACAATTTCCCTCATACAGTAAATTACATGTGCTGCCTCAATCAAGCAGGAAGCTTCTCCCAATTTACCATTTTAACAACTAAATTTATTGTCTGATCACTGGTTGGTCAAACCAGGATCTTTTTTCCCACAAAAGTTAAACTGTTGTCCTGCAACCTGGAGAGTCAATTTTTTGCATTAGATAAATTCAGTATTTAATAACAAGTGTCTGCTAAATTGACACTATTTTAACACTGATGAAAGATAACAAGCTAATTTTCATTACATGTGTTTGTGTTATTAGGCAGGTCTAATGCATGTCTGTGGAGCTGCATCTCCAGCAGAGCATGTTCTTAAAGCTGCCTTTCCTACACACTTCTCTGCTATTATTTAATCATTTCTTAACTAATGTGCTATGAGTCTTCATGAGTCATTTTGTGTTTGGAATTGTTAGTAGGGTTAATGCATGTTCTGCTTGTGTGTGTGTGATTTTGTATATGTTTCTATTTTCGCAATGTTTCAGACTCCGTCTCAATTTTCCAACTTAAGCAGTCAGTTCTCTTTTCCCCAGGTTTGCTAACCCAAATTTTGATTTCCCACATTAAATAATTCCTATGTGTTCTCACCTAGCCTTCTCACTCTGTTGTCCTCTCCCACTTCAACAGTCCAACAGCCGGCAGTTCTCCTTCAGCTTTGGCCGCGGCGGGCGTCTTAGCTTTGGTCTCAGTAACCCTGTTCATCTTGAAGGATCCGGAGGCCCTGGTGCCCTTGGTCTGCACCAGAGTGCCCTTCGCCACCAGGCTCTTGATGGCGGTCTTGACACGGGCCTTGTTCTTGTCCACATCGTAGCCTCCGGCAGCCAGAGCCTTCTTGAGAGCGGCCACGGCTTTCACAATCAGCTCGCCCACGCTGAGGCCGACCTTCTTGGGCTTGGAAGTCATCGTCTTCTTCTTCTTGGCCTGAACCTCGGCGCAGGGCGTGTTTATGATGGAGCCTTTCCCACCACAGCGCTGGCACGTTGAACGCATCACGAAGGGTCCATTTCTTTCATGTCGCTAGCCAGCATGCTAGCTGCATGTGGCTTGCCCGAGTCACTCAGTCCTTTTTGAGCATTTCAACATGCTGCCACCGCCATCTTGCTCGCCCCTCCGTGGAATTCATCCAATCAGACAGGAAGATGGGTTTGCTTTCTTCTGCTGCTGCTGTTTATCCACATTGCTGCTGCTTTGCTGGGACTTTTTGTGCTCAGGACTTGCTGCTGTCTCTTTATCATGTTATTGCTTTGGAGCTGCATTCCTTATCTTCAGGGAGGAGTGAGCTCGCTTGTGAGGTTGAGAAACACATGGCACTGTAAAAGAGTCAGCCAGAAATTTGGCCTGCATGTTTCCAATGATGTTAAACTATAACTTTCTTCCGACCGCTGCATGTGGAAAATTGATTCAGGTCTGCTTTTCACCTGAAAGTGACAAACTAAGACATTTCATTATTATCATCTGCTGCTTAATCAACACACATCTCTCTCTCTCTCTCTCTGTGTTTTTGTGAACAGTCTTTTCTTAAAAGCAGAAAATGAAATTGTAGATGTTTTTTTTGGTTGATCAACACAAAACCTTTTTCCTATGATTATTTTTTCCTACAATATAAATTCTCCCTCTTATTCACTCTTTTTTTTAATTTACAATAGCTGGTGACCTGCAAAATCACCGCTGTCACTCACAATCAAAGGCAATTACTCTTGCACAGTGCACAAAAACACTGTGATGTCAGACACATTCACACTCACTTTGTCATCTGCAAAAATAAATCACATGGCTGATGATATGTGCCATGGTGATCCGTAAATATGATCACCAGTTTATTTAACTATTTTTCAACCCAACAGACAAATAATCAAAAACATGATGCTGATGTTATGAACACTCTACACACAAGTCAAGATGCAGGAAAACTGCTCATGGAAACGTTGCACACTCCAGTTATCACAGTTATCATAGCGCTGTTTCCCTCTCTTAGAGTAGTTCTCAGACAGCTCTCGATCTGATAATGTGTAGCCTGCTCATCAGCTCAGAAGAAAAAAAAAAAAAAACTGCAACGCAACATCACACAGTAGTTGCTCTGCCCACAGTGGCAAAGTCTTACACTTTCATATTCAACTCAGCTTCTCCATCATGTACTTTTAGATGTTTCATACAGGGTTCAGCATATTAGTTGTTTTCACAGGTGTGCTCTACATCTCAACAATGGTTCATAATAAGACGACAGTCTTCCACACAGGTCAAGTGCCTCTATGCACTTCAGTAGTTTAAATATTTATCTATATCACTTCACCTCACATGTCATCGTACTGAATTTAAGCAACCACAAGCGTAATGTAGATGACTTTTAACAACTATCCACCTCAATTACGTCTATGGTCTGGCACACAGGCTGAAGAGTTAACGTTTTGTGTCAGCAAGGGGTGGGGGGACAGCCACCCACCAGAGCATAGCTGCTGATGTGGGCTGGCCTTCTCCACACGCTCTTCAAGGCTGGTGTGTTTTCTGAAAACTTCTAACATTTTAATCTCTTCCATTTTTAAGCCTGCGATTAACCGCACGGCTCAGGTCCGCGTGAAACCCGCGTGACCGCGCTCGCGTGAACCCGCGCAGCTGTGGAGCCGTCGCTCTCTCTCTTTTTTACATAAATACTTTGTGCTGCCAGGAGCAAAGTCCAGCACAAACGTCTGTCTCCCTCCGACTCACTCTTGGTTGCTTAGAAACCCATGATAACAACAACAGTCGGTGTCACAGACCACATGTTCTGCTCCGCACACACAACAACAACAACAACGACGACGACAATGACAACAACACAAAATAGGCCTACTGTCCAGCACAATCTGGACCCCGCGGAACTTCTCAACACCCCACTGAGCGGTGGAGAACTCACTACAGTACCCCACACAGCGGTCTGTATTTCGCCCCACTAAGACGGCGAACCAAAAAAAAGTTCGAACTGCGCAACTCTGCGACTTAATGCTTCTGTACAAAAAACCCCACTGAGCGGCCTTGTACATCGCCCCACTTAGACGGCGAATTTTAGCCCCACTAAGCGGCCACGGACAACGCCCCACTGAGCGGCGAAGACGTACAGTTATAGAGTTGGACTCTAAACTTACTCGGTGTTGCTTAGCGTGTAATATCAGCCTCGAATCCCGCCAATCGCCATTCATCGAGGAGAAAAGACATACAGCGAATCCACAGGAACTTCCTGGCTGACGTCAGTCTTTCAGCGTGTCCCTCCTCCCCTCGGTGAATGCGATTCCAGGGCTCTGGCATCGAAGGACCAATTAATGATAGGTTTGTAGCATAAACCTATTCGCTGGAACGTTGAAGACAATATAATTACACTGCAAGCAAGACACAAATAGGCAAAGTTCTTCATGTTACTCGTGCACGGGAGAGAACCGGACAACCGCTTGACTCCAGTTGGTCTCGTCCGTTCTCCCATACACTGTCCTTTTATTGAGGTTACATGAATATGCATAGGTTCATTAACATACGACGTCTACATACAAACAAAGAGTACCTTGCCTGTGTGTGTGTGTGTGTGTGTGTGTGTGTGTGTGGGGACTGCTGATCAAAGGGTCAAACATCCTTGGTCAGGAAGAGGGTAGCCTCCCCCTCACCCTAGATGGTTCATCCTAGATAACACGGTGAGGAAGTCCTGCAGTTCATCTAAACAAAGAGCACCTAGACTAGAACAGACGTAGCTACGTTAATCCTACCATAAAACAATAAGACACGGTATGACCTCTCATGCTCCCAAAGTGCTGTCTAATACACACAAAGTTTGCAGACTATCAAGGATCAAAACCTCTACCAATCTACAACTAATTACAAAACTCTAAGCATATATAAGTAAATATTTCTAAGCATAAATGACAATCAACAATACAAATCTAACAGATGTCATTACCAAATATCACTGAATATGGCAAACTGGGAACCACAGCTACCACTAACAAGTAGGTTTGACCTCCTACTGTCAGGTAAACCTCAGCAGTGGGGTACCTGTGTTCGTCTCCATGCACACAACTTATTGTAGCCCCAACCCCACTTAGCTTTTCTCCTGAAATTATGCTAGAGTGTACAAGAGTTTGGAAGCACCCAGAGTCAAGCAAAGCTTCCTCTTTACGCCCATTAATTAAAACAGGGACAGTACAAGCTTTCTTTCCTACTGGCTCTGTGGCTGGTCTTGGAACTGCACATAAAAGAGATGGTTTTGACTTAAGTGCAGGGCAAAATTGTTGTGTATGGCCAAAGTTATGACAGTGATAACATTTAATATCCTGAACTGAAGACTTAAAGGATTTCTTCACATTGTGAGGTCTATGGGAAGGGAGCTGCCTAGAACTAGAAAGATTTCTAGCCTGAACTTGACCAGAACCCTGTTCACCCCCAGTGGACTTACTTGGTTGGGCGTAGTGGGTCTCCCGGCTGAAGTAGGTGCTCTTGCTTCCTTTTCTGGCTGAAGTGAAAACCTCTGCGAGGCTAGCTGCTTCCTTTGCAGTCTTCGGGTCATGCTCACGTATCCAAATCTCCAGCTCTGGATTAACCATTCTCAAAAACTGCTCCAGAATTATCTGCTCAGATATTTCTTCTACAGTTGATTTTTCAGGTTTAATCCATCTTGAAAACAGGTCTTTCAATCTTACATAAAGTTCACGTGGCGTCTCACCTGGCTCAACTTTCAGAGATCTGAAGCGGCGTCTGTAGGTGTCAGCAGTGATCTCATATTTTGCCAGAATTGCCTCTTTCACCTTATCATAATTCTCAGAGTCTGTTAAATCCATAAGAATGTAGGCTGTGCGGGCTTTACCTGTCAACAGGGGAACCAGACGAATAGCCCACTCATCTCTGGGCCATCGACACACGTTTGCCATTCTTTCAAACGTAGTCAGAAAATGTTCAATGTCATCTTCTGGTGACAGAGGAAAAAGTTTTGGTTCAATTAAAGACCTGGACCCACTGGCCACTGGAATGTCTTCACCATTGAATCCAAGTTCTTGTTCTTCAGATGTTGTAGGGGGCGCTGGCGCCTCTGGTGGGTCAGGCTTATCAGTTACAGCGTTAACTTGTAGCTGGATTTGCTGAAATTGATGCTGCATGCCTTTCCACCTTTGCTCCTGACGTGACAAATCCTTCTCCCACTTTTGGTCTCTGGCTGCTTGAGACCGCATAAGAGATTTCACCAACCCTGTTAACTCCTCCAATTTGTCCTCAGGGCTTGTTGCTGCCATGGCCTCTAGCTCAGATGAAGCTCCAACTCCTTCATCAGGCTGCTCCTCTTGGCCTGGCTTTCTTCCACCTCTTGTCATCATCTTCTCACTGTGGCATGAGTGACACACTCCTGACACCACTTGTAACAGTGCAGCCCTTAGCGGCTGGAAACAGTGAGACAGACCAAGGCAAGTGTAGTGGAACAAAGTATTTATTTGCTATATGGCTCTCCTTAAAACAATTAACTTGTCGAGCTTCTTCACAGCACAAAAATCCATCCTCTAATGACAACTGGCAGCCTTAAATATGTTCAGCTGTCACAGACTTAACCATTATTCCACTCTCAGGTAAATTCTTAAATCCCAACCTTCCACCACAGTATACAATATATCAATAAGAATAAATAAATACATAAATACATCTTCACATTTACATATTAATAAATATTTCACACTTTAATGTTACACCAAACCCAATATTATAAAAACCCAGAAACCCAAGCACAAAAAGATTCACCACACTCTCTTTACCAATGGTCTCTCCCGGAACCTTTAAATGGTGTCTGGACCCCCGGGGAAACATTTGCCCAAACACCTTGAAGAGGACACAGGCAAGAAAGGTGAGTAATCATTAACTTACAAACACTTATTTGCACCACTTTTATCCCTAGATTTCACACACACATTTGCATTAGTTTCCCTTATTGGTAGTGATGGGCAGATGAAGCCCCATGAAGCACTGAAGCTTTTCATCCAATTGGTTCACCCCAACGCGAAGCTTCATGAAGCTTCATTTGCTCTAGTAGGACACCTACTGGACGTAAAAATAATAGCTGGCATGAATTTGAAGAGTGTGGCATTTTGCACACAGCCTGTAAATGTCAACAACAAAAGGAGTGTGTAAAACATGTATATTGTAGTGATGGCAGTACACTGTGTATATTTATAGTGGCAGTATGGGAAATGATTATTTGGAAATGCTTGAAATGGAAATGATCATTTACTGTGAGGTGAGGTGTGGTTGGGGTGTGGACAGTGGTTGTGCTTTTGTAACGTTGAGGTATGGACAGCTACACACTGAGGCTTTGAGCCTCAGTCCTGCCTGTTCACATTTTATTCAGTAAAAACTAAATTTTCACTGCTTTTATGACCTTTTTAGTGGGGAGAACATAGCTAGGATTTAATGATTTAACAAATCTTTTGAATCCTTTGTCCTCCACAATGCTAAATGGCTGGGAGTCCTCAATCACCATGCTGACCAGGTCTTCATCTATTTGAGATTGTTCTCCTGAGGAAAGACAATAAAAACAAAGCATAAATATAAATATCACACATGTAACTTATAACAGTTGTATAATATTGTTATATCATTTAGTAACATTACAGCATGCTATATTATCATGGCATTTGATGGCTCACCTGGTCTTGCTCCACAATCGGTGTTCCCCTTATTCTCATGCAAAGCTCTGTAGTGCCTAAGCATGGATGAGGTGTTGTTGTTATATCCCAGCTCCCTGGCACAGAGCAAACACTTCACCTTGTACAAAAGTCAAGACAGCTTAACATAAATTGTATTGCACCATCAGTATCATGAAAATACATCTTCTGTAGAAATTTACATACCTTGTTGGGAGGAATAAGATCAAAATGTTCCCACACAGGGGAGGACATCCTCCTCTTCTTAGCTGGCTCCATTCTCTCCTGACTTTCTCTCCTCACTCTCATAAACCTCCAAACTGTCTCCAAACTCTCACTAACCGCAACTCTCCATCAAACACCCACATTTTGAATGAAGTCTGAGGGGTTTATATCGCTGTCATATCTCGCGGCAAAGTTCGAACCACTTCATGAACCAGTCACGTGGTACAGCCGGGCAGCGAGGCTTCGGACGTCATCATTTTCAGCTCCTCCCATAAATGAAGCAAGCCTCGATACGCGCTTCGCGGAAACGCCCCCTCCATTACTCGACACACGCTCCGAAGCCTCGATACAGAACGTCACATCACTACTTATTGGTAAACCTTAATCACAATCTCAATCACCATTCTTCTCTCCTGACAGACAACCACCACATTCCTTGATGAGGAGCAGCTGTGCAGGATCTGAAACAAGGCCACCAACTGATTTTAAAATTCCCAATAAATAGTCAATAAATATTTAAACTTCTTGTGTGCAAATCCATGCTTAAAGTGCAATGCTCATAAAGTGCTTGATAAGGTGCTTTTAATAAAGTGAAAGGTGTGCTCTAAAGTGCTATACAGACAATACAATATAAATAAATGCAGTAAGGGAGTCCTCTTCCTTACACTCTTAATGAAAACTTCTTGACTTGTGGATTTATTTGTGGTTTTGTCTGTTCGTCTTTGCTAATGCAAAGAGAAAATTAGTGTTGAAATATATGTAGACCTGTAGAAATTTACTCGTTCGTGTAGAAAAACAGTCAAATGAAACATTCTGGACTTTTACCATTTAAAAAGGGGAAAAACCTTTATCCTGTAGATGTGAGAGCAGTCTGATGAAAACACACGTTTGTCTTTTAATTGTTTAAGCCTAAACAACAAAGGGAGAGAGAAAAATGATTAATAGATCGATAGTTGTGACCAGTTTATGAGCTGCTGATCTGCACATAAAATCATTTCATCATTTGATTGTTTTTCCATGTACCATCTATATTTACGGATGGATGTTAATAAGGTTTTATTGATGTTGGTTTGGTTTACAAAGGTGGAAAGTTAACATAGTACAAATACTTAAGTAGATTTTTCACATATGTTTACTTCACTTGAGTATTTATTTTTAGTTTTACTCCCTACATTATTAAACTGTGTATAAATATCTGTGCTTTCTACTCCTTACATTTCCAAAGCAGACTTGTTCCTTTAAGTTCATCTAGTGTTTATACTCAGGGATTAAAGTGGGCTGGAGTTATGGTTGTGGTACTTCAGAGTAGCTAGTGTGTTGTTGTGTCCGGGGAAAACAGGTTAGTTTGCATTCATGTGGTGAATTCACTATAAAACACTGTTGGACTGCTTATGGTTACATCAAGTGTGGCAGAAATGAATGTGCATTTAAGATAATGATGCTTAGATTATTTAACTGAATTGAAACTTTATTCTAGCTGTATACTGTCTAGTGTGAAGCCGCATAGTGTGAGTGTAGGGGATGGACATCAGATATGATAGCTGGTGAAACTGTGTACATGTTGTTAAGTTCAGTTGTGTAAATCCACAAAGAGCAGCAGGTCAGCTGATTGCAGCCTTTACACTAAGAAAACTTTATGAAGCTTACATCAGAAATTATTGTGGGCCATCATTTTTTCCCTACACTGAGCGCCATTACTAATTTTAGAGTTCCTCCACCACTTCAACCCCTGACTGCGCATTTTCCTGTTTAGAGGCAAAGTCACCCTCTACAAAGTAGGCAACAGGAAACAGTTATTGTTTTGAAATCTTTCAAATCAAAATAAGCACATTCATTAGAATTAGAATTTAGATTAGAATAATATTTGTATTCTTGTGCACTAATAATATTTTCTGATTATATTCTTATATTAATATAGCACAAGCTTTAGTTACCTTGTAACCTGTAAACTGTACTTTTTCACTTTTACTCAAAGAAGTTGTTTCAGTGCTTTTACTGGAGAATATTTTTTAAAAACACGGGTATCTGTACTTCTACTTAAGTAAAGAACGTCTGTACTTTTGCCCCCTCTGATGGTCTGTGTAACTCATTACTCTCATCTTCACATCATGGGGTGTTTTTACAGATACTGAGTTTTATTTAGAGGCAGTGCCTGTGTGGTTATGACTGAATATGTACTGTTAACAGTAATTTTGGGGAAACTCCAGAACTGACACCCTGTTATGGAACCATAAGTCATAACAAGATGATGAGCTTTGGTACTGTAGTGAGGACAGTATGCACATGTTCAGATGCTGTGTAGGTGTTCAAGTCTCTGATTTTGATTTATCCAAAAAAAAAAGATTCTGCTGTTGGAAGATTATGTCAATTGTATTTGATTTTTTGCGGGCAAGCCCCTCCAAAGTCTCCCGCTGCCCATCTTAATGTGACCAGAGGTACAAAACAACAGAGATGCTTCTGTGTGCACAGGCGCTCAAGTGTGAACTCAGAGCAACAATTAAAACAAACACACTCCAGATGAACCTGCTGTGATTCATGCAGATGAGTCAGGATGTTGTTTATGGTGTTTTTATTCTCCCTGTTTTTCCTTTACAGCTCCCTTTATTATGTGTTAGCTGCTTAAGTGCTGGTGTCCTGATTCTTTCTGCGATTCTCCTTTAGTTAAACAAGCACGTCTAATGTTTCTGCTATTGGTGATGTGTTTTAGCAGGACAGAAAAAAAAAGGTCATTACTTCTGTTAAATCTCTTCGATTTTGTTCCTCATTTGCATATTTTCTGCTTGGCTGCAGAAGCTGAAAGCGAAACAGTCACTGTGTGCCTGCACTAATGTTTCCCTGTGATGCTTGCAGTGGTGTTTTTGTGGACTTTTATGGTTTTACAGCTTTACAGCCTATCAACACGACTGATTAGAGAGGGATTGTAGATGGTGAGGTATTTAGTGAAGACCTTACATGTTGTTTCAGTAACAATTAAATTCACCCTGATTATTTTCATCTTGTTTTTACTGCAGCTGTAACATTTGTAAAACGACACTGAGAGAGAGCCTGTTTCTGCATCTTTGTGCTGCTCTTACAGGAGTTAAATGTTCAGATGATGATTCCAGCTGTTCTTCAACCTGCAGAAACCATCATAAAGCTACTACATCTGGATTAGAACAAACCAGTGTTTTTAATATCAGTTTAGTCAAGTTTATTGTTTCTGCCCAGAGATCAGGTACAGAAATGGTCGTCTCAGAGATGACAGTATCTCAAACTAGCAACGTCAAAACAGAACAATAAAATAAATACATGCACATCTATGCAAAACAAACAAATGAGCCAGTTACTGATCTGAAACATAGTTAACAATGTCCATGAAAAAAAAATCAACAGCTCGCACACTACAAGTTTCCAACTTTACCAGTTGTTTTGCAAATGTTTCCAGCACTCGTGATCTTCGTCGGACAATAACACAAATCAACGCCATTGTAACATGACAAAAATGCATTGAAAAATTCAAAAAGGAAGAAAACTCCAGCGCTATCTTATTAAAAAAATTAGTTCCACATGTTTATTAAAGAGGGAAAAGAAAACTACTGTAATTTAATACAAACAACTGAAACATACAGGATAAAAGCCAGGTGAACATCCAGGGAACAGACCTGAGAAACACAGATATGTGCACCAAAAACAGTATGCAGTACCATCATAGACAGCCATATAACAACTAGAAGTAGACATAGTAGAATACACAGAAAAAAAAAGACATTGGTAAGGGAACACTAATAGAAATGATAAAGTAACAACTTTGATGACGTTTAATTAACTGTTTAATAACTGTGTCACCTGATGGTGACAGAAGATCTCCTGTTTGACTGATATACAACATTCACTAATGTTTTCTCGGGGCTACTCCATGAGACACGCTGGTTTTCTACTGAACATTACATGAGTCATATTGATATTTTCTATGAATTTGCATCTTCTGCACTGGTGTTAGATAGTACCTATTAGTTGTGTGTGTTTCTCTCCCTGTGATTATTATTATTACACACACACACACACACACACACACACACACACACACACACATGCAGTGTTGTAACCTTCTGTGACCATGAGAATAAAAGGCTGCAATAAAGGCTGTTTATTTATTTTATTTTAAGGTGGATAAGCTACCTGATTTCCCCACCAGTTTTTAATTTTTTTAAGGAGGTCTGGTTTGTCCGCCAGTTTTCAAGGAGGTTTAAGGATGGTTTCACCACCGAAAGGAGGTTTTTTTCTCCGCCACTGAGGACGTAAAGTGTTTGGTTTTGTATGTAAGGAGGATAGAGCTCTCACTGGTGACTCTGCTTTAAGGGAGATCATAGGCCTATTTTGTGTGTGAACAAGTGTGGGCCAGACGTGGTCTGTGTGCGGCTGAAAGTTGTCTTGTTAAGTGTAAATGCATTACTAGTCCCTAAGGACGCTAAGGACCCCAAAGCGCTTTACACATTTAGTCATCCACCCATTCACACACTGGTGATGGCTGGGGCGCACTGACAGAGGCGAGGCTGCTGGACACTGGCGCCCCCGGGCCCTCTGACCACCACCAGTAGGCAACGGGTGAAGTGTCTTGTCCAAGGACTCAACAACCGAGACTGTCCAAGCTGGGGCTCGAACCGGCAACCTTCCGATTACAAGACGAACTCCCAACTCTTGAGCCATGATGGGGAATAAACTGAGTAAGTAGTAAGTATGCCTTGAAAGGGGATGGAAAACATTGCAAAGTATTCACCAGGCAGCACGTAATATGTAGATCATTGAAGGAAGAAAAGAAGTGAAATTGTGCGCAAAGCAGTGTAATGTGTCTGAAGTCACTGTGTGTGTGAACCACAGAGAGGTGTGAAAGTGTGTGGGTGAGAATAGTCTCCAACGGGGGAAGAGGTGATTCTGCAGGTCAGCGTCTACCCCAGTGGACAGAAAAGAAAGAAAATAGTTGTGCTGTTGATGAAAAAAAAGGAATTGATAAATGAAGAGCTCAGCCTAAGGCAACTTCAATCTCACTTTCTGTTTTAAAGAAAGGAGAGTTCAAAAACCAGAGAGAGAGATGTGTGTTGTTTTAGGCGTCTCTCTATTGTGAAAACAGGGTTAGCAGAGGCGAGGGTGCCGGGTTAGCCTCGCCACTGCCTCTGCGAGGCTAACCCGGCCTAGCAGAGGGTGTGACTTGCAGGTGAAAAGCAGACCAGGATCAAATTTCCACATGCAGCAGTTGGACGACAATTATAGGTTAACATCATTAGAAACACCCAGGCCGAGTCTTGGCTGAATTGTGTTTACAGGTTAACTCCTATGTGTTTCTCACCCCGAGAAAGCAAGCTCCACGGAAGCTAACCTCTGCCTGAAGACAAGGAGTGCAGTTCTAGAACAATGAGATGGATATCAAGAGCTCACAGCAGGTCAAGAGACAGCAGTATCCTGAGCAGAGAGGTCCAGCAGCGCTTTGGGCAAACGGCATCAGAGAGAAAGAAAACCCATCATCTGACTGGATGGACATGTGTTTCCAGCAAGCTACAACTTCACTGTGTGACATTTGCCACTTTTGGAGTGAAATGCCAAGATGAGACAGTGGAAAACACAGGCCAAAGCTGAAGAGAACTGACTGCCATTGGACTGCAGAGTGGGAGAGGAGAACAGAGTGGAAGAAGTAGGTGAGTGTACAGAGGAATGCTGTTGTTTAGTGTGGGAAATCAAAATTTGGGTTAGCAAACCTGTGAAAAAGGAAAATAACTGCTTTAAGTGGGAACATTTGAGGAGTCTGAAGCACTACAAAATGAAAAAGGTACACAAAAAAAACACAAACGGAAAATGTATTAATCCTACTAACCCTACATACACATACAATGAAACTCATGAAGACCAGACAGCATCTTAAGCATGTGATTCTGTTTGTCATCTTATCCAAGTCACTTAGATGAGAAGTGATACATAGACTAGTGGACTAATATTATGGGAGGACAGATGATTGCATCAAAGCTGGGGGAAAACAGAATGCTGATGAGGGGTCTTGAAAGAGTGAGCTGGGCGAGCTAATAGGTTGTTGAGTTTCTGAGGTGTGTGAAGAAGTTTTAACATGGCACACATCTGATTACATGAGAAGAAACTTATTATGTGAAAAGACATCAGGGTTATGTTGTATGTTGTGTGTCGCAAGGTGTGTGGCTGATGGATGAATGCTTGAGATTAATCTGGCCGATGATTTGTCTTTTGTTACAAATTTGAACCTGACAATTAGGTTTGGTATGATTTACCCTCCTGGGATGAAGAGCATATGTCATGGCTTAACAAGGCTTTTCTTTTCTTTTCTCCTTTTTATTTTGTTACAACTTGCCTAATAAATCTGCACTCCCTGTATGTGCTGCGGCACAGTGGTTGGAAACACTGATTTAGAGTTCAAGGAGATGTTAGTGACATCAGAGCCGTACGTATTAGCAGGTACACGTCCCTCACTCGTCCTCAAAAGCAGATGCAACAGATGTTCCTGCCTTAGTTTGAAGACACCTGCATGCATACTTAGAAAATCCATCTGTACATGTCAGTAAGTGTCTCACATCATCATTACTAATGTGTCTGTCATCACTATAACTGCATGTGTACAATGTGGAAATTGATGTTATGTAACGATGATACAAAAACAATATCAGAACATAATTTGATTCAGCAAATCCTATTTATTAACAACTATTAGTGTAAATAAAACATTCTGTCATCTTTTAATAGCAAAACACATTAAAGCAGACGTGTGTCCAAACCTCCTCCACTAACACATCCGTTTCTATGGTGCTGTCATCAGCTCGAGGCACAGCGGCACCCTTACTAACTCCATCAGGCACATTTAAGTCACTACAATCTTTTCATAATCCCCCATCGTTCAAGAGTCAGGTATCTCTGAAGATTTCCAGAGTACTTTTTCACACACATCCAAGTCATGTAGTTGCAGTACCTCGACCGCAGCATTGTCCAACTCATTCTGAGTCGCTTGTCTGATGGATCCTGTGTTCTGCTGTTTTAACCAGTCCAGCTGGTGCTGGAGGACCGAACACTGGTGATGGACTGCACTGTGCTGAGACAGATTTTGTGTTATAGGCTTCATGTTATGGACGCACAGTGTGAGCACTCAGGTCGCATTAGAGCATCGGGCCGTATAGTGTGAGACCCTGCATCGTGACCTACAAACTTCTAACCCCTGTGATTCACTCATACAGAGTCAAACATGCTGAATATGAAGAGTAGTATCATTTAAACTCACATGATTATCAGCCATAAGAACAAATTCAGATTTATATTGATGTAAGGTATATAAATGTAAGTACAGTTTGAATCAGTGCAATATTATTTTCACACATCAATGGACCACTGAACTTCTCAGCTTCTAAAATGTAAAGCCTCATTTAGAAACTACACAAGTACATATAATGGTCAGGGATCAACATGAACCTGTCTTCTCTATTTGACTTTAATCAACTCTGCAGTGGCTCCAAGTCCAAGACAAAGTCCAGCATAGAGCGGCTGAGTGAATGTGGTCTGGACTCTGTGGAGGAGAGTCATGGTTTCAGAGACGCTGTAGAAAGACAGAATACCTGCTCTGTGATCCAGGTACACTCCTACTCTGGAGGACCGAGGACCTGAGAGGTCAGTGTGGACATTGTTGTGCAGAAATATATATCTGTTTGTGTCACAATATAATGCCCAAGATTTGTTATTGTATCCAAATAAACATTCATAGCCCAACCCTGCTCTGCTGATATTCTTGTATGCGACTGCTATAAAAACTCCTCCCCCTCTCCACTCCACCTCCCAGTAACAACGTCCAGTCAGACTCTCTCTACTCAGGACCTGATACCATCCAGTGAATCTGTCTGGATGATCAGAATAAGACTGTTGTTGTTCCATAAATGTTACTTTTCTGTTCCCCTCAGATAATAACAGATGTGTGTTTGCTGTGTTTGGATCCAGTGTGATTTCATGTGAATATTTTAAGAATCCAGCTCTGGTCTTTGGCTCTGCTGGTGACAGTAAAACATCCACTTCAGTGACTGTCAGTGAGATGTTTGTCCATTCCTCTCTCAGGATGTCCTGTAGTTTATCTCTGGTCTCTGACACAGCTGCTGTCACATCCTCAAAGTAGCTCAGAGGACGAATATTGATGCTGGATGAGTGTGTAGACTCACTGAGTGCTGACAGTGAGGGGTAGTTGTGTAGAAACTGGTTGTGATCCTCTGTGTGTGAGAGCTGCTCCAGCTCGCCGTCTTTCCTCTTCAGCTCAGCGATCTCCTGCTCCAGCTTCTCCTGAAGCTCTTTGACTCGACTCACTTCAGTTTCCTGCTGGGATCTGACCTGCTGCTTCACATCAGAGCTTCTTTTCTGGATGAGACGGATCAGCTCAGTGAACATCTTCTCACTGTCCTCCACTGCTTTATCAGCAGAGCCATTGATGGCCTCCACCTCCTGTTGAAGCAGCTTCACATCTTTCTCTCGCTCCTGGATTCTCTGCTGGATGTTTAGTCGTCTCACCTCGAGCTCCTTCTGCTTCTCAGTCCTTTCTGCTGCAGCTGGGACTGTTTCATGGCCTTTATGTTCATCCATCGTGCAGAGATAACAGATACTCTGCTGATCAGTACGACAGAAAATCTTCATCACCTCATCATGACGAGAGCAGATGTTGTCCTGGAGCTTCTTGGAGGGGGCCACCAGCTTGTGTTTCTTTAATGGAGCTGCATCATAGTGAGGTTGGAGGTGTTTCTCACAGTAAGAGGCCAGACAGACTAAACAGGACTTGATGGCTTTCAGCTTCCTCCCAGTGCAGACATCACAGGCCACATCTTCAGGTCCAGCATAGCAGTGATCAGCTGGAGCAGCTTGGAGTCCAGTCTTCTTCAGCTGCTCCACTAAAGCTGCAAACATGACGTTTTTCTCCAGGACAGGCCTCGGTATGAAAGTCTTCCTGCACTGAGGGCAGCTGTGGCTTCCCTTCCTGTCCTCTTCATCCCAGAAACTTTTAATACAGTTCCTGCAGTAGCTGTGTCCACAGGTTGTAGTCACCGGATCCTTCAGTAGATCCAAACAGATGGAACAAGAGAAGGTTTCTCGGTCCAGCTGAACTCCTTTCTGTGCCATTTCTCCTCTCAGTGTCAGTGACTGTGTGAGTTTCACTTCCTTATAACTGAAACTAGTCTGAGCTCTGATCTCAACAACATGTTTCTGCAGTGAATGGAGCCTGTCAGCTCTTACACGTCACCACATGTTGGTTACACCCATCTTCAAAGTGCAGATCTGAAGGGGAGGGAACGAGGAAACACGTGGACAGAGAGGAGGTGATGTGTTTAAGAGCAGGAAGAAGAGGGAGGTTATCAGGCTGTGCTTCACTCCAGGAAGAGGAGCAGTTAGAGAGTGAAACTGTGTGTTTAACCCTTTTTATTTACTGCTTCTTCTATATAAATAATTTTTAAAAATCCAGCTTTAATGAACACTGGACAGAAACGTCTCAGGTAACAATAACCGTCAGAACAGCAGAGGCTGCTGACCTAATCAAAGCATATGTGGAGAGCAGGGTTAGGTTAGCAGACATATGCTGGTTGCTTTTATTTATTTATTTATTGCTTTTATAGGCAGTAATCGATGTTGCTGTAACAGGATGAGAACTAGATAAATGCCACTGCATTGCTTTGAACAGTCAGCAGAGTCTGCACATATAATTACAGATATTCCTGCAAAAAGTTAATTACTCAAAAGAATCTTGCATTTTAGTTTTGCATTTATAACAGCTGCTGCAACAGAAATAACCATGTTCTTTACATTAAAATAGCAACAAACCTTTCTGGAACAACTTTCAAGGTTCATGGCGAAGACAAAGATCTAATGACATGAAGACTCCAGTGAAACTTAAAGTATTAGGAACCAGTTTTAATGCGTGACCAACACATTTCCCCCTGTGGCCTTCACCAGGGTCATTGCTAAATACCCTTGTGATTGTGAAAAGACTACTGGTCAAGTCAAAAAGGAGTGTATGGTAAAATGACCAATGTCCATGTGACAAGATCAAGCAAGCATTTTTCTGATGTGTTCACCGCTCAATGGTTTGTTGTCATATTGAACAAAATATTAGGTTCTCTTTGTATATTACACTCAGGCATCAGGAAAGAGTGGTAACTAGTTCATAGTTTTTAGCTAATGACATGTCAATCACAAGACATTGCTCAGAAAACGTGCAGATTCTCAGCTAGATCCACCTTCCACTCTTTACTTACAGTTTCACAACAGCAAACAAACACACAAATAAGTTGAAGTAATTGTTTCCTGTATGACTTCACTGGTCTCGCATCAGTAAGGACTTTTGCTCCTTGTTGCTTGAGTTCATTGAGGTGGTGAGCATACATTTATCCCCAGACATGTCCATGTACACAAACATTAAACAACTTCTTTCTGACTTGTTTCACACTTTTGCACCACTTCAGAGGAATCCCCTTAACCTCAAATCACTGTTTTCTTAAGGTATGACTTACCTTCACAGCTGTGTGGATTACGCATCATGTTACAGAAGGTCCACAAGCATAGATGCACGTGTGTGTTCATGTCTGTAAGCTATTATTGTTTCATCTCACTGAAAGCACAAATGCCATCCTCTCTCTCTCTATTTTTATATGAGGATGGGGTGGACAAAATAACAGGAACACCTCACAACAGTGATGGCGCTGAGTTGCAAAGCTGCCTGAGCTGCATTAGAGACTGCGCTGGTGTTATTCACCTATAACGTGCTACAGTTCGTGCTTCCCTGTGTGTGTCGCTTACAAGAAGGTCAACAAACACACCGCAGTGCTGCAGGAAGAGCATACATAATCAATCAGCCCTCAGTGCAAGCTACAAAAATAAAATATGGGACACACACACACACACACACACACACACACACACACAGTCATGTTTTCATATCCTTCCCTAGATGTTTATCCTAACACTAGCCCAGTGCTTCCCAAAAACGGTGCCGTGGCACACAGGTGTGCCGTAGAAGATTATCTGGTTTCACCTGATTAGTACTCCAAGTGACCGCAGTGAGTAACAGGCAGAACAATTACATTGTCTTCCACTAGAGGGCGGTACAACCACCTGTTCTAATTAAGTTGGTTGTCAAACAGAAGAAGATATTACATAATAGTCATGCTGTCAGAACACAGCACATAATAGCAATAGATAAATATTTGAAGAGAAAAAGCAGTCAGTCTGGGTCCTGGAGAAAATTCCAGCCCACATGAGGGCCGTCATGAGTGATGGTCAGAAGAAAGCAAAAAAGGTATACTGGGGACAAACTGAGCCTATTTTACTAAGATAAATGATCAAAATGCTTTTTGAGACATTTTTGTTTGGTGGTGTGCTGTTTGATTTTTCTAATGTGAAATATGTGCCGTGGCTCCAAAAGGTTGGGAAACACTGGTCTAACCTATTTTCTGTGCCCATAAGGGCTGTTGGTCCCCACAAGTATGGTAAACTTCCAATTCTTGGTCCCCACACAGGTATGTAAACATGGTACACACACACACACTTTTTCCTAGGGGTACATGTGTGTGCATTTAGCCGTATTACTATTTTAGTGGGGACGTTTCTATGTTGTCACCCTTTGGGGACAGAAAAACAGGCCCCTGTAATATAAATCATTAAATCATAGGATGGAGTCTGAGTTTAACTCTGTCTTTTAGTAGATCTCCAACTTTAATTTGTCATGTAAATATCACAGAATTCAGTCTTAAGGAGATTAATTAGTTACTTTAATTATCTGGATACAAATTATAGCACTATGTTGGGCTGGTGTTTTGACTCCAGAGTGGATAAGCAGAAGATGGATAGATGACTTCTTCAGTGTCAGCTGAAGCCTCCACGGCTTTTCATTTGCTTTCTTTTATTTACCTTTTCCTTACTTTGCATCCTATTCTGTTTTATAACCTCTTTGTCCTTATTTACTTTATTTTTCTTCTTTCCTCTTTTGTTTCTTTTTATCCTTCACATTAATGTACTTTTGTTTCTTCATCTTATTCCACTTTCCTTTGTCTTCGGTGTTTCCATCATTCCTGCTTCCACCTTCATTTACTTAGCTTGTCTTCATGTGTTTTTCTCTTTGCTTTATTTCCTTCCTCACTTGTCCTTCCCTATATTTCATTTGTTTCTCCTCTTTGAATTGTTTTTCTTTCCTTCATCTTTCTTTTGTATCCTAATCAATGTTTTCCTTCCTTCCATTTCTGCCTCTTCTGTTTCCTCTTCCCCTCTGCCACTTTCCTCCCTTCGTCTTTTCTTCTTTCCCATCTTTGGTCTTTCTGGTTCATTTTTTTCACTCTTCAGCTGTTTTTGCTCTCTTTGTTTGGGATTTTGCAGTCGTCTGCCTGTTGTTGTGTCAGCTGGCGGTACGTTATCAGGCTACTACAAACACACATCAAACTCTACACACACTTTCACGCTGCACCTTTCATTTCCAGCAGGTTGTAAAAATAGAAAGCCCATAAAATCTGACTCTTTCATGTCGGAGCATTAGGCAGGAAGAAAACCATCCACATGTGCAGAGCACTGATGAGCAGCAGCACGGACCTGCTGCACAGCTTAGATTTAATTCATTAGTTTTATCAATGAAGCTCAGAGAAAAGGAAAAAAAACACCTACATGCTTCAGTTTTCCTCGTACGGGGTGTTGCAGCCAGTTCTGGTTGCATAATATTATCTGCTCTCCTACAAACTCCCACATACTGAAGCAGAAAGCTCGGTGCGAGGCTCAGACAGGAGATGTGTGGGAAGACAGAGATTCAAAGTCAGAGTTCGTCTCATCCTGGTTGAGAATAAATAAGCTTCCTTTAAACGGATTCTGAGTGTAGTAGAGTCTACTCCAAGACGCTGCTAAAATAAACTCGACTCATTAAAGTCTGGGTTTCCGCTGCTTTAATGAAGCGCAGTTTCTACATTCCTCCACGGAGATCAGATTCAGTCTCGTACCAGTGAAGTTGGTCCGAAAAACCTCAAGCTGACGTTAGAGCTCGCTACATTACCAAGTTCAACGTGGCTTTACGTTCACTTCCATCTGTCAGTCTCTTCTCCTTCCTTTCTCATATTTTTCCTTTTACTCTCTTCTTTCATCTTTTCCTTCCTCCTTTTTCCCTCCTCTTCCATTTTTCCTTCCTTTTCCCTCTCCCATTTTTTCCCTTCCTACCTTCCTCCATCCCTCCTCCCCCATCTTTTCCTTCCTCCTTTCCTTCTCTCCCTCCTCTCCTTGTCCCCCTTCTAGCCCGTTTCTTTTCCTCTTGTTGAATATGAGCGTTTGCAGTAAACAAACATTAAAATGACCAAGGAAGGAAGGAAGAGAACGATGTGTGCTTGTCAGCATTCAGCTCACCTGTAAATTTCAAGTGACGACTTCATTGAGGTCGTATGAGCCATTCTTTTACTTTGGTAAACCAGAGTTTACCTCAAAGCAGCTCTGTGTACACGGCATTTGGCCGTCTTTGTGAGGACATTCATCAACATCAGTGGGTTTCCCCGTGTATTTAGGAAGTACTACTAAGTGCTTAACTAAAACTCTGACCACAGCCTCATTTAAAGTGGTTTTTTATTGGTTTTGTTTTTTTTTAATTATTTGGTTTCAGTGGCAGACACCTTCAGCTCACTCATGTTTGGACATTTGGTGCTCTCCTCTTTATGATCAGCTGCAGGTGAAACGTTTAGAGGACATCTGTAAATTGCAGACACATAACCTGCAGTGTTAATACAACACAGGTGTGCATCAAGAGTGAAATCCAACTACCATAAAACTGAGTTACAAATTCTTCTGGGTCACTTTGGTTTGAGTTTTTCATAATAAAAGTCAAAGGAGCTGTAAGAAAAGCAGCAGAAAACTCCCATCACATTTCAAAAGCAATGTTTAAAACACAAAAGACAAGCAGTCAGCACTTTATAAAACTCATCTTTATTGATTCAGAGTCATCCCTCCATCCACGACAATATTTTCTCTGCTGTACTCTTATAAAAAGCTGAATATGTACATCCTCTTGTATTTACATTATTTTACATGATTACATCGTCAGAGAGCCTCACACCTGCAAAAAGGTCAACTCTCCTGCCTGAAACGTATCACCTGTTGTCAGGGGAAATGAACAATAGAGCAACTTGCTCCTGGGTTGTTGCCTGGCAACAGCAGCTTATCGGATTAATATCGGTAAAGAGGAATTGTTTTTAATTATTTATCTTATTTTTCTAAATATTTCACAAGCTTAGAAAAACATGCGGAGTGACCCCATGTGCTGCGGCAGTGGGTGGGGAAAAACACAAATTAAAAAAGTAATGGAACATATAATGTAGTGCAATGCAAGTTTCTAATGTGAAGTCGTGACGAAAGTACAAACTAATAACAATAAAGTCGATGCACGTCAAAGAGTTTTTGTGCACTTTACATAAACACACAGTCTGAGGAAAGTTTAACAACAAAAACTGTAGCTAACACTAGGCTGCTAAACATCTCCTCATCAATCAGCTTAGTCCTGCACAAGAAGGTGAGAGGGAAAAATGATACAAAATACAGGGTGGAAAAATGTCCTAAAAAATATACACAAACCACTGATCAGACTTAATGCTGATTATCTGATAAATCATAGAAAGACATCAAAAGGTGGCTGGAAAACATAATGTGGAGAGCAGACTCAGAGCATAAATGTGGCTCTTTAAAACCTGCTTTGCTTCTCTAATGAGAAACAAAACAGGTTTTATTTTATGTCTGTAATATGACTTAAAGTAAAAGCACATAATTACTTAGGTATAAAAATATTTTATCCATGGAGGCAGAAAATGTTCACCGAGGTCATGTGAAGTGTTCAAGGGTCGTTTTCACTTTTCTCTTCTTTATTTTAAAAACTGTGTTAATGCTAATGTTAGCAGCTATGTGTAAAGGCAGGAGAGGCCCCAGTCATTCAGGTCTTAGAGAGTGGTGTGCGATTCCGTGGCAACTACTGGTCGCTATGGAAAAATGTGTATTCCCAGACTCGTTGGAGAGTAGTTTCTAGCAACTGCCTGTAGTTTGCAAGGAAGGCGTCGCCTTGTCTGCAAACATCACCAACTATGCAGCTGTTAAACTGAGAAGCACAACACAAACTGGAAACAGAGATAGTTCACCTTCGAAATAAAAGTTGAACCTTTTGAAATGTACGTAGTAAGAAGCAAATTTTCTGTTTTGTGTTGGGGAGCAGTTGGCTAGTGTTTGCAGACAAGTTGGCAACTTCCAAGCGAACTACGGGTGACCACAACAATTTGCTAGCAACACAGTCACAAGGTGGTGCAGCTCAGCCTTCGTGATCAATTTCACAACAGGTAAGTGGTTCATAACCTCTGCACAGCTGAATGAATGACAGGTGTGCAGAAGGAAGAAAAATGATACATATAATAAAATAGTACCTAGCAGCAGTCAGCAATCACTTAGCAACCAGTCAGGGGAATATGCAATTTCCCCTAGCAACCAGAGGTTTCCATAGTATCAACAACTGCTCTCTAAGCCTGCGTGACCGAAGCCTAAGCTTTTAAAACATTCAAGACTCTCTCATTAATACTGAGCAGAAAAAAGGCCTCTCTCACACACAGAATGAGTTTAACAGCAACAATAACTCCGTACTTACAAAAGCTCGTGTGTGCAGCCCCCACCCCCTCCAGCCCTGACGAAGAGTAAATAACCACAACCCTGAAACTGAAGGCGCTAAATGGAAGTCAGCCACCTTTTGAACTGTTAACTCCTGTGCTTTCCCCACTTTAATACTTCAGTGTCTCAACAGAAACAGGCTAATGCCAGAGCTGAGCAGCAGCCGGTGCCACCCCTTTGAAAATGTTTAGGCTTTTGGCAGAAAGTTGTTGCACTACAAGTAAAACTGCGGCATAAATCATTTGGACATGTGCGTCTGCGAGTGATTTAGCGTGCAGTAAACCAGAGTAATCGCCTTTCTCTCTTTAAAAATAATGTTTCTGTAAAGCTTGACAAAGTTTCCAGTGTTACAACCATTGCAGATGTGAGGCTCTGCCTGTGGCCAACATGTTTCGAGGGTTTAGTCTTCCCTCTTTTTAATGATGGGAAAAGAAGCTTTAATTCCCGAATTTCACCGTTTCCAACGAATCCCAAGCACCAAGCATGTAACTCTGCCGCAGGATCAAAACACGCTGTTTAGAGGCAACAGAGATGAAGAATTTGGCTCAGCTGCTGAGAATAAATGTGAAACAATGTGATGGTTTAAAAAAAATACTGACTAAATGTGAGGTTTGGTTTATATGCTGTGACATCACTCATCGCTGTTGCCTCTAAAAGTTGCCCGTGTCTCTCCAGCTGCCAAGATTTGGTACATTTGCATTGGTTAAACAGCATCTTTGACCTCCTTGTTGGTTCAGCAGCAAAACAAACAAACAAACAAACAAACAAATTGTTTGCCCTCGTTCTTCCTCTCATTGGATACATTCAAGAAATCCAACACTTCTCTTACAAGCCGTCCTCTCTGGGCCATTTTGATTGAAATAAATGCACTTGTTTGTCCATTTACATCCATGTTTTTTGTCCTTGTGGATTTGTCCGTCACACTGTTTGAATTATCCACACTGGGTTCATCCACCCGCCTCTGCCAGCCAATCAGAGACGAGCTGTAACATTCACATCTATCAGTTTGACTGACGAGAAGAGTCGGATCCAGTCAGGACTTTGGTCAAAAAAGTCAAAGTGTGATGAGTTTCTGTTACTTTTCTTTAAAAAAAATGAAATAAAATAGCCGACCCCCAAATCCTTTAAAAAAAAAACAAAATCTGGGCTTTAACCGCGTTTGATGATGTCACTTCCTCCTCAGTCCGTCTCTTTCTTCTTTTCGTCCAGGTCAAAGTCCAGCACGAGAAGTTTGGTCTCCTCAGTGCCGTTTCTGCTGCCGGCGGCGCACACCAGGCGAGTGTCGGACGCTCTGATTCGCCACACGACTCCACCTGGATCAAAGACGTGATTGGTTTAGCCACAGACATGTGATAACAGGTGAGGACATAAATAAAGTTCAGGTACGTATATCTTTTCTTAATATTTAATAACAGAGTGAATACTGCATCTACCTGCACCATTACAGTTCATTTAGCGTCTTTTCTACTGAAATGTGAATGTATTTAATCTGTTTGTTAGTTCCACATTAAAATGTTGACACTACAAAAAACCACATAATATATAATTGAGTCAGTTACTAAAAATATCTTCTTTGTATCATTTTATATGATGATGAAGTTGAGAATTTATTCATTTTTAATTTGTATATTTTTTGGACTGGGAAACACGGGTTGCTATAGAAACGTGTACTTTCTGACAAGATTGGGTGAAACTGGTTCCAAAGAGGTACATGAGCTACACCGAACACCACACTGTGACTGATTTAGTTGCTAGCAGACCGCCACGGTAACCTGTAATCTGCATGGAAGGCAAACCACTCACCAATCACGAGTGAAATTGTGAAAAGTGCAGTGCGAATGGGATACAGGCTGCTTGCTTACAAATTAAACGTTGTGCTGTCATGCACGTTTCCAGCTGTGCAGGATGGAAAAAGTGACTGACTGCCTTCAAAGTGAAAGAAACCCCTGTGTTTCCACTTTGTGCATTTTCAAACTTTCACTACAATTCAGTGAATGGCAATCACAGCAGCCTTCTAGCAAAAAACAAACAAACAGAAAAGCAAGCACCACATACCTCTTTGCAAATGAATTGACTCAGTAACAGCCAGAAAAATACATTTTTCCCTAGCGACCTAAGGTGGCGCGAACCCCTCACCTGATCCTCGGCTCTGCAGCGCCACCACGTCCCGCAGCCAAGCTCCGGTCCGCAGGTCCCACAGTTTGACCGTCCCATCGTCAGAGCTGGACAGGACCAAGCCACGACAGAACTGCAGGCACGTCACCGCCGACTGGTGCTTGTTGGGACCTGAAAAGTACGCATCATTACACCGTGACCCTTGACCTCAACCAGTTGTCTTTACATGAGCAGCCTTTCTTCTCAGCGGTATCACTTTATGCATCCTTTCTTATATGAGCGTCAGCATGTGCATCTTCATATAAAACCTGATTTCACTGAGTTGTAAATTCTCATATTGAATCATTTCCTCCTTCTTTGGCTCTAAAATATTTGCTGCTTAAAATATTTACTGCTGGACAGATTTCCAAAAAGAAAAAAAAGAGAGAAATTACATGGACATTTACAGTCCCAGAAAATAAAGTTCAATACCACTGGCAGCGAGTCCAATTTTTCATCCAGTCACCAAAAACCCTTGAAACCACTCACATTCCCTTTAGCTGTACTTTCTGGCTAAATCCATGTGGCTCGAATTTCCCGCACATGTGAGCTTAACAGATGAAAAGCAAACGTTGTGAAATCCACAACCATAAAAGACTAAACAGGCCGTCACAGACTTTGCATGAAAGTATCCTCAGAACACCAACAAACACCCTGTGGTTTGTTTTATTTCTCACGAGTCTGACCACAGCTCAGGTTCACTTTCTGCCTCAGACCTTAACATGATTATTCACGTCATCTCAGAGCCTTTACAATGCCCCCTGTTTCCTCACTTCCTCCCAGCGGGTTGCGGACTTTTGAGTCAGCCTGTTTTATTGCCGAGTCAGCGATCTGGCGCAGAAGTTCCACGGCGACCCTCACCTTCAAGCTGCTCTCATTGTTTAATCGGACAGATTCCCTCTAAGGGACGTTACCAGCTTCTCACCTTGCAGCGTGTGGAGACACTGTCCTGTCCGGATGTCCCACACTTGCACCGTGGAGTCGGCATTCCCGGAAACCAGGATGTTGTCTCGAAGCTCCATGCCGCTGGTCAGCGATTGGTGGCCAGTCAGCGTGTGGACACACCCACCTGAACAAGAGACACTCGTTTAGCTTAGACTGGCACCCATGCGTTTCATTTTTATATGATTACAGCAGGTTACCACCAACAGGGGGCGCTCTGAGCATCACTGTATTTATTCTGTTTAAATTAGATAAAAGTGAAAAGAGGCGATTGCAGCAGCTTTCTGCATTATTTGCCACAAACCATTAAAAATCAACCATATTTGTTTTTTTTCTTCATTTATCACAGAGAAAGAGGCGGCCGTGTTTCAGTTATGTTCCTGTGCGTTATATGTAAAGCAAAATAAATCTATAGTAATAATGATAAACACAGCCTGTCATCCAGAGTTACTGCCCCCTAGTGTCTGAATACAGAAATAAACTCATTAAATAACTCCAGGTTCACAGTGAGAAAACAGAGTCCGTGAGGTCTACCTGTCTCTGGGTCCCACACTTTGATTGAAGTGTCCAACGAGCCGCTCACCACGAACACGCCGTCAAACTGCAGAGAGGGGTGGGAGAGGTGGAGTCAAAACCAAAACAAGGAGCTCAAAGATGCTAAACCGCCTCATGTAGAGCTCAGTTTAAAGACTCCTGCTCTGTGTTTACCTGCAGCGAGTACACTCTGTTGGTGTGTCCCTGCAGCGTGTGCAGGCACACCTCTGTCTCGGGGTCCCACACCTTCACCATGTAGTCGTAGCCGCCCGACACCACGCGGCGCCCGTCGTACTGAACACAGCGCACCGCCGCCAAGTGGCCAGTCAGGACGTGCTCACAGCGGCCAGTCGACACGTCCCACACGCGCAGCGTGGTGTCCCGAGAGCCCGACACCACCCTGAGAAAAAGAGAGAGAGAGAGAGGCATTACATCGCTGCAGTGACAGCCAATCAGGTCAAGGTGAACCAGAGGTGTGTGTTTGTGTCTCTGTTAAAGCTGCGCTGACCCAGTTCTATGAGTTCATGTGGAACATTAATTTGTGTGTGTGTGTGTGAGTCTGTTACCGGTTGCCGTTGAGATGCATGCAGCGCACGGTGGACGTGTGTCCGTAAAGCGTGTGCACGCACTCGCCGCTTTCAGCGTCCCACACGCGCAGCGTCCGGTCTGTGGAGCCGCTGATCACCGTGGTAGCCGCCATCTGACTGCACCACACCCCACCGGTGTGACCCGTCAACGTCCGCAGACACTGAGGGAGAACAAAAGAGGGATACATGATGATTAAACAGTGTTATGATTGAATTTAAACTTTGCTTTTAATTTAAATGATAAAACGCATGAAAACATTCAGACATGAATGCGACATGAAGACCAGTGATTACAGATAAAGTTGCATTTTTACTGCACTTTAAGATCAAATATTAGAGTTTGCATTTGGAACAGTCGAGGTCGAAGAAAAGCCAACACGTTCTTCCTCATTCACTAAAGATAAAGGAATAAAGAAATAATCTGCTGCTCTTATCTGGGCCAATGAAAGCTGTTATTCTGGGTTTTTCCTGCTTGGATCAAATTAATTAAACGCAATCAAAGCCTGCAGTTTGCACAAACACAGCGAACATTAAACGTCTCTCTCATTGTTTGCGAACGCGTGTGAGTCAATGTTTATTCCACTTTCATGGACAGCCTTGAGAGACAAACGCAGTTTCACCTTGAGGGTGTTGTAGCGATAGTTGCCATGGTAACAGTGGCAAAACTTTGCCTTGGCTACTGTTGCGGACACGGAGGAAGACACTGCGGGCGTCAACACGAGCGCTCGCTGTTACTACACGACTGTCAGCGGCTCGTACGCGGCGGCGCACACGCCTCATCACCCCCGCAGACTAAAGCATCGTGAGGGTGTGTGTGTTTTTCTTTCTGCAGGGAACAAAATGACTTCACACACACACACACACACACACACACACACACACACACACACACACACACACACACACACAGGCAGGTCTAGGCGGATGAGCGAGCAGGTGTGGCGGATTAAAGAATGTTTAACCGAAACCAGATGAACGACCTGAGTCTGCGACTGTTACTGTGGTTTACAGTGCGGCAAAAAAGTATTTAGTCAGCCACCGATTGTGCAAGTTCCCCCACCTAAAATGATGACAGAGGTCAGTAATTTGCACCAGAGGTACACTTCAACTGTGAGAGACAGAATGTGAAAAAAAAAATCCATGAATTCACATGGTAGGATTTGTAAAGAATTTATTCGTAAATCAGGGTGGAAAATAAGTATTTGGTCAATAACAAAAATACAACACAATACTTTGTAATATAACCTTTGTTGGCAATAACAGAGGTCAAACGTTTACTATAGGTCTTTACCAGGTTTGCACACACAGTAGCTGGTATTTTGGCCCATTCCTCCATGCAGATCTTCTAGAGAGCAGTGATGTTTTGGGGACACGGACTTTCAACTCCCGCCACAGATTTTCTATGGGGTTGAGGTCTGGAGACTGGCTAGGCCACTCCAGGACTTTCAAATGCTTCTTACGGAGCCACTCCTTTGTTGCCCGGGCGGTGTGTTTTGGATCATTGTCATGTTGGAAGACCCAGCCTCGTTTCATCTTCAAAGTTCGCACTGATGGAAGGAGGTTTTGGCTCAAAATCTCACGATACATGGCCCCATTCATTCTGTCCTTAACACGGATCAGTCGTCCTGTCCCCTTGGTAGAAAAACAGCCCCATAGCATGATGTTTCCACCCCCATGCTTCACAGTAGGTATGGTGTTCTTGGGATGCAACTCTGTATTCTTCGTCCTCCAAACACGACGAGTTGAGTTTATACCAAAAAGTTCTACTTTGGTTTCATCTGACCACATGACATTCTCCCAATCCTCTGCTGTATCATCCATGTGCTCTCTGGCAAACTTCAGACGGGCCTGGACATGCACTGGCTTCAGCAGCGGAACACGTCTGGCACTGCGGGATTTGATTCCCTGCCGTTGTAGTGTGTTACTGATGGTGACCTTTGTTACTTTGGTCCCAGCTCTCTGCAGGTCATTCACCAGGTCCCCCCGTGTGGTTCTGGGATCTTTGCTCACCGTTCTCATGATCATTTTGACCCCACGGGATGAGATCTTGCGTGGAGCCCCAGATCGTGGGAGATTATCAGTGGTCTTGTATGTCTTCCATTTTCTGATGATTGCTCCCACAGTTGATTTTTTCACACCAAGCTGCTTGCCTATTGTAGATTCACTCTTCCCAGTCTGGTGCAGGTCTACAATACTTTTCCTGGTGTCCTTCGAAAGCTCTTTGGTCTTGGCCATGGCGGAGTTTGGAGTCTGACTGTTTGAGGCTGTGGACAGGTGTCTTTTATACAGATGATGAGTTCAAACAGGTGCCATTCATACAGGTAACGAGTGGGGGACAGAAAAGCGTCTTACAGAAGACGTTACAGGTCTGTGAGAGCCAGAGATTTTCCTTGTTTGAGGTGACCAAATACTTATTTTCCACCCTAATTTACGAATAAATTCTTTACAAATCCTACCATGTGAATTCATGGATTGTTTTTTCACATTCTGTCTCTCACAGTTGAAGTGTACCTCTGGTGCAAATTACTGACCTCTGTCATCATTTTAACCCTCCTGCCATCCTTTAAAAAACTCACACCCATTACCCTAGGGACCATTCTCAGCCACGCCCAAAAACGCTATAAAAAGACCATATATCCATATTTTATTCCACTTTGTTAGGATGCCTGGGTCGTCGACCCAGGGTTTTTGGAGTTTATGATATTATTTATACTTTCTAGTTTTTGGTTTCTTTGAGTTCTGTCTTATGGCTTATGTCTCTGTCTTCTTTAGTTGCTCTGTCTCCCCTATCACCTGCATCCCCTTGTCTAGTTCGCGTCTATGTGTATCCTAAGTTCCTATTTCCCCGTGTTCAGTCAGTGTTTGTGTCTGCCCTGTTCCCACGTCTCTGTTCCCTTTGTTATAGTGCCTGCCCGTGAGTCTGTGTTATGTTTCCTGTTTTACTTTGAAAGTCCATGTCTGATGTTAATGTGTCTGGTTTTGCTTCCCCTTGTCTCGTTAGGCCTGATTTGCCCCAGCTGTGTTTCCCTCCTGTTACCCATTCCCTGATTGTTCCCTCTGTGTATTTAAGCCCTGTGTTTCTTAATGTCTGTGTCGTGATCTACCGTTTATTTTGCTGTGTGTTTTGCCTGTCCACCGGTGTAAGTTTATTTTGAGTTTTTTCCCGTTATGTCATGTTTGCGTTCAGCATTAAAGCTGTTTTGGTTTAAGTTCTGTCTCCGGAGTCTGCACCTTGGGTCCTATTCCTGTCTGCACACAGCCTCACCTAACACACTTTAAATTAGCCAACCTTGTAAAACTACTTCTCCCTGAAATATTCATGTACAGTTTTAATTATATTTTCGTTGTTTTAACCCTTCAAATCCCAGTGTTATTACATGAGTGCCCTGTGTTATAAGCCCCAAAAAACAAAAAACAAAACTAAATATTTCCACAAAAAACCAGTTGAAGTAATATGTGATTGTCATTATAAGTAGGCCTTTAGATGGACCAAAGATTGGCACCAACATACATTTTGACCTGCCATTATTTTTTTGCATTTTTTTTGCAATTTAAAAATTCAAACTTCAAGGCCCTGAGTCTTCATTGACATCCAAGAAAAGAAGAAAAAATAAAATCATATGATGATAATTTGGGGATGAAAAATAGCGTTTATAATGGAAGTCAATGGGCAGAAAATGGTCCCCAGGGTGATGGGTGTGGGGATTTCTGCTGCTCAGCCATTTTAGGCTGATTTAAGGAATTCACACTGGAATATTAACATTGACAGGTAAAAACTATCCTGTGGCAAGTTTGGTTATATTCCACTGAACACAGTGGAAATGGCAGCCATTTAACACATAGCAGTGGCACAAAAAGGTCCCAAGAAGGCAGGAAGGTTAAGTGGGGGAAATTGCACAATCGGTGGCTGACTAAATACTTTTTTGCCCCACTGTATATAGTACACTCAAAGTATCCCACAATGCCTCACTGCGAGTAATGTACAACCAAGGGTCACTATCCTCGCATTGTATCCCATCATGCATTGTTGCTGGAGTAAGAGGCGCTGGTTGGTTTACAGGACAGAATTTCATGAATGACAGGAATTCTTCAAACCCTGAATGCAAACACACACTGGAGCTTCATCACAGAGTGTGATTGTGTTCCTGTTATGACACGGGTCAGCAGAGATGAGCTTCCTCTGAAGGGTGACCGGTCTCTCCCTAAGAGGCGGGGTAGAGACTCTTGAAACGAGACATGGTAAACGGCACCTCACGACAGAGTTAATGTCAAACTGTGGCTCTACCGCCTGAGCCACATGTAGAGCAGCTCATGTGTGAATGTCAGACACAAAGCACTCTGGCGTAGAGAAAAACGCCTGTTGCATGGAGAGCTTTGAGTGCTGCATAAGAGCCAGACCATTTATCATTTTCCAAAATGACGTCACATGTGCTGTCGTGAGCCGCCGCAGTCCTGCATGTCTCACATTTTACAACTTTGTGTGTTTTGATGCTGCAGCTCGGTTAGAGACGTGAGTGTACCATCGTGTGGGTTTAACTGCAGTCTTAACAATGCACCAGGAGCTCACACATTACACAGACGGACATGCGGCAACAGTGTGAAAAAGATGAAACTTTGTGGAAAATGCTCAAATTCTCATGATGTGGAGGTTTGTCTGAGTGGCGACGCCCGTCGGTCTGCAGAATGCTGCTGCGGCTAACAGCAGTGATAAATGGATGTGACCGTGTGACGTCACCGTGCCATGCAGTGTCCCACGCAGCGGGTTTACTGAGGCTTAACTCTTTCCACCTTTGATGCTTACAAGGATTTAGCTTTGTTTCTATTTTCTGAACTGAGTAGTTTCTGTCATACTTCATAACAACAGATGAGCGTGGTCGCTGCCTACACAGCTGTCCTCGGAAAAAAAAACAGAACCTGTGTAGATTCTTGGTCATAAGGTCACAGTAGTCTAACGAGCTTAAAAAGAAGGCGACAGGACTTCTGTAAGTTTTTCAAATTCATGTACAGGTGACAGAACTCATCATTAAGGGTACAAGGGAGTTGGTCTAATACCATCTTAAGGGGAAAAGAGTTGAGGAGCTCGGTTACTCAGGGGCGTCCTCCACACTGACAGGAACCCTGAGGTGGTTCAGGATGGGGTGTGGATGCCTCCTGGGCACCTCGTTAGGAGGACACAAGCTCTCAGCTGGCTTGGGAACACAGCGTCACCAGAGCAAAGAGGACGGAGGAGGTGAAGGTGAAGGAATCACAACAGTCTGCTGGTGTTTTAAGCCCGAAGCATGTTCAGGATTGTTCTTCTGGTATTACTCTCCTTTTCTTAAAGTGGACTTTCCTTATAAAACAAGATGAGCAAACAGTAAAAACACTGAAACCAGGAAATCAAGAGCACAAGATTGAAGCAAACTGGTATTACATGAGCCCGGCCTTAGCTTAACTTCAGCTGAAATCTCTTCAGCACAATCTAAGATGTCTTTGGCATCCTGCTCATGGTTACTTTTGGAGGGTTTTAAACTATTTTAAAAGGACCTGCAGGGACCCATAAAACTGTTATTTGGTGTAAAACAACCTCCTCTTGCAGAACATTTTGCAGAGTTAAATTAAGATGATCAGTTGCAGCACGGACGTGCACTTGCAATCAGACAGCTTCTTGGCTTCTGCAGAGAGGGCTGCACTTTATGTCAACATTACATTATCCTCGTCTTGGTGCAGCGGGTAGACCGAGAATCTGCAACAATGGCGAAAGCTTAGCTGGCTTAAGATGAGTCCGGGCATCTTTTCTCTGAGGACAAAGGAGGGATTTATATTCCAGCAATGTTCCCTGTTTATTTAAGGAGCTTTTCATGGTCTGAAATAAGGTAAACGAGAGCCTGTCACCTTTCTGAATCCACTCTGCATATTGTGTGTTTAACAGTCTGCAGGTGTTAAACAGGAAGGTTTACAAAAACACGCCAACAGAAACAGACACTTTCTCTACACCTTTAACACAAATGTGAGTATTCAAACAGAGATGCCTCGGGTGGTGTATGTCTGTGTGTGTCTGTGTGTGTACACAAATAGCTTCCCAGCGACACACCCCGACTGACACGACTGCTCCGCCTGTGTTTAGTCCGTTTAGCCACTCTGAGCTTCTCATTGTCCTATTAGGTCACGCTGGCCTACATATTAAAATCTTATTCAGGTCAAATCTGAAGTTAGTGCAGCTCGCACGCAGGAGCGTCCCATTATTTCATGATAATGTCTTTTACTGATGATTCTCAAGGTCACCTTGATTAAACACTTGATAGCTTCAAATTTAAACCCAAACATATTTGAGCTCTGATTCTTTGAAATTAGAGCTTGAAATGTGGTAAACATATGTTTGACTTCCAGACGATTAAGCCCACAGACTGACAGTTTCCTCTCGTCGCACCCCGATGTTCACATTTCCAGGCTGAAGTGAAATTTGTCCATGAACTCGAGCACCTGCTGTGGACTCGAAAGTCCTTCTAGAAGCAAGTCTAGCAACTCAGCAGCCATTCTGGATCAAATCCAGGGAGTTACTCATTCCTCTGTATGAAAACATGTGAATGAGCGCCCGCTTGCTAACTTGATCTACAGGTAACTCACTTCCTCCTGATGACAGCCTCCTACACAAGTACCTGCCCAGGACAAAAGATTCACTCATTCATCTTTCGCTCAACCAGCCACACCTGCATCTACCTGCAGCTCTTCCATGTGCTTTGCTCACCAGTCTGAAGGCGCTCGCAGGAGCGTTTCACTCTTTAGTCTGAACTGGTTTCACATGTTTATGTCAGACACAAAAGCACTCCACATCACTCTCCTCACATCCTGTAGAGCAGGGATGTCACATTATAGTGTTTCTGTTAGTTTTTAACAGATTAAAGATAAACATCGCCTTCCTGTATTCCCCTGATGGAGGTGCAGACACCACGTTGGCTCCTGAAGCAAAACCCTTCATTTCTCGTCCCAGTTCAATTATCGGTCCAAATCATACCACTCTGACTCCAAAGAAGGAAACATTGAGATCTGATAATGGTGTGCAACAGCATTATCAGATCTCAATAATAATGCTGCCCATAATGATGGGCAGACACCACCCTCACTGATGCACATCCAGTCATTTTGTTGTTTGAGGGGGATTGAAACAGTTTCAGGTCAGACAAGAGCTTCACAGGTTACTTCTAGCAGACGTGTTTCAGGGTATGAAGATATAAATCCTTGTTCTTGCTCGATGAACTTGGGCTCATGGATTATGCAATATTTAGATCATCTTTACAGAAGATTTCATGGCAGTTTCTTAATCTTAATTTTGTTAAAGTCTATATGGTTTGTTTATTTTTAGGTTGGTGCTAAATCATTTATCTGATAGGCTTTATTGTGAAGTACTACAAAATAAAAGTCATATTTGTACCGAATTTGACTTGCAAAAATAAAAGTCACTGAAGAGGATGTTTTACTGTCACCACCAGAGCCAAAGACCAGAGCTGGATTCTTAAAATATTCAAGTGAAATCACACTGGATCCAAACACAGCAAACACACATCTGTTATTATCTGAGGGGAACAGAAAAGCTATGTATACCAAAGAAGAACAATCCTATTCTGATCATCCAGACAGATTTACTGGATGGCTTCAGATCCTGAGTAAAGAGAGTCTGACTAGACGTTATTACTGGGAGGTGGAGTGGAGAGGAAAAGGAGTTGAAGTAGCAGTCACATATAGAGATGGCACGATACCACTTTTTTATGTCCGATACCGATACCGATATCATAAATTTGGATATCTGCCGATACCAATATGAATCCGATAGTGTTTTTTAATCAACAAAACTGTTTTTTAAATATCTTGCTGCATTTTGTATAAGTTCATACTCAAGTTTAAAACAACAACTACACTAAAGCTATTCTGTTATACCTGTATGCAAAAAAAAAAAATTTCATATTTCAGCAATACTGATCAATCTAATAAACTTAAACCTACACCATCCTCCCTATTCTGGTATTTTAAAGAGTACTTAGCATAAATATTAAGCAACCTAACTAATAGGGTTCCAACTCCCAGCAACAACAAAAATAAATAAATAAAAAATAGGGAACCACCCCTCACGCTCCACCTCATGATGCTTAATCGCCGTAATCAACCTTAATTTGATGCAGTGTGAAAAAAAATGCACAGAAATCAATTATTTTTCAAGAAATATTAAATAGATTCAACATCTTTCTTCAACAGAATTGCAGACGGCACAGATGGTACCTTCCCAAAGTAAAAAGTACTATAGCTTACTAGGGTATATATATTAGACTTAATAGTCACTATGTACAGTAATTGACTTCTATTCATTTTGCATCAAATTAAAACTTTGGGTGTCAGATAATTATTTATTAAAAGCTAGACATTTTAAATGAGAATAAGAAAGAAAAGTATGTCTTTGTGCCCCCTTTTCCCTGTTAATGCCCTATCGGCCCCCCTGGCTAAACTTTGCTAGATCCGCCCCTGCACAGTTACCAGCCGTCAGCTACGTAGAAAAAGATCCTGGTGTAGAAATTAATATTAAATAAATTCTAACAACAGCTGATCAAGCTTAAACGTGCTGCTGTTGTTCAGCCGCTGGTTTCCTCTTTCTGGTGCAAAGTGGGCCAAAAGCAAACTAGAGACACGGACTCGCGACAGAAAAGCCGATCAGCTGATCATTAAGCAGTTTCACGATTGAAGTAGCAGCAAGAAGAGGCAGTCGCTTGTTAAGCTTAACGCAGGAATGCTTTACAAACATTCAGAGATGGACTTACACACTTGCTTTACTTCTCTCGGGATAACTTTGTCGGAGATGAAATGCCGGGTTGCTAGCGAAGCTCCACATGCTATCCAGACCACCGACAGGTCCCGCATGCCACAGCCGCTCTATCACGTGATGCCTACTGCTCCGACTGCTAACGTTCTGAGGTGAGTTACGGCGTGTTGCAAGTTTTGTGAGGTGCTTTCGTGATATTTAATGGATCGGATTACATTTTTTATTTTTCTCCGATATCCGATCCAGTCATTTAGGTCAGTATCGGACCGATACCGATACGTAATATCGGATCGGTCCATCTCTAGTCACATACAAGAATATCCGAAGAGTAGGAAAATCAGACGTGTTTTTTTGGATTCAATCAAAAATCGTGGTCACTGAAGTGTTATATCAACAAATATGAATTTTGGCACAACAAAATCCAAACTGTCCTCTCAGGCCCTCGGTCCTCCAGAGTAGGAGTGTACCTGGATCACAGAGCAGGTATTCTGTCTTTCTACAGCGTCTCTAAAACCATGACTCTCCTCCACAGAGTCCAGACCACATTCACTCAGCCGCTCTATGCTGGACTTGATTTTTTGGATCATGAAGATACTGCAGAGTTCATTACACTGAAATAGACAGAAGCCACTGATGGACAATTGGTTAAAATGTGTGTTTTATTTTCCACTTTTTTTTGTCTACATCATTGTTGAGATGGGAGTTGCTGAGAGCTCACAGTTGTGCTGTTTTTACTTTGCACGGAGATCACCTGTCAGTCACACTGAATAGCTGTTCCTTTGACCTTTTGTTATCCGTTTTCTATATTTTCCTAACATTACGTTTATATGCCATTTAAATGTTGTTCTTGTACTAATTAAATGTTAAATATATCAAAAAGAAGTCAAAGTGGCACCAAAAAGTTATTTCCTGTTTCCTTTTAATAAAGCGCACACCCTTATCCCTAATGACCATTTTGTGCCACGCCCCAAAAACTGCTATAAAAACATTATATATTCATATTTTTTTCCACTTTAAATTAGCCAATCTTTTAAAACTACTTCCCCCTGAAATATTTATATAAAGTTTTAAATATATTTTAATTATTTATTTATTTTTAATCGTAGTTTAATTACATGAGCGCCCTGTTTTTTTAGCCCCAAAAAACAAAAAAAACTAAATATTTTCAAAAAAAACCATTTGAAGTAATATTTGATTGTTATTATAATTAGGCCTTCAGATGGACCAAAGATTGGCACCAACATTCATTTTGACCTGCCATTATTTTTTTTTGCAGGAGCACATTAAAAAATGCATGCCTAAGGACAATTCCCCAAAAGGTGCAATAAAAATATTAAATATAATTTTTTTTTCACTTTAAATTGGTCAGTCTTTTAAAACTACTTCTCCCTGAAATATTCATATAAAGTTTTAATTATATTTTCGTTGTTTTAACCCTTTAAATCCCAGTTGTATTACATGAGCGCCCTGTTTTTCAGCCCCAAAAAACAGAAAAACTAAATATTTAAAAAAAACAAACATTTGAAGTAAAATTTTATTGTTATTATAATTAGGCCTTTAGATGGACAAAAGATTGACACCAACATTCATTTCGATCCATTTTTAATTTTTTTTGCAGAAGCCAAAAATGGTCTCCAGGCGGCGCTGCTGCTCCAGCTCCCCGGGGAGGAGTGCCTCTGCCGCGGGTGTGTCTCGCGCAGCGCCGGGGCATATGGTTCGGTTTCCGTGTCTGCAGCACACACTTCCGCTACCACGTGAAAACAAATACGTCATTTCCTGTTGATTTTTTTAAAAAAAAGCGCCATCAAACGATCCTAAGGGAAGGAAATGGTCCAGCCCGGTCAGCGGGCCGAGCTCCCGCTGCATGCGGGGAATGAGTGTGCCTTTTCCCGCGAGTGTGTCTCGAGCAGGCCGCTGGAAAGGGGTATTTCCGAGCAGGCGTCAAATGTGAAACAAGGGCGCCACCTGGTGGACAAATAAAAAAATTACAACTCTAAGGCCTCTAGTACAAAACGAAACCTAAGCTGGATTCATGACGATCCCTTTGACCGTAATTTTTTAGCCGTGAAAAATAGCGTTTATAATGGAAGTCAACGGGCACAAAATGACCACTAGGGGTATGGGTGTGGGGATTTTTGCTGCTCAGCCATTTTAGGCTGATTTAAGAAATTAACACTGAAATATTAAATCGGACAGAAAAAAAACTATCCTTTAACAAGTTTGGTTATATTCCACTGAACACAGTGGAAATGGCAGCCATTTAACACATGTAAGTGGCAACAAATGGCCCCAAGAAGGCAGGAAGGTTCAGTAAATTCAGAAGGTCATATTCATAATAAAAAATAACCTCAGTTTGTAAATGTCAAAACAATAAAAGTATTGTTTTGGGAGAATAAACTCACAGATCAAATGTTAGATACTGAAACATTATTTCAGTCCTTCCAAGATACAGAGTTATAATAAAAATTTGCCAGTTATCTGTCCTGAGTCTGACCGCTCTTACATCTGTGTTCTTCATTAACGTCTTGTCTTCAGGCTTATAATTTGGCCGGTTTCTCTTAAATATTTGTGAACTAAAGACAGCTTCAACCCTCTGTGTGTTGACCGCACTGCATTTTCTTGTTAGTAATAGCAACACCATTGTAACAACAGAAATACTAATTAGTTAGATTACTAGTTACTGAAAAACATTTATCGCCATTATTCCCATTTGTGCGAATTTACAAAACATTATGTAAAGATTGCTGGTATTTTTGTGCCCTTAAAAAGTGGAAATAATGATGAGAGCTGAATGAATGATAGTGACACGCAGATCTCGTTTTCACTCGTCTGTATTGAGTGTTACAAAAACAACACAACCCAAACCATATTCTCTCTGCATGGATACACTCAGTCTCAGGACCACAGTTTCCAAACTAAGTTGCCCTGTTTTAACTTATGAGAGTATTTAGACGCTGCACAACTTGAACTGTAACATAAGGTAAATACATCTTTTTAACTCACATATGTTAGCTGACACATTCGCTGACTTTCAACAGTAATGAAATAATACTTTATGCGCTGTATATGTCTTTCAGTAGTTAACTTAAATACAGATAGTGGCAGAAAAACTGTCATTCAATAAGGCGGGACACCAGTGAAAGCTAGCTTAAACAGCAACGGAGTTCAGCTGAAACTTCTCAGCAAAAACTGTCCACAATTCACCTCTTTCCTTACAATAAACAATGATGGTGGGCTAATAGTCAACTGTAATACACAGAGTTCACAGAGTTCTGTGCGTGCAGTTACCTTAAACAGGGGAAACGAGGAGAGATGAATGATGATACTGACACAAAGCGCTCGCTTTCACTCGTCTGTACAGAGTGAAGGACAAGAGGCGCGAATCCCCCTAGTGGAGCCCTGAGGAATTACCAATGGATCGATGCACAATCAATCCAGGACATTGTTCCTTCTCGCAAATTGAAAGATATTTCACGCACTGTTATTTATAGAAGGCTTCACACTGTTCCTGCTAACCATAAATATTGTTCCTAAAGTTTTATCCAACTGTAGACAGATTTCTAAACTCCCTTTTACTTAAGTCCTGTTGAAACTTGTATTAGAAAAAATATTACAAATTATTTAAAGTTATAAAGCACAGCACAGAACTGAAATGGCACAGTAGTTAACTTTACAGTTAGGCTGGGGTACAAATTTCCTCATAAAAACCCTGCTCTTATGTGGAATGACTCAGGGGTCCATTCTTGGCCCAGTATTTTTTCCCTCAATTTATGGGTTCATAAAAACCTTTATAAAAGTGACTAAATGCTAGGTATAATAGGTATTTTGTCTGCTTTGGATTTTACTTCTACATTTCACCTTTAAAAACCGTTTATCTTGTCTTGTTTGGTATCATTCTTTTCAGCACACCTTAACATGTCAAAATTTACAGCTATTTTTTCATTTTGAAATACTATATTAAAACAATTGATCTCAAATCAGACAAAAAACATAAAACTCGAGTATAAAAAAGTAGAATTTTTTTCCACTAATAGAAAGCCAAGGTTTTTTCTTTCTGGGTTTTTTTTTGTCACAAACAGAGAATACTTTCAAGTGCTTCCCTTCCCGCTGTAAACACAACGTTAGTATTCAGGAAAAAAAACATTGCGCATATTTTTAATCATAACTCTGGTTTTATGTGGCCTATCAACACAATTTAAAAACTGGTAGTTTGAAGTCCACACTTTTAACACAGAAATGGAGAAACCTCTTCTGTCCGCCGATCCAGGAACTTGAATTCTTTGAATTTCAGGATACTTTTTCTTAATAAACGGTAAGCATTATACATATTGTCCTTACAGAGGTGGTTTCTCTTCTCGCAAGTGAAGTAGATTTTTTGAAGGCGTTTGCTTTTTTCGAGGTCGCGGATGACGTCAGGAGAAGGTGATTGTTCACTTGCAATGTTGAACCTGGAACAACATTATTTATGATGACGAGGGAACAACACCAACACAAGGATATCAGATCGTCTGGACACTCAGGGTTGTCTTGGGTAGCATCTTGTTGCTATGTCATCTTACAGTAACTTGGTCAGTAGTTTACCATGACTACTTTATTCTTCCTCAGCCAATCAGCAGCACTTGTGCAATTGTAACCTGTTGTGTATATAAACCTTCATTAACTGGTTTGAGAAATCCTTTAAACCAGTGACAGGAAAGTTGGATCACAGTGGTAATTATTAAAGGACATTGATGTTTGATGTCTCATTTCATTCGTCATCTGTCATTGAAATTATCAGAGGAGGCCTGAAAGGCTCGCACTAGCTGTACAACCACTCACAGCAGCCCATTCATTCATTTTCATTGCTGACACTGGATTGCCCAATCAAATCTCTTAACTTGACCAGCCCATCCCCAGCTTGTAGGAAAAGTTCAGTGTGGAAGAAGTGGTGAAAAGATTGAGCTGAAAAGCTGAGCGAAAACAATAAACAGAAACTACAACTATTAGCCAGACCTTACAGTCACACAGCAAATCAAGGATTAAGGTCAAATGATTGGCTGCTTTCACCATGAGCCACTGCTAATTTTTAAAGTGTAGCATTTAATTATTGTCAAATGCTTTTAAAAAGAACAATCACTGCTTGTTGTTTTAAAACTGATAACTTAAGCATGTTGATTGACTCATCTTCCTTTCCGCCTGCCTGGAGGCTCCCTTAACACCTCTCTCTGCCTCCTAACAAACCTTCCCCCTCTCATCTCGCTTCATCTTTGGCCTACAGTAGCACAGTTTCCACCAACACCTTGCTGGCCAACAGAAACTCGTACCTTAAATGAAATAAATGATATGGAGCACTCCAATCATGCTTTCAAAACTACAGCAACTGTTAAAGAAAGAGGTGATAAACATGCCCCTGCGCCCGGTTCTTGTTGAAATGAGTTACTAACATGATTTCCCCTTCATGTATGGTGATAGACTGGCCAAAATATTAGGAATGCTCTGGAATTTCTGATGAAGCCAACAGTAAGTGTTGCTTTAAATCGGGGGTATTCAACAAAAATGAAAAGACTTCTTACTTCTTAATGCAAAGGTTCAGATGATCATTATTCTAAATATTTAATTACTTTAAATGATTTTATTTTATTTATTTTATTTACTTGTAATATATATTGTATTATACATATTATATTTTAAATATAGAGATAAGAAAAATCATTAGAAAAAGTTGTTATTATTGGTATTATTAGTATTATTGCATATTAATGATGAAGGAACTGACCTCACAGGTCACAGAATCAACTTTTTGGTAACAAGTTAATGTGGTAGTTCAACAGTTTAACCAGCAGAGGGAGCCAGATAAGCTGTTTTGAATTCAACACTAACAGGCAGAGGGGGAGGAGGAGGGACTGTTGCCGTAGTAACTGAATCTACAAAAGTCAGTAAGTGTTTGTCTTAATTAAATCACACTTAGCTGTTAGTGTTCATCTTCAGGCACTGAATTCACTTACAAGAAACAGTCCAACAGATTCACACAAGGGGAACATGTTCGCTGTTTTTTCTGCAGCTGTGAGGACTGTTAGCCTGGACATAACAAGCTGTGTGGCTGCCCCACTGTTCAAACTTCAGGTTCCGAGTACCAGTTTTAGTTTTAGAGCTCAGCAGACCCAGTAGCTCATCACCACTGCTCCTCCATAACAACAGTGGTGAGGCTGAAGGGGACTGGAAAATAATGTACATGGAAATGAATCACTGTAAATAACACTATATAATGTTTGATGATAATACGGTCTGAAGGTTAAATAAACATGTTTACTGCCTGGTATAACACTTGGTTTCGTCTCTGGGGATAGTATTGTGTCCACTTTGACTTGTGGTAATTAAAGTGGAATTTTTCACTTGGTTGATTTGTTGAACTTTCTTAAATCTCTTCTTTAAACACAGTGTCATCTGATTGTATTTACTGACCATTTTAGAGATTTACAATCAATAACTGGGAAACAGGAAGCATTTCACACTCTGCTACCGATGAGTCTCATGGTGCTTTCACCACAAGTTTTTTAATAAAAATAATAAAAATCTACAAAAACACGAACATAATTTATTAGTACAGTAAAATCCTAAAAATTCAGTTAAATTCCTAAAAAACAAGAAGTGTTCATCCAGGAACCTTTAAATGGTCTTCAGATCCCCAGGCCTGCATAAAGCACCATGACGCAACTGCTGTTGTGTTCATTTGCTTATTAAAAAATTGAATTAAATTGATTAATGATTATTAAATAAACAATTATTATGCGGTCAGCACGGTGGCATGGTGGTTAGCACTGTTGCTGCACAGCAAGAAGGTCCTGAGTTCAATTCCACCATCAGGCCGGGTGCTTTCTGTGTGGAGTTTGCATGTTCTCCCCGTGTTTGTGCAGGTTTCCCCGGATACTCCGGCTTCCTCCCACAGTCCAAAAACATGCAATAGGGGGGATAGGTTAATTGGTCAATCTAAATTGCCCATAGGTGTGAATCTGTGAGTGAATGTTTGTCTGTGTCTCTATGTGTTAGCCTGTCTCTTGCCCTATGACAGCTGGGATAGGCTCCAGTGCCCACTGCGACCCTGGAAAGGAGAAGCGGATGGATGGATAATTATTATGCTCTTCTCACATAATGTCTCAAACTGGTTACATTCATAAAATACTTGGCAGGTATTTTGTCTTTCTACAGCTGAACCATGACTCTTCAGAGTCCAGACCATATGCACTCAGCTGCTCTGTGCTGGACTTTATCTTTTTATCAATCATGGAGACCCTGCTGACTTCATTAGTTTGTTAGTTGTTGATAGAAATTCCACAATATGTGGTTTATATTGTCTGGTGTGATTTTCTTTTCCCTCTTTGTAACAGGGCAGCCCTTAGCGGCTGGAAACAGTGAGACAGACCAAGGCAAGTGTAGTGGAACAAAGTATTTATTTGCTATATGGCTCTCCTTAAAACAATTAACTTGTCGAGCTTCTTCACAGCACAAAAATCCATCCTCTAATGACAACTGGCAGCCTTAAATATGTTCAGCTGTCACAGACTTAACCATTATTCCACTCTCAGGTAAATTCTTAAATCCCAACCTTCCACCACAGTATACAATATATCAATAAGAATAAATAAATACATAAATACATTTCACATTTACATATTAATAAATATTTCACACTTTAATGTTACACAAAACCCAATATTATAAAAACCCAGAAACCCAAGCACAAAAAGATTCACCACACTCTCTTTACCAATGGTCTCTCCCGGAACCTTTAAATGGTGTCTGGACCCCCGGGGAAACATTTGCCCAAACACCTTGAAGAGGACACAGGCAAGAAAGGTGAGTAATCATTAACTTACAAACACTAATCACCATTCTTCTCTCCTGACAGACAACCACCACATTCCTTGATGAGGAGCAGCTGTGCAGGATCTGAAACAAGGCCACCAACTGATTTTAAAATTCCCAATAAATAGTCAATAAATATTTAAACTTCTTGTGTGCAAATCCATGCTTAAAGTGCAATGCTCATAAAGTGCTTGATAAGGTGCTTTTAATAAAGTGAAAGGTGTGCTCTAAAGTGCTATACAGACAATACAATATAAATAAATGCAGTAAGGGAGTCCTCTTCCTTACACTCTTAATGAAAACTTCTTGACTTGTGGATTTATTTGTGGTTTTGTCTGTTTGTCTTTGCTAATGCAAAGAGAAAATTAGTGTTGAAATATATGTAGACCTGTAGAAATTTACTCGTTCGTGTAGAAAAACAGTCAAATGAAACATTCTGGACTTTTACCATTTAAAAAGGGGAAAAACCTTTATCCTGTAGATGTGAGAGCAGTCTGATGAAAACACACTTTTGTCTTTTAATTGTTTAAGCCTAAACAACAAAGGGAGAGAGAAAAATGATTAATAGATCGATAGTTGTGACCAGTTTATGAGCTGCTGATCTGCACATAAAATCATTTCATCATTTGATTGTTTTTCCATGTACCATCTATATTTACGGATGGATGTTAATAAGGTTTTATTGATGTTGGTTTGGTTTACAAAGGTGGAAAGTTGACATAGTACAAATACTTAAGTAGATTTTTCACATATGTTTACTTCACTTGAGTATTTATTTTTAGTTTTACTCCCTACATTATTAAACTGTGTATAAATATCTGTGCTTTCTACTCCTTACATTTCCAAAGCAGACTTGTTCCTTTAAGTTCATCTAGTGTTTATACTCAGGGATTAAAGTGGGCTGGAGTTATGGTTGTGGTACTTCAGAGTAGCTAGTGTGTTGTTGTGTCCGGGGAAAACAGGTTAGTTTGCATTCATGTGGTGAATTCACTATAAAACACTGTTGGACTGCTTATGGTTACATCAAGTGTGGCAGAAATGAATTTGCATTTAAGATAATGATGCTTAGATTATTTAACTGAATTGAAACTTTATTCTAGCTGTATACTGTCTAGTGTGAAGCCACATAGTGTGAGTGTAGGGGATGGACATCAGATATGATAGCTGGTGAAACTGTGTACATGTTGTTAAGTTCAGTTGTGTAAATCCACAAAGAGCAGCAGGTCAGCTGATTGCAGCCTTTACACTAAGAAAACTTTATGAAGCTTACATCAGAAATTATTGTGGGCCATCATTTTTTCCCCACACTGAGCGCCATTACTAATTTTAGAGTTCCTCCACCACTTCAACCCCTGACTGCTCATTTTCCTGTTTAGAGGCAAAGTCACCCTCTACAAAGTAGGCAACAGGAAACAGTTATTGTTTTGAAATCTTTCAAATCAAAATAAGCACATTCATTAGAATTAGAATTTAGATTAGAATAATATTTGTATTCTTGTGCACTGATAATATTTTCTGATTATATTCTTATATTAATATAGCACAAGCTTTAGTTACCTTGTAACCTGTAAACTGTACCTTTTCACTTTTACTCAAAGAAGTTGTTTCAGTGCTTTTACTGGAGAATATTTTTTTAAAAACACAGGTATCTGTACTTCTACTTAAGTAAAGAACGTCTGTACTTTTGCCCCCTCTGATGGTCTGTGTAACTCATTACTCTCATCTTCACATCATGGGGTGTTTTTACAGATACTGGGTTTTATTTAGAGGCAGTGCCTGTGTGGTTATGACTGAATATGTACTGTTAACAGTAATTTTGGGGAAACTCCAGAACTGACACCCTGTTATGGAACCATAAGTCATATCAAGATGATGAGCTTTGGGACTGTAGTGAGGACAGTATGCACATGTTCAGATGCTGTGTAGGTGTTCAAGTCTCTGATTTTGATTTATCCAGAAAAAAGATTCTGCTGTTGGAAGATTATGTCAACTGTATTTGATTTTATGTGAGCAAGCCCCTCCAAAGTCTCCCACTGCCCATCTTAATGTGACCAGAGGTACAAAACAACAGAGATGCTTCTGTGTGCACAGGTGCTCAAGTGTGAACTCAGAGCAACAATTAAAACAAACACACTCCAGATGAACCTGCTGTGATTCATGCAGATGAGTCAGGATGTTGTTTATGGTGTTTTTATTCTCCCTGTTTTTCCGTTACAGCTCCCTTTATTATGTGTTAGCTGCTTAAGTGCTGGTGTCCTGATTCTTTCTGCGATTCTCCTTTAGTTAAACAAGCACGTCTAATGTTTCTGCTATTGGTGATGTGTTTTAGCAGGACAGAAAGAAAAGGTCATTACTTCTGTTAAATCTGTTGGATTTTGTTCCTCATTTGCATATTTTCTGCTTTGCTGCAGGAAGCGAAACAGTCACTGTGTGCCACACTGTCATTATATCAATGCTGCTATCCTGTATATATTGTACATACTATTGTTTGAGTACTTACGATTGTTTTTTTTTTTTTGTTTTTTTTTTGTACTTTTATATTTTACATTTATATTTATTATTGAAACTTGCACCAAGGGAGCGGCACTCCAATTTCGTTGTACTCTGTACAATGACAATAAAGGCTATTCTATTCTATTCTATTCTATTCTATTCTAATGTTTCCCTGTGATGCTTGCAGTGGTGTTTTTGTGGACTTTCATCGTTTTACAGCTTTATAGCCTAAAAACACGACTGATTATAGAGGGATTGTAGATGGTGAGGCATTTAGTGAAGACCTTACATTTTGTTTCAGTAACAATTAAATTCACCCTGATTATTTTCATCTTGGTTTTACTGCAGCTGTAACATTACAGTATTTGTAAAACGACACTGAGAGAGAGCCTGTTTCTGCGTCTTTGTGCTGCTCTTACAGGAGTTAAATGTTCAGATGATGATTCCAGCTGTTCTTCAACCTGCAGAAATCATCGTAAAGCTACTACATCTGGATTAGAACAAATCAGTGTTTTTAATATCAGTTTAGTCAAGTTTATTGTTCCTGCCCAGAGATCAGGTACAAAAACTCATCTCAGAGATGACAGCATCTCAAACTAGCATCGTCAAAACAGAGCAACAATAAAATAAATACATGCACATCTATGCAAAACAAACAAACAAACGAGGCAGTTACTGAGCTGAAACATAGTTAACAATGTACATGACAACAGCTCGCACACTGCAAGTCTCCAACTTTACCAGTTGTTTTGCTAATGTTTCCAGCACTCGTGATCTTCATGCACTGAGTATTTCTATTTATTTCTGAGTTAATCTATTAACTTGTGAATGACAGGACAACTGCACATTTGTCATGGTCCCCGTGCCTCGCCAGCTGACCCCTTGTTAGGCAACATGTTGTTTTTTTTTGTTTTTTTTTGTTTTCTGCTCTCTCTCTCTCTCCTCTGCTGGGGCGGTGCTTATTACGGGCTCCCGCCCTTGGCCCACGCACCTGCGTTCAATCTCCCCACCTGCTGCTGATCTCCACTAATCTTGAGCCCTTCTTAAGACAGTAGTGCTTTGCTACTCATCGTTGGATCGTTGAGCAATCTGTGTCAGGCACCCTTTAATCTGAAAACTAGAATCCTTGAGTTCTTCTTTGTGTAGATCTTTCCTAGACCTGCCTACCTGAAATCCTGCAAGTGAGTGTGTGGAAGCATGAGAGCCTGCTGAGGAGAGTGGAGTGTGATTTGGAGAGGAGTGGAGCATGTTTGATCCCTTCCTTTTCCCCCACGGTCCCTGGAGCCCCTCTAGAACATTGTGTATATATATAATCACTTGGTGTTGTCACTGTAAATACATTCACTGTCTTTTCTGCAAGGATCCCTCGTCTGCGCCTGAGTCTGTTTAGGAACTCTGACAACACTGGAGTTGGACACATGTAATCTTTAAAAGCTTCTCATAGTGTTTAGGTCTGGAGGTGCAGAGTGCACATGACCATTACTCCTAAATGTTTTCCTCCTAGTGAGGAAACAAAATATTCACATTTTGCACAGTGAAAGCTGACAGTCAGTTAGAAAACTGGTATTTTAAGCATACTGACCGACTCATGACGTCAGCACGTCTTTTTCTTTTGGCTGCTCCATTTAGGGAATCACCACAGCAGATCCTCTGCCACCATCTCATCCAGTCCCTAGCATCCTCCTCTGTCACATCCTTAACGACAAATAAGAATCTTGTATGTGGTCTTACTCTTTTCCTCATTCTAGGTTTGACAGATTTTTCAATGATTGTATGATCATTGATCAGAAATTACAAAGTAAGACCTGAGGTGACCAACATTTTTAAATGTATTCTATATGTATTCTGTTTAATACAAACTGCGACTCCTATATTCACTGTTTTCCGAGGTTTCAGCGTTCAACGTTCAAAGACATGTTACACAAGCTCCTCAATTAATCTGTTTTATCTATATAGCGCCAAATCACAACAACTGTTCACTCAAGGTGCTCTATACTATAAAGACCCTACAGTGATGCAAACATATGACTGATTTCCAGGCATTGCTGTAGTTTCATACAGAAGTCACATTAATTAGCAGGTGCCACTGTGCCACCCTCCTGGAAGGAGCTGAGGAGAGCCCCAGACTCGGGGTCACCCAGCAGCCACGGTGCAGAAGCTACAGGGACTATATTTCAATTCACTCTCCTCTCATTACTATATGCGAATCTGCCTGGGCTGGGAGCCACCACTGCTATTCTGCTCTGAGGCCTTCCCCAAACATTTGTCTTAATTCATGCTTATGCCATCTGCCTTTACGTATGTGAAATGCTTTCAAATCTAAATGAGAATTTGGGCCAGCTAAAGAATTACAATGCAGAAGTTGTCATTACAGGATTGGTGTGCTTGCAATGTTTTACATGTGTTGCACAGTATGGAATCTTGTTGTTTTTAAGGTTGCTGCAGTTACAGTGGTTATTCAACTGCAAAAGGGATCACTTTCTGTTGTTGGTTTTGCTGCCAGAGGTTTCTGTAGTTTCCATTGATTTTGTTAGTTGCAGGTATAGTGTCAATGGTTGCTTGCATCACTCCAGGTGTTTTGTTAGTTTCACAGGTTTGTTACCCTGCAGATTTTTGGGAGATTGTGGGAGTTGCCTTGTGTAGTTGTAGGCAATGCTGTAGACACAGTTTAGCAGTTTTGGCAATTTCAGTGACAATTTTAGACGTTGTTCACATTGGTGTTGTTAGTTACACTGGTTTCAGATATTGCTCTAGTTTAATTGCTAAGTCATTTTTTTTATAAGGGTTGCCGTAAATGCTGCAGTGAGAGAACTGCTGAATTCATTTAAGTCGCCTGTTTAAAGGCACAATTAATCAGAAATTGCCACCTAAAAACTGAGCCGACCAAAATGTTTAAATGTAAGACTCACAACTCTTACCTCATTTCACTGAAACACAGCACCTCCTCTTGGTGATGTCACCTCATTCCCTCACCGACAGCTATCAGCCTACAACACATATGTTGGGTTTAGATTAGTTTCACTTCTACAAAGAGGAACCTACACTGTCATTATTACTGAGAGGAGAAATGGCGCAGAAAGGAGTTCAGCTCGACCGAGAAACCTTCTCTTGTTCCATCTGAGCTACTTTGAGGATGTGACAGCAGCTGTGTCAGAGACCAGAGATTCTGGATTCTTAAAATACTCACATGAAATCACACTGGATCCAAACACAGCAAACACACATCTGTTATTATCTGAGGGGAACAGAAAAGTAACAAGAATGGAACAACAACAGTCTTATTCTGATCATCCAGACAGATTCACTGCATGACTTCAGGTCCTGAGTAGAGAGAGTCTGACTGGACGTTGTTACTGGGAGGTGGAGTGGAGAGGGGGAGGAGTTGGTGTAGCAGTTGCATACAAGAATATCAGCAGAGCAGGGAGCTCTGATGAATGCAAATTTGGATTCAACGACAAATCTTGGTCTTTACGTTACGATTCAAATGGTTTTCAGTTTTGGCACAATGAAGTCCGAACCAACCTCTCAGGTCCTCGGTCCTCCAGAGTAGGAGTGTACCTGGATCACAGAGCAGGTATTCTGTCTTTCTACAGCGTCTCTGAAACCATGACTCTCCTCCACAGAGTCCAGACCACATTCACTCAGCCGCTCTATGCTGGACTTCGGTTCTTTTATTATGACAGTGACACCGCAGAGTTCATTAAACTGAAATAGACAGAAATGATTGAAGGACACTTGGTTAAAACAGGTTTTTCAGTTTCCACTTTCTTTGGTCTCTTTCATTGTTGCTCAGACGTTATTGATGTGCTGTTGCTTAGCCTGTCAGTAACACTTTATAGGTGCGACTTTGACATTGCATTATTTGTTGTCTAGTTAATGATTGGCTTTGTTTTAATGAAGGAAAAGTGTTTCACTCTGCAGAAACAATACAGCCTCATATATCTTTGTAAATGTTGTATGTTGTTCTAATTAAGGTATTTAATGTAAAACATCCCATTTCTAGTTTGTTATATCTTCTACACAAGAGTTATTGTTTATGGGAAACTGTTTTTCATTTATGTGCACTGTCATGTTTCAATTTAGAGAAGTGATCAGTTTGGTTGGGTGTTTTTGTGTTATTCTCTGGTTGGTTCCTTTTTCTTTTGTTTAAGAAAACTAGCCATTGAAATATGCGCAACCCTGTGAAAAGAAGAAGTAATATGCACTCAAACAACTTTGTATGGAATAAAATGACACCTTATATAAAACTTCCTCAGTTAATCACTGTATTGTGTTCCAGTAAAATTTGACTGAGTTAAAAGTTTCATCTCTGAAAAATATTGTTAACTTGATCAGACTGATATAACAGTTCAATAGTTCAGGCCCTGAAGTGCCGGTGATGATCGTCCGGAGTGAGGCCCATTTAGTCCAGCACAACTCTGCAGACGTCTGCGAATCTGCCCCGTGAGGTTGGCGGCAGACTCAGGGCCGCCATCTCAGCCCCCCCGACAGCAGTGGAAGCTGCCGTGGTGCCCAATCTTGCACACTTCTGCCCCAGGACTAAAAATATGTCATATCCTGGATTAATCACATCACATCCTGCATTGGACAATTCCTGACTGAGTCTATCAAAGTCATAGTGGTAAACACGAATAACTTGGATGTGAAATAGATTCACAAAGACATTTGGAAGGAGGTAACCCAGACAGACATGAAACCATACATGAGTCATTTGATTTGTACAGATCTAGAAATGAATCTACCAGAAGTTCATGCAGAGTCTGGCTGGACAATCTTTTGGGCCAATCACTCAATGAATTTCCCATGTTGCCATGCGTGATTCACTTTAACAACTGTGATTCAAGACCAGGCCGTCATCAACAAGACAAGCTGGCAGTCAGTGGATGCCGTGCCTGCCCCTCATTTTTAACCCAATCCAAACATCAGTTGATGAGCATCTAGTCACTTTTAGGGGATGCTGCCCTTTTACACAGTATATGCCAAGAGTGCCATTTAAATGTAGCATAACGATCTGGGCAACATATCATGGCAGGACAAGTTATGCCTGAAACATTCAAGTATGTACTGGGAAACATGAAGACGGTGTTCCTCAAAAAGAACCAAGGGCAGCACATGGTTTTGGAGATAACTGCAACTATCATTGGGCCATTCTGGATTACAATAGGAACAAAGGTGGATTTGACAACCATGCTAAGGTATGCTTATTTTTGTACTCCTTGTCTATCATCAGATTGTTTGAAATGGACTATAAAGTGCTGCGCCAGCTGGCCCGGCCTCCACAGTCACCTGACCTAAACCCAATCCAGATGGTTTGGGATGAGATGGAGCGCAGAGTGAAAGCAAAGGGCCAACAAGTGCTCAGCATCTCTGGGAACACCTTCAAGACTGTTGGAAGAACATTTCAGGTGATTACACATTGAAGCTCATCGAGAGAATGCCAAGAGTGTACAAAGCAGTAATCAAAGCAAAGGGTGGCTATTTTGAAGAATCTAAAATAGGTTTTGAGTAATTTCAGATTTTATTGCTTACTGCATAATTCAATACGTGTTAATTCATAGTTTTGATCATGAAAACAAGAAAAAACATTAAATGAGAAGGTGTGTCCAAACTTTTGACTGGTAATGTACACTCACATCAACGAGACATATGGATTATGAACAACAAATAACAGTTCAATACATGGGTAGCACTTTATAATAATGTCACACTAGTAAGTATTAGTGAGGTATTGGCAGGTGCTTCATTCTTACTATGCCATTTATAAATACAGTTATGTTATGTTTATCCATCTGTTACTGGTACACCATGCACAGCTATCACTGCTATTACATCACTGCTAGTAAAACTGATAATCATAATCATATCCTTTCATTCATTTCCGCTTATCTTTTTTCAAGGTCGAGGGGGCACTGGAGCCTGTTCCAGCTGTCTTAAGACAAGAGGCAGGGTACACCTTGGACATGTCGCCAATCTGTCCCAGGGATAACCCACATACACAGACAACCATTCACACTCACATTCACACCTATCCCCACTAATTGCATGTCTTTGGACTGTGGGAGGAAGCCGTAGTACCCGGGGAGAACCACACAAACACGAGGAGAAGAGAACTCTAAACAGAAAGACCCCGGCCTGATAATGAAATTGATTTTGCTGCAGTTGCTATATGTAGTTTCAGATGCTAGTTTAATTGCAGAAGTTACCATGTTTTGTAGAAGATGCTGCTGTAGTTTGCAGGTTTTGTGGTTAAAACTGTTACTATACTTTGCTGATGATGTTGCTTCTAGTTTCAGTCATTGAATTAGTTGCAGACGTTGCCACTGCTTCAATGTGTTTGTTGGGTTGCAGTAGCTATGCTTACTTACAGTTTTTTTGTGCTTGTTTTACATTTGTTATCCAAGTTGGAATCTTTAGTCACATGTTTTTAAGGTTGCTGCAACTCAAATAAAGTTGCAAAAGTTGCCAAAGTGATCCTTGTTGTTGTGCTATTGTTGCTATTGTTGCTATTGGCATTGTTAGTTGCAGGTGTACTGTCAGTGGTCACTTTCTTCATTGTAGGTGTTGCATTAGTGTCACAGGTTAGTTTAGCTATAGTGTCTGATTAGTTGTGGGAGTTGCCTTGTGTAGCTGTAGGCATTGTTGTAAACATGAGGGTTTTTTTGTAATTTTTGCAATTTCAGTAACAAACTTAGTTGCAGATTGCAGTTGCAGTTTTTCTGATAAGTGTTTGTTACAGTGGTTGTAGATATTTCTGTAGTTTCATTCAGAAGTCATTTATTTATTTAAAGATGTTACTGTAAATGTTGCAGTGATGGGTTTGTTTACCTCATTTAAGTGTCGCTCCTATCAGAGAGCCCATTCTGATTCCATTTAATAACAATTTTACGGGTTTTCCTGAATTTACCACCTAAAAACTGAGCTCACCAACATTTTTTAATATACTGTTTATAAAAAAGGTATTTACTTCAAACTCAAACCTCATCCTGGAATACACCAGATACTGATAACTCCTCCCCTTCTACCTGACAGCACCTCCTCTTTGTCTGTTTCCTCATTCCCTCCCATTCAGTCTATATTTTGAAAATGGGCATAACCAACATCTGTTGACGTGTAAGAGCAGACAGCCTCCATTTCCCACGTAAACACCTATTGATTAGGTCACAGCTCAGAATAGTTTCACTTCTGCAAAAGACAAACCAGCAAGTCATTGTTACTAAGAAAAGAGAATGGATGAAGAAAACATTTCTTGCTCCATCTGTTTGGATCTACTGAAGGATCCGGTGACTACAGCCTGTGGACACAGCTACTGCATGAACTGTATTAAAACCCACTTTGATGAAGAGGACAGGAAGGGAATCCACAGCTGCCCTCAGTGCAGGAAGACTTTCACACCGAGGCCTGTCCTGGAGAAAAACACCATGTTAGCAGCTTTAGTGGAGCAGCTGAAGAAGACTGGACTCCAAGCTGCTCCAGCTGATCACTGCTATGCTGGACCTGAAGATGTGGCCTGTGATGTCTGCACTGGGAGGAAGCTGAAAGCCATCAAGTCCTGTTTATCTTGTCCAGCCTCTTACTGTGAGAAACACCTCCAACCTCACTATGATGCAGCTCCGTTAAAGAAACACAAGCTGGTGGCCCCCTCCAAGAAGCTCCAGGAGAACATTTGCATGGTTTCAGATATACAAGAGAAAGTGACAGACATCTCATCAAGAGTTGCTGAAGAGGATGTTTTACTGTCACCAGCAGAGCCAAAGACCAGAGCTGGATTCTTAAAATATTCACATGAAATCACACTGGATCCAAACACAGCAAACACACATCTGTTATTATCTGAGGGGAACAGAAAAGCAACAACAGTGAAAAAACATCTCTGAAACCATGACTCTCCTCCACAGAGTCCAGACCACATTCACTCAGCCGCTCTATGCTGGACTTCGGTTCTTTTATTATGACAGTGACACTGCAGAGTTCATTGAACTGAAACAGACAGAAATGATTGAAGGACACTTGGTTAAAAACTTTTTTTTTTCTAGTTTCCACTTTTTGTCTACATTGTTGCTGCTTAGAGGTAATTGATGTGCTGTTTCTTAACCTGCCAGATCTGCAAATAAAGTCATTTTACATTTGAATCTTTTGGACAGATGTTAACAGGGTTTTGTTGATGCTGGTGTGGTACATGTAACTCATCACTCGTGTTTTTATATTGTGTGTTGTCAATATTAAAAAGGTTAAATACAGTGTCTGCTTCAAATCAATCCTCTTTCTGGAATACATCAGAGACTGGTAACCCCTCCCCTTTTTCTGCCTGTTACTGGTCTGTCTGTAATACCTCCATATGTCAACCTGTTTCCCCCCCTGGTTGTTTTCCTGTGAGTTATCAACACGTTCTCACTCCCAACTCGTCAAACGTGTGACGCATGGTCAGGCTCCCTCTGCTTCACTTATCGACGCGCAGGGTACCCCCTGGCGTCGGGAATTGACGTGCAGGGTCCTCTCATTGAATACTATAGAGCTCCCTAAACGTTGCTTATTGACGACAAGAGATTGCCGCGGAAGAGCCTGTTGTTCGTATATTTATACATTTCCAAAATCACATTGTAGTGACCTATACAAAACACAATAAATTATATAATGTAAACAACTACCTGAGAAACAGCAGATACAGCAGATACATTAATTATAGGCTGTTACTTTTGTATCGTTTATTGCATATGGAGGGAGTGATGTATGCTGGGTAATGGCACAGCTAGCTACTGGGTGACTTTATTCACCTGCTTCGGCTGTTATCAGTCCATACAATGGGCGTTATTAGCACAAATCAGTCCCATAGATATGGGCCATCAAAAATAAAGTTTGTATTCCCATCTAATAATATTATTTTATTATTACATACCTGTAGCACAATCCGTTCAGTTAGCTTCACACAAAAATAGCTGGTAGAAATGTCCTCCAAAGATTATCTTTGTTCACCTCTGAGGGGGTATTTTGATGCTGATCCTCTTCATCTGTTCACTGCCTGCTGGAAACCTGCTTGCTGCTGCTGCTCTTCTCTCGGCTTCCCAGAGTAAATCTGAAAAGTCACCTGCCTGCCCTCCTGCCTGCCACAACACACCTCTGCTCTAAAAAAGAAAAGGTCAGACATGTTGTTCTTCTCTTTACTCCACCACACACCCAGAGAAACTCCCGTCTCTGTAGCTTTGCTTCAGCCTGTAATACAAGGAGGCAAAATCTCCTTTCACTCACCTCACATCGTACTCACCTTTAACCTCATCTAGAAATAACTCACCTTCTCCCTCTGTTACAGTGAGTCCTGCTCTGTGGAATTTCCTCCACGTCTCACCTCAGCCTTTCTGATCCGTGCGATAAATAAAGTTTTCCTTCAAATCAAACAAACATGTACTGAATCAGCTTTTGGCTCCAACCTCTTTACACCGGCTGCTTGGCCTTGACAGCACAAGGTCCTGGACCACGTTTACATGTCTTCATAAGTTAACAGATGTGAAGCATTTTCACATACGGCCCTTAAAGCTTTTGTTAAAATGCTCCACAACACTTGGTTCAATCTGGCTTTATGCAGAGAAATGTGTGATGTTAAACTGAACCATCAGCTGATGCAAATGTTTATTATTAAACTCCTCGCCTTCATCTGTTGGAAGTTTAACAGGTACACGTCCTTCACTCAGAACATCCTCAAAAGCAGATGCAACAGATGTTCCTGCCTTGGTTTGAAGACACCTGCATGCATACTTAGAAAATCCATCTGTACATGTCAGTAAGTGTCTCACATTATCGTTACTAATGTGTCTGTCATCACTATAACTGCATGTGTACAATGTGGAAATTGATGTTATGTAACGATGATACAAAAACAATATCAGAACATAATTTGATTCAGCAAATCCTATTTATTAACAACTATTAGTGTAAATAAAACATTCTGTCATCTTTTAATAGCAAAACACATTAAAGCAGACGTGTGTCCAAACCTCCTCCACTAACACATCCGTTTCTATGGTGCTGTCATCAGCTCGAGGCACAGCGGCACCCTTACTAACTCCATCAGGCACATTTAAGTCACTACAATCTTTTCATAATCCCCCATCGTTCAAGAGTCGGGTATCTCTGAAGGTTTCCAGAGTACTTTTTCACACACATCCAAGTCATGTAGTTGCAGTACCTCGACCGCAGCATTGTCCAACTCATTCTGAGTCGCTTGTCTGATGGATCCTGTGTTCTGCTGTTTTAACCAGTCCAGCTGGTGCTGGAGGACCGAACACTGGTGATGGACTGCACTGTGCTGAGACAGATTTTGTGTTATAGGCTTCATGTTATGGACGCACAGTGTGAGCACTCAGGTCGCATTAGAGCATCGGGCCGTATAGTGTGAGACCTGCATCGTGACCTACAAACTTCTAACCCCTGTGATTCACTCATACAGACTGATGACAGATTTCAAACATGCTGAATATGAAGAGTAGTATCATTTAAACTCACATGATTATCAGCCATAAGAACACATTCAGATTTATATTGATGTAAGGTATATAAATGTAAGTACAGTTTGAATCAGTGCAATATTATTTTCACACATCAATGGACCACTGAACTTCTCAGCTTCTAAAATGTAAAGCCTCATTTAGAAACTACACAAGTACATATAATGGTCAGGGATCAACATGAACCTGTCTTCTCTATTTGACTTTAACCAACTCTGCAGTGTCTCCATTTAACCAAAGCCAAAGTCCAGCATAGAGCGGCTGAGTGAATGTGGTCTGGACTCTGTGGAGGAGAGTCATGGTTTCAGAGACGCTGTAGAAAGACAGAATACCTGCTCTGTGATCCAGGTACACTCCTACTCTGGAGGACCGAGGACCTGAGAGGTCAGTGTGGACTTTGTTGTGCCAAAATATGTAACTGTTTGTGTAACAATCTAATGACCAAGATTTGTCATTGAATTCAAATAAACATTCATCGCCCCTCCCTGCTCTGCTGATATTCTTGTATGCGACTGCAACACCAACTCCTCCCCCTCTCCACTCCACCTCCCAGTAACAACGTCCAGTCAGACTCTCTCTACTCAGGACCTGAGAATAATCAGTGAATCTGTCTGGATGATCAGAATAAGACTGTTGTTGCTTCATAAATGTTACTTTTCTGTTCTCTTCAGATAATAACAGACGTCTGTGTGCTGTCTTTGGATCCAGTGTGATTTCATGTGAATATTTTAAGAATCCAGCTCTGGTCTTTGGCTCTGCTGGTGACAGTAAAACATCCTCTTCAGTGACTGTCAGTGAGATGTTTGTCCATTCCTCTCTCAGAATGTCCTGTAGTTTATCTCTGGTCTCTGACACAGCTGCTGTCACATCCTCAAAGTAGCTCAGAGGACGAATACTGATGCTGGATGAGTGTGTAGACTCACTGAGTGCTGACAGTGAGGGGTAGTTGTGTAGAAACTGGTTGTGATCCTCTGTGTGTGAGAGCTGCTCCAGCTCGCCGTCTTTCCTCTTCAGCTCAGCGATCTCCTGCTCCAGCTTCTCCTGAAGCTCTTTGACTCGACTCACTTCAGTTTCCTGCTGGGATCTGACCTGCTGCTTCACATCAGAGCTTCTTTTCTGGAGGAGACGGATCAGCTCAGTGAACATCTTCTCACTGTCCTCCACTGCTTTATCAGCAGAGCCATTGATGGCCTCCACCTCCTGTTGAAGCAGCTTCACATCTTTCTCTCGCTCCTGGATTCTCTGCTGGATGTTTAGTCGTCTCACCTCGAGCTCCTTCTGCTTCTCAGTCCTTTCTGCTGCAGCTGGGACTGTTTCATGGCCTTTATGTTCATCCATTGTGCAGAGATAACAGATACTCTGCTGATCAGTACGACAGAAAATCTTCATCACCTCATCATGACGAGAGCAGATGTTCTCCTGGAGCTTCTTGGAGGGGGCCACCAGCTTGTGTTTCTTTAACGGAGCTGCATCATAGTGAGGTTGGAGGTGTTTCTCACAGTAAGAGGCCAGACAGACTAAACAGGACTTGATGGCTTTCAGCTTCCTCCCAGTGCAGACATCACAGGCCACATCTTCAGGTCCAGCATAGCAGTGATCAGCTGGAGCAGCTTGGAGTCCAGTCTTCTTCAGCTGCTCCACTAAAGCTGCAAACATGACGTTTTTCTCCAGGACAGGCCTCGGTGTGAAAGTCTTCCTGCACTGAGGGCAGCTGTGGATTCCCTTCCTGTCCTCTTCATCCCAGAAACTTTTAATACAGTTCCTGCAGTAGCTGTGTCCACAGGCTGTAGTCACCGGATCCTTCAGTAGATCCAAACAGATGGAACAAGAGAAGGTTTCTCGGTCCAGCTGAACTCCTTTCTGTGCCATTTCTCCTCTCAGTGTCAGTGACTGTGTGAGTTTCACTTCCTTATAACTGGAACTAGTCTGAGCTCTGATCTCAACAACATGTTTCTGCAGTGAATGGAGCCTGTCAGCTCTTACACGTCACCACATGTTGGTTACACCCATCTTCAAACTGCAGATCTGAGGGGGAGGGAACGAGGAAACACGTGGACAGAGAGGAGGTGCTGTGTTTAAGAGCAGGAAGAAGAGGGAGGGTTATCAGGCTGTGCTTCACTCCAGGAAGAGGAGCAGTTAGAGAGTGAAACTGTGTGTTTAACCCTTTTTATTTACTGCTTCTTCTATATAAATAATTTTTAAAAATCCAGCTTTAATGAACACTGGACAGAAACGTCTCAGGTAACAATAACTGTCAGAACAGCAGAGGCTGCTGACCTAATCAAAGCATATGTGGAGAGCAGGGTTAGGTTAGCAAACATATGCTGGTTGCTTTTATTTATTTATTGCTTTTATAGGCAGTAATCGATGTTGCTGTAACAGGATGAGAACTAGATAAATGCCACTGCATTGCTTTGAACAGTCAGCAGAGTCTGCACATATAATTACAGATATTCCTGCAAAAAGTTAATTAGTCAAAAGAATCTTGCATTTTAGTTTTGGATTTATAACAGCTGCTGCAACAGAAATAACCATGTTCTTTACATTAAAATAGCAACAAACCTTTCTGGAACAACTTTCAAGGTTCATGGCGAAGACAAAGATCTAATGACATGAAGACTCCAGTGAAACTTAAAGTATTAGGAACCAGTTTTAATGCGTGACCAACACATTTCCCCTTGTGGCCTTCACCAGGGTCATTGCAAAATACCCTTGTGATTGTGAAAAGACTACTGGTCAAGTCAAAAAGGAGTGTATGGTAAAATGACCAATGACCATGTGACAAGATCAAGCAAGCATTTTTCTGATGTGTTCACCGCTCAATGGTTTGTTGTCATATTGAACAAAATATTAGGTTCTCTTTGTATATTACACTCAGGCATCAGGAAAGAGTGGTAACTAGTTTATAGTTTTTAGCTAATGACATGTCAATCACAAGACATTGCTCAGAAAACGTGCAGATTCTCAGCTAGATCCACCTTCCACTCTTTACTTACAGTTTCACAACAGCAAACAAACACACAAATAAGTTGAAGTAATTGTTTCCTGTATGACTTCACTGGTCTCGCATCAGTAAGGACTTTTGCTCCTTGTTGCTTGAGTTCATTGAGGTGGTGAGCATACATTTATCCCCAGACATGTCCATGTACACAAACATTAAACAACTTCTTTCTGACCTTTTTCACACTTTTGCACCACTTCAGAGGAATCCCCTTAACCTCAAATCACTGTTTTCTTAAGGTATGACTTACCTTCACAGCTGTGTGGATTACGCATCATGTCACAGAAGGTCCACAAGCATAGATGCACGTGTGTGTTCATGTCTGTAAGCTATTATTGTTTCATCTCACTGAAAGCACAAATGCCATCCTCTCTCTCTCTATTTTTATATGAGGATGGGGTGGACAAAATAACCGGAACACCTCACAACAGTGATGGCGCTGAGTTGCAAAGCTGCCTGAGCTGCATTAGAGACTGCGCTGGTGTTATTCACCTATAACGTGCTACAGTTCGTGCTTCCCTGTGTGTGTCGCTTACAAGAAGGTCAACAAACACACCGCAGTGCTGCAGGCAGAACATACATAATCAATCAGCCCTCAGTGCAAGCTACAAAAATAAAATATGGGATACACACACACACACACACACACACACACACACACACACACACACACACACACACACACACACACACAGCAGCCTGCTCTGATATCTATAGCTTCCTATTAAAAGAGAATGTGTGTGTGTGTGTGTGTGTGTGTGTGTGTGTGTGTGTGTGTGTGTGTGTGTGTGTGTGTGTGTGTATGAGGGATTAAAACACCTAATAAAGTCAGGGAAAAGCTCTCAGACTCGCAGACAGTAAAACTCAACATCAAAACATCCGGCTGGGACTCATTAAACGGTGAGGGTTTGTAGGAGATGCAGCGCGCGCGCACACACACACACACACACACACACACACACACACACACAGAGAGAGAGAGAGAGAGAGAGAGAGTCATGTTTTCATATCCTTCCCTAGATGTTTATCCTAACACTAGCCCAGTGCTTCCCAAAAACGGTGCCGTGGCACACAGGTGTGCCGTAGAAGATTATCTGGTTTCACCTGATTAGTACTCCAAGTGACCGCAGTGAGTAACAGGCAGAACAATTACATTCTCTTCCACTAGAGGGCGGTACAACCACCTGTTCTAATTAAGTTGGTTGTCAAACAGAAGAAGATATTACATAATAGTCATGCTGTCAGAACACAGCACATAATAGCAATAGATAAATATTTGAAGAGAAAAAGCAGTCAGTCTGGGTCCTGGAGAAAATTCCAGCCCACATGAAGGCCGTCATGAGTGATGGTCAGAAGAAAGCAAAAAGGTATACTGGGACAAACTGAGCCTATTTTACTAAGATAAATGATCAAAATGCTTTTTGAGACATTTTTGTTTGGTGGTGCGCTGTTTGATTTTTCTAATGTGAAATATGTGCCGTGGCTCCAAAAGGTTGGGAAACACTGGTCTAACCTATTTTCTGTGCCCATAAGGGCTGTTGGTCCCCACAAGTATGGTAAACTTCCAATTCTTGGTCCCCACACAGGTATGTAAACATGGTACACACACACACACTTTTTCCTAGGGGTACATGTGTGTGCATTTAGCCGTATTACTATTTTAGTGGGGACGTTTCTATGTTGTCACCCTTTGGGGACAGAAAAACAGGCCCCTGTAATATAAATCATTAAATCATAGGATGGAGCCTGAGTTTAACTCTGTCTTTTAGTAGATCTCCAACTTTAATTTGTCATGTAAATATCACAGAATTCAGTCTTAAGGAGATTAATTAGTTACTTTAATTATCTGGATACAAATTATAGCACTATGTTGGGCTGGTGTTCTGACTCCAGAGTGGATAAGCAGAAGATGGATAGATGACTTCTTCAGTCTCAGCTGAAGCCTCCACGGCTTTTCATTTGCTTTCTTTTATTTACCTTTTCCTTACTTTGCATCCTATTCTGTTTTATAACCTCTTTGTCCTTATTTACTTTATTTTTCTTCTTTCCTCTTTTGTTTCTTTTTATCCTTCACATTAATGTACTTTTGTTTCTTCATCTTATTCCACTTTCCTTTGTCTTCGGTGTTTCCATCATTCCTGCTTCCACCTTCATTTACTTAGCTTGTCTTCATGTGTTTTTCTCTTTGCTTTATTTCCTTCCTCACTTGTCCTTCCCTATATTTCATTTGTTTCTCCTCTTTGAATTGTTTTTCTTTCCTTCATCTTTCTTTTGTATCCTAATCAATGTTTTCCTTCCTTCCATTTCTGCCTCTTCTGTTTCCTCTTCCCCTCTGCCACTTTCCTCCCTTCGTCTTTTCTTCTTTCCCATCTTTGGTCTTTCTGGTTCATTTTTTTCACTCTTCAGCTGTTTTTGCTCTCTTTGTTTGGGATTTTGCAGTCGTCTGCCTGTTGTTGTGTCGGCTGGCGGTACGTTATCAGGCTACTACAAACACACATCAAACTCTACACACACTTTCACGCTGCACCTTTCATTTCCAGCAGGTTGTAAAAATAGAAAGCCCATAAAATCTGACTCTTTCATGTCGGAGCATCAGGCAGGAAGAAAACCATCCACATGTGCAGAGCACTGATGAGCAGCAGCACGGACCTGCTGCACAGCTTAGATTTAATTCATTAGTTTTATCAATGAAGCTCAGAGAAAAGGAAAAAAACACCTACATGCTTCAGTTTTCCTCGTACGGGGTGTTGCAGCCAGTTCTGGTTGCATAATATTATCTGCTCTCCTACAAACTCCCACATACTGAAGCAGAAAGCTCGGTGCGAGGCTCAGACAGGAGATGTGTGGGAAGACAGAGATTCAAAGTCAGAGTTCGTCTCATCCTGGTTGAGAATAAATAAGCTTCCTTTAAACGGATTCTGAGTGTAGTAGAGTCTACTCCAAGACGCTGCTAAAATAAACTCGACTCATTAAAGTCTGGGTTTCCGCTGCTTTAATGAAGCGCAGTTTCTACATTCCTCCACGGAGATCAGATTCAGTCTCGTACCAATGAAGTTGGTCCAAAAAACCTCAAGCTGACGTTAGAGCTCGCTACATTACCAAGTTCAACGTGGCTTTACGTTCACTTCCATCTGTCAGTCTCTTCTCCTTCCTTTCTCATATTTTTCCTTTTACTCTCTTCTTTCATCTTTTCCTTCCTTTCTTCCTCCTCTCCCATCTTTTCCTTCCTCCTTTTCCCCTCCTCTTCCATTTTTCCTTCCTTTTCCCTCTCCCATCTTTTCCCTTCCTACCGTCCTCCATCCCTCCTCCCCCATCTTTTCCTTCCTCATTTCCTTCTCTCCCTCCTCTCCTTGTCCCCCTTCTAGCCAGTTTCTTTTCCTCTTGTTGAATATGAGCATTTGCAGTAAACAAACATTAAAATGACCAAGGAAGGAAGGAAGAGAACGATGTGTGCTTGTCAGCATTCAGCTCACCTGTAAATTTCAAGTGACGACTTCATTGAGGTCGTATGAGCCATTCTTTTACTTTGGTAAACCAGAGTTTACCTCAAAGCAGCTCTGTGTACACGGCATTTGGCCGTCTTTGTGAGGACATTCATCAACATCAGTGGGTTTCCCTGTGTATTTAGGAAGTACTACTAAGTGCTTAACTAAAACTCTGACCACAGCCTCATTTAAAGTGGGTTTTTTTTATTGTTTTTTTAAAAAGATAATTTGGTTTCAGTGGCAGACACCTTCAGCTCACTCATGTTTGGACATTTGGTGCTCTCCTCTTTATGATCAGCTGCAGGTGAAACGTTTAGAGGACATCTGTAAATTGCAGACACATAACCTGCAGTGTTAATACAACACAGGTGTGCATCAAGAGTGAAATCCAACTACCATAAAACTGAGTTACAAATTCTTCTGGGTCACTTTGGTTTGAGTTTTTCATAATAAAAGTCAGAGGAGCTGTAAGAAAAGCAGCAGAAAACTCCCATCACATTTCAAAAGCAATGTTTAAAACACAAAAGACAAGCAGTCAGCACTTTATAAAACTCATCTTTATTGATTCAGAGTCATCCCTCCATCCACGACAATATTTTCTCTGCTGTGTTCTTATAAAAAGCTGAATATGTACATCCTCTTGTATTTACATTATTTTACATGATTACATCGTCAGAGAGCCTCACACCTGCAAAAAGGTCAACTCTCCTGCCTGAAACGTATCACCTGTTGTCAGGGGAAATGAACAATAGAGCAACTTGCTCGTGGGTTGTTGCCTGGCAACAGCAGCTTATCGGATTAATATCGGTAAAGAGGAATTGTTTTTAATTATTTATCTTATTTTTCTAAATATTTCACAAGCTTAGAAAAACATGCGGAGTGACCCCATGTGCTGCGGCAGGGGGTTGGGAAAAACACAAATTAAAAAAGTAATGGAACATATAATGTAGTGCAATGCAAGTTTCTAATGTGAAGTCGTGACGAAAGTACAAACTAATAACAATAAAGTCGATGCACGTCAAAGAGTTTTTGTGCACTTTACATAAACACACAGTCTGAGGAAAGTTTAACAACAAAAACTGTAGCTAACACTAGGCTGCTAAACATCTCCTCATCAATCAGCTTAGTCCTGCACAAGAAGGTGAGAGGGAAAAATGATACAAAATACAGGGTGGAAAAATGTCCTAAAAAATATACACAAACCACTGATCAGACTTAATGCTGATTATCTGATAAATCATAGAAAGACATCAAAAGGTGGCTGGAAAACATAATGTGGAGAGCAGACTCAGAGCATAAATGTGGCTCTTTAAAACCTGCTTTGCTTCTCTAATGAGAAACAAAACAGGTTTTATTTTATGTCTGTAATATGACTTAAAGTAAAAGCACATAATTACTTAGGTATAAAAATATTTTATCCATGGAGGCAGAAAATGTTCACCGAGGTCATGTGAAGTGTTCAAGGGTCGTTTTCACTTTTCTCTTCTTTATTTTAAAAACTGTGTTAATGCTAATGTTAGCAGCTATGTGTAAAGGCAGGAGAGGCCCCAGTCATTCAGGTCTTAGAGAGTGGTGTGCGATTCCGTGGCAACTACTGGTCGTTATGGAAAAATGTGTATTCCGAGACTCGTTGGAGAGTAGTTTCTAGCAACTGCCTGTAGTTTGCAAGGAAGGCGTCGCCTTGTCTGCAAACATCACCAACTATGCAGCTGTTAAACTGAGAAGCACAACACAAACTGGAAACAGAGATAGTTCACCTTTGAAATAAAAGTTGAACCTTTTGAAATGTACGTAGTAAGAAGCAAATTTTCTGTTTTGTGTTGGGGAGCAGTTGGCTAGTGTTTGCAGACAAGTTGGCAACTTGCAAGCGAACTACGGGTGACCACAACAATTTGCTAGCAACACAGTCACAAGGTGGTGCAGCTCAGCCTTCGTGATCAATTTCACAACAGGTAAGTGGTTCATAACCTCTGCACAGCTGAATGAATGACAGGTGTGCAGAAGGAAGAAAAATGATACATATAATAAAATACTACCTAGCAGCAGTCAGCAATCACTTAGCAACCAGTCAGGGGAATATGCAATTTCCCCTAGCAACCAGAGGTTTCCATAGTATCAACAACTGCTCTCTAAGCCTGCGTGACCGAAGCCTAAGCTTTTAAAACATTCAAGACTCTCTCATTAATACTGAGCAGAAAAAAGGCCTCTCTCACACACAGAATGAGTTTAACAGCAACAATAACTCCGTACTTACATGTGTGCAGCCCCCACCCCCTCCAGCCCTGACGGCGAGTAAATAACCACAACCCTGAAACTGAAGGCGCTAAATGGAAGTCAGCCACCTTTTGAACTGTTAACTCCTGTGCTTTCCCCACTTTAATACTTCAGTGTCTCAACAGAAACAGGCTAATGCCAGAGCTGAGCAGCAGCAGCCACCCCTTTGAAAATGTTTAGGCTTTTGGCAGAAAGTTGTTGCACTACAAGTAAAACTGCGGCATAAATCATTTGGACATGTGCGTCTGCGAGTGATTTAGCGTGCAGTAAACCAGAGTAATCGCCTTTCTCTCTTTAAAAATAATGTTTCTGTAAAGCTTGACAAAGTTTCCAGTGTTACAACCATTGCAGATGTGAGGCTCTGCCTGTGGCCAACATGTTTCGAGGGTTTAGTCTTCCCTCTTTTTAATGATGGGAAAAGAAGCTTTAATTCCCGAATTTCACCGTTTCCAACGAATCCCAAGCACCAAGCATGTAACTCTACCGCAGGATCAAAACACGCTGTTTAGAGGCAACAGAGATGAAGAATTTGGCTCAGCTGCTGAGAATAAATGTGAAACAATGTGATGGTTTAAAAAAAATACTGACTAAATGTGAGGTTTGGTTTATATGCTGTGACATCGCTCATCGCTGTTGCCTCTAAAAGTTGCCCGTGTCTCTCCAGCTGCCAAGATTTGGTACATTTGCATTGGTTAAACAGCATCTTTGACCTCCTTGTTGGTTCAGCAGCAAAACAAACAAACAAACAAACAAACAAACAAACAAAAACAAATTGTTTGCCCTCGTTCTTCCTCTCATTGGATACATTCAAGAAATCCAACACTTCTCTTACAAGCCGTCCTCTCTGGGCCATTTTGATTGAAATAAATGCACTTGTTTGTCCATTTACATCCATGTTTTTTGTCCTTGTGGATTTATCAGTCACACTGTTTGAATTATCCACACTGGGTTCATCCACCCGCCTCTGCCAGCCAATCAGAGACGAGCTGTAACATTCACATCTATCAGTTTGACTGACGAGAAGAGTCGGATCCAGTCAGGACTTTGGTCAAAAAAGTCAAAGTGTGATGAGTTTCTGTTACTTTTCTTTAAAAAAAATGAAATAAAATAGCCGACCCCCAAATCCTTTAAAAAAAAAAAAAAAATCTGGGCTTTAACCGCGTTTGATGATGTCACTTCCTCCTCAGTCCGTCTCTTTCTTCTTTTCGTCCAGGTCAAAGTCCAGCACGAGAAGTTTGGTCTCCTCAGTGCCGTTTCTGCTGCCGGCGGCGCACACCAGGCGAGTGTCGGACGCTCTGATTCGCCACACGACTCCACCTGGATCGAAGACGTGATTGGTTTAGCCACAGACATGTGATAACAGGTGAGGACATAAATAAAGTTCAGGTACTTATATATTTATTCTTAATATTTAATAACAGAGTGAATACTGCATCTACCTGCACCATTACAGTTCATTTAGCGTCTTTTCTACTGAAATGTGAATGTATTTAATCTGTTTGTTAGTTCCACATTAAAATGTTGACATTACAAAAAACCACATAATATATAATTGAGTCAGTTACTAAAAATATCTTCTTTGTATCATTTTATATGATGATGAAGTTGAGAATTTATTCATTTTTAATTTGTATATTTTTTGGACTGGGAAACACCGGTTGCTATAGAAACGTGTACTTTCTGACAAGATTGGGTGAAACTGGTTCCAAAGAGGTACATGAGCTACACCGAACACCACACTGTGACTGATTTAGTTGCTAGCAGACCGCCACGGTAACCTGTAATCTGCATGGAAGGCAAACCACTCACCAATCACGAGTGAAATTGTGAAAAGTGCAGTGCGAATGGGATACAGGCTGCTTGCTTACAAATTAAACGTTGTGCTGTCATGCACGTTTCCAGCTGTGCAGGATGGAAAAAGTGACTGACTGCCTTCAAAGTGAAAGAAACCCCTGTGTTTCTACTTTGTGCATTTTCAAACTTTCACTACAATTCAGTGAATGGCAATCACAGCAGCCTTCTAGCAAAAAAAAACAAACAGAAAAGCAAGCACCACATACCTCTTTGCAAATGAATTGACTCAGTAACAGCCAGAAAAATACATTTTTCCCTAGCGACCTAAGGTGGCGCGAACTCCTCACCTGATCCTCGGCTCTGCAGCGCCACCACGTCCCGCAGCCAAGCTCCGGTCCGCAGGTCCCACAGTTTGACCGTCCCATCGTCAGAGCTGGACAGGACCAAGCCACGACAGAACTGCAGGCACGTCACCGCCGACTGGTGCTTGTTGGGACCTGAAAAGTACGCATCATTACACCGTGACCCTTGACCTCAACCAGTTGTCTTTACATGAGCAGCCTTTCTTCTCAGCGGTATCACTTTATGCATCCTTTCTTATATGAGCGTCAGCATGTGCATCTTCATATAACACCTGATTTCACTGAGTTGTAAATTCTCATATTGAATCATTTCCTCCTTCTTTGGCTCTAAAATATTTGCTGCTTAAAATATTTACTGCTGGACAGATTTCCAAAAAGAAAAAAAAGAGAGAAATTACATGGACATTTACAGTCCCAGAAAATAAAGTTCAATACCACTGGCAGCGAGTCCAATTTTTCATCCAGTCACCAAAAACCCTTGAAACCACTCACATTCCCTTTAGCTGTACTTTCTGGCTAAATCCATGTGGCTCGAATTGCCCGCACATGTGAGCTTAACAAGATGAACAGCAAACGCTGTGAAATCCACAACCATAAAAGACTAAACAGGCCGTCACAGACTTTGCATGAAAGTATCCTCAGAACACCAACAAACACCCTGTGGTTTGTTTTATTTCTCTTTTTTTTTTTTTTTTTTTTTCTAAATGACATCAGAAACAGCAGTATGCGACATTACGTGATGGCAGAGGAGACAGCAAACAACAAAGAGCAACATAATAATAGGGAAAACAAAGCACCATCACAATAAACTAGCTAGTCATAGATATCAATATTTACTAAATAATAAACGATATTGTGCAGCACGCAAGATAGACAGCGCACAGTGTGCTTTGAGGCAGGAGCCAAGAAAGCTTTAGTCCGCGTCTGTGAATACCCATGTGTGCATACCTGTGTGGATCAGCATGCTTGCATTCCAAAGGTTTCTCCATGTAATGATCTGCTAGGGAGTGTGGGGGGGCCACAGCCCCGTCCTCCAGGGTGTGAAGCGGGTATGGAGGAGATCAAAACTCCAGACATCCAGAGGCCCCCAGAACACAAGAGACCATGGAAGACCAACAGAGGGGCAGCCGCGCCACTGTTCCAGTAGAAGCTGAGGAGAGTCCCAGATGAGGGCTCGCCCAGCAGCCGCGGAGCAGAAGTCAGGGGGAGTTGCAGTGACGCGCCCGTGAGCTCCGCCGGCCCCCAGCTGTGCCTGGGTGACCGAGCCCCAGGCCGAGAGGCCGGGGGCACCCCACCTCCAAAGGGGCCCGAGCGAGCCCCAGGCCCCAGGCCCCGACAAGCGGCCGCCAAGGAGTGAGCCGGTGTGTACCCGGACGCCCACCCCCAGACACAAAGAACCACCAACACACCGACACCTGAGGGAGTCCGCCACCGGCAGGGGAAGTGGTGGTGGGTGGAGATAGGCCTCCAAACCTTGGAGGGCCTGAGGTGTCCCCAGAGAGGTGGCGTCTGATACCCAACCTGACATATAGACACAGACATACAGGCACACACAGACACAAACATCCATTCCCACCCTCATGCTCTCATATGCACTCACTCCACACTCAACCAACGTGGAGACAGACATAAAGAGATGCTGTACACACAATCACACTCCCCAAGCGTACTCTACAAACCGGGTCTAGGTACCCTTGCCCCTGGAGGGGGGAATTGCACCCAGACCCAGGTGGTGTTACCCTTTTCCCTGCGGTGGGGAGAGGCAGACCACCCCGACTCCGCAGCAGGGAGCCCCCACACTCTTTCCAAAGGAATTTGGAAATATATGAATCCAGAGATCTGAACCAATCTTGTGATGGTTTGTTAGGGATCATCAAAAATAAGTAATTTATTTTTGGCAAGATCATCATTTTTATAGTGGCGACCCTTCCCATGAGTGATATGGGTAAAGATTTCCATCTAGTCAGATCGCCTTCTACTTTCTTTAGAAGTGGGATGTGGTTTAGTTTAGTTAAGTCTGAAAGCTTAGGAGAGACATTAATACCTAAATATTTAATATTTCCGGATTGCAGTGGGGCAGAGGAAGAATTATGGAAGGAGCAGTTAATGGGGAGAACTGTAGATTTTGGCCAGTTAATTGAATAATCTGAAACTCTTGAAAACCAGTTTATTAAAGTAATTACCTCAGAGAGGTTGGTTTGTGTGTTTTGCAGAAAAAGCAACACATCATCCGCATAGAGACTGATTTTATGTTCTATGTTCTTACATTTTATGCCCTTAATTGTTGTAGCCTGTCTAAATGCTGCTGCTAGAGGTTCGATAAAAATTGCAAAAAGTGAAGGGGAGAGTGGGCATCCCTGTCTGGTGCCCCTCAGGAGACAGAAGCTGGAGGATGTCTGGTCATTTGTTCTGATACGAGCCGTTGGGGAATTGTATAATATTCTTATCCAGTTTATGAAAGAGTTTCCAAAACCAAATTTGTGTAAAGTTGCGAATAAAAATTTCCAATTAACTCTGTCAAATGCTTTTTCTGCATCTAGAGATAATATTATGGTTTCAATGTTTTTATCGTATGAGTAGTCTATTAAATTAAGTAATCTACGAGTGTTTGTTGAGGAGTGCCGACCTTTTATGAAACCAGTTTGGTCAGGATGAATTAAGAGGGGGGTCATTTTTGTTTGTTTTATTTCTCACGAGTCTGACCACAGCTCAGGTTCACTTTCTGCCTCAGACCTTAACATGATTATTCACGTCATCTCAGAGCCTTTACAATGCCCCCTGTTTCCTCACTTCCTCCCAGCGGGTTGCGGACTTTTGAGTCAGCCTGTTTTATTGCCGAGTCAGCGATCTGGCGCAGAAGTTCCACGGCGACCCTCACCTTCAAGCTGCTCTCATTGTTTAATCGGACAGATTCCCTCTAAGGGACGTTACCAGCTTCTCACCTTGCAGCGTGTGGAGACACTGTCCTGTCCGGATGTCCCACACTCGCACCGTGGAGTCGGCATTCCCGGAAACCAGGATGTTGTCTCGAAGCTCCATGCCGCTGGTCAGCGATTGGTGGCCCGTCAGCGTGTGGACACACCCACCTGAACAAGAGACACTAGTTTAGCTTAGACTGGCACCCATGCGTTTCATTTTTATATGATTACAGCAGGTTACCACCAACAGGGGGCGCTCTGAGCATCACTGTATTTATTCTGTTTAAATTAGATAAAAGTGAAAAGAGGCGATTGCAGCAGCTTTCTGCATTATTTGCCACAAACCATTAAAAATCAACCATATTTGTTTTTCTTTCTTCATTTATCACAGAGAAAGAGGCGGCCGTGTTTCAGTTATGTTCCTATGCGTTATATGTAAAGCAAAATAAATCTATAGTAATAATGATAAACTCAGCCTGTCATCCAGAGTTACTGCCCCCTAGTGTCTGAATACAGAAATAAACTCATTAAATAACTCCAGGTTCACAGTGAGAAAACAGAGTCGGTGAGGTCTACCTGTCTCTGGGTCCCACACTTTGATTGAAGTGTCCAACGAGCCGCTCACCACGAACACGCCGTCAAACTGCAGAGAGGGGTGGGAGAGGTGGAGTCAAAACCAAAACAAGGAGCTCAAAGATGCTAAACCGCCTCATGTAGAGCTCTGTGTGTGTGTTTACCTGCAGCGAGTACACTCTGTTGGTGTGTCCCTGCAGCGTGTGCAGGCACACCTCTGTCTCGGGGTCCCACACCTTCACCATGTAGTCGTAGCCGCCCGACACCACGCGGCGCCCGTCGTACTGAATGCAGCGCACCGCCGCCAAGTGGCCAGTCAGGACGTGCTCACAGCGGCCAGTCGACACGTCCCACACGCGCAGCGTGGTGTCCCGAGAGCCCGACACCACCCTGAGAAAAAGAGAGAGAGAGAGAGGCATTACATCGCTGCAGTGACAGCCAATCAGGTCAAGGTGAACCAGAGGTGTGTGTTTGTGTCTCTGTTAAAGCTGCGCTGACCCAGTTCTATGAGTTCATGTGTAACATTAATTTGTGTGTGTGTGTGTGAGTCTGTTACCGGTTGCCGTTGAGATGCATGCAGCGCACGGTGGACGTGTGTCCGTAAAGCGTGTGCACGCACTCGCCGCTTTCAGCGTCCCACACGCGCAGCGTCCGGTCTGTGGAGCCGCTGATCACCGTGGTAGCCGCCATCTGACTGCACCACACCCCACCGGTGTGACCCGTCAATGTCCGCAGACACTGAGGGAGAACAAAAGAGGGATACATGATGATTAAACAGTGTTATGATTGAATTTAAACTTTGCTTTTAATTTAAATGATAAAACGCATGAAAACATTCAGACATGAATGCGACATGAAGACCAGTGATTACAGATAAAGTTGCATTTTTACTGCACTTTAAGATCAAATATTAGAGTTTGCATTTGGAACAGTCGAGGATGAAGAAAAGCCAACACGTTCTTCCTCATTCACTAAAGATAAAGGAATAAAGAAATAATCTGCTGCTCTTATCTGGGCCAATGAAAGCTGTTATTCTGGGTTTTTCCTGCTTGGATCAAATTAATTAAACGCAATCAAAGCCTGCAGTTTGCACAAACACAGCGAACATTAAACGTCTCTCTCATTGTTTGCGAACGCGTGTGAGTCAATATTTATTCCACTTTCATGGACAGCCTTGAGAGACAAACGCAGTTTCACCTTGAGGGTGTTGTAGCGATAGTTGCCATGGTAACAGTGGCAAAACTTTGCCTTGGCTACTGTTGCGGACACGGAGGAAGACACTGCGGGCGTCGACACGAGCGCTCGCTGTTACTACACGACTGTCAGCGGCTCGTACGCGGCGGCGCACACGCCTCACCACCCCCGCAGAGTAAAACATCGTGAGGGTGTGTGTGTTTTTCTTTCTGCAGGGAACAAAATGACTTCACACACACACACACACACACACACACACACACACACACACACACACACACACACACACACACACACACACACACACACACAGGCAGGTCTAGGCGGATGAGCGAGCAGGTGTGGCGGATTAAAGAATGTTTAACCGAAACCAGATGAACGACCTGAGTCTGCGAGTGTTACTGTGGTTTACAGTGCGGCAAAAAAGTATTTAGTCAGCCACCGATTGTGCAAGTTCCCCCACTTAAAATGATGACAGAGGTCAGTAATTTGCACCAGAGGTACACTTCAACTGTGAGAGACAGAATGTGAAAAAAAAAATCCATGAATCCACATGGTAGGATTTGTAAAGAATTTATTCGTAAATCAGGGTGGAAAATAAGTATTTGGTCAATAACAAAAATACAACACAATACTTTGTAACATAACCTTTGTTGGCAATAACAGAGGTCAAACGTTTACTATAGGTCTTTACCAGGTTTGCACACACAGTAGCTGGTATTTTGGCCCATTCCTCCATGCAGATCTTCTAGAGAGCAGTGATGTTTTGGGGACACGGACTTTCAACTCCCGCCACAGATTTTCTATGGGGTTGAGGTCTGGAGACTGGCTAGGCCACTCCAGGACTTTCAAATGCTTCTTACGGAGCCACTCCTTTGTTGCCCGGGCGGTGTGTTTTGGATCATTGTCATGTTGGAAGACCCAGCCTCGTTTCATCTTCAAAGTTCTCACTGATGGAAGGAGGTTTTGGCTCAAAATCTCACGATACATGGCCCCATTCATTCTGTCCTTAACACGGATCAGTCGTCCTGTCCCCTTGGCAGAAAAACAGCCCCATAGCATGATGTTTCCACCCCCATGCTTCACAGTAGGTATGGTGTTCTTGGGATGCAACTCAGTATTCTTCTTCCTCCAAACACGACGAGTTGAGTTTATACCAAAAAGTTCTACTTTGGTTTCATCTGACCACATGACATTCTCCCAATCCTCTGCTGTATCATCCATGTGCTCTCTGGCAAACTTCAGACGGGCCTGGACATGTACTGGCTTCAGCAGCGGAACACGTCTGGCACTGCGGGATTTGATTCCCTGCCGTTGTAGTGTGTTACTGATGGTGACCTTTGTTACTTTGGTCCCAGCTCTCTGCAGGTCATTCACCAGGTCCCCCCGTGTGGTTCTGGGATCTTTGCTCACCGTTCTCATGATCATTTTGACCCCACGGGATGAGATCTTGTGTGGAGCCCCAGATCGTGGGAGATTATCAGTGGTCTTGTATGTCTTCCATTTTCTGATGATTGCTCCCACAGTTTATTTTTTCACACCAAGCTGCTTGCCTATTGTAGATTCACTCTTCCCAGTCTGGTGCAGGTCTACAATACTTTTCCTGGTGTCCTTCGAAAGCTCTTTGGTCTTGGCCATGGCGGAGTTTGGAGTCTGACTGTTTGAGGCTGTGGACAGGTGTCTTTTATACAGATGATGAGTTCAAACAGGTGCCATTCATACATGTAACAAGTGGGGGACAGAAAAGCTTCTTACAGAAGACGTTACAGGTCTGTGAGAGCCAGAGATTTTCCATGTTTGAGGTGACCAAATACTTATTTTCCACCCTAATTTACGAATAAATTCTTTACAAATCCTACCATGTGAATTCATGGATTTTTTTTTCACATTCTGTCTCTCACAGTTGAAGTGTACCTCTGGTGCAAATTACTGACCTCTGTCATCATTTTAACCCTCCTGCCATCCTTTAAAAAACTCACACCCATTACCCTAGGGACCATTCTCAGCCACGCCCAAAAACGCTATAAAAAGACCATATATCCATATTTTATTCCACTTTGTTAGGATGCCTGGGTCGTCGACCCAGGGTTTTTGGAGTTTATGATATTATTTATACTTTTTAGTTTTTGGTTTCTTTGAGTTCTGTCTTATGGCTTATGTCTCTGTCTTCTTTAGTTGCTCTGTCTCCCCTATCACCTGCATCCCCTTGTCTAGTTCGCGTCTATGTGTATCCTAAGTTCCTATTTCCCCGTGTTCAGTCAGTGTTTGTGTCTGCCCTGTTCCCACGTCTCTGTTCCCTTTGTTATAGTGCCTGCCCGTGAGTCTGTGTTATGTTTCCTGTTTTACTTTGAAAGTCCATGTCTGATGTTAATGTGTCTGGTTTTGCTTCCCCTTGTCTCGTTAGGCCTGATTTGCCCCAGCTGTGTTTCCCTCCTGTTACCCATTCCCTGATTGTTCCCTCTGTGTATTTAAGCCCTGTGTTTCTTAGTGTCTGTGTCGCGATCTACCGTTTATTTTGCTGTGTGTTTTGCCTGTCCACCGGTGTAAGTTTATTTTGAGTTTTTTCCTGTTATGTCATGTTTGCGTTCAGCATTAAAGCTGTTTTGGTTTAAGTTCTGTCTCCGGAGTCTGCACCTTGGGTCCTATTCCTGTCTGCACACAGCCTCACCTAACACACTTTAAATTAGCCAACCTTGTAAAACTACTTCTCCCTGAAATATTCATGTACAGTTTTAATTATATTTTCGTTGTTTTAACCCTTCAAATCCCAGTGTTATTACATGAGTGCCCTGTGTTATAAGCCCCAAAAAACAAAAAACAAAACTAAATATTTCCACAAAAAACCAGTTGAAGTAATATGTGATTGTCATTATAAGTAGGCCTTTAGATGGACCAAAGATTGGCACCAACATACATTTTGACCTGCCATTATTTTTTTGCATTTTTTTTGCAATTTAAAAATTCAAACTTCAAGGCCCTGAGTCTTCATTGACATCCAAGAAAAGAAGAAAAAATAAAATCATATAATGATAATTTGGGGATGAAAAATAGCGTTTATAATGGAAGTCAATGGGCAGAAAATGGTCCCCAGGGTGATGGGTGTGGGGATTTCTGCTGCTCAGCCATTTTAGGCTGATTTAAGGAATTCACACTGGAATATTAACATTGACAGGTAAAAACTATCCTGTGGCAAGTTTGGTTATATTCCACTGAACACAGTGGAAATGGCAGCCATTTAACACATAGCAGTGGCACAAAAAGGTCCCAAGAAGGCAGGAAGGTTAAGTGGGGGAACTTGCACAATCGGTGGCTGACTAAATACTTTTTTGCCCCACTGTATATAGTACACTCAAAGTATCCCACAATGCCTCACTGCGAGTAATGTACAACCAAGGGTCACTATCCTCGCATTGTATCCCATCATGCATTGTTGCTGGAGTAAGAGGCGCTGGTTGGTTTACAGGACAGAATTTCATGAATGACAGGAATTCTTTATACCCTGAATGCAAACACACACTGGAGCTTCATCACAGAGTGTGATTGTGTTCCTGTTATGACACGGGTCAGCAGAGATGAGCTTCCTCTGAAGGGTGACCGGTCTCTCCCTTAGAGGCGGGGTAGAGACTCGTGAAACGAGACATGGTAAACGGCACCTCACGACAGAGTTAATGTCAAACTGTGGCTCTACCGCCTGAGCCACATGTAGAGCAGCTCATGTGTGAATGTCAGACACAAAGCACTCTGGCGTAGAGAAAAACGCCTGTTGCATGGAGAGCTTTGAGCGCTGCATAAGAACCAGACCATTTATCATTTTCCAAAATGACGTCACATGTGCTGTCGTGAGCCGCCGCAGTCCTGCATGTCTCACATTTTACAACTTTGTGTGTTTTGATGCTGCAGCTCGGTTAAAGACGTGAGTGTACCATCGTGTGGGTTTAACTGCAGTCTTAACAATGCACCAGGAGCTCACACATTACACAGACGGACATGCGGCAACAGTGTGAAAAAGATGAAACTTTGTGGAAAATGCTCAAATTCTCATGATGTGGAGGTTTGTCTGAGTGGCGACGCCCGTCGGTCTGCAGAATGCTGCTGCGGCTAACAGCAGTGATAAATGGATGTGACTGTGTGACGTCACCGTGCCATGCAGTGTCCCACGCAGCGGGTTTACCGAGGCTTAACTCTTTCCACCTTTGATGCTTACAAGGATTTAGCTTTGTTTCTCTTTTCTGAACTGAGTAGTTTCTGTCATACTTCATAACAACAGGTGAGCGTGGTCGCTGCCTACACAGCTGTCCTCGGAAAAAAAAACAGAACCTGTTCGTCCGTGTAGATTCTTGGTCATAAGGTCACAGTCTAACGAGCTTAAAAAGAAGGCGACAGGACTTCTGGAAGCTTTTCAAATTTATGTACAGGTGACAGAACTCATCATTAAGGGTACAAGGGAGTTGGTCTAATACCATCTTAAGGGGAAAAGAGTTGAGGAGCTCGGTTACTCAGGGGCGTCCTCCACACTGACAGGAACCCTGAGGTGGTTCAGGATGGGGTGTGGATGCCTCCTGGGCACCTCGTTAGGAGGACACAAGCTCTCAGCTGGCTTGGGAACACAGCGTCACCAGAGCAAAGAGGACGGAGGAGGTGAAGGTGAAGGAATCACAACAGTCTGCTGGTGTTTTAAGCCCGAAGCATGTTCAGGATTGTTCTTCTGGTATTACTCTCCTTTTCTTAAAGTGGACTTTCCTTATAAAACAAGATGAGCAAACAGTAAAAACACTGAAACCAGGAAATCAAGAGCACAAGACTGAAGCAAATTGGTATTACATGAGCCCGGCCTTAGCTTAACTTCAGCTGAAATCTCTTCAGCACAATCAAAGATGTCTTTGGCATCCTGCTCATGGTTACTTTTGGAGGGTTTTAAACTATTTTAGAAGGACCTGCAGGGACCCATAAAACTGTTATTTGGTGTAAAACAACCTCCTCTTGCAGAACATTTTGCAGAGTTAAATTAAGATGATCAGTTGCAGCACGGACGTGCACTTGCAATCAGACAGCTTCTTGGCTTCTGCAGAGAGGGCTGCACTTTATGTCAACATTACATTATCCTCGTCTTGGTGCAGCGGGTAGACCGAGAATCTGCAACAATGGCGAAAGCTTAGCTGGCTTAAGATGAGTCCGGGCATCTTTTCTCTGAGGACAAAGGAGGGATTTATATTCCAGCAATGTTCCCTGTTTATTTAAGGAGCTTTTCATGGTCTGAAATAAGGTAAACGAAAGCCTGTCACCTTTCTGAATGCACTCTGATTGCATATTGTGTGTTTAACAGTCTGCAGGTGTTAAACAGGAAGGTTTACAAAAACACGCCAACAGAAACAGACACTTTCTCTACACCTTTAACACAAAAGTGAGTATTCAAACAGAGATGCCTCGGGTGGTGTATGTCTGTGTCTGTGTGTGTGTACACAAATAGCTTCCCAGCGACACACCCCGACTGACACGACTGCTCCGCCTGTGTTTAGTCCGTTTAGCCACTCTGAGCTTCTCACTGTCCTATTAGGTCACGCTGGCCTACATATTAAAATCTTATTCAGGTCAAATCTGAAGCTGAGTGCAGCTCGCACGCAGGAGAGTCCCATTATTTCATGATAATGTCTTTTACTGACGATTCTCAAGGTCACCTTGATTAAACACTTGATAGCTTCAAATTTAAACCCAAACATATTTGAGCTCTGATTCTTTGAAATCGGAGCTTGAAATGTGGTAAACATATGTTTGACTTCCAGACGATTAAGCCCACAGACTGACGGTTTCCTCTCGTCGCACCCCGATGTTCACATTTCCAGGCTGAAGTGAAATTTGTCCATGAACTCGAGCACCTGCTGTGGACTCGAAAGTCCTTCTAGAAGCAAGTCTAGCAACTCATCAGCCATTCTGGATCAAATCCAGGGAGTTACTCATTGCTTTAATTGCTCTGTGTTTCTTCCTCTGTATGAAAACATGTGAATGAGCGCCCGCTTGCTAACTTGATCTACAGGTAACTCACTTCCTCCTGATGACAGCTTCCTACACAAATACCTGCCCAGGACAAAAGATTCACTCATTCATCTTTCGCTCAACCAGCCACACCTGCATCTACCTGCAGCTCTTCCATGTGCTTTGCTCACCGGTCTGAAGGCGTTCGCAGGAGCGTTTCACTCTTTAGTCTGAACTGGTTTCACATGTTTATGTCAGACACAAAAGCACTCCACATCACTCTCCTCACATCCTGTAGAGCAGGGATGTCACATTATAGTGTTTCTGTTAGTTTTTAACAGATTAAAGATACACATCGCCTTCCTGTATTCCCCTGATGGAGGTGCAGACACCACGTTGGCTCCTGAAGCAAAACCCTTCATTTCTCGTCCCAGTTCAATTATCGGTCCAAATCATACCACTCTGACTCCAAAGAAGGAAACATTGAGATCTGATAATGGTGTGCAACAGCATTATCAGATCTCAATAATAATGCTGCCCATAATGATGGGCAGACACCACCCTCACTGATGCACATCCAGTCATTTTGTTGTTTAAGGGGGATTGAAACAGTTTCAGGTCAGACAAGAGCTTCACAGGTTACTTCTAGCAGACGTGTTTCAGGGTATGAAGATATAAATCCTTGTTCTTGCTCGATGAACTTGGGCTCATGGATTATGCAATATTTAGATCATCTTTACAGAAGATTTCATGGCAGTTTCTTAATCTTAATTTTGTTAAAGTCTATATGGTTTGTTTATTTTTAGGTTGGTGCTAAATCATTTATCTGATAGGCTTTATTGTGAAGTACTACAAAATAAAAGTCATATTTGTACCGAATTTGACTTGCAAAAATAAAAGTCACTGAAGAGGATGTTTTACTGTCACCACCAGAGCCAAAGACCAGAGCTGGATTCTTAAAATATTCAAGTGAAATCACACTGGATCCAAACACAGCAAACACACATCTGTTATTATCTGAGGGGAACAGAAAAGCTATGTATACCAAAGAAGAACAATCCTATTCTGATCATCCAGACAGATTTACTGGATGGCTTCAGATCCTGAGTAAAGAGAGTCTGACTAGACGTTATTACTGGGAGGTGGAGTGGAGAGGAATAGGAGTTGAAGTAGCAGTCACATACAAGAATATCCGAAGAGTAGGAAAATCAGACGTGTTTTTTTGGATTCAATCAAAAATCGTGGTCACTGAAGTGTTATATCAACAAATATGAATTTTGGCACAACAAAATCCAAACTGTCCTCTCAGGTCCTCGGTCCTCCAGAGTAGGAGTGTACCTGGATCACAGAGCAGGTATTCTGTCTTTCTACAGCGTCTCTAAAACCATGACTCTCCTCCACAGAGTCCAGACCACATTCACTCAGCCGCTCTATGCTGGACTTGATTTTTTGGATCATGAAGATACTGCAGAGTTCATTACACTGAAATAGACAGAAGCCACTGATGGACAATTGGTTAAAATGTGTGTTTTATTTTCCACTTTTTTTTGTCTACATCATTGTTGAGATGGGAGTTGCTGAGAGCTCACAGTTGTGCTGTTTTTACTTTGCACGGAGATCACCTGTCAGTCACACTGAATAGCTGTTCCTTTGACCTTTTGTTATCCGTTTTCTATATTTTCCTAACATTACGTTTATATGCCATTTAAATGTTGTTCTTGTACTAATTAAATGTTAAATATATCAAAAAGAAGTCAAAGTGGCACCAAAAAGTTATTTCCTGTTTTCTTTTAATAAAGCGCACACCCTTATCCCTAATGACCATTTTGTGCCACGCCCCAAAAACTGCTATAAAAACATTATATATTCATATTTTTTTCCACTTTAAATTAGCCAATCTTTTAAAACTACTTCTCCCTGAAATATTTATATAAAGTTTTAAATATATTTTAATTATTTATTTATTTTTAATCGTAGTTTAATTACATGAGCGCCCTGTTTTTTTAGCCCCAAAAAACAAAAAAACTAAATATTTTCAAAAAAAACCATTTGAAGTAATATTTGATTGTTATTATAATTAGGCCTTCAGATGGACCAAAGATTGGCACCAACATTCATTTTGACCTGCCATTATTTTTTTTTGCAGGAGCACATTAAAAAATGCATGCCTAAGGACAATTCCCCAAAAAGTGCAATAAAAATATTAAATATTAATTTTTTTTTCACTTTAAATTGGTCAGTCTTTTAAAACTACTTCTCCCTGAAATATTCATATAAAGTTTTAATTATATTTTCGTTGTTTTAACCCTTTAAATCCCAGTTGTATTACATGAGCGCCCTGTTTTTCAGCCCCAAAAAACAGAAAAACTAAACATTTAAAAAAAACAAACATTTGAAGTAAAATTTTATTGTTATTATAATTAGGCCTTTAGATGGACAAAAGATTGACACCAACATTAATTTCGATCCATTTTTAATTTTTTTTGCAGAAGCCAAAAATGGTCTCCAGGCGGCGCTGCTGCTCCAGCTCCCCGGGGAGGAGTGCCTCTGCCGCGGGTGTGTCTCGCGCAGCGCCGGGGCATATGGTTCGGTTTCCGTGTCTGCAGCACACACTTCCGCTACCACGTGAAAACAAATACGTCATTTCCTGTTGATTTAAAAAAAAAAAGCGCCATCAAACGATCCTAAGGGAAGGAAATGGTCCAGCCCGGTCAGCGGGCCGAGCTGCCGCTGCATGCAGGGAATGAGTGTGCCTTTTCCCGCGAGTGTGTCTCGAGCAGGCCGCTGGAAAGGGGTATTTCCGAGCAGGCGTCAAATGTGAAACAAGGGCGCCACCTGGTGGACAAATAAAAAAATTACAACTCTAAGGCCTCTAGTACAAAACGAAACCTAAGCTGGATTCATGACGATCCCTTTGACCGTAATTTTTTAGCCGTGAAAAATAGCGTTTATAATGGAAGTCAACGGGCACAAAATGACCACTAGGGGTATGGGTGTGGGGATTTTTGCTGCTCAGCCATTTTAGGCTGATTTAAGAAATTAACACTGAAATATTAAATCGGACAGAAAAAAAACTATCCTTTAACAAGTTTGGTTATATTCCACTGAACACAGTGGAAATGGCAGCCATTTAACACATGTAAGTGGCAACAAATGGCCCCAAGAAGGCAGGAAGGTTCAGTAAATTCAGAAGGTCATATTCATAATAAAAAATAACCTCAGTTTGTAAATGTCAAAACAATAAAAGTATTGTTTTGGGAGAATAAACTCACAGATCAAATGTTAGATACTGAAACATTATTTCAGTCCTTCCAAGATACAGAGTTATAATAAAAATTTGCCAGTTATCTGTCCTGAGTCTGACCGCTCTTACATCTGTGTTCTTCATTAACGTCTTGTCTTCAGGCTTATAATTTGGCCGGTTTCTCTTAAATATTTGTGAACTAAAGACAGCTTCAACCCTCTGTGTGTTGACCGCACTGCATTTTCTTGTTAGTAATAGCAACACCATTGTAACGACAGAAATACTAATTAGTTAGATTACTAGTTACTGAAAAACATTTAACGCCATTATTCCCATTTGTGCGAATTTACAAAACATTATGTAAAGATTGCTGGTATTTTTGTGCCCTTAAAAAGTGGAAATAATGATGAGAGCTGAATGAATGATAGTGACACGCAGATCTCGTTTTCACTCGTCTGTATTGAGTGTTACAAAAACAACACAACCCAAACCATATTCTCTCTGCATGGATACACTCAGTCTCAGGACCACAGTTTCCAAACTAAGTTGCCCTGTTTTAACTTATGAGAGTATTTAGACGGTGCACAACTTGAACTGTAACATAAGGTAAATACATCTTTTTAACTCACATATGTTAGCTGACACATTCGCTGACTTTCAACAGTAATGAAATAATACTTTATGCGCTGTATATGTCTTTCAGTAGTTAACTTAAATACAGATAGTGGCAGAAAAACTGTCATTCAATAAGGCGGGACACCAGTGAAAGCTAGCTTAAACAGCAACGGAGTTCAGCTGAAACTTCTCAGCAAAAACTGTCCACAAGTCACCTCTTTCCTTACAATAAACAATGATGGTGGGCTAATAGTCAACTGTAATACACAGAGTTCACAGAGTTCTGTGCGTGCAGTTACCTTAAACAGGGGAAACGAGGAGAGATGAATGATGATACTGACACAAAGCGCTGGCTTTCACTCGTCTGTACAGAGTGAAGGACAAGAGGCGCGAATCCCTCTAGTGGAGCCCTGAGGAATTACCAATGGATCGATGCACAATCAATCGAGGACATTGTTCCTTCTCGCAAATTGAAAGATATTTCATGCACTGTTATTTATAGAAGGCTTCACACTGTTCCTGCTAACCATAAATATTGTTCCTAAAGTTTTATCCAACTGTAGACAGATTTCTAAACTCCCTTTTACTTAAGTCCTGTTGAAACTTGTATTAGAAAAAATATTAGAAATTATTTAAAGTTATAAAGCACAGCACAGAACTGAAATGGCACAGTAGTTAACTTTACAGTTAGGCTGGGGTACAAATTTCCTCATAAAAACCCTGCTCTTATGTGGAATGACTCAGGGGTCCATTCTTGGCCCAGTATTTTTTCCCTCAATTTATGGGTTCATAAAACCTTTATAAAAGTGACTAAATGCTAGGTATAATAGGTATTTTTGTCTGCTTTGGATTTTACTTCTACATTTCACCTTTAAAAACCGTTTATCTTGTCTTGTTTGGTATCATTCTTTTCAGCACACCTTAACATGTCAAAATTTACAGCTATTTTTTTCATTTTGAAATACTATATTAAAACAATTGATCTCAAATCAGACAAAAAACATAAAACTCGAGTATAAAAAAGTAGAATTTTTTTCCACTAATAGAAAGCCAAGGTTTTTTCTTTCTGGGTTTTTTTTTGTCACAAACAGAGAATACTTTCAAGTGCTTCCCTTCCCACTGTAAACACAACGTTAGTATTCAGGAAAAAAAACATTGCGCATATTTTTAATCATAACTCTGGTTTTATGTGGCCTATCAACACAATTTAAAAACTGGTAGTTTGAAGTCCACACTTTTAACACAGAAATGGAGAAACCTCTTCTGTCCGCCGATCCAGGAACTTGAATTCTTTGAATTTCAGGATACTTTTTCTTAATAAACGGTAAGCATTATACATATTGTCCTTACAGAGGTGGTTTCTCTTCTCGCAAGTGAAGTAGATTTTTTGAAGGCGTTTGTTTTTTTCGAGGTCGCGGATGACGTCAGGAGAAGGTGATTGTTCACTTGCAATGTTGAACCTGGAACAACATTATTTATGATGACGAGGGAACAACACCAACACAAGGATATCAGATCGTCTGGACACTCAGGGTTGTCTTGGGTAGCATCTTGTTGCTATGTCATCTTACAGTAACTTGGTCAGTAGTTTACCATGACTACTTTATTCTTCCTCAGCCAATCAGCAGCACTTGTGCAATTGTAACCTGTTGTGTATATAAACCTTCATTAACTGGTTTGAGAAATCCTTTAAACCAGATCAGAGGAGGCCTGAAAGGCTCGCACTAGCTGTACAACCACTCACAGCAGCCCATTCATTCATTTTCATTACTGGATACCATGACACTGGATTGCCCAATCAAATCTCTTAACTTGACCAGCCCATCCCCAGCTTGTAGGAAAAGTTCAGTGTGGAAGAAGTGGTGAAAAGATTGAGCTGAAAAGCTGAGCGAAAACAATAAACAGAAACTACAACTATTAGCCAGACCTTACAGTCACACAGCAAATCAAGGATTAAGGTCAAATGATTGGCTGCTTTCACCATGAGCCACTGCTCATTTTTAAAGTGTAGCATTTAATTATTGTCAAATGCTTTTAAAAAGAACAATCACTGCTTGTTGTTTTAAAACTGATAACTTAAGCATGTTGATTGACTCATCTTCCTTTCCGCCTGCCTGGAGGCTCCCTTAACACCTCTCTCTGCCTCCTAACAAACCTTCCCCCTCTCATCTCGCTTCATCTTTGGCCTACAGTAGCACAGTTTCCACCAACACCTTGCTGGCCAACAGAAACTCGTACCTTAAATGAAATAAATGATATGGAGCACTCCAATCATGCTTTCAAAACTACAGCAACGGTTAAAGAAAGAGGTGATAAACATGCCCCTGCGCCCGGTTCTTGTTGAAATGAGTTACTAACATGATTTCCCCTTCATGTATGGTGATAGACTGGCCAAAATATTAGGAATGCTCTGGAATTTCTGATGCAGCCAACAGTAAGTGTTGCTTTAAATCGGGGGTATTCAACAAAAATGAAAAGACTTCTTACTTCTTAATGCAAAGGTTCAGATGATCATTATTCTAAATATTTAATTACTTTAAATGATTTTATTTTATTTATTTTATTTACTTGTAATATATATTGTATTATACATATTATATCTATATTTTAAATATAGAGATAAGAAAAATCATTAGAAAAAGTTGTTATTATTGGTATTATTAGTATTATTGCATATTAATGATGAAGGAACTGACCTCACAGGTCACAGAATCAACTTTTTGGTAACAAGTTAATGTGGTAGTTCAACAGTTTAACCAGCAGAGGGAGCCAGATAAGCTGTTTTGAATTCAACACTAACAGGCAGAGGGGGAGGAGGAGGGACTGTTGCCATAGTAACTGAATCTACAAAAGTCAGTAAGTGTTTGTCTTAATTAAATCACACTTAGCTGTTAGTGTTCATCTTCAGGCACTGAATTCACTTACAAGAAACAGTCCAACAGATTCACACAAGGGGAACATGTTCGCTGTTTTTTCTGCAGCTGTGAGGACTGTTAGCCTGGACATAACAAGCTGTGTGGCTGCCCCACTGTTCAAACTTCAGGTTCCGAGTACCAGTTTTAGTTTTAGAGCTCAGCAGACCCAGTAGCTCATCACCACTGCTCCTCCATAACAACAGTGGTGAGGCTGAAGGGGACTGGAAAATAATGTACATGGAAATGAATCACTGTAAATAACACTATATAATGTTTGATGATAATACGGTCTGAAGGTTAAATAAACATGTTTACTGCCTGGTATAACACTTGGTTTCGTCTCTGGGGATAGTATTGTGTCCACTTTGACTTGTGGTAATTAAAGTGGAATTTTTCACTTGGTTGATTTGTTGAACTTTCTTAAATCTCTTCTTTAAACACAGTGTCATCTGATTGTATTTACTGACCATTTTAGAGATTTACAATCAATAACTGGGAAACAGGAAGCATTTCACACTCTGCTACCGATGAGTCTCATGGTGCTTTCACCACAAGTTTTTTAATAAAAATAATAAAAATCTACAAAAACACGAACATAATTTATTAGTACAGTAAAATCCTAAAAATTCAGTTAAATTCCTAAAAAACAAGAAGTGTTCATCCAGGAACCTTTAAATGGTCTTCAGATCCCCAGGCCTGCATAAAGCACCATGACGCAACTGCTGTTGTGTTCATTTGCTTATTAAAAAATTGAATTAAATTGATTAATGATTATTAAATAAACAATTATTATGCGGTCAGCACGGTGGCATGGTGGTTAGCACTGTTGCTGCACAGCAAGAAGGTCCTGAGTTCAATTCCACCATCAGGCCGGGTGCTTTCTGTGTGGAGTTTGCATGTTCTCCCCGTGTTTGTGCAGGTTTCCCCGGATACTCCGGCTTCCTCCCACAGTCCAAAAACATGCAATAGGGGGGATAGGTTAATTGGTCAATCTAAATTGCCCATAGGTGTGAATCTGTGAGTGAATGTTTGTCTGTGTCTCTATGTGTTAGCCTGTCTCTTGCCCTATGACAGCTGGGATAGGCTCCAGTGCCCACTGCGACCCTGGAAAGGAGAAGCGGATGGATGGATAATTATTATGCTCTTCTCACATAATGTCTCAAACTGGTTACATTCATAAAATACTTGGCAGGTATTTTGTCTTTCTACAGCTGAACCATGACTCTTCAGAGTCCAGACTATATGCACTCAGCTGCTCTGTGCTGGACTTTATCTTTTTATCAATCATGGAGACCCTGCTGACTTCATTAGTTTGTTAGTTGTTGATAGAAATTCCACAATATGTGGTTTATATTGTCTGGTGTGATTTTCTTTTCCCTCTTTGTAACAGGGCAGCCCTTAGCGGCTGGAAACAGTGAGACAGACCAAGGCAAGTGTAGTGGAACAAAGTATTTATTTGCTATATGGCTCTCCTTAAAACAATTAACTTGTCGAGCTTCTTCACAGCACAAAAATCCATCCTCTAATGACAACTGGCAGCCTTAAATATGTTCAGCTGTCACAGACTTAACCATTATTCCACTCTCAGGTAAATTCTTAAATCCCAACCTTCCACCACAGTATACAATATATCAATAAGAATAAATAAATACATAAATACATTTCACATTTACATATTAATAAATATTTCACACTTTAATGTTACACAAAACCCAATATTATAAAAACCCAGAAACCCAAGCACAAAAAGATTCACCACACTCTCTTTACCAATGGTCTCTCCCGGAACCTTTAAATGGTGTCTGGACCCCCGGGGAAACATTTGCCCAAACACCTTGAAGAGGACACAGGCAAGAAAGGTGAGTAATCATTAACTTACAAACACTAATCACCATTCTTCTCTCCTGACAGACAACCACCACATTCCTTGATGAGGAGCAGCTGTGCAGGATCTGAAACAAGGCCACCAACTGATTTTAAAATTCCCAATAAATAGTCAATAAATATTTAAACTTCTTGTGTGCAAATCCATGCTTAAAGTGCAATGCTCATAAAGTGCTTGATAAGGTGCTTTTAATAAAGTGAAAGGTGTGCTCTAAAGTGCTATACAGACAATACAATATAAATAAATGCAGTAAGGGAGTCCTCTTCCTTACACTCTTAATGAAAACTTCTTGACTTGTGGATTTATTTGTGGTTTTGTCTGTTTGTCTTTGCTAATGCAAAGAGAAAATTAGTGTTGAAATATATGTAGACCTGTAGAAATTTACTCGTTCGTGTAGAAAAACAGTCAAATGAAACATTCTGGACTTTTACCATTTAAAAAGGGGAAAAACCTTTATCCTGTAGATGTGAGAGCAGTCTGATGAAAACACACTTTTGTCTTTTAATTGTTTAAGCCTAAACAACAAAGGGAGAGAGAAAAATGATTAATAGATCGATAGTTGTGACCAGTTTATGAGCTGCTGATCTGCACATAAAATCATTTCATCATTTGATTGTTTTTCCATGTACCATCTATATTTACGGATGGATGTTAATAAGGTTTTATTGATGTTGGTTTGGTTTACAAAGGTGGAAAGTTGACATAGTACAAATACTTAAGTAGATTTTTCACATATGTTTACTTCACTTGAGTATTTATTTTTAGTTTTACTCCCTACATTATTAAACTGTGTATAAATATCTGTGCTTTCTACTCCTTACATTTCCAAAGCAGACTTGTTCCTTTAAGTTCATCTAGTGTTTATACTCAGGGATTAAAGTGGGCTGGAGTTATGGTTGTGGTACTTCAGAGTAGCTAGTGTGTTGTTGTGTCCGGGGAAAACAGGTTAGTTTGCATTCATGTGGTGAATTCACTATAAAACACTGTTGGACTGCTTATGGTTACATCAAGTGTGGCAGAAATGAATTTGCATTTAAGATAATGATGCTTAGATTATTTAACTGAATTGAAACTTTATTCTAGCTGTATACTGTCTAGTGTGAAGCCACATAGTGTGAGTGTAGGGGATGGACATCAGATATGATAGCTGGTGAAACTGTGTACATGTTGTTAAGTTCAGTTGTGTAAATCCACAAAGAGCAGCAGGTCAGCTGATTGCAGCCTTTACACTAAGAAAACTTTATGAAGCTTACATCAGAAATTATTGTGGGCCATCATTTTTTCCCCACACTGAGCGCCATTACTAATTTTAGAGTTCCTCCACCACTTCAACCCCTGACTGCTCATTTTCCTGTTTAGAGGCAAAGTCACCCTCTACAAAGTAGGCAACAGGAAACAGTTATTGTTTTGAAATCTTTCAAATCAAAATAAGCACATTCATTAGAATTAGAATTTAGATTAGAATAATATTTGTATTCTTGTGCACTGATAATATTTTCTGATTATATTCTTATATTAATATAGCACAAGCTTTAGTTACCTTGTAACCTGTAAACTGTACCTTTTCACTTTTACTCAAAGAAGTTGTTTCAGTGCTTTTACTGGAGAATATTTTTTTAAAAACACAGGTATCTGTACTTCTACTTAAGTAAAGAACGTCTGTACTTTTGCCCCCTCTGATGGTCTGTGTAACTCATTACTCTCATCTTCACATCATGGGGTGTTTTTACAGATACTGGGTTTTATTTAGAGGCAGTGCCTGTGTGGTTATGACTGAATATGTACTGTTAACAGTAATTTTGGGGAAACTCCAGAACTGACACCCTGTTATGGAACCATAAGTCATAACAAGATGATGAGCTTTGGTACTGTAGTGAGGACAGTATGCACATGTTCAGATGCTGTGTAGGTGTTCAAGTCTCTGATTTTGATTTATCCAGAAAAAAGATTCTGCTGTTGGAAGATTATGTCAACTGTATTTGATTTTATGTGAGCAAGCCCCTCCAAAGTCTCCCACTGCCCATCTTAATGTGACCAGAGGTACAAAACAACAGAGATGCTTCTGTGTGCACAGGTGCTCAAGTGTGAACTCAGAGCAACAATTAAAACAAACACACTCCAGATGAACCTGCTGTGATTCATGCAGATGAGTCAGGATGTTGTTTATGGTGTTTTTATTCTCCCTGTTTTTCCGTTACAGCTCCCTTTATTATGTGTTAGCTGCTTAAGTGCTGGTGTCCTGATTCTTTCTGCGATTCTCCTTTAGTTAAACAAGCACGTCTAATGTTTCTGCTATTGGTGATGTGTTTTAGCAGGACAGAAAGAAAAGGTCATTACTTCTGTTAAATCTGTTGGATTTTGTTCCTCATTTGCATATTTTCTGCTTTGCTGCAGGAAGCGAAACAGTCACTGTGTGCCACACTGTCATTATATCAATGCTGCTATCCTGTATATATTGTACATACTATTGTTTGAGTACTTACGATTGTTTTTTTTTTTTTGTTTTTTTTTTGTACTTTTATATTTTACATTTATATTTATTATTGAAACTTGCACCAAGGGAGCGGCACTCCAATTTCGTTGTACTCTGTACAATGACAATAAAGGCTATTCTATTCTATTCTATTCTATTCTAATGTTTCCCTGTGATGCTTGCAGTGGTGTTTTTGTGGACTTTCATCGTTTTACAGCTTTATAGCCTAAAAACACGACTGATTATAGAGGGATTGTAGATGGTGAGGCATTTAGTGAAGACCTTACATTTTGTTTCAGTAACAATTAAATTCACCCTGATTATTTTCATCTTGGTTTTACTGCAGCTGTAACATTACAGTATTTGTAAAACGACACTGAGAGAGAGCCTGTTTCTGCGTCTTTGTGCTGCTCTTACAGGAGTTAAATGTTCAGATGATGATTCCAGCTGTTCTTCAACCTGCAGAAATCATCGTAAAGCTACTACATCTGGATTAGAACAAATCAGTGTTTTTAATATCAGTTTAGTCAAGTTTATTGTTCCTGCCCAGGGTTCAGGTACAAAAACTCATCTCAGAGATGACAGCATCTCAAACTAGCATCGTCAAAACAGAGCAACAATAAAATAAATACATGCACATCTATGCAAAACAAACAAACAAACGAGGCAGTTACTGAGCTGAAACATAGTTAACAATGTACATGACAACAGCTCGCACACTGCAAGTCTCCAACTTTACCAGTTGTTTTGCTAATGTTTCCAGCACTCGTGATCTTCATGCACTGAGTATTTCTATTTATTTCTGAGTTAATCTATTAACTTGTGAATGACAGGACAACTGCACATTTGTCATGGTCCCCGTGCCTCGCCAGCTGACCCCTTGTTAGGCAACATGTTGTTTTTTTTTGTTTTTTTTTGTTTTCTGCTCTCTCTCTCTCTCCTCTGCTGGGGCGGTGCTTATTACGGGCTCCCGCCCTTGGCCCACGCACCTGCGTTCAATCTCCCCACCTGCTGCTGATCTCCACTAATCTTGAGCCCTTCTTAAGACAGTAGTGCTTTGCTACTCATCGTTGGATCGTTGAGCAATCTGTGTCAGGCACCCTTTAATCTGAAAACTAGAATCCTTGAGTTCTTCTTTGTGTAGATCTTTCCTAGACCTGCCTACCTGAAATCCTGCAAGTGAGTGTGTGGAAGCATGAGAGCCTGCTGAGGAGAGTGGAGTGTGATTTGGAGAGGAGTGGAGCATGTTTGATCCCTTCCTTTTCCCCCACGGTCCCTGGAGCCCCTCTAGAACATTGTGTATATATATAATCACTTGGTGTTGTCACTGTAAATACATTCACTGTCTTTTCTGCAAGGATCCCTCGTCTGCGCCTGAGTCTGTTTAGGAACTCTGACAACACTGGAGTTGGACACATGTAATCTTTAAAAGCTTCTCATAGTGTTTAGGTCTGGAGGTGCAGAGTGCACATGACCATTACTCCTAAATGTTTTCCTCCTAGTGAGGAAACAAAATATTCACATTTTGCACAGTGAAAGCTGACAGTCAGTTAGAAAACTGGTATTTTAAGCATACTGACCGACTCATGACGTCAGCACGTCTTTTTCTTTTGGCTGCTCCATTTAGGGAATCACCACAGCAGATCCTCTGCCACCATCTCATCCAGTCCCTAGCATCCTCCTCTGTCACATCCTTAACGACAAATAAGAATCTTGTATGTGGTCTTACTCTTTTCCTCATTCTAGGTTTGACAGATTTTCAATGATTGTATGATCATTGATCAGAAATTACAAAGTAAGACCTGAGGTGACCAACATTTTTAAATGTATTCTATATGTATTCTGTTTAATACAAACTGCGACTCCTATATTCACTGTTTTCCGAGGTTTCAGCGTTCAACGTTCAAAGACATGTTACACAAGCTCCTCAATTAATCTGTTTTATCTATATAGCGCCAAATCACAACAACTGTTCACTCAAGGTGCTCTATACTATAAAGACCCTACAGTGATGCAAACATATGACTGATTTCCAGGCATTGCTGTAGTTTCATACAGAAGTCACATTAATTAGCAGGTGCCACTGTGCCACCCTCCTGGAAGGAGCTGAGGAGAGCCCCAGACTCGGGGTCACCCAGCAGCCACGGTGCAGAAGCTACAGGGACTATATTTCAATTCACTCTCCTCTCATTACTATATGCGAATCTGCCTGGGCTGGGAGCCACCACTGCTATTCTGCTCTGAGGCCTTCCCCAAACATTTGTCTTAATTCATGCTTATGCCATCTGCCTTTACGTATGTGAAATGCTTTCAAATCTAAATGAGAATTTGGGCCAGCTAAAGAATTACAATGCAGAAGTTGTCATTACAGGATTGGTGTGCTTGCAATGTTTTACATGTGTTGCACAGTATGGAATCTTGTTGTTTTTAAGGTTGCTGCAGTTACAGTGGTTATTCAACTGCAAAAGGGATCACTTTCTGTTGTTGGTTTTGCTGCCAGAGGTTTCTGTAGTTTCCATTGATTTTGTTAGTTGCAGGTATAGTGTCAATGGTTGCTTGCATCACTCCAGGTGTTTTGTTAGTTTCACAGGTTTGTTACCCTGCAGATTTTTGGGAGATTGTGGGAGTTGCCTTGTGTAGTTGTAGGCAATGCTGTAGACACAGTTTAGCAGTTTTGGCAATTTCAGTGACAATTTTAGACGTTGTTCACATTGGTGTTGTTAGTTACACTGGTTTCAGATATTGCTCTAGTTTAATTGCTAAGTCATTTTTTTTATAAGGGTTGCCGTAAATGCTGCAGTGAGAGAACTGCTGAATTCATTTAAGTCGCCTGTTTAAAGGCACAATTAATCAGAAATTGCCACCTAAAAACTGAGCCGACCAAAATGTTTAAATGTAAGACTCACAACTCTTACCTCATTTCACTGAAACACAGCACCTCCTCTTGGTGATGTCACCTCATTCCCTCACCGACAGCTATCAGCCTACAACACATATGTTGGGTTTAGATTAGTTTCACTTCTACAAAGAGGAACCTACACTGTCATTATTACTGAGAGGAGAAATGGCGCAGAAAGGAGTTCAGCTCGACCGAGAAACCTTCTCTTGTTCCATCTGAGCTACTTTGAGGATGTGACAGCAGCTGTGTCAGAGACCAGAGATTCTGGATTCTTAAAATACTCACATGAAATCACACTGGATCCAAACACAGCAAACACACATCTGTTATTATCTGAGGGGAACAGAAAAGTAACAAGAATGGAACAACAACAGTCTTATTCTGATCATCCAGACAGATTCACTGCATGACTTCAGGTCCTGAGTAGAGAGAGTCTGACTGGACGTTGTTACTGGGAGGTGGAGTGGAGAGGGGGAGGAGTTGGTGTAGCAGTTGCATACAAGAATATCAGCAGAGCAGGGAGCTCTGATGAATGCAAATTTGGATTCAACGACAAATCTTGGTCTTTACGTTACGATTCAAATGGTTTTCAGTTTTGGCACAATGAAGTCCGAACCAACCTCTCAGGTCCTCGGTCCTCCAGAGTAGGAGTGTACCTGGATCACAGAGCAGGTATTCTGTCTTTCTACAGCGTCTCTGAAACCATGACTCTCCTCCACAGAGTCCAGACCACATTCACTCAGCCGCTCTATGCTGGACTTCGGTTCTTTTATTATGACAGTGACACCGCAGAGTTCATTAAACTGAAATAGACAGAAATGATTGAAGGACACTTGGTTAAAACAGGTTTTTCAGTTTCCACTTTCTTTGGTCTCTTTCATTGTTGCTCAGACGTTATTGATGTGCTGTTGCTTAGCCTGTCAGTAACACTTTATAGGTGCGACTTTGACATTGCATTATTTGTTGTCTAGTTAATGATTGGCTTTGTTTTAATGAAGGAAAAGTGTTTCACTCTGCAGAAACAATACAGCCTCATATATCTTTGTAAATGTTGTATGTTGTTCTAATTAAGGTATTTAATGTAAAACATCCCATTTCTAGTTTGTTATATCTTCTACACAAGAGTTATTGTTTATGGGAAACTGTTTTTCATTTATGTGCACTGTCATGTTTCAATTTAGAGAAGTGATCAGTTTGGTTGGGTGTTTTTGTGTTATTCTCTGGTTGGTTCCTTTTTCTTTTGTTTAAGAAAACTAGCCATTGAAATATGCGCAACCCTGTGAAAAGAAGAAGTAATATGCACTCAAACAACTTTGTATGGAATAAAATGACACCTTATATAAAACTTCCTCAGTTAATCACTGTATTGTGTTCCAGTAAAATTTGACTGAGTTAAAAGTTTCATCTCTGAAAAATATTGTTAACTTGATCAGACTGATATAACAGTTCAATAGTTCAGGCCCTGAAGTGCCGGTGATGATCGTCCGGAGTGAGGCCCATTTAGTCCAGCACAACTCTGCAGACGTCTGCGAATCTGCCCCGTGAGGTTGGCGGCAGACTCAGGGCCGCCATCTCAGCCCCCCCGACAGCAGTGGAAGCTGCCGTGGTGCCCAATCTTGCACACTTCTGCCCCAGGACTAAAAATATGTCATATCCTGGATTAATCACATCACATCCTGCATTGGACAATTCCTGACTGAGTCTATCAAAGTCATAGTGGTAAACACGAATAACTTGGATGTGAAATAGATTCACAAAGACATTTGGAAGGAGGTAACCCAGACAGACATGAAACCATACATGAGTCATTTGATTTGTACAGATCTAGAAATGAATCTACCAGAAGTTCATGCAGAGTCTGGCTGGACAATCTTTTGGGCCAATCACTCAATGAATTTCCCATGTTGCCATGCGTGATTCACTTTAACAACTGTGATTCAAGACCAGGCCGTCATCAACAAGACAAGCTGGCAGTCAGTGGATGGCGTGCCTGCCCCTCATTTTTAACCCAATCCAAACATCAGTTGATGAGCATCTAGTCACTTTTAGGGGATGCTGCCCTTTTACACAGTATATGCCAAGAGTGCCATTTAAATGTAGCATAACGATCTGGGCAACATATCATGGCAGGACAAGTTATGCCTGAAACATTCAAGTATGTACTGGGAAACATGAAGACGGTGTTCCTCAAAAAGAACCAAGGGCAGCACATGGTTTTGGAGATAACTGCAACTATCATTGGGCCATTCTGGATTACAATAGGAACAAAGGTGGATTTGACAACCATGCTAAGGTATGCTTATTTTTGTACTCCTTGTCTATCATCAGATTGTTTGAAATGGACTATAAAGTGCTGCGCCAGCTGGCCCGGCCTCCACAGTCACCTGACCTAAACCCAATCCAGATGGTTTGGGATGAGATGGAGCGCAGAGTGAAAGCAAAGGGCCAACAAGTGCTCAGCATCTCTGGGAACACCTTCAAGACTGTTGGAAGAACATTTCAGGTGATTACACATTGAAGCTCATCGAGAGAATGCCAAGAGTGTACAAAGCAGTAATCAAAGCAAAGGGTGGCTATTTTGAAGAATCTAAAATAGGTTTTGAGTAATTTCAGATTTTATTGCTTACTGCATAATTCAATACGTGTTAATTCATAGTTTTGATCATGAAAACAAGAAAAAACATTAAATGAGAAGGTGTGTCCAAACTTTTGACTGGTAATGTACACTCACATCAACGAGACATATGGATTATGAACAACAAATAACAGTTCAATACATGGGTAGCACTTTATAATAATGTCACACTAGTAAGTATTAGTGAGGTATTGGCAGGTGCTTCATTCTTACTATGCCATTTATAAATACAGTTATGTTATGTTTATCCATCTGTTACTGGTACACCATGCACAGCTATCACTGCTATTACATCACTGCTAGTAAAACTGATAATCATAATCATATCCTTTCATTCATTTCCGCTTATCTTTTTTCAAGGTCGAGGGGGCACTGGAGCCTGTTCCAGCTGTCTTAAGACAAGAGGCAGGGTACACCTTGGACATGTCGCCAATCTGTCCCAGGGATAACCCACATACACAGACAACCATTCACACTCACATTCACACCTATCCCCACTAATTGCATGTCTTTGGACTGTGGGAGGAAGCCGTAGTACCCGGGGAGAACCACACAAACACGAGGAGAAGAGAACTCTAAACAGAAAGACCCCGGCCTGATAATGAAATTGATTTTGCTGCAGTTGCTATATGTAGTTTCAGATGCTAGTTTAATTGCAGAAGTTACCATGTTTTGTAGAAGATGCTGCTGTAGTTTGCAGGTTTTGTGGTTAAAACTGTTACTATACTTTGCTGATGATGTTGCTTCTAGTTTCAGTCATTGAATTAGTTGCAGACGTTGCCACTGCTTCAATGTGTTTGTTGGGTTGCAGTAGCTATGCTTACTTACAGTTTTTTTGTGCTTGTTTTACATTTGTTATCCAAGTTGGAATCTTTAGTCACATGTTTTTAAGGTTGCTGCAACTCAAATAAAGTTGCAAAAGTTGCCAAAGTGATCCTTGTTGTTGTGCTATTGTTGCTATTGTTGCTATTGGCATTGTTAGTTGCAGGTGTACTGTCAGTGGTCACTTTCTTCATTGTAGGTGTTGCATTAGTGTCACAGGTTAGTTTAGCTATAGTGTCTGATTAGTTGTGGGAGTTGCCTTGTGTAGCTGTAGGCATTGTTGTAAACATGAGGGGTTTTTTTTGTAATTTTTGCAATTTCAGTAACAAACTTAGTTGCAGATTGCAGTTGCAGTTTTTCTGATAAGTGTTTGTTACAGTGGTTGTAGATATTTCTGTAGTTTCATTCAGAAGTCATTTATTTATTTAAAGATGTTACTGTAAATGTTGCAGTGATGGGTTTGTTTACCTCATTTAAGTGTCGCTCCTATCAGAGAGCCCATTCTGATTCCATTTAATAACAATTTTACGGGTTTTCCTGAATTTACCACCTAAAAACTGAGCTCACCAACATTTTTTAATATACTGTTTATAAAAAAGGTATTTACTTCAAACTCAAACCTCATCCTGGAATACACCAGATACTGATAACTCCTCCCCTTCTACCTGACAGCACCTCCTCTTTGTCTGTTTCCTCATTCCCTCCCATTCAGTCTATATTTTGAAAATGGGCATAACCAACATCTGTTGACGTGTAAGAGCAGACAGCCTCCATTTCCCACGTAAACACCTATTGATTAGGTCACAGCTCAGAATAGTTTCACTTCTGCAAAAGACAAACCAGCAAGTCATTGTTACTAAGAAAAGAGAATGGATGAAGAAAACATTTCTTGCTCCATCTGTTTGGATCTACTGAAGGATCCAGTGACTACAACCTGTGGACACAGCTACTGCATGAACTGTATTAAAACCCACTTTGATGAAGAGGACAGGAAGGGAATCCACAGCTGCCCTCAGTGCAGGAAGACTTTCACACCGAGGCCTGTCCTGGAGAAAAACACCATGTTAGCAGCTTTAGTGGAGCAGCTGAAGAAGACTGGACTCCAAGCTGCTCCAGCTGATCACTGCTATGCTGGACCTGAAGATGTGGCCTGTGATGTCTGCACTGAGAGGAAGCTGAAAGCCATCAAGTCCTGTTTATCTTGTCCAGCCTCTTACTGTGAGAAACACCTCCAACCTCACTATGATGCAGCTCCATTAAAGAAACACAAGCTGGTGGCCCCCTCCAAGAAGCTCCAGGAGAACATTTGCATGGTTTCAGATATACAAGAGAAAGTGACAGACATCTCATCAAGAGTTGCTGAAGAGGATGTTTTACTGTCACCAGCAGAGCCAAAGACCAGAGCTGGATTCTTAAAATATTCACATGAAATCACACTGGATCCAAACACAGCAAACACACATCTGTTATTATCTGAGGGGAACAGAAAAGCAACAACAGTGAAAAAACATCTCTGAAACCATGACTCTCCTCCACAGAGTCCAGACCACATTCACTCAGCCGCTCTATGCTGGACTTCGGTTCTTTTATTATGACAGTGACACTGCAGAGTTCATTGAACTGAAACAGACAGAAATGATTGAAGGACACTTGGTTAAAAACTTTTTTTTTCTAGTTTCCACTTTTTGTCTACATTGTTGCTGCTTAGAGGTAATTGATGTGCTGTTTCTTAACCTGCCAGATCTGCAAATAAAGTCATTTTACATTTGAATCTTTTGGACAGATGTTAACAGGGTTTTGTTGATGCTGGTGTGGTACATGTAACTCATCACTCGTGTTTTTATATTGTGTGTTGTCAATATTAAAAAGGTTAAATACAGTGTCTGCTTCAAATCAATCCTCTTTCTGGAATACATCAGAGACTGGTAACCCCTCCCCTTTTTCTGCCTGTTACTGGTCTGTCTGTAATACCTCCATATGTCAACCTGTTTCCCCCCCTGGTTGTTTTCCTGTGAGTTATCAACACGTTCTCACTCCCAACTCGTCAAACGTGTGACGCATGGTCAGGCTCCCTCTGCTTCACTTATCGACGCGCAGGGTACCCCCTGGCGTCGGGAATTGACGTGCAGGGTCCTCTCATTGAATACTATAGAGCTCCCTAAACGTTGCTTATTGACGACAAGAGATTGCCGCGGAAGAGCCTGTTGTTCGTATATTTATACATTTCCAAAATCACATTGTAGTGACCTATACAAAACACAATAAATTATATAATGTAAACAACTACCTGAGAAACAGCAGATACAGCAGATACATTAATTATAGGCTGTTACTTTTGTATCGTTTATTGCATATGGAGAAGTGATGTATGCTGGGTAATGGCACAGCTAGCTACTGGGTGACTTTATTCACCCGCTTCGGCTGTTATCAGTCCATACAATGGGCGTTATTAGCACAAATCAGTCCCATAGATATGGGCCATCAAAAATAAAGTTTGTATTCCCATCTAATAATATTATTTTATTATTACATACCTGTAGCACAATCCGTTCAGTTAGCTTCACACAAAAATAGCTGGTAGAAATGTCCTCCAAAGATTATCTTTGTTCACCTCTGAGGGGGTATTTTGATGCTGATCCTCTTCATCTGTTCACTGCCTGCTGGAAACCTGCTTGCTGCTGCTGCTCTTCTCTCGGCTTCCCAGAGTAAATCTGAAAAGTCACCTGCCTGCCCTCCTGCCTGCCACAACACACCTCTGCTCTAAAAAAGAAAAGGTCAGACATGTTGTTCTTCTCTTTACTCCACCACACACCCAGAGAAACTCCCGTCTCTGTAGCTTTGCTTCAGCCTGTAATACAAGGAGGCAAAATCTCCTTTCACTCACCTCACATCGTACTCACCTTTAACCTCATCTAGAAATAACTCACCTTCTCCCTCTGTTACAGTGAGTCCTGCTCTGTGGAATTTCCTCCACGTCTCACCTCAGCCTTTCTGATCCGTGCGATAAATCAAGTTTTCCTTCAAATCAAACAGAGACTTGTACCGAGTCAGCTTTTGGCTCCAACCTCTTTACACCGGCTGCTTGGCCTTGACAGCACAAGGTCCTGGACCACGTTTACATGTCTTCATAAGTTAACAGATGTGAAGTATTTTCACATACGGCCCTTAAAGCTTCTGTTAAAATGCTCCACAACACTTGGTTCAATCTGGCTTTATGCAGAGAAATGTGTGATGTTAAACTGAACCATCAGCTGATGCAAATGTTTATTATTAAACTCCTCGCCTTCATCTGTTGGAAGTTTAGCAGGTACACGTCCTTCACTCAGAACATCCTCAAAAGCAGATGCAACAGATGTTCCTGCCTTGGTTTGAAGACACCTGCATGCATACTTAGAAAATCCATCTGTACATGTCAGTAAGTGTCTCACATTATCGTTACTAATGTGTCCGTCATCACTATAACTGCATGTGTACAATGTGGAAATTGATGTTATGTAACGATGATACAAAAACAATATCAGAACATAATTTGATTCAGCAAATCCTATTTATTAACAACTATTAGTGTAAATAAAACATTCTGTCATCTTTTAATAGCAAAACACATTAAAGCAGACGTGTGTCCAAACCTCCTCCACTAACACATCCGTTTCTATGGTGCTGTCATCAGCTCGAGGCACAGCGGCACCCTTACTAACTCCATCAGGCACATTTAAGTCACTACAATCTTTTCATAATCCCCCATCGTTCAAGAGTCAGGTATCTCTGAAGATTTCCAGAGTACTTTTTCACACACATCCAAGTCATGTAGTTGCAGTACCTCGACCGCAGCATTGTCCAACTCATTCTGAGTCGCTTGTCTGATGGATCCTGTGTTCTGCTGTTTTAACCAGTCCAGCTGGTGCTGGAGGACCGAACACTGGTGATGGACTGCACTGTGCTGAGACAGATTTTGTGTTATAGGCTTCATGTTATGGACGCACAGTGTGAGCACTCAGGTCGCATCAGAGCATCGGGCCGTATAGTGTGAGACCCCCATCGTGACCTACAAACTTCTAACCCCTGTGATTCACTCATACAGACTGATGACAGATTTCAAACATGCTGAATATGAAGAGTAGTATCATTTAAACTCACATGATTATCAGCCATAAGAACAAATTCAGATTTATATTGATGTAAGGTATATAAATGTAAGTACAGTTTGAATCAATGCAATATTATTTTCACACATCAATGGACCACTGAACTTCTCAGCTTCTAAAATGTAAAGCCTCATTTAGAAACTACACAAGTACATATAATGGTCAGGGATCAACATGAACCTGTCTTCTCTGTTTGACTTTAATCAACTCTGCAGTGACTCCATTTTTCCAAAGACAAAGTCCAGCATAGAGCGGCTGAGTGAATGTGGTCTGGACTCTGTGGAGGAGAGTCATGGTTTCAGAGACGCTGTAGAAAGACAGAATACCTGCTCTGTGATCCAGGTACACTCCTACTCTGGAGGACCGAGGACCTGAGAGGACAGTTCGGACTTTGTTGTGCAGAAATATATAACTGTTTGTGTCACAATCTAATGCCCAAGATTTGTTATTGTATCCAAATCCACATTCATAGCTCCTCCCTGCTCTGCTGATATTCTTGTATGCGACTGCTACACGAACTTCTCTCCCTCTCCACTCCACCTCCCAGTAACAACGTCCAGTCAGACTCTCTCTACTCAGGACCTGACGCCATACAGTGAATCTGTCTGGATGATCAGAATAAGACTGTTGTTGTTCCATAAATGTTACTTTTCTGTTCCCCTCAGATAATAACAGATGTGTGTATGCTGTGTTTGGATCCAGCGTGATTTCACGTGAATATTTTAAGAATCCAGCTCTGGTCTTTGGCTCTGCTGGTGACAGTAAAACATCCACTTCAGTGACTGTCAGTGAGATGTTTGTCCATTCCTCTCTCAGAATGTCCTGTAGTTTATCTCTGGTCTCTGACACAGCTGCTGTCACATCCTCAAAGTAGCTCAGAGGACGAATATTGATGCTGGATGAGTGTGTAGACTCACTGAGTGCTGACAGTGAGGGGTAGTTGTGTAGAAACTGGTTGTGATCCTCTGTGTGTGAGAGCTGCTCCAGCTCGCCGTCTTTCCTCTTCAGCTCAGCGATCTCCTGCTCCAGCTTCTCCTGAAGCTCTTTGACTCGACTCACTTCAGTTTCCTGCTGGGATCTGACCTGCTGCTTCACATCAGAGCTTCTTTTCTGGAGGAGACGGATCAGCTCAGTGAACATCTTCTCACTGTCCTCCACTGCTTTATCAGCAGAGCCATTGATGGCCTCCACCTCCTGTTGAAGCAGCTTCACATCTTTCTCTCGCTCCTGGATTCTCTGCTGGATGTTTAGTCGTCTCACCTCGAGCTCCTTCTGCTTCTCAGTCCTTTCTGCTGCAGCTGGGACTGTTTCATGGCCTTTATGTTCATCCACTGTGCAGAGATAACAGATATTCTGCTGATCAGTACGACAGAAAATCTTCATCACCTCATCATGACGAGAGCAGATGTTCTCCTGGAGCTTCTTGGAGGGGGCCACCAGCTTGTGTTTCTTTAATGGAGCTGCATCATAGTGAGGTTGGAGGTGTTTCTCACAGTAAGAGGCCAGACAGACTAAACAGGACTTGATGGCTTTCCGCTTCCTCCCAGTGCAGACATCACAGGCCACATCTTCAGGTCCAGCATAGCAGTGATCAGCTGGAGCAGCTTGGAGTCCAGTCTTCTTCAGCTGCTCCACTAAAGCTGCTAACATGGTGTTTTTCTCCAGGACAGGCCTCGGTGTGAAAGTCTTCCTGCACTGAGGGCAGCTGTGGATTCCCTTCCTGTCCTCTTCATCCCAGAAACTTTTAATACAGTTCCTGCAGTAGCTGTGTCCACAGGCTGTAGTCACCGGATCCTTCAGTAGATCCAAACAGATGGAACAAGAGAAGGTTTCTCGGTCCAGCTGAACTCCTTTCTGCGCCATTTCTCCTCTCAGTGACAGTGACTGTGTGAGTTTCACTTCCTTATAACTGAAACTAGTCTGAGCTCTGATCTCAACAACATGTTTCTGCAGTGAATGGAGCCTGTCAGCTCTTACACGTCACCACATGTTGGTTACACCCATCTTCAAAGTGCAGATCTGAAGGGGAGGGAACGAGGAAACACGTGGACAGAGAGGAGGTGCTGTGTTTAAGAGCAGGAAGAAGAGGGAGGGTTATCAGGCTGTGCTTCACTCCAGGAAGAGGAGTAGTTTGAGAGTGAAACTGTGTGTTTAACCCTTTTTATTTACTGCTTCTTCTATATAAATAATTTTTAAAAATCCAGCTTTAATGAACACTGGACAGAAATGTCTCAGGTAACAATAACTGTCAGAACAGCAGAGGCTGCTGACCTAATCAAAGCATATGTGGAGAGCAGGGTTAGGTTAGCAAACATATGCTGGTTGCTTTTATTTATTTATTGCTTTTATAGGCAGTAATCAATGTTGCTGTAACAGGATGAGAACTAGATAAATGCCACTGCATTGCTTTGAACAGTCAGCAGAGTCTGCACATATAATTACAGATATTCCTGCAAAAAGTTAATTACTCAAAAGAATCTTGCATTTTAGTTTTGCATTTATAACAGCTGCTGCAACAGAAATAACCATGTTCTTTACATTAAAATAGCAACAAACCTTTCTGGAACAACTTTCAAGGTTCATGGCGAAGACAAAGATCTAATGACATGAAGACTCCAGTGAAACTTAAAGTATTAGGAACCAGTTTTAATGCGTGACCAACACATTTCCCCCTGTGGCCTTCACCAGGGTCATTGCAAAATACCCTTGTGATTGTGAAAAGACTACTGGTCAAGTCAAAAAGGAGTGTATGGTAAAATGACCAATGACCATGTGACATGATCAAGCAAGCATTTTTCTGATGTGTTCACCGCTCAATGGTTTGTTGTCATATTGAACAAAATATTAGGTTCTCTTTGTATATTACACTCAGGCATCAGGAAAGAGTGGTAACTAGTTCATAGTTTTTAGCTAATGACATGTCAATCACAAGACATTGCTCAGAAAACGTGCAGATTCTCAGCTAGATCCACCTTCCACTCTTTACTTACAGTTTCACAACAGCAAACAAACACACAAATAAGTTGAAGTAATTGTTTCCTGTATGACTTCACTGGTCTCGCATCAGTAAGGACTTTTGCTCCTTGTTGCTTGAGTTCATTGAGGTGGTGAGCATACATTTATCCCCAGACATGTCCATGCACACAAACATTAAACAACTTCTTTCTGACTTGTTTCACACTTTTGCACCACTTCAGAGGAATCCCCTTAACCTCAAATCACTGTTTTCTTAAGGTATGACTTACCTTCACAGCTGTGTGGATTACGCATCATGTCACAGAAGGTCCACAAGCATAGATGCACGTGTGTGTTCATGTCTGTAAGCTATTATTGTTTCATCTCACTGAAAGCACAAATGCCATCCTCTCTCTCTCTATTTTTATATGAGGATGGGGTGGACAAAATAACAGGAACACCTCACAACAGTGATGGCGCTGAGTTGCAAAGCTGCCTGAGCTGCATTAGAGACTGCGCTGGTGTTATTCACCTATAACGTGCTACAGTTCGTGCTTCCCTGTGTGTGTCGCTTACAAGAAGGTCAACAAACACACCGCAGTGCTGCAGGAAGAGCATACATAATCAACCAGCCCTCAGTGCAAGCTACAAAAATAAAATATGGGTTACACACACACACACACACACACACACACACACACACACACACACACACACACACACACACACACTCTCTCTCTCTCTTTTAATAGGAAGCTATAGATATCAGAGCAGGCGTGTGTGTGTGGGCCGGGTCCTCAGAAGGTCGGGTAGGCCGGAAGTAAACGGCCGTGAAATTGGACGGTCTAGCCTTCTGATTAGCGTCACCGCTGTCTCGGTGGAGTTTAATAAACTCAGCCGTCTGATCCTTGCTATCTAAAGTATAACAGGACACTGGCGTAAATTCTCAACTGTCTCATACTTCTTTTTAATTAGTTTTCTGTTTGACGTTTAGTCAGCTGTGTAAAAACCAAGGAGGAACCCACCCGGGGAATTAATAAAGTTTTATTTTATCTAATCTAATCTAATAACTTTAATCTCAGCCAAACCGATTTACTCACGAACAAACAAAACACTGAAAACAGCCCAACAATAACATTTTTAGGTTGTCTAAGTGACTTATATATTACGTTTAACCCGAGTAGTCCGCGGTGATCTGAAAACGATGTGCCGGGAGTTGTGCCGTTCTCGGCGGCATCACTGACCATCGAGCTCCCGTCTAGCTATCGAGCTGGTGGGTAGCAGACGTCTCCGAAAACGTCGAAGCACTTTTGCAAATATGCGATATCTTGATAAACCGAGCAGATATTTGATGTTTACACAACTACTTTCTCGCCTGAAAATATGCTAAAAGTTTATTTTGTGACCCAGAAAGATGAGTAAGAGTAATTTTAAAACTTAGTATCGGCCATTGTTGGAAACTGGAGTTTGGCTGGGCTTCTGGGATATTGGTAGGCCACGAAGGACACACCTGACCCATCCTTCAAATTCGGGGAAAAGGAGGACGCATTTGTCGGCTGCATTCGGAGGAGTCTACGAATTTGGACAGCCTTCGGCGCGTCGCTGTGACGTAATCGGTCTACAAATGCGGCCTCAGGAGGATGCAGCCCATGAATTTGGACACGACCACTGGCTGTATCCCAATTCAGGGTCTGCAGCCTTAAAGGCCGCATTTTAAGGCCGATTACGTCACAGCGACGCGACGAAGGCTGTCCCAATTCAAAGGCTGCTCGAAATGCAGCCCTCAAATACGTCCTTCATTTCCCTGAATTTTAAGGATGTGGCGATGTAGACTTCATGGCCCAACATATCCCAGAATGCATAGCGCGGCGGTGGGTGTGGATAATTTTGCCGAAAAAAAATGGCGGAAGAGGGGCGGTCGAAGAGTAAACTGTTAAAAGTAAGTACTGAATATTATGTCACTTATTTATGTGCAAATGTTTAATAACGAAGAACATTAAAACATTCCTGTTGGCAAAGTTATGTGACATTAGCGATGTTAGTACTAACTTGACTTTAAAGCCTTTACTTTAAAATATACACCGTTCAATAGTTGACCTTAATCTTACAGAGACTGTGATGATTTCATGGATATTTAAAGTAAGCACTGAGAGAAATTTAGTAATGCCAACATATTGAAAGAACAATATTTGTCTCTTATATATAATACATTTATATATACAGTGTCAAAGGAACCTGTCTTTGAGTGAAGATTTAAGGCGACAGGAAATATAAATAATATAAATAAATGCAGCTTGAATCTTTACTGAAGCTCAGTATTTGAAACAGAGTCATTCACTGCTGTAATAACTAATAATGATTGAAATTATAACTTTAATATTGGCCATATTATATTTACAATACCAAAGTGAGATTACTTTAGTCTCATGAACAACATTAGCTAATTGTTATTTACTAGCTAATCTTAAAATGACTGTTCAGTACAGAAATGAAGCCCAACTATCATAATTTCACAGTCTCGGGGTCTCAGCCTCAGATACTTATCAAATCAAAGCTCATGTAGAAACAAACAAACAAATGAACAAAATATGTTTTCCTTCATTTCTGTCAAACAAAGCTGTATGAAACGTTTCCAGCTGTTAGTGTCATGGTTGCTAGGCAACCTGGGCAGCAGGGCAGAGGCTAGACCGTCCCATTTCACAAGCCTCGCACTTCCGGCCTTAGCGGTCTTTGAGTACGCCTCCTTTGTGGACCATTAAGGCTGCGTACATTTAGATGAGAAAATATATATTTGACACATTTAAGGAAAATACTAATAAAAAAAATAAACAAAATAAATGTTTAATAAGCAATTTTAATAGGAAATTGCTTAATTTTAGAAATGTTTTTGCTGCTTTTGCTCTATAAAATAGTTGTTTTCTTTTAGAATCACTCATCTTAGCAGTAGGATATACATGAAAATGTACATTTTTTGCACTTTCTGGTCAACTGACTCAGTGAATCAAATGACTCAAAAAACTGATTCACTTTGGTGAGTGACTCATTAAAACTCGAATCAAATTTACCATCACTACTTTGGGGGTGCTGAGCACCCAGAGAGCTGCCCATCCAGGCAAGGTAAACTTTACTCGTCATCAGAGATGGGCAGTAACGCGTTACTTGTAACGCGTTACTGTAATCTGATTACTTTTTTCAAGTAACGAGTAAAGTAAGGGATTACTATTGCAAAATCGGTAATTAGATTACCGTTACTTTCCCGTAGTAACGCTGCGTTACTGCGTTACTAAAACCGTGATTTTTTTTGCGAGAATGTCTCATGACAGTGACGTAAGCAAGTGCGACGTTGGTGACAGCAGCTGTGTGCAGATCAACAATGGATAATATATCGAGTGCGGGAGAGAGTATGAGCGTGCAGCGTTTAAAGTGTGGAAGTACTGACCTTACTTTGAGTTTGATTCCATAAAAAGTGACAAAAACATTAGCGTCCATCGTGCGTGGGAAGAAAACTTCTTTTTACAGCGAAAAAAAACCCTAAACTTCCGAGCAAGCACCGAGTAGCTACGACGTGATGGGAAACTCACAGAGACACTCGCGCGGATTCTTCAACTGACCGCAGCACACCTGCACCAGGGTAACCCTCCGCCTACCCTGCTCCTGCTTTACAGGTGAAAATAGAGCAAAAGGACCGCTGAGTCTTTGACTTTATTTATTTTCTGCTGTGTTTTACTTGCATCTGTTTGAAAGAGTGAGTGAAAACACAAAAAATATTTTATTTTATGTGCTGGAATGTGTAGAAAATAGGTTTAAATGTTAAACTAATTTATTCAAGTCAGAGAATGTTGCATATAATTAAATGTTTTGCTTGATGCATAAAGTTAAAAGATTAAAACTGATAAAACAAGTTTTAAAAAGAGACTTTTCCATTTGATTACATTTTGTATGATGGATTATGTAGAAAAAGTAGAATTGGGCTGAAAGATCTATCACTTTATCACCTCTTCAGGTTGTAAATCGTGTTTTTAAAAAGTAACTAAGTAACTAAGTAACTAAGTAATTAATTACTTTTGAAAATAAGTAATCAGTAAAGTAACGGGATTACTTTTTTGGGGGAGTAATCAGTAATTAGTTACTGATTACTTTTTTCAAGTAACTTGACCAACACTGCTCGTCATAAGGAGACGTCTTCCCCGTCTCTGTCAGTCCCTGCATCCTTAAATGTCTCCAGTTGTCCTGAGTTCCCTCTGACTGTCTCCTTGGTGCATTTAAACCCCTGTTCCTCCCTGTCCTCATCGTCTGTTGTCTTCATCTCCATTTTCACTCATCATAATTTTACCCTCTCTGTGCAAGTCTGCAAATTTCTTTATTAAATCATAAGATTCTTAAATTCATCAAGTCTCTCTGTGCCTGGGTCCTCGTCACAAAACATGACATCACTGTTTTGTACATTTTAACACAATTGAATCCCCACATTTGTGAAAGAAAAGAAAAAAGCTTTTTTGAAAAGTCTGAAACAAAACCATCAAATCAGATAAAGGTTATTTAAATGCTGCTAAAGAAGAATGGATTGGAATTTAAAAAAATACATATTCTAATCTTAATTACTGGAGGAGAATAATGAATGATGCTCAAAGTGAGTAAAAAGTAAACTGAGTGCATTTTTTGGACAGAGATTCACTTTTAATGTGTATGTATAATATAATACAGATACATAGAAAATACACTGCAAAAATAGAAGAGTCCTTGAAATGTACAAAATATTATTACAAAATTAGACAAACTGAGACACCTTGGCCTCTGGTACAATGTATACAATGTATGAAAAGATCTTTACTGCAGATGCTATGACTCTGCAGATTTTTTCTTTTCTTTTAACCTATGTCGCCTCAGCTTGAGGTTGGTAAATCTGTCTATCACATTTTGGTGGTCAAGTCTCTCAGGCATCTCTTTCTCAACTGACATCACAGCCAGGTGCTGGAGTCTGCTTTGACCCATGGTCCTTCTCAGCCAGGTATGGAGCTGACTCAAGACACTACACGACCTTTCACAGCTACAGCTGCTAACTGGGTTTGTTAGGGCAACCTGAATAACAGTTTTCAGTGTGGGGAAGCTCTGATTATCCAGAAGATTGTACAATGTTAGCATATCTGGGATGGCACCAGCCTCACTCTTGAGCTTCAAAAAGTTCTTGGCAACCGTGACTTCCTCTGACTGATTCAATATGGTAATGCAGTGCCAGGGCTGACAACCCAGTTTGTTTTGCAGATTCTGTATAGCAGCTTTAATATAGGGAGAACACAACTTCGAGATTGTATGAGTAAAATTTGTTTGTTTGTTTTTTCTTTGTCAGTTTAACAGTTTCTGTTTTGCCTGTCACTGTTCCCTGTCTGTTTTCTTACCTGGTTCTTCCTGAACTTGTACTTTCTCCTCATGTTCCCCTCTTTCCTCTCTCCCTCTTTGGACTGACAATCATACACAAATAGATTGTATTCAATTAGATTAAAAAATACTATTAAGATCACTAATAAAAAAAAAGTCCTCTCTCAATGTACTTTCAACCAAAAGGCAAATAACCAGACCACATGTACATCTAATAAAGGATATAAATATTGAAACACTGATCCAACATTATCCTTTATTGATGGATCATTTGATCTTACACTTTTACCTGAATGTGGCTCCTGTTTTTGAAAAAACATCTTCATATTCATTATGAACCTGGCTGTCTCTGTGCACACACACACACACACACACACACACACACACACACACACACACACACACACACACACACACACACACGTGACACACTGTAATGTGTGGTCACATTATGTGATTTAATTTTTGTATCTTGTATAAGCTTTTAGGTGTAGTTTTGTTAAGGAAGGGCCTTAATCTTGTGATTTTGTTGGAGATCCAACATGTGGTGCGATCCCTAGTTACGCCACAAGGGGGCACTTCCGCCCCAGTGAGATGGTTTAGTGTGACGCTACTGCTCGTCTTCAGATCTGGCAGAAGCGAGAGAGGAAACACACTACCTGTCGTCCGTCTCATGATTTATCTGTTTTTTTCAGGTTAGTAAGTAATAAGGCCACACATGTGGTCCACATAATCTACATACCAAATAAGGGTAAAACCTGACCAGCAGTTTGTTTTGCTGGGATCTGTATTTGTCTGTTTTGCTCATTGAAATGTGTTATGATCGAGAGTGGGAGCTAGCTTAGCTCGCCACATCCTAGAGTAGCTGTTAGCTTTGTTGTTTTCTAAACATAAGGCACCCTCTTGTAACAAAAGTACACCGCGGCTCCTGTATATTTGAGTTAATGTGTTCGCAGAGACAGTTTGATGTGTTGTCACTGTTATTGTCTAAAGTTAATGTAATAACCTATAATAATTCTAATCGCTCTGCAATGTTGATGTGGAGATTTCCACTACACAGATACGCCATTAGTATATGGTACAGTACTGGAATGTTTGCTTTATCAAACGATGTGTGAAAAAAGCGTGATTAATAGCTCTTAGTAACAAACAACAGAGATGACTGTTTAGATTTTTGTTTATACTATTACTATACTATTTTAGTTTATTCTGATTTTGGGCTTTGGGAATGTGAGACAGAGATGTTAAGAAGTTTTTGCAACCTGTTGTGAACACATGAATGTGTTTAAATAGAGATCTGGCAGAAGTGAGAGAGGAAACACACTACCTGTCGTCCATCTCATGATTTATCTGTTTTTTTCAGAACCAGACATAATCTGTCAGCCGCCCTCTTGCTTGGGGTGTGTTACACACGCACACACACACGCACACACACAACAGGAGTTATAAGGTTAATGGGAATCCAGTCAGCTAGTTAGTACCTTGGGTTCAATATCGGCACATATGACAAAATAACCAGCTTCTCTCATCACATTTCAAACAGGTACAGATGATGTTAAGTTTTAGATTTTAAATAGGCTGTATAAATTTCAATGGGAGCAACAGGACGGTCAAATATCGCTGATTTTACTACAGAGCAGGACGGATTGTAGGGTAGCAAACATTGTCGGGAAACACGTTTTCAACCCTGCAGGTTACCTGGGGTAATGTTTTTCAGTTAAAAAGAAACACGGTCTGACTCCGACCTAACTATATAAAGAGTAACTGAAGGTTAAATGCAGCTAACATGTGCTGTTTTAAGCCAGCACTCACACCTCCGCTCCGCTGCGTCTCAGCCACTATTGCTCTGGCAGCAACCGTGCCAGAGCCAGGGCAGGGGAGAGGCGAGCTGGAACAAACCATTTTGGGAGGGGGGAGGGGTTATCTAAACTTTTGTTGTTAAAATCGCCCCTGGTTCCATCAGATTACTGATCAGTGACTAAAGTTTCATACAGATTGATTTAAAGACTTTATCACAGTAACAAATGCTTTAGTGCAGAGTTACTGACTGATAACCAGTGTGGATTCAGTCAATCAATAATCTATATTCATGTGGATCTGTCTTCAAACAGAGGAGTGATCAAAGTTTGTCCTAAAATAAGAGTTGAACATCTGGTACAAACATCACAGAGCAGAAACAACATCTTTCAAGTTCCTGACAAACGGACTCTGATGTGAAAAGTGAAACTTCCTTCTGTCTCTTTCCATGGAACACAGGATCATTTTTGTTTTTACTTTCTTGGTTAATTTCCTTTAAATCTGCCATACAACTTCTCACAAACCACCAGGTTCAGGGAACAGACTGCTTCCTCTTAACTCCAGTACAGACATGATCCCATAAAGAAATCCAATCAGTTTTTCTATCATTCTGTGTCTCTATATACAATAGAAAGCACTTATTTGGAGTAAAAACATACTGTTGATAACAGTGTTAGTGTCAGCAGTCAGAGAGAGCTCCATTCACACCGAGCTGTGATTTCAGGGGAGGTGGACATATTTATTTATTTATTTTCTTTTTCCTTTTTTTCTCCTTCCCTCTTCCCTTTTTTTTTCGTTTTTTTTCTCTTCTCTTCCTTTCTGTTTTCTTTTCTCCTGTAAATAAATGATTCTAATGATTTTGTTCAGTTTTTGCTTAATATGGTTCCTTTTTTGTACTTTTAGGATTTGTGAGGAAGTTTTAAGACTGTGAGGAATGTAAGCATGTAAATGTAAACTCCACAGATCAACCTTTCAGAACTTTTGCGTATCTTTCTGATATTTACTGTTTATTTAAACCTCCACTGAATTAGAAAAATCACCTTTCTCAGCTCCGTCCCCTCCCTGAGGTCCCAGCATACGGGCTGGGTGTACTGTTCTCACACACAATGCAACAACAACCAAAAGTACCGCAAACGTGTATACCCAAGTCACACATAATTTATGCAACATTTGACAACTTTTGAGTAGCTGAAGACTTTTTTTTCAATACTAAAACAAAATATGTTCTTCATGTCCATTTGAAAGCAGAAGACTGTAAGACCAGCTCAGCCTTTTTTTTCTCTGTCACACTCTTGGAAGCACACGTGCAAACACACACACAGACGCACATGCACACAGTGTCCTTTAGCCTCTCTGTGCCATAATAAGAACCTGTCAGCGCAGCACTGTGAAAACAAATTAGTCCAATGATTAATGAAAGGGTATTAGAGCCAGCAGCTCATCCTGCTGTGTAGATGGGACACCCAGTGCAGAACAGCATGTGGCATATACGGCCCATACACACTTAAACACACCTTTATTTCTCAGCTTATATTTTAAATATCAGAGACAAATCCTTTACAAATCAGCAGCAATATTTATATCGCATAATGTTAATATGACCACCGTTTTGTATCATCATTTGCAAGTGCAAATAATGCCAGATAAGCATTTATTTTTCAGTTTTTGTGGTAATCATTTGTTTCACTGTTTAAAGTGTTCCAAATCGTGTTTGGCCTGCTGCATGTGTCATGCTCCATACTATAGGGACATATTTTAAAATGCAACAACTGAATTAAAAGCTAACTGACAAAAATGAGGTGGACATATTTAAACATCATTAGCAACAGTACTAAGTCTCTCAGAGCACGAGACTGTTCTTTTCATCCGGATGTCCTTCAGCTGTGTTGTGTAGACAATCAAAGAAACTGAAATGACCTGTAAGCTTGTTACAGCTCCCACATCCGACTGTAAACATTGAAACCTGAAGTTCCAGTTTGACGATCATTCTTGTTTTTTTTCTGTAACAGACACGAAAAATTATTAAAAGGTTAAAATTCTTCTAAAGTTAATTCATATCTTTTTTGTCCAGAAAGAACACAGTGAACAGTAAGTGATTCATATAAGCTTCCTTCTTTTCCTGCTCCCCACTTACAGCCTGTATGATCTGCTTCTTAATGTTGTTGAGTTAAATTGTTGTGACACAGTTTTTTCTCCTCAGTGAAGAGTGACTATTACAGGCGAACATAATCAAACACAGTTCAGCTGTGATGAAACTCCTACTCTGTCTGCTCTATCCTTCTTTCTGGTTTTATGTATACATCAGACAAAGTGTGAGAGTCAGATACTACTATTCTGGTCTGCTAACATGTTGTCTCTTTTCTCCTCAGCAAATTAAAATGAGGTGTTAACTTCAGGATAAACTTAATTAATCTGAATTTTAAACATGTTTAAACATTATTTTCTTGCTCACATAGATGGGGAAAAAAGAGTTCATCTGGACTCCACACCCCATGATTCAAAAACAACAAACACTGTATTATATTCTGATTCACAATTCGTTTCTCCAACTAAAATAGAGCATTATATTACAAGATTTCTGGAAACTAGAAAAATCAGATGAAGACAAATGAAACAAGTTTGACACGTTTCATGGATCCTGATCATGTACAGACTTTACTGTGTAGAAACAGATCTTTGTTTTTATAATTTAATGTTAATTTGATTAAAGCTTTTGACCTTCATCATTGTTTGACTTCAGACTGGTTCAGAGTAAAGTTCTCTTGTTGTATCTGCCAGTGTGAACAGACATCTAATATCAGCCACACCCAGACTGCTTACTTTGTTTGGAGCATTTCTACTGCAAAGTTTCACTCTGTTCCAAGTCTATAGATGCAGTCACACTTTCTGTGAGAGATAAAAATGATCCTATTGACAACATGATTCTTTTTTTTTTTTGCTGGATGACTAGGTGTTCCTATTCATCGATGACTAACACGACCTGGATGACTGAGAAGCTCCAGTTTCAATTTCTTTATGAATCTTCTGAATTCTGACCTCTGAAGCATTCAAGCATGAAAGGGCTTCTAACTCGAGGATGAACGAGTGTGATGCTCATCTTTGTACACTTTAATTTCACTCTTTTTCATGCTCTGTTTTTTGTGGTGAAGCAATTTGTGATGGTCGTCTTGAAAGGTGTTCTATAAATAAAATGACATGACAGATGTTTAAACTGCATCTGGAGCTGCTCTAATACAACCAGCCTGTCATGGAAACACATCGTTTGCTCCCATTTCTCTTGTTGGATCCATAAGAAATGCTAAAAATAACAGCTGCTATGCATCAACAAGTCTCTGTGAAAGAAACAGAAACAAAGAGTTCTTGTTTGTGAGTTCAGGCAGTAAGTGTTCAGGCTGTGAAAAAACTAAACACTGACTGTTTCTGCCTTTTGATTTTCTGTATTTCTATGTGTTTTTGCACATTTCACTGCATGCATTTCACAGCAGACTAGAAACAAATGAGGGCTGGCTCCAGACTTTTGCACAGTACTGTAGATTCCCAAAGAGCCCCTTAACTCAGTCAGAGTGCACAGGAAAAGCTGCTCAGCACAAGCTGACCCTTCAAACTCTTTCACATGTATGAATGTGATGGAAGGTCAGAGGCGTGTGCTGATTCTAAGCTGCACTGCTGCTGTATCTCCACTGGGTTCATCTGTGATCTGAGAGGCTAGGCTACAGTTACTGAGCTAGACTGATGGCCAAACACAGATGTTGACCAGGGTTATGCACAATGTACAGAAAACTCCTTCTGAATGACTTTGCTCTTCCATATATTTATTCAGCACAGCAGCGAGGAAAAGATTCTCTAATCCAAACAAATCCCTCTCTCACTGGCTCTGATCTTTGCTGATCCATCTGTAGAAAAAAGAGGTGAAGAACTCCACCATCAGAAGAACAAATTAAACCTGAAGAGACACTTTTGTGTGTCCTACCAAACAAAGTCATCATGGAAACACAGTACTGTGTGGATGACAGCGCTCTGAAGCACTTGTTCCATGTTTGTTAGTATGAAGCAGAGGGTTACAGAACTCTATCTGCTAGCCATGCCTGTGCCTGCTTAGACTTAAACATAGACTTATAGAAAGAAATCTTTTGAGCTCAGGAATTTAGCAAGTGCCACGACAGGAAGCAACGATCATGAGCTGCCAGCTCCTGAGCAGCATCTGTCGTTGGTCAGGCTGGTCTACACCCCCATCCCTGAGTCCAGGAGCTTTACCTCAAACAGTAACCTCCTCCTTTAAATGCAGTCTAGTCCTGTTCAGGCGGCTCTCCCATGTTTGCCATGTGTGGAACTGGATTAACAAGGAATCCCAGAAACAGGAAATCTGTGTCACATTAGTAGTGATGACGTGCAAAGCAGCCGCTGATACACTATAGTGTACCTAACACACACTGTGTGACGACACTTGCTGTGTTTGCTGTTGGAAACATTACTGTACAGTGTTGTCATTCCACGTGAACAGCACACAGCCATTAATCACCACATCTTCTACATTTACACTATAATCAAACTGTATTAGCAGAACAAAAAAAAGCTGCTCCTCATTTTAACAAATGTCACTCTAACCCAAAAGAAACAGGAAAGTGCATCAATTCATTAGATGATAAAGACAATCAGAAACATGCATTTTACTGCTCAGAGCTGCATTTAACAACTTGTTATATCCAGATTGTTGACATGAGTGATGAAAGGTGTCCATGTGTTCTCAGAGCTCTGCTGTTTAGCCTTTAAACTGGAGCTTATTCCTTCTCCTGATTGGTGCTTGGTCTGTGAGCAACTTCCAGAACAATGAAATATAGTCAGACTGAGATCCACAACAACTCAGAGCTCATTTTTACTACAACTATGCTTTTCAGTCCCATCAGGAAAAGTTTGGCATCGTCTCCTCCTCAGTATCTGACTCGTGTTGTTGGGCCTGTGTCGCTCATTCTGCGCTTTTTTATCTCCTTCCTTGTGTTCTTTGTGACCTCCACAGCAGCACCAAATCCTGCAGATGATCCTGGTTTCATGGAGCTCACAGTTGCCAGTGTTGCATCCACTAAATCCTCTTCTGGCTCCGCCCTTAGCTGCCATGCTCTCATGAGTGTTTTGTGCATCACTGGAAATATGCACATAAGTGCATTAGTTTGCTAGTTTTAATGATTTTGGTTTGTTGGATTTACGGGTTTCAGCGTGAAAGTGAATTGAGCCTCGATGCTTTTAGAAGGATTCTGTCATGATCAGCAGCAGAGCAGTGAGCTTCCTTCATGGCAGCTATAACCAGCCTCATCTATATGTTAGAGAACAGGCACCTTTCCCTGAAAGCAGCGTGAGCACTCCTGAAGATCTGTTAGAGCTCAGACTATCAGAAGCCCTGAAGGTTTTTAAGAGCAGCAGGAGGAAATATGGCTGCAGGTGAGAGAAAAACTCTCTTTGAAACATTCATTTCATCAAATCCTGTTAGATCGAGTTTAAATCACAGTTTAACGCACAGCTTTCCTTCATGTTTATAAGATTGGAGAAACCTGCAGTCAGCTGAGACTGAAGAAGTCACTTGGATGAGTGACTAAACATTTCTCCCACTGAAAACATTCAGATGAACAAAATCAACTTTTGAAAATTTACTTACCTGGATGATTGTGTAATAAAAATATGAACATGTATTTATAAGTTACACTTGTGTTATTTTATTATTGTTATATTTCTTATTGTGTTATTTATAAGTTGGTCCGTATACAGAATACTGAATAAACATCTAAGTCATGAATTATGATTCATTAGCGTTCTTCGAATCTAATCAGAACTACAAATGGGAATTCCTATATGAACATCTACATGCACAAGTTTCATACACTACTCCCAAAGCCTTACAGTACATGACACTGACTGCCAATACACACAACAACAATATATCACAAAACACCAAATGGGTTTAGCTTACAGCTAGCAAGTATGTAGCATAACAAGTAGCATTAGTAGCATGAACTAGCCACATAGCAAACAGGTCAATACACATTGCACTCCTACATCCACTAAATGTCCAAATGGCATAAAAGACTAAAACTGTCCTTTCCAGGTAGGGCTCCACGTCTACTCACAGTTCTTTAGCGACGCACACGACTCACACCGTGTGTAGACATCCACTGCTGAGTCAGTCTGCCAGGTGGCTTTTGCCCTGTGTTAGCTCAAATAAACTCTGATCACTGGAACATGTCCTCAATAGTGCAGCTGTGCTCTCTCGCCACAAGGGGGCTCCCCCACTCAGCTGACAGCCTTTCCAACAGATATGATTTTTACCTTATCTTTAAGCATACCCTTACTATTTGAATATAATTAATCTTGCATTGACAAGATGTCTGTGAAGGTTCTCAGTCATCCAGGTCATTGTAGTCAAAGGAGCTTGCAAAGAAAAGCATCTGGACTTCTTTAAGTTGCTTGAAGACGTTTCACCTCTCATCCGAGAAGCTTCTTCAGTTCTAAGATCAAATGGTGGGGAGTCCCAGATTTAAACCTAGTGGGAGTAACCCCCCACAGAGGGACAAAAGGACCAAAAAGAAAGAAGCCATCTATGTCCACTGTGAGCAACCATCTTGAACAGAGGCGGTGGTTTACGACACCAACTGTCTGCCATCTATAATCCAGTTTTGAGTTCCCTCCCCAGATGCCTTAATGCCCACTCACATCCTGGGCCATCTGACCTCAGGAATTTGCATGATAAGGTGGGGCCAGGTTTCACAATGAGCTCACCCGAAACCCTGGCTGATTGGGACCCACACCCAGTTTCACACCTTAGCTCAGGCGATTAGAGGATCATCAGGGGGTCCTTTTGTCCCTCTGTGGGGGGTTACTCCCACTAGGCTTAAATCTGGGACTCCCCACCATTTGACCTTAGAACTGAAGAAGCTTCTCGGATGAGAGGTGAAACGTCTTCAAGCAACTTAAAGAAGTCCAGATGCTTTTCTTTGCAAGCTCCTTAGCATTGACAAGTACCATCAGACCACTCCCTAAACATACATAAGCAAACATTAATATTAACATTAAAGCTGTATAAAACAACAGCTACAGAAATGAACTTTATTTGGTCAAAAAAAAAAAAAAAAAGAAAGAAAAAAAAGACTTCCAACTGTGGGGTCTCCAATGACCCTAAGTAAGCCCCGATAAAGAAGGGGGCTTCGAGGGGGGGCCTCTCTCACCTCTATGTGAGACAGGGCCTTCCTTTGCCAGCCGGCCAATGTCCATTCTACTAGCATAGGTAAAACATCCGCCTATTTTCAATTTCTGCATTGCCACTTGAGTATATTATTCCGAAATAAGAAGTCTTTACCAGGTTAGTTTCCTCAGAGGATATTTTAATTACATTAAACTCACCACCTGTTCTCTTTACTCCTCAATTTTTCGGTGTCCCACTCATTCTTACTCGGAGTCTTTCCTTATAATCTCGGGTCTGGTCTTTATTTACTTGGCTCCGTGTTTTCCTTTCTATGCACCACGATAAACGTCGGATCTGTTCCAGAAGCGTCTCCGGGCGTTTGATGATCGTCACCGGGAATCCACTCTTTACCATGTCATCTGTTGCCTCCTCCACCGAGCCGTATAGCACTGTTCCCTCAGTATAAAAAACTCTCATCTTTGCTGGAAAAGGAGTTTGGAATCGGATTTTCTTGTCTTTTAAAACAGATTTCACCCCTGCGTATTCCTTTCGCTGCTTTAAAATCTGTGGTGCATAATCATGATCCAAGTTAACTGTCTTGCCTTGGTAGTCAAATCCACGCTTCTGCCAGGTCAATTTCAATATTTCTTCTTTCATTCTGGAACTAGACAGTTTGACAACAATTGACCGTTGCATCGCTCCTGGCGGTGGTTTTGACATCAAAGCGTGATGTGCTTTTTCCACTCGTAGCTCAGCGGAGTCCAGCAACTCCAGATTCTGTCGTAATAAACTCTCCACAAATACGACCATTGATGTAGAATTGTCTTCCGACCCCTCCTTGACACCGTATATTCGAATGTTTTCTCTTCTAGACCATCCCTCCAGGTCTGTTAGCTTGGCATCCATCTCAATATGCAGTTTGAGCATCTCTGTTACTACTTCCTCATTAGCTTGTACTTGGGTTTCAACATCCACAATTCTTTCTTCTACCTCTTCCACTCGTTGGTTTTGTTTATTTCTTCTCTTTCCTTCCCCGAGAATTAAGGGAATTCAGAAGAGATAACTGTGCACAATTGAATGAAATCAGAGAGGTGTGTCCTATTGCTAGCAAGGGGATGATCTCAGAGCAGCATCTCTGCCCTCGTCTCAGACCACCACTCCAAAGAACCAGCATCCCCCTGCAGTATGTGCACGTGAGTGAGTGTGTGTGGATGTGGGTGTTTGTGTGACTTCCTGCTGATCACAAAGGGTCATCTCCCCTTACGATGCTGGGGGGGGGGGGGACAATAGAAACAAAGAATGTCTTTGGAGTTGCCTTGTGTAGCTGTAGGCATTGTTCTAAATATGTTTTTTGTTGTTTTTGAACTTTCAGTGACAAATTTAGTTCTAGGACTTGTTCTGAATAGTGTTTGTTGCAATGTTTGTAGACACTCCTCGTTCCCTCCCACATGTAAGAGCGGACAGCCTCCATTTCCTGTTGATTAGATCAGAGGTCAGACTAGTTTCACTTTTACAACAGACAAAGCTGCAAGTCTTTCTTACTAAGAAGAGAAATGACGCAGAAGGAAATTAAAATGGATGAAGAAAACATTTCTTGTTTAAGCTGTTTGGATCTACTGAAGGATCCGGTGACTATTCCCTGTGGACACAGCTACTGCATGAACTGTATCAAAAGTCACTTTGATGAAGAGGACAGGAAGGGAATCCATAGCTGCCCTCAGTGCAGGACGAACTTCATGCCAAAGCCTGTCCTGGAGAAAAACATTATGTTAGCAGAGTTAGTAGAGGAACAGAAGAATATCTCACCGAGAGTTGCTGAAGTGGATGTTTTACTGTCACCAGCAGAGCCAAAGACCAGAGCTGGATTCTTAAAATATTCACATGAAATCTCACTGGATCCAAACACAGCAAACACACATCTGTTATTATCTGAGGGGAACAGAAAAGCAACAATAATGAGACAAAAACAGTCTTATTCTGATCATCCAGACAGATTCACCGGATGGCTTCAGGTCCTGAGTAGAGAGAGTCTGACTGGACGCTGTTACTGGGAGGTGGAGAGGAGGAGGAGTTGGTGTTGCAGTTGCATACAAGAATATCAGCAGAGCAGGGAGCTCAAATGAATGTAAATTTGGATTCAACGACAAATCTTGGTCTTTACGTTATGATTCAAAGGGTTTTCAGTTTTGGCACAATGAAGTCCAAACTGTCCTCTCAGGCCCTCGGTCCTCCAGAGTAGGAGTGTACCTGGATCACAGAGCAGGTATTCTGTCTTTCTACAGCGTCTCTGAAACCATGACTCTCCTCCACAGAGTCCAGACCACATTCACTCAGCCGCTCTATGCTGGACTTGATTTTTTGGATCATGAAGATACTGCAGAGTTCATTACACTGAAATAGACAGAAGCCACTGATGGACAATTGGTTAAAATGTGTGTTTTATTTTCCACTTTTTTTTGTCTACATCATTGTTGAGATGGGAGTTGCTGAGAGCTCACAGTTGTGCTGTTTTTACTTTGCACGGAGATCACCTGTCAGTCACACTGAATAGATGTTCCTTTGACCTTTTGTTATCCGTTTTCTATATTTTCCTAACATTATGTTTATATGCCATTTAAATGTTGTTCTTGTACTAATTAAATGTTAAATATATCAAAAAGAAGTCAAAGTGGCACCAAAAAGTTATTTAACAGTAAATTCAGAAGGTCATATTCATAATACAAAATAACCTCAGTTTGTAAATGTCAAAACAATAAAAGTATTGTTTTGGGAGAATAAACTCACAGATCAAATGTTAGATACTGAAACATTATTTCAGTCCTTCCAAGATACAGAGTTATAATAAAAGTTTGCCAGTTATCTGTCCTGAGTCTGACCGCTCTTACATCTGTGTTCTTCATTAACGTCTTGTCTTCAGGCTTATAATTTGGCCGGTTTCTCTTAAATATTTGTGAACTAAAGACAGCTTCAACCCTCTGTGTGTTGACCGCACTGCATTTTCTTGTTAGTAATAGCAACACCATTGTAACGACAGAAATACTAATTAGTTAGATTACTAGTTACTGAAAAACATTTAACGCCATTATTCCCATTTGTGCGAATTTACAAAACATTATGTAAAGATTGCTGGTATTTTTGTGCCCTTAAAAAGTGGAAATAATGATGAGAGCTGAATGAATGATAGTGACACGCAGATCTCGTTTTCACTCGTCTGTATTGAGTGTTACAAAAACAACACAACCCAAACCATATTCTCTCTGCATGGATACACTCAGTCTCAGGACCACAGTTTCCAAACTAAGTTGCCCTGTTTTAACTTATGAGAGTATTTAGACGCTGCACAACTTGAACTGTAACATAAGGTAAATACATCTTTTTAACTCACATATGTTAGCTGACACATTCGCTGACTTTCAACAGTAATGAAATAATACTTTATGCGCTGTATATGTCTTTCAGTAGTTAACTTAAATACAGATAGTGGCAGAAAAACTGTCATTCAATAAGGCGGGACACCAGTGAAAGCTAGCTTAAACAGCAACGGAGTTCAGCTGAAACTTCTCAGCAAAAACTGTCCACAATTCACCTCTTTCCTTACAATAAACAATGATGGTGGGCTAATAGTCAACTGTAATACACAGAGTTCTGTGCGTGCAGTTACCTTAAACAGGGGAAACGAGGAGAGATGAATGATGATACTGACACAAAGCGCTGGCTTTCACTCGTCTGTACAGAGTGAAGGACAAGAGGCGCGAATCCCTCTAGTGGAGCCCTGAGGAATTACCAATGGATCGATGCACAATCAATCCAGGACATTGTTCCTTCTCGCAAATTGAAAGATATTTCACGCACTGTTATTTATAGAAGGCTTCACACTGTTCCTGCTAACCATAAATATTGTTCCTAAAGTTTTATCCAACTGTAGACAGATTTCTAAACTCCCTTTTACTTAAGTCCTGTTGAAACTTGTATTAGAAAAAATATTACAAATTATTTAAAGTTATAAAGCACAGCACAGAACTGAAATGGCACAGTAGTTAACTTTACAGTTAGGCTGGGGTACAAATTTCCTCATAAAAACCCTGCTCTTATGTGGAATGACTCAGGGGTCCATTCTTGGCCCAGTATTTTTTCCCTCAATTTATGGGTTCATAAAACCTTTATAAAAGTGACTAAATGCTAGGTATAATAGGTATTTTGTCTGCTTTGGATTTTACTTCTACATTTCACCTTTAAAAACCGTTTATCTTGTCTTGTTTGGTATCATTCTTTTCAGCACACCTTAACATGTCAAAATTTACAGCTATTTTTTCATTTTGAAATACTATATTAAAACAATTGATCTCAAATCAGACAAAAAACATAAAACTCGAGTATAAAAAAGTAGAATTTTTTTCCACTAATAGAAAGCCAAGGTTTTTTCTTTCTGGGTTTTTTTTGTCACAAACAGAGAATTATTATTATTATATATTATGCTTCCCTTCCCACTTTAAACACAACGTTAGTATTCAGGAAAAAAAACATTGCGCATATTTTTAATCATAACTCTGGTTTTATGTGGCCTATCAACACAATTTAAAAACTGGTAGTTTGAAGTCCACACTTTTAACACAGAAATGGAGAAACCTCTTCCGTCCGCCGATCCAGGAACTTGAATTCTTTGAATTTCAGGATACTTTTTCTTAATAAACGGTAAGCATTATACATATTGTCCTTACAGAGGTGGTTTCTCTTCTCGCAAGTGAAGTAGATTTTTTGAAGGCGTTTGTTTTTTTCGAGGTCGCGGATGACGTCAGGAGAAGGTGATTGTTCACTTGCAATGTTGAACCTGGAACAACATTATTTATGATGACGAGGGAACAACACCAACACAAGGATATCAGATCGTCTGGACACTCAGGGTTGTCTTGGGTAGCATCTTGTTGCTATGTCATCTTACAGTAACTTGGTCAGTAGTTTACCATGACTACTTTATTCTTCCTCAGCCAATCAGCAGCACTTGTGCAATTGTAACCTGTTGTGTATATAAACCTTCATTGACTGGTTTGAGAAATCCTTTAAACCAGTGACAGGAAAGTTGGATCACAGTGGTAATTATTAAAGGACATTGATGTTTGATGTCTCATTTAATTCGTCATCTGTCATTGAAATTATCAGAGGAGGCCTGAAAGGCTCACACTAGCTGTACAACCACTCACAGCAGCCCATTCATTCATTTTCATTGCTGACACTGGATTGCCCAATCAAATCTCTTAACTTGACCAGCCCATCCCCAGCTTGTAGGAAAAGTTCAGTGTGGAAGAAGTGGTGAAAAGATTGAGCTGAAAAGCTGAGCGAAAACAATAAACAGAAACTACAACTATTAGCCAGACCTTACAGTCACACAGCAAATCAAGGATTAAGGTCAAATGATTGGCTGCTTTCACCATGAGCCACTGCTAATTTTTAAAGTGTAGCATTTAATTATTGTCAAATGCTTTTAAAAAGAACAATCACTGATTGTTGTTTTAAAACTGATAACTTAAGCATGTTGATTGACTCATCTTCCTTTCCGCCTGCCTGGAGGCTCCCTTAACACCTCTCTCTGCCTCCTAACAAACCTTCCCCCTCTCATCTCGCTTCATCTTTGGCCTACAGTAGCACAGTTTCCACCAACACCTTGCTGGCCAACAGAAACTCGTACCTTAAATGAAATAAATGATATGGAGCACTCCAATCATGCTTTCAAAACTACAGCAACTGTTAAAGAAAGAGGTGATAAACATGCCCCTGCGCCTGGTTCTTGTTGAAATGAGTTACTAACATGATTTCCCCTTCATGTATGGTGATAGACTGGCCAAAATATTAGGAATGCTCTGGAATTTCTGATGAAGCCAACAGTAAGTGTTGCTTTAAATCGGGGGTATTCAACAAAAATGAAAAGACTTCTTACTTCTTAATGCAAAGGTTCAGATGATCATTATTCTAAATATTTAATTACTTTAAATGATTTTATTTTATTTATTTTATTTACTTGTAATATATATTGTATTATACATATTATATCTATATTTTAAATATAGAGATAAGAAAAATCATTAGAAAAAGTTGTTATTATTGGTATTATTAGTATTATTGCATATTAATGATGAAGGAACTGACCTCACAGGTCACAGAATCAACTTTTTGGTAACAAGTTAATGTGGTAGTTCAACAGTTTAACCAGCAGAGGGAGCCAGATAAGCTGTTTTGAATTCAACACTAACAGGCAGAGGGGGAGGAGGAGGGACTGTTGCCATAGTAACTGAATCTACAAAAGTCAGTAAGTGTTTGTCTTAATTAAATCACACTTAGCTGTTAGTGTTCATCTTCAGGCACTGAATTCACTTACAAGAAACAGTCCAACAGATTCACACAAGGGGAACATGTTCGCTGTTTTTTCTGCAGCTGTGAGGACTGTTAGCCTGGACATAACAAGCTGTGTGGCTGCCCCACTGTTCAAACTTCAGGTTCCGAGTACCAGTTTTAGTTTTAGAGCTCAGCAGACCCAGTAGCTCATCACCACTGCTCCTCCATAACAACGGTGGTGAGGCTGAAACTAATGTACATGGAAATGAATCACTGTAAATAACACTATATAATGTTTGATGATAATACGGTCTGAAGGTTAAATAAACATGTTTACTGCCTGGTATAACACTTGGTTTCGTCTCTGGGGATAGAATTGTGTCCACTTTGACTTGTGGTAATTAAAGTGGAATTTTTCACTTGGTTGATTTGTTGAACTTTCTTAAATCTCTTCTTTAAACACAGTGTCATCTGATTGTATTTACTGACCATTTTAGAGATTTACAATCAATAACTGGGAAACAGGAAGCATTTCACACTCTGCTACCGATGAGTCTCATGGTGCTTTCACCACAAGTTTTTTAATAAAAATAATAAAAATCTACAAAAACACACGAACATAATTTATTAGTACAGTAAAATCCTAAAAATTCAGTTAAATTTCTAAAAAACAAGAAGTGTTCATCCAGGAACCTTTAAATGGTCTTCAGATCCCCAGGCCTGCATAAAGCACCATGACGCAACTGCTGTTGTGTTCATTTGCTTATTAAAAAATTGAATTAAATTGATTAATGATTATTAAATAAACAATTATTATGCGGTCAGCACGGTGGCATGGTGGTTAGCACTGTTGCTGCACAGCAAAAAAGTCCTGAGTTCAATTCCACCATCAGGCCGGGTGCTTTCTGTGTGGAGTTTGCATGTTCTCCCCGTGTTTGTGCAGGTTCTCCCCGGATACTCCGGCTTCCTCCCACAGTCCAAAAACATGCAATAGGGGGGGATAGGTTAATTGGTCAATCTAAATTGCCCATAGGTGTGAATCTGTGAGTGAATGTTTGTCTGTGTCTCTATGTGTTAGCCTGTCTCTTGCCCTATGACAGCTGGGATAGGCTCCAGTGCCCACTGCGACCCTGGAAAGGAGAAGCGGATGGATGGATAATTATTATGCTCTTCTCACATAATGTCTCAAACTGGTTACATTCATAAAATACTTGGCAGGTATTTTGTCTTTCTACAGCTGAACCATGACTCTTCAGAGTCCAGACCATATGCACTCAGCTGCTCTGTGCTGGACTTTATCTTTTTATCAATCATGGAGACCCTGCTGACTTCATTAGTTTGTTAGTTGTTGATAGAAATTCCACAATATGTGGTTTATATTGTCTGGTGTGATTTTCTTTTCCCTCTTTGTAACAGTGCAGCCCTTAGCGGCTGGAAACACAGTGAGACAGACCAAGGCAAGTGTAGTGGAACAAAGTATTTATTTGCTATATGGCTCTCCTTAAAACAATTAACTTGTCGAGCTTCTTCACAGCACAAAAATCCATCCTCTAATGACAACTGGCAGCCTTAAATATGTTCAGCTGTCACAGACTTAACCATTATTCCACTCTCAGGTAATTCTTAAATCCCAACCTTCCACCACAGTATACAATATATCAATAAGAATAAATAAATACATAAATACATCTTCACATTTACATATTAATAAATATTTCACACTTTAATGTTACACAAAACCCAATATTATAAAAACCCAGAAACCCAAGCACAAAAAGATTCACCACACTCTCTTTACCAATGGTCTCTCCCGGAACCTTTAAATGGTGTCTGGACCCCCGGGGAAGCATTTGCCCAAACACCTTGAAGAGGACACAGGCAAGAAAGGTGAGTAATCATTAACTTACAAACACTTATTTGCACCACTTTTATCCCTAGATTTCACACACACACATTTGCATTAGTTTTCCTTACTGGTCAGTAGTGATGGGCAGATGAAGCCCCATGAAGCACTGAAGCTTTTCACCCCAACGCGAAGCTTCATGAAGCTTCATTTGCTCTAGCAGGACACCTACTGGACGTAAAAATAATAGCTGGCATGAATTTGAAGAGTGTGGCATTTTGCACACAGCCTGTAAATGTCAACAACAAAAGGAGTGTGTAAAACATGTATATTGTAGTGATGGCAGTATACTGTGTATATTTATAGTGGCAGTATGGGAAATGAGTATTTGGAAATGCTTGAAATGGAAATGATCATTTACTGTGAGGTGAGGTGTGGTTGGGGTGTGGACAGTGGTTGTGCTTTTGTAACGTTGAGGTATAGACAGCTACACACTGAGGCATCAGTCCTGCCTGTTCACATTTTATTCTGTAAAAACTAAATTTTCACTGCTTTTATGACATTTTAGTGGGGAGAACATAGCTAGGATTTAATGATTTAACAAATCTTTTAAATCCTTTGTCCTCCACAATGCTAAATGGCTGGGAGTCCTCAATCACCATGCTGACCAGGTCTTCATCTATTTGAGATTGTTCTCCTGAGGAAAGACAATAAAGACGAAGCACAAATATAAATATCACACACGTAACTTATAACAGCTGTATAATATTGTTATATCATTTAGTAACATTACTGCATGCTATATTATCATGGCATTTGATGGCTCACCTGGTCTTGCTCCACAATCGGTGTCCCCCTTATTCTCATGCAAAGCTCTGTAGTGCCTAAGCATGGATGAGGTGTTGCTGTTATATCCCAGCTCCCTGGCACATTGCAAACACTTCACCTTGTACAAAAGTCAAGACAGCTCAACATAAATTGTATTGCACCATCAGTATCATGAAAATACATCTTCTGTAGAAATGTACATACCTTGTTGGGAGGAATAAGATCAAAATGTTCCCACACAGGGGAGGACATCCTCCTCTTCTTAGCTGGCTCCATTCTCTCCTGACTTTCCTCACTCTCATAAACCTCCAAACGGTCTCCAAACTCTCACTAACCGCAACTCTCCATCAAACACCCACATTTTTGAATGAAGTCTGAGGGGTTTATATCGCTGTCATATCTCGCGGCAAAGTTCGAACCACTTCATGAACCAGTCACGTGGTACAGCCGGGCAGCGAGGCTTCGGACGTCATCATTTTCAGCTCCTCCCATAAATGAAGCAAGCCTCGATACGCGCTTCGCGGAAACGCCCCCTCCATTACTCGACACACGCTCCGAAGCCTCGATACAGAACGTCACATCACTACTTATTGGTAAACCTTAATCACAATCTCAATCACCATTCTTCTCTCCTGACAGACAACCACCACATTCCTTGATGAGGAGCAGCTGTGCAGGATCTGAAACAAGGCCACCAACTGATTTTAAAATTCCCAATAAATAGTCAATAAATATTTAAACTTCTTGTGTGCAAATCCATGCTTAAAGTGCAATGCTCATAAAGTGCTTGATAAGGTGCTTTTAATAAAGTGAAAGGTGTGCTCTAAAGTGCTATACAGACAATACAATATAAATAAATGCAGTAAGGGAGTCCTCTTCCTTACACTCTTAATGAAAACTTCTTGACTTGTGGATTTATTTGTGGTTTTGTCTGTTTGTCTTTGCTAATGCAAAGAGAAAATTAGTGTTGAAATATATGTAGACCTGTAGAAATTTACTCGTTCGTGTAGAAAAACAGTCAAATGAAACATTCTGGACTTTTACCATTTAAAAAGGGGAAAAACCTTTATCCTGTAGATGTGAGAGCAGTCTGATGAAAACACACTTTTGTCTTTTAATTGTTTAAGCCTAAACAACAAAGGGAGAGAGAAAAATGATTAATAGATCGATAGTTGTGACCAGTTTATGAGCTGCTGATCTGCACATAAAATCATTTCATCATTTGATTGTTTTTCCATGTACCATCTATATTTACGGATGGATGTTAATAAGGTTTTATTGATGTTGGTTTGGTTTACAAAGGTGGAAAGTTAACATAGTACAAATACTTAAGTAGATTTTTCACATATGTTTACTTCACTTGAGTATTTATTTTTAGTTTTACTCCCTACATTATTAAACTGTGTATAAATATCTGTGCTTTCTACTCCTTACATTTCCAAAGCAGACTTGTTCCTTTAAGTTCATCTAGTGTTTATACTCAGGGATTAAAGTGGGCTGGAGTTATGGTTGTGGTACTTCAGAGTAGCTAGTGTGTTGTTGTGTCCGGGGAAAACAGGTTAGTTTGCATTCATGTGGTGAATTCACTATAAAACACTGTTGGACTGCTTATGGTTACATCAAGTGTGGCAGAAATGAATGTGCATTTAAGATAATGATGCTTAGATTATTTAACTGAATTGAAACTTTATTCTAGCTGTATACTGTCTAGTGTGAAGCCGCATAGTGTGAGTGTAGGGGATGGACATCAGATATGATAGCTGGTGAAACTGCGTACATGTTGTTAAGTTCAGTTGTGTAAATCCACAAAGAGCAGCAGGTCAGCTGATTGCAGCCTTTACACTAAGAAAACTTTATGAAGCTTACATCAGAAATTATTGTGGGCCATCATTTTTTCCCTACACTGAGCGCCATTACTAATTTTAGAGTTCCTCCACCACTTCAACCCCTGACTGCGCATTTTCCTGTTTAGAGGCAAAGTCACCCTCTACAAAGTAGGCAACAGGAAACAGTTATTGTTTTGAAATCTTTCAAATCAAAATAAGCACATTCATTAGAATTAGAATTTAGATTAGAATAATATTTGTATTCTTGTGCACTGATAATATTTTCTGATTATATTCTTATATTAATATAGCACAAGCTTTAGTTACCTTGTAACCTGTAAACTGTACTTTTTCACTTTTACTCAAAGAAGTTGTTTCAGTGCTTTTACTGGAGAATATTTTTTAAAAACACGGGTATCTGTACTTCTACTTAAGTAAAGAACGTCTGTACTTTTGCCCCCTCTGATGGTGTGTGTAACTCATTACTATCATCTTCACATCATGGGGTGTTTTTGGGGGGGAAACCAAGAATCCAGCTCTCTGTGAAAACAACAGGAAATGAGCAGATACACTGTCAGAGTGGGGTACAGATACTGAGTTTTATTTAGAGGCAGTGCCTGTGTGGTTATGACTGAATATGTACTGTTAACAGTAATTTTGGGGAAACTCCAGAACTGACACCCTGTTATGGAACCATAAGTCATAACAAGATGATGAGCTTTGGTACTGTAGTGAGGACAGTATGCACATGTTCAGATGCTGTGTAGGTGTTCAAGTCTCTGATTTTGATTTATCCAGAAAAAAAGATTCTGCTGTCGGAAGATTATGTCAACTGTATTTGATTTGGGAGGATTGCCAAAGTGGGAGACTTTGGCAATCCTCTCCAAAGTCTCCCACTGCCCATCTTAATGTGACCAGAGGTACAAAACAACAGAGATGCTTCTGTGTGCACAGGTGCTCAAGTGTGAACTCAGAGCAACAATTAAAACAAACACACTCCAGATGAACCTGCTGTGATTCATGCAGATGAGTCAGGATGTTTTTTATGGTGTTTTTATTCTCCCTGTTTTTCCGTTACAGCTCCCTTTATTATGTGTTAGCTGCTTAAGTGCTGGTGTCCAGATTCTTTCTGCGATTCTCCTTTAGTTAAACAAGCACGTCTAATGTTTCTGCTATTGGTGATGTGTTTTAGCAGGACAGAAAAAAAAGGTCATTACTTCTGTTAAATCTCTTCGATTTTGTTCCTCATTTTCATATTTTCTGCTTGGCTGCAGAAGCTGAAAGCGAAACAGTCACTGTGTGCCTGCACTAATGTTTCCCTGTGATGCTTGCAGTGGTGTTTTTGTGGACTTTTATGGTTTTACAGCTTTACAGCCTATCAACACGACTGATTAGAGAGGGATTGTAGATGGTGAGGTATTTAGTGAAGACCTTACATGTTGTTTCAGTAACAATTAAATTCACCCTGATTATTTTCATCTTGTTTTTACTGCAGCTGTAACATTTGTAAAACGACACTGAGAGAGAGCCTGTTTCTGCATCTTTGTGCTGCTCTTACAGGAGTTAAATGTTCAGATGATGATTCCAGCTGTTCTTCAACCTGCAGAAACCATCATAAAGCTACTAGATCTGGATTAGAACAAACCAGTGTTTTTAATATCAGTTTAGTCAAGTTTATTGTTTCTGCCCAGGGTTCAGGTACAGAAATGGTCATCTCAGAGATGACAGTATCTCAAACTAGCAACGTCAAAACAGAACAATAAAATAAATACATGCACATCTATGCAAAATGTTACGTCTGGTTCAGTTTGGGTAAGAAGGAAAAACAGCCGAGTCCGTGTAGGTGACAAACATAGTGATTTTATTACATGCTTCTAAGACAGAAGCATGGGAAGACAAGCGTACAGCCACAGATCTCCAAAGAGTGGACAGCTCCCCGTCCTTATGTAACCCATGATGACATCACACAGTTAGACCTTACTGGAAATGATAACAGTCTCCCCATAGTCCAAAGTTCTCCTTATACAAACATCAGATGATACTTTAGAGAAAACCAAGTGTGTGACATGTCATGTTGTGCAGTTCGGTGAGCCTGTGTGTCCAACTAGAGAATGTCCTGACATGACCTCCCTGTGTAAATAAGGGTGAACGTGCGTGTTTACATAACTCTCTATGTGCATGTTCTGATGTAGGCCTGCAAATGAATTAGAACAAGGTCCTGCTAGACCCTCCAGTTATGGACGGTGAATACAATGCTGTGGATACCATTTGAAACTTGATTACAATGATGATAACCTGCATACATTAATCTTTACTCAGATTACCATAGATATAAAACAAAGATTATACTGTCATCAGATTCCACAATGGTAAATGATTAATGATTGATACTTCTAATTATAACTGTGATCATAAGAATACAAAATAAAATATCTCCTGGTCACATTCCTCCTCTTTGGGCTGGCTTGCCAGCCCAACTCACACCAGGATTTGTCTCCAAACCAAACAAACACGTTATGACACTTATCAACCCCAACACCTCCGTTGTTTTCCAATTATCCCACAACCCAGCTGTTCTTTTAGCTTCAGACTCGAGTTTCAGCCTGTCACGCTTCAGGCCCCTTTACCACCTCCTCTTGGAGTGAAGAAACGCCCTCGGATTCTTCTTTCTTCGACTTCCGGGGTAGACCACCCTTCAGTCGTTACACAGATCTAGGGATTATTCAAACAAAGATCTGTGTGTTTGATGTCCGTTGTCACCGCCGTGTCCCCCTTTTTGCCAAAAGCCTCTCGAACCTCGTTGGTCTCTGGTGTTCCTAGTTTTCGCCAACCCCTTCCTGGTTATCGCTGTGGTTATGGGATCCATCTTCTCAAGGAGCCCCAAGGCCATGACACTTGACCCCAGTTGCTGTGAAGGGTCCCCATATCTCCGTGTCCCCGTCTGGTGTCTGTTCCCTTCTCTGCAAGAGACAGAAAGCCAACACCTCTCCTGCGCTGGCTCTCCTAACCTAATGTTGTTGACTTTGTTTATTCCAATCCTATGCTATGCCTATGTGTGTAAGCGTGCATGCACTTAACCCTCTGCACGTGAAGTCAATAGCTCCAATATATCAATCCGATCCGTTGTTGGATGAAGCTTTTGACCTTCACAGACTAAGTGCCAGCTCCTTATAAGCACATTTGCAATGTGTGTATAAAAATGAACAACAGACCTCAAACAAATTGGGCATTCTTAATTCTAACTTGAGTGTAGTACTCAGTTTCTGATCATCTAATTATGCTTCTCACTGGTCCCCTAAATTGTCTAAAAACCTTTAATTTTGCCATACCTAAATCATTAAAACACAAACCAAATCATAGACCCCCTATATAGCTTTTGCCTTTATGAGCACACTTCAATAATGAGCAACAACCTGCAATCTGTACCAAAAATCTTCATGGTCACACCTGCAATTAAAGATCAGATGCATTTTATACCTGTTTTAATTCTTCCTTATATAGAACCTCCTCAGTTTCAGGTTAGTTGCGATTAATCTCAATTAATCGTTCTAGTTGTATTTTGCAATTCAGCTAAAAAGCAAACCTGTTAAAGCAAACAGCTTATTTACAACCACCTGCAAATCATAAGAGTAATAAAAGATTCAGCCCAACAGACAAGTATCATGTTCAGGTTTCTCCAATCATTAAATCACTATTATTGCCGCAATTTGCTTTATTCACCCTTTGGCAATATTACTCCGAGAGAGAGAGAGAGAGAGAGAGAGAGAGAGAGAGAGAGAGAGAGCCCCTAATGGCCAGTTAGTGGGCTCTAGGTTAAACTGTCCCCAAATTAGTTATTTGTTATTATTACTTGTTTTCATGTCACTTGTCTGTTTTCTACTGCACCCTTCTCACCAAAGCAAAGCAAACATTAGCAGCATATTGACCGTAGTCAGCCATCCACATCCCATAGATGCTATAAAAACATTTCCTGTAAAAGAATCACACATAAATTCATCCACCCTCTTGTTCTATCTCGGTGGAGGTTAACCTTAAGTCGTAGTCAAGTCTTGTCAGCTTTTACCAGTCAGTCCGTTTGTTTTATTTCCAGTCTTTCATCCATTCATTCATTCATCCATTTTTCTTTCTTTGCTGATAGTGGAAACCATCGCCGCATTTAGATTTCCGCCCTCAGCAAAATGACGTCATTTCAAAAGAAAAAGAAGAACTTGAGATCGGATTACCTCGCTGAATCCTTTTTTGGGCAGGGACTCTCATTTTCTAATTGTCCCCATATAAGTGGCTTTCTCCTGTGCCCATTTTAATGTGGAGAAACTCACTTGCAACAATTTTCTCGCCGACGTGTAATGCTTGTAATTTCCGATGTGCAGATCTGCTTAAAGAAAAGATTCACAAACAAAAATCAGTGCACTGTTCAAAATATAAAACAAAATAAAATGAAAGATAACAAAAACAAAAATGCAGACGCCCGGGTCTTAGGACTTGTCACTGAATATTCCTCCCATCAATAAAAATACCCACCTAAACCTACACAGAGTCAAATCAACACCACCTCAACCTTTTCCCATTCCTAAACCTATATGTTTTGCATTCGTGAAACAAAATAGAACCGTTTCCATATTAAGTAATTTGAGCTCTTGAAATGTTTTAATTCTCTTAATTCTGCCAGTTTATTTCAACACTTATTCAATGACTTTTATTCAACTGCTACTTGGTCACTCAAATCTTAGCTGTTCAAATTGCCTAGAGTTCAACAAAGTCTAGATCCCCGTTATCATGAAACTTGAACGGGTGTACGATGATTTACTTACAGTGATTTAGAATCATCACTCAACCTAGCTCTACTACTGGCACTGCGTGACTTTTCTCACACTGGAAACCAGAATTTAGTACAGAACTTTAATACCTCAGGCAATCGGGGTCAAGGGCTGCCCCCCCTTTCTCTTCTTCTTTGTCCGTGTGTTCCTCCTTCTATTCAATCTCCATCACCATGATGTGGCGCTCTGAAATAAGACTCACACTGTTAATTCATCGTTTTCATTCTGCACCACTGCTCAGGCTGTTTTCTTTTCTTTTTAGTGTACAGTAAACAATTGAGTCGAGGCCTTAAGCCCCAGATATCTCGCACGGGCATCGTTTTCATAACCAAACCGCTCCGGACTCTGCTCCCCAAACCACACAAATGCCCTCTGGGCTTATTATTGTAACAGATTCTGTATTTGGATTTGTTGTGTGCAGCATTGAGCCTTTGTTAATAAAGCATTCTTCATTGCAGCAGCTGGAGCATTGTGTGTCACTTCTTAGTGAATTGAATCAACATTTTGATTTTGGTGCATGGGTGTGTATCAGTTTTCACTCACTCAACGAGTGCATAAGTGTTCATGTGTGTGTTTCTCTTCATTCTAAGTCGGCGGATGCAGAAGTGTGTGTTTGTGTGTTTGTATTCATCACCTTCCTGCTCTGTTGTTTGGGTAAACCAGCGGCCTGACGCATGCCCTGGGGTCCTCCCCTCCTCTTTGGGTCTGTTTTCATCCGTTGTTGCAGCTGCCTGCATCTTCTCCTTGTAACTTGACCCTTTTGCTTCTGTAGCTCTTTCAGGGTTTACTCCTGCTGTTGGAACTTTGCGTCAAGTCTGACGACCTCCTGCTCCAGCAAGCTTCCGCCTGATTACAAGTCCTGTACGTGAAACTCCAAGTCTGACTGATGAGTTCAATTAGCAGCCAGCTCCTCCGGAGCCATGCTCAGTTTCTGCTCTGATGCCTTGAGCTCTTACTGAGGACAAAAACCTCAGAGTCTTTTCCTTCCACGTCAGATCGGAGTCTATTTATGTTGTCCTTACTTTGCTCCACGGCCTTCTGCAGCTCTGCTGTTCGGCTCTTCTCAGAGGTCAGCATTCTTTTGCTCACCCTCCCTTTTCCTCCGGGCTTAATGCGCGTCTCGTCACAGCTCTGTCAGCTGAAGCTTTAGCGTTCTCCATCTCCGCTGCATGAGATTGTTTTCTGCAGCACTGTTGACATCCTCAAGTTGTTGTTATGAGTCCAGCTGGTGTGGCCTTCAGGGGTCAAAGGGTCAAAGATGGTCGCGGAGAGGGCAACGATGGTAGAGGGGAGGGTAGGAGTCCAGGTCAGCTTCGGCTTTCAGAAAAAACAAAAACAAAACAAAACAGGCGAACAGGAAAATGATGTTGTGCTGGCTGTGCTGTGTTGGCTGTGTTATCCCGAGAGGGGAGAAACAACGAGATCTCCCTTCCCCCCTTTTTTTTTTTGTTTTTTCCCACCATATAATCAACTCATAACCCCCCAAGTTGACAGGACAACACAGGTACGTGTTAAAATTCTTAAGATCCTGTTTAGAAACCTAAAAAGGAATTTTCTACCATTCAGTAGTCCTTTGTCTTAAACACTCAACAAAAACATATCCCACTTTAACCACTAAATTTGTCATATCCTCACTTAATCATCAGACCAGTGTCTTTGTCTTTTAACGTTAAGTTGTCGTCCTGCAACCCAGAGAGTCTTTTGTCAGTAATGTATAAACTATATCATTTAAAAACAGGTGTATGTTAAGTGTCGCTACTTTAATCTTGCATGTACGTGCACATGTATGTAAGCTGTTTCTTCATTGCATGTATGGGTGCGTCTGTATATAGAATAAAATAGAATAGAATTCAACTTTATTGTCATTGCACATGCACAGGTACAGGGCAACGAAATGCAGTGTATGGGTTAATTTAACTTCTTCTCAAATGAGGCATTTCTCTAACACGCACATGTGTCTGTTCCTCGCACTTCTCATACCTTTCTCTGGTTGTGTGTGGTTTTATTTGTTTCAGTCATTTACCAGGAACATCTTTTCCTTTTTTCCATGTCTTCCGCCAGAGGTTAACACTGGTGAGATTCAGGGACACAGCACCCAGAGCAGTTCAGTGAGAAAAACCTGCCTAAAACTACATTCTCTCTTTTTTTTTTTTTTCTTTTTGTTTTCCGGGAGGGGTGGGGACAACTCTGGTGTCCAGCCGTGAATTTTTAGCCAAAGCTTGGCCTGTCTTCTGCTGCCGTACTCAGGTTTCCAGGTTAAGAAAAAACACCTGTATGAGGACACTAAACATACATTTAGTATTCGTATAAACATAACTGCCTAAATTATTGAACTTTTGAGGAGGGTTGATTTAACTCTTTACTAACTTTAAACCCCACAAGTAAAAATTTCATGTGTTCTTGACTGCAAACACAAAAACTGCTTGATGTTATTACTAATCATTTTCCTCCACAACACTCCAAATCATGTTCTCTCTTGTGTCCAGCAGGGGAATAAGGTGACCTCTACTCTCACTGCTTCCCCAGTCAGAGACAATATCTCACTCACACTTCCACACTTTATTGTTTTCCTTTTTTCTTGACTATTATTATTTCACAGAAAATCAACTGACCTACTTCTCCTCTTCTGTCATGCAGAAAGTCACACACACACAGCACTCGGCCCCCACCTTGTCTTTCTCTCACAGACACACCTACACACACACACACTCTAATCGTCCTTTCACAACAAAACTTCACAAACGTCCACTGCAACAGTTTTAAGCACGCAAAGCCAGCGAAAATTCACTCTCACATTCACTTCCCTAACAACTACAAAGTTTTCACATAGAAAAATAATCCAGACAATCTACCATGCACCGTTTTCCCTCCTTATACGAGAGGCTCAACCAACTTTTAAAAGCTTTATTTACACAACATCAAATGAAGCACAGATCTCTGCCTTTTCCAGGTAGAGAAGAAATACGACCCAACTAAAAAATCTCCCAGCAATCACACAAAGTTCTCAAATCAAATCGTTTTTTCACACTCTGGATCCACACAGAAGAAATTCAACAACACAAGACAGTTTATACAATTTACACTTTTAAATGCACACACACACACGGGTAATTTATATACAATATACACACGGGCCCGTATAAACACACCGCATGCCAGAACCACTTATCTCGTTTATTTCTCTAGCGGTGTTCCTATACTTTAGACTGATTTATAAGCATCTATAGCCCAGGGCCGCGCCCTTGCTGGTCAATTAACGTTTCAAGTACGCCGCCTTGAAAACGGTCACATTACTGAATTCTACTTAATTTATAACCGTTTCCCGCAGCTGGAAAGGAGCTCCACCTCTGGCGCTAGTATCAAACCCACGCCTTCAGCTATACTTAAAACTCACAAGGCAGCCACGTTAAAAGGTCACGGCCGGGTCCGCGACCCTGTCGATCAAAAAATGCAGTATAAGACAATCACCCATTGATTGTCTAGCCTTTTTTGACGGGAGTCCGAATCCCCGCGGAAGGCCAACTCCGGGCTAAAACCTAACCACGCGTCCGCGATTAGGGGTCAGTGCCACCTGCTGGACGAACTGCATTCCTAGGAGACCGCGTCTCCAGTCCTAAATAAATATACTTGTTTTAAAAGCCTCACGGTGAGCTCTCAGCCCCCCCGTTTAATTATCTGAAGCCCAAAACCGCGTTTTTGCTACCCAATTAAAACCAAATGCCCTACACTACCGATTGACTGGCTGGCATTCCCAGTCAACCCACATTTAAACCTCTTAAACCGTATTTATTTGTTTCCACACACCTTAAACCGTATTAACTTAAACACATAACCTCTTAACTCAACAGTTCACTCTCAAAATAAACAGCAATACATTTACTCAGTTCACTATTCCCTACCTTTAACACTAATTACCCCAAGATCACCATGGACCAACGCCAGAAGCCCATACTGAGTGAATATTATTTAATTAAATTTAGTTTTAACTTCCAATATAGCGCCTTTGGATAAAAATCAACAGGTGGCACTCACCTTTTCTTATGTCGCCTGGCGTCACTCAGATAGGCTGCTGGCCTCCGCCCCTGTTTGTCACCCACACGATAGCTGCAAGCTCCCCTCTCCCCCAACCGGAGTTTCGGCACCAAGTTGTTACGTCTGGTTCAGTTTGGGTAAGAAGGAAAAACAGCCGAGTCCGTGTAGGTGACAAACATAGTGATTTTATTACATGCTTCTAAGACAGAAGCATGGGAAGACAAGCGTACAGCCACAGATCTCCAAAGAGTGGACAGCTCCCCGTCCTTATGTAACCCATGATGACATCACACAGTTAGACCTTACTGGAAATGATAACAGTCTCCCCATAGTCCAAAGTTCTCCTTATACAAACATCAGATGATACTTTAGAGAAAACCAAGTGTGTGACATGTCATGTTGTGCAGTTCGGTGAGCCTGTGTGTCCAACTAGAGAATGTCCTGACATGACCTCCCTGTGTAAATAAGGGTGAACGTGCGTGTTTACATAACTCTCTATGTGCATGTTCTGATGTAGGCCTGGAAATGAATTAGAACAAGGTCCTGCTAGACCCTCCAGTTATGGACGGTGAATACAATGCTGTGGATACTGAAGGAAATTGCCTTCCCGGGTTTCCTCCGTGGCGTGAGCGATAAGCAGAGTTTTGTCCTTTCCTTCTAAGATTCCTAATTATTTAAAGTAACACTCAGGTATGCCGTTCAGCTGGGTTAGTTACAGCGCCGGGAGCAGCTTGGGAGAACAAGGAAACACAGACTGCTTCAGGTTGTCTTCCCAAATCAACTCAAAGGTTTATTTGATACACAGCAGTTTATATAGATGAAAAAAGGTTCGTGTGTCAGCTTTCCCAGTTCAAACCGGTACAGACCAAATAAGGAAACGTCTTCCTGCCTTGTGAGCAAAGTATCCCTTGTGTAGTTTATCAGTTCAGCTATAATTTATGATCATCCCAGCAAAATACACTCCTAGACATAAAATACAGAGTTCTTTCATCAGTGAATTCTGAAACAAACCACCTAGCCTTTAACGAGCCTTTTCCAGGAGATAAAGAAAAAGGGAGGATGGGAGTAAGGAAGTGGTCTCATCTCTGTGGTGTTTTCGACCTTCTGGTACCAGCCTGTGAGTCCTACACATTAATTCTTGGGTCACAGAGAAAGAGAAAAACAACTAGTAGATCGGCCTTATTGAGTAACAGTTTTCCTGTATAAAACAATATCCTGTAAATGCTTACCGTGGTATCAAAATACCTAACAGTTCCCCTCTTTTATTATTTTTAAAAATAATAACTCAAATAGAAAGGAAAAATCACAAATGTAATAACATAATATAAAAAGCAAATCATAAAATGTAATAGTTCACAACCTAATGTTCAATATACACATCAGGAACATCATTGATGACATCTGACACATAATCTGGGTCAATTTGTGCCAATTGCAAATACATTGAAGTAGCTGTACTAGTAGCTATACGGGTTATCATTGAACGTACACAGGGTACCACACAACAGACAATAATCATCAAAAACATGCTGCAACGGTTACAAAGGCTACAATTAGTTCCTTCCATCTTCCAAACATGTCCTGTAGCCACTTATGTAGCCACTGACCGTGACCTGTATTGGCAATTAGTTCTATCTGCAATGCTTCAAGTTTATTCATAGCTTGTGTGAATGAACCGTTAGAAGCGGTATTATTGGGAATGAAAGTACAGCATACATCAACGGTTACTAAACCACAGGTACCGGTCCAATTAACAGGTAAAGCTAATCTAAGGGTATTATTGCACAAACAATAAGCATGTGGGATTGGTCTGGTCAGGCGCGTGACCATGTGTGATTTAACTAACTCCCCCCAGTCAGTGTCATTTAATACACCGTCTGGGGGAACAATGATCGATTCTCTGCTCGAACTTGAACTGTGTGTGTGTTCCTCCAGATATGATACAACTTCAGCCATAGAGACAGCTAGCCATGTCTCATTACAGCGTGCACCTGGGGAGTCAGAGAAGAATGTATAGTTATCCTCTGTATAATCTATGTGTGTGTCTGGGCCAGTTAACTTTAGTCTGCGCAGACATATCATACTAGTATTAAAATGGAGAGGGATCTGTCCTAAGGGCAGTGAGGGCTTTAACCTATTCTTAGGGCGTTTCATTGGGGCGCAGGTCCCTGCGGTGTCATTAGATAACTTCAATAATTCGCCTAATGGAGTCTCAGGGTTAGTTGGTGTGTGTGTGTGTCTAAGTAGGCAGTCGAGAGGGCTCAGAGTCAACTGTAAAGTGTCTTTAAAGAGAGCATTATCTCCACCGATTTTCTCTAGTCCCTCAGTGAGGGGGAAACCGGATATGGGGTATCCTACTATTACCTGTTCTGGATTAGCCTTTGAACAGACATAACAGTTACTGTTTCCTAAATCACGAGCGGCTGTTCTGGCATTTTCATACCAGGCGTTAGCTCCTGTTCTAGAGGGCGCATAAGATGGTTTATTAGTGGCGTCTATGTTGCTATTTACTGATTTTAGGGAGCGTGAGGAGTGCATTAAGTAGGTGTCTTGCAAAATGGAGCATGAGGTATAGTCAGCAAAATATGACCTGCAGAAATGTGAACATGGTTGCAGTTTACAATACAGAATAGCAAAGAGAAATCCTAAGGTTAATGCGATAGATATGATAAATAACCTAAATATATAAGAAAAACAGTTCTTCAGTCGTCTTCTGGCCTGGTCCCAGGTTCGAGAGACATTGAATAAGCGTCGTATGATGACAATGGGCATTTCATTTTCTCCATTATCAGGATGAAATGAGTCTGGCTTTATCAGGTTAGACATCATGTGGTACTTTTGGCTGTCTGTTCCTGCTGGATGTTTGAGTACCTTGTTGTTGTTCTTTCAGACGTTGTGTGTTAATCAGTGATTGTGTGTGTGTATGTTGGATCCGGGCGCTGGCTCGCCTGAGATGTCATCTACCCGTGTGTTTATTTGCTCTGGTTCCGGGCGCTGGCTCGCCGGAGATGTCGTCTGCTTGATCCGACGCCTGAGATGGTCCGATTGGGCTGGTCTTAACCCTGCTGGCATGAATCCACTGAGGTTGTCCGTCTGTGAGGATGCTGGTTCTTCGTCACTGCCAGTACAGTCTGGGGGCTGGAACACGCGCGGCCTCCCAGAGAGTCCTTGGTTTTAGTGGCTTCTCCAACATGCATCTCCTTGTCTCCACTGGTGGAACTGTGGAGGGGAAAAGCTGAGAGAGACAAACTTTCTGATAGTTATTATTCAGTTTTTCTACCAGGTTGTGAACATCAGTGGACAATGCAATATACATCACCTTCTACTAGCGGTGCCCCTCTGGAAGCTGACCATGGTCTTGGAAATAGTCTTATTTCAAATGGAAATAATTTGGTTACTGCAGATTGAGTCAATTTTGTCTCTGGACATTGTTAGCAGGAATTTCTTTAGATTCTTAAAGAAATCGGCGACTTTGTCATTATTTACCCTCCTTTTGTCCATAGCGGTAACATTTGATGTATCACGTCGCGGCATTCTATCATATATTTTCTACAGGACTTTTTAAGCAGACTACTTTTCTTATCACAAATGATATTCAACATTTCTACTGACCTGTTTTCTGGCGATGATCGTTCGGGATAAGGCTCCGAAAAGAAATTAGAATGCATTGAACTTCTTAAGTTGTAAACAAAGTCAGTCACATAAGCACTCCCGCATGTTCTGGATACGTGATCATGGACGTCTTCACCGATTCGCGGACGTAGGTTACACGTAACCGGAAATGGGAGTTGTACTGAGCCGTTATTTGAGACTTTATTTTGTGTTTTATTAATTTTTGGTTTTACAGGTACTTTAGATTTTTTTTATCGGACCTGTCTGTGGTCTTTGAATAATTCTGACCCATGTTCAGTGATTTCCAGAGGGGTTTACACGCTAGGAGGATTTAGGTTAGTATTTTCGCTGCGGCACAGCTGAGGTCACTTTAAATTTATTGCTAGCAATTTTTTGTTTGTGTGAGCAACTCTCACTTAGCGAGCAACTTCTCGCTTAACGAGCAACTTCTCGTAAAACAACAGGCAACTTCCTGTGTCTTTCTGCTTTTAATTTACTGCTTTTAACCCTTGTATGGTAATCGGGTCTGTGAGACCCGTTTTCAGTTTTCTTTCGTTTTTTTTTTTTTTTTTTTAACAAAATTAAATTTAATTATTTACTAGCTTTCTGTGAGTGAGCAACTTCTCACTTCTTAACGTACGTTTCAAGATAACAGGCAACTCCCTGTGTCACTCTTTGGTGAGCAACTTCTCACTTAACGAGAAGTATTTAAGACAACAGGCAACTTTCTGTGTCACTTTTCTAAGTGAGCAACTTCTCACTTTTTAACGTACGTTTAATTAAACAATTAATTATTATTATTTTTTTAAACAAAATTAAAATATTCAAGACAACAGGCAACTTCCTGTGTCCACCAACACCACACAAGGGTTAATTTACTTTATTCGGGGACTGAGGAAGTCGTCAGTGTATCTCTCTGGATCACTAAGTGAAACTTCGTCAGCATATCCCGTTTCTTTATGGATCAATCACTGAGAGAGGTATAATAGGTCTTTATATAAATATGAAAGACGCATATTTACCTTCTGTCAGGGATCCCACTTCTGACACCAAAATTGAAGGAAATTGCCTTCCCGGGTTTCCTCCGTGGCGTGAGCGATAAGCAGAGTTTTGTCCTTTCCTTCTAAGATTCCTAATTATTTAAAGTAACACTCAGGTATGCCGTTCAGCTGGGTTAGTTACAGCGCCGGGAGCAGCTTGGGAGAACAAGGAAACACAGACTGCTTCAGGTTGTCTTCCCAAATCAACTCAAAGGTTTATTTGATACACAGCAGTTTATATAGATGAAAAAAGGTTCGTGTGTCAGCTTTCCCAGTTCAAACCGGTACAGACCAAATAAGGAAACGTCTTCCTGCCTTGTGAGCAAAGTATCCCTTGTGTAGTTTATCAGTTCAGCTATAATTTATGATCATCCCAGCAAAATACACTCCTAGACATAAAATACAGAGTTCTTTCATCAGTGAATTCTGAAACAAACCACCTAGCCTTTAACGAGCCTTTTCCAGGAGATAAAGAAAAAGGGAGGATGGGAGTAAGGAAGTGGTCTCATCTCTGTGGTGTTTTCGACCTTCTGGTACCAGCCTGTGAGTCCTACACATTAATTCTTGGGTCACAGAGAAAGAGAAAAACAACTAGTAGATCGGCCTTATTGAGTAACAGTTTTCCTGTATAAAACAATATCCTGTAAATGCTTACCGTGGTATCAAAATACCTAACAGATACCATTTGAAACTTGATTACAATGATGATAACCTGCATACATTAATCTTTACTCAGATTACCATAGATATAAAACAAAGATTATACTGTCATCAGATTCCACAATGGTAAATGATTAATGATTGATACTTCTAATTATAACTGTGATCATAAGAATACAAAATAAAATATCTCCTGGTCACAAAAACAAACAAACAAATGAGCCAGTTACTGATCTGAAACATAGTTAACAATGTCCATGAAAAAAAAATCAACAGCTCGCACACTACAAGTTTCCAACTTTACCAGTTGTTTTGCAAATGTTTCCAGCACTCGTGATCTTCGTCGGACAATAACACAAATCAACGCCATTGTAACATGACAAAAATGCATTGAAAAATTCAAAAAGGAAGAAAACTCCAGCGCTATCTTATTAAAAAAAAATAGTTCCACATGTTTATTAAAGAGGGAAAAGAAAACTACTGTAATTTAATACAAACAACTGAAACATACAGGATAAAAGCCAGGTGAAAATCCAGGGAACAGACCTGAGAAACACAGATATGTGCACCAAAAACAGTATGCAGTACCATCATAGACAGCCATATAACAACTAGAAGTAGACATAGTAGAATACACAGAAAAAAAGACATTGGTAAGGGAACACTAATAGAAATGATAAAGTAACAACTTTGATGACGTTTAATTAACTGTTTAATAACTGTGTCACCTGATGGTGACAGAAGATCTCCTGTTTGACTGATATACAACATTCACTAATGTTTTCTCTGGGCTACTCCATGAGACACGCTGGTTTTCTACTGAACATTACATGAGTCATATTGATATTTTCTATGAATTTGCATCTTCTGCACTGGTGTTAGATAGTACCTATTAGTTGTGTGTGTTTCTTTCCCTGTGATTATTATTATTACACACACACACACACACACACACACACACACACACACACACACACACACATGCAGTGTTGTAACCTTCTGTGACCATGAGAATAAAAGGCTGCAATAAAGGCTGTTTATTTATTTTATTTTAAGGTGGATAAGCTACCTGATTTCCCCACCAGTTTTTAATTTTTTTAAGGAGGTCTGGTTTGTCCGCCAGTTTTCAAGAAGGTTTAAGGATGGTTTCACCACCGAAAGGAGGTTTTTTTTCTCCGCCACTGAGGACGTAAAGTGTTTGGTTTTGTATGTAAGGAGGATAGAGCTCTCACTGGTGACTCTGCTTTAAGGGAGATCATAGGCCTATTTTGTGTGTGAACAAGTGTGGGCCAGACGTGGTCTGTGTGCGGCTGAAAGTTGTCTTGTTAAGTGTAAATGCATTACTAGTCCCTAAGGACGCTAAGGACCCCAAAGCGCTTTACACATTTAGTCATCCACCCATTCACACACTGGTGATGGCTGGGGCGCACTGACAGAGGCGAGGCTGCTGGACACTGGCGCCCCCGGGCCCTCTGACCACCACCAGTAGGCAACGGGTGAAGTGTCTTGTCCAAGGACTCAACAACCGAGACTGTCCAAGCCGGGGCTCGAACCGGCAACCTTCCGATTACAAGACGAACTCCCAACTCTTGAGCCATGATGGGGAATAAACTGAGTAAGTAGTAAGTATGCCTTGAAAGGGGATGGAAAACATTGCAAAGTATTCACCAGGCAGCACGTAATATGTAGATCATTGAAGGAAGAAAAGAAGTGAAATTGTGCGCAAAGCAGTGTAATGTGTCTGAAGTCACTGTGTGTGTGAACCACAGAGAGGTGTGAAAGTGTGTGGGTGAGAATAGTCTCCAACGGGGGAAGAGGTGATTCTGCAGGTCAGCTTCTACCCCAGTGGACAGAAAAGAAAGAAAATAGTTGTGCTGTTGATGAAAAAAAAGGAAGTGATAAATGAAGAGCTCAGCCTAAGGCAACTTCAATCTCACTTTCTGTTTTAAAGAAAGGAGAGTTCAAAAACCAGAGAGAGAGATGTGTGTTGTTTTAGGCGTCTCTCTATTGTGAAAACAGGGTTAGCAGAGGCGAGGGTGCCGGGTTAGCCTCGCCACTGCCTCTGCGAGGCTAACCCGGCCTAGCAGAGGGTGTGACTTGCAGGTGAAAAGCAGACCAGGATCAAATTTCCACATGCAGCAGTTGGACGACAATTATAGGTTAACATCATTAGAAACACCCAGGCCGAGTCTTGGCTGAATTGTGTTTACAGGTTAACTCCTATGTGTTTCTCACCCCGAGAAAGCAAGCTCCACGGAAGCTAACCTCTGCCTGAAGACAAGGAGTGCAGTTCTAGAACAATGAGATGGATATCAAGAGCTCACAGCAGGTCAAGAGACAGCAGTATCCTGAGCAGAGAGGTCCAGCAGCGCTTTGGGCAAACGGCATCAGAGAGAAAGAAAACCCATCACCTGACTGGATGGACATGTGTTTCCAGCAAGCTACAACTTCACTGTGTGAAGATGACTTTTGAGGAGACTGTCTGAGTGACATTTGCCACTTTTGGAGTGAAATGCCAAGATGAGACAGTGGAAAACACAGGCCAAAGCTGAAGAGAACTGACTGCCATTGGACTGCAGAGTGGGAGAGGAGAACAGAGTGGAAGAAGCAGGTGAGTATACAGAGGAATGCTGTTGTTTAGTGTGGGAAATCAAAATTTGGGTTAGCAAACCTGTGAAAAAGGAAAATAACTGCTTTAAGTGGGAACATTTGAGGAGTCTGAAGCACTACAAAATGAAAAAGGTACACAAAAAAAACACAAACGGAAAATGTATTAATCCTACTAACCCTACATACACATACAATGAAACTCATGAAGACCAGACAGCATCTTAAGCATGTGATTCTGTTTGTCATCTTATCCAAGTCACTTAGATGAGAAGTGATACATAGACTAGTGGACTAATATTATGGGAGGACAGATGATTGCATCAAAGCTGGGGGAAAACAGAATGCTGATGAGGGGTCTTGAAAGAGTGAGCTGGGCGAGCTAATAGGTTGTTGAGTTTCTGAGGTGTGTGAAGAAGTTTTAACATGGCACACATCTGATTACATGAGAAGAAACTTATTATGTGAAAAGACATCAGGGTTATGTTGTATGTTGTGTGTCGCAAGGTGTGTGGCTGATGGATGAATGCTTGAGATTAATCTGGCCGATGATTTGTCTTTTGTTACAAATTTGAACCTGCCAATTAGGTTTGGTATGATTTACCCTCCTGGGACGAAGAGCATATGTCATGGCTTAACAAGGCTTTTCTTTTCTTTTCTCCTTTTTATTTTGTTACAACTTGCCTAATAATTCTGCACTCCCTGTATGTGCTGCGGCACAGTGGTTGGAAACACTGATTTAGAGTTCAAGGAGATGTTAGTGACATCAGAGCCGTACGTATTAGCAGGTACACGTCCCTCACTCGTCCTCAAAAGCAGATGCAACAGATGTTCCTGCCTTGGTTTGAAGACACCTGCATGCATACTTAGAAAATCCATCTGTACATGTCAGTAAGTGTCTCACATCATCATTACTAATGTGTCTGTCATCACTATAACTGCATGTGTACAATGTGGAAATTGATGTTATGTAACGATGATACAAAAACAATATCAGAACACAATTTGATTCAGCAAATCCTATTTATTAACAACATTAGTATGAATAAAACATTCTGTCATCTTTTAATAGCAAAACACATTAAAGCAGACGTGTGTCCAAACCTCCTCCACTAACACATCCGTTTCTATGGTGCTGTCATCAGCTCGAGGCACAGCGGCACCTTTACTAACTCCATCAGGCACATTTAAGTCACTACAATCTTTTCATAATCCCCCATCGTTCAAGAGTCAGGTATCTCTGAAGGTTTCCAGAGTACTTTTTCACACACATCCAAGTCATGTAGTTGCAGTACCTCGACCGCAGCATTGTCCAACTCATTCTGAGTCGCTTGTCTGATGGATCCTGTGTTCTGCTGTTTTAACCAGTCCAGCTGGTGCTGGAGGACCGAACACTGGTGATGGACTGCACTGTGCTGAGACAGATTTTGTGTTATAGGCTTCATGTTATGGACGCACAGTGTGAGCACTCAGGTCGCATCAGAGCATCGGGCCGTATAGTGTGAGACCCCCCATCGTGACCTACAAACTTCTAACCCCTGTGATTCAGTCATACAGACTGATGACAGATTTCAAACATGCTGAATATGAAGAGTAGTATCATTTAAACTCACATGATTATCAGCCATAAGAACAAATTCAGATTTATATTGATGTAAGGTATATAAATGTAAGTACAGTTTGAATCAGTGCAATATTATTTTCACACATCAATGGACCACTGAACTTCTCAGCTTCTAAAATGTAAAGCCTCATTTAGAAACTACACAAGTACATATAATGGTCAGGGATCAACATGAACCTGTCTTCTCTATTTGACTTTAATCAACTCTGCAGTGGCTCCAAGTCCAAGACAAAGTCCAGCATAGAGCGGCTGAGTGAATGTGGTCTGGACTCTGTGGAGGAGAGTCATGGTTTCAGAGACGCTGTAGAAAGACAGAATACCTGCTCTGTGATCCAGGTACACTCCTACTCTGGAGGACCGAGGACCTGAGAGGACAGTTTGGACATTGTTGTGTCGAAATATATAACTGTTTGTGTCACAATCTAATGCCCAAGATTTGTTATTGAATCCAAATCCACATTCATAGCCCGTCCCTGCTCTGCTGATATTCTTGTATGCGACTGCTACACGAACTCCTCCCCCTCTCCACTCCACCTCCCAGTAACAACGTCCAGTCAGACTCTCTCTACTCAGGACCTGATAACATCCAGTGAATCTGTCTGGATGATCAGAATAAGACTGTTGTTGCTTCATAAATGTTACTTTTCTGTTCCCCTCAGATAATAACAGATGTGTGTGAGTTGTGTTTGGATCCAGTGTGATTTCATGTGAATATTTTAAGAATCCAGCTCTGGTCTTTGGCTCTGCTGGTGACAGTAAAACATCCACTTCAGTGACTGTCAGTGAGATGTTTGTCCATTCCTCTCTCAGGATGTCCTGTAGTTTATCTCTGGTCTCTGACACAGCTGCTGTCACATCCTCAAAGTAGCTCAGAGGACGAATATTGATGCTGGATGAGTGTGTAGACTCACTGAGTGCTGACAGTGAGGGGTAGTTGTGTAGAAACTGGTTGTGATCCTCTGTGTGTGAGAGCTGCTCCAGCTCGCCGTCTTTCCTCTTCAGCTCAGCGATCTCCTGCTCCAGCTTCTCCTGAAGCTCTTTGACTCGACTCACTTCAGTTTCCTGCTGGGATCTGACCTGCTGCTTCACATCAGAGCTTCTTTTCTGGATGAGACGGATCAGCTCAGTGAACATCTTCTCACTGTCCTCCACTGCTTTATCAGCAGAGCCATTGATGGCCTCCACCTCCTGTTGAAGCAGCTTCACATCTTTCTCTCGCTCCTGGATTCTCTGCTGGATGTTTAGTCGTCTCACCTCGAGCTCCTTCTGCTTCTCAGTCCTTTCTGCTGCAGCTGGGACTGTTTCATGGCCTTTATGTTCATCCATCAAGCAGAGATAACAGATACTCTGCTGATCAGTACGACAGAAAATCTTCATCACCTCATCATGACGAGAGCAGATGTTCTCCTGGAGCTTCTTGGAGGGGGCCACCAGCTTGTGTTTCTTTAATGGAGCTGCATCATAGTGAGGTTGGAGGTGTTTCTCACAGTAAGAGGCTGGACAAGATAAACAGGACTTGATGGCTTTCAGCTTCCTCCCAGTGCAGACATCACAGGCCACATCTTCAGGTCCAGCATAGCAGTGATCAGCTGGAGCAGCTTGGAGTCCAGTCTTCTTCAGCTGCTCCACTAAAGCTGCTAACATGGTGTTTTTCTCCAGGACAGGCCTCGGTGTGAAAGTCTTCCTGCACTGAGGGCAGCTGTGGATTCCCTTCCTGTCCTCTTCATCCCAGAAACCTTTAATACAGTTCCTGCAGTAGCTGTGTCCACAGGCTGTAGTCACCGGATCCTTCAGTAGATCCAAACAGATTGAACAAGAGAAGGTTTCTCGGTCCAGCTGAACTCCTTTCTGCGCCATTTCTCCTCTCAGTGTCAGTGACTGTGTGAGTTTCACTTCCTTATAACTGAAACTAGTCTGAGCTCTGATCTCAACAACATGTTTCTGCAGTGAATGGAGCCTGTCAGCTCTTACACGTCACCACATGTTGGTTACACCCATCTTCAAAGTGCAGATCTGAAGGGGAGGGAACGAGGAAACACGTGGACAGAGAGGAGGTGCTGTGTTTAAGAGCAGGAAGAAGAGGGAGGTTATCAGGCTGTGCTTCACTCCAGGAAGAGGAGCAGTTAGAGAGTGAAACTGTGTGTTTAACCATTTTTTATTTACTGCTTCTTCGATATAAATAATTTTTAAAAATCCAGCTTTAATGAACACTGGACAGAAACGTCTCATGTAACAATAACTGTCAGAACAGCAGAGGCTGCTGACCTAATCAAAGCATATGTGGAGAGCAGGGTTAGGTTAGCAGACATATGCTGGTTGCTTTTATTTATTTATTTATTGCTTTTATAGGCAGTAATCGATGTTGCTGTAACAGGATGAGAACTAGATAAATGCCACTGCATTGCTTTGAACAGTCAGCAGAGTCTGCACATATAATTACAGATATTCCTGCAAAAAGTTAATTAGTCAAAAGAATCTTGCATTTTAGTTTTGCATTTATAACAGCTGCTGCAACAGAAATAACCATGTTCTTTACATTAAAATAGCAACAAACCTTTCTGGAACAACTTTCAAGGTTCATGGCGAAGACAAAGATCTAATGACATGAAGACTCCAGTGAAACTTAAAGTATTAGGAACCAGTTTTAATGCGTGACCAACACATTTCCCCTTGTGGCCTTCACCAGGGTCATTGCTAAATACCCTTGTGATTGTGAAAAGACTACTGGTCAAGTCAAAAAGGAGTGTATGGTAAAATGACCATGTGACAAGATCAAGCAAGCATTTTTCTGATGTGTTCACCGCTCAATGGTTTGTTGTCATATTGAACAAAATATTAGGTTCTCTTTGTATATTACACTCAGGCATCAGGAAAGAGTGGTAACTAGTTCATAGTTTTTAGCTAATGACATGTCAATCACAAGACATTGCTCAGAAAACGTGCAGATTCTCAGCTAGATCCACCTTCCACTCTTTACTTACAGTTTCACAACAGCAAACAAACACACAAATAAGTTGAAGTAATTGTTTCCTGTATGACTTCACTGGTCTCGCATCAGTAAGGACTTTTGCTCCTTGTTGCTTGAGTTCATTGAGGTGGTGAGCATACATTTATCCCCAGACATGTCCATGTACACAAACATTAAACAACTTCTTTCTGACCTTTTTCACACTTTTGCACCACTTCAGAGGAATCCCCTTAACCTCAAATCACTGTTTTCTTAAGGTATGACTTACCTTCACAGCTGTGTGGATTACGCATCATGTCACAGAAGGTCCACAAGCATAGATGCACGTGTGTGTTCATGTCTGTAAGCTATTATTGTTTCATCTCACTGAAAGCACAAATGCCATCCTCTCTCTCTCTATTTTTATATGAGGATGGGGTGGACAAAATAACAGGAACACCTCACAACAGTGATGGCGCTGAGTTGCAAAGCTGCCTGAGCTGCATTAGAGACTGCGCTGGTGTTATTCACCTATAACGTGCTACAGTTCGTGCTTCCCTGTGTGTGTCGCTTACAAGAAGGTCAACAAACACACCGCAGTGCTGCAGGAAGAGCATACATAATCAATCAGCCCTCAGTGCAAGCTACAAAAATAAAATATGGGACACACACACACACACACACACACACACACACACACACACACACAGTCGTGTTTTCATATCCTTCCCTAGATGTTTATCCTAACACTAACCCAGTGCTTCCCAAAAACGGTGCCGTGGCACACAGGTGTGCCGTAGAAGATTATCTGGTTTCACCTGATTAGTACTCCAAGTGACCGCAGTGAGTAACAGGCAGAACAATTACATTCTCTTCCACTAGAGGGCGGTACAACCACCTGTTCTAATTAAGTTGGTTGTCAAACAGAAGAAGATATTACATAATAGTCATGCTGTCAGAACACAGCACGTAATAGCAATAGATAAATATTTGAAGAGAAAAAGCAGTCAGTCTGGGTCCTGGAGAAAATTCCAGCCCACATGAAGGCCGTCATGAGTGATGGTCAGAAGAAAGCAAAAAAGGTATACTGGGGACAAACTGAGCCTATTTTACTAAGATAAATGATCAAAATGCTTTTTGAGACATTTTTGTTTGGTGATGTGCTGTTTGATTTTTCTAATGTGAAATATGTGCCGTGGCTCCAAAAGGTTGGGAAACACTGGTCTAACCTATTTTCTGTGCCCATAAGGGCTGTTGGTCCCCACAAGTATGGTAAACTTCCAATTCTTGGTCCCCACACAGGTATGTAAACATGGTACACACACACACACTTTTTCCTAGGGGTACATGTGTGTGCATTTAGCCGTATTACTATTTTAGTGGGGACGTTTCTATGTTGTCACCCTTTGGGGACAGAAAAACAGGCCCCTGTAATATAAATCATTAAATCATAGGATGGAGCCTGAGTTTAACTCTGTCTTTTAGTAGATCTCCAACTTTAATTTGTCATGTAAATATCACAGAATTCAGTCTTAAGGCGATTAATTAGTTACTTTAATTATCTGGATACAAATTATAGCACTATGTTGGGCTGGTGTTCTGACTCCAGAGTGGATAAGCAGAAGATGGATAGATGACTTCTTCAGTCTCAGCTGAAGCCTCCACGGCTTTTCATTTGCTTTCTTTTATTTACCTTTTCCTTACTTTGCATCCTATTCTGTTTTATAACCTCTTTGTCCTTATTTACTTTATTTTTCTTCTTTCCTCTTTTGTTTCTTTTTATCCTTCACATTAATGTACTTTTGTTTCTTCATCTTATTCCACTTTCCTTTGTCTTCGGTGTTTCCATCATTCCTGCTTCCACCTTCATTTACTTAGCTTGTCTTCATGTGTTTTTCTCTTTGCTTTATTTCCTTCCTCACTTGTCCTTCCCTATATTTCATTTGTTTCTCCTCTTTGAATTGTTTTTCTTTCCTTCATCTTTCTTTTGTATCCTAATCAATGTTTTCCTTCCTTCCATTTCTGCCTCTTCTGTTTCCTCTTCCCCTCTGCCACTTTCCTCCCTTCATCTTTTCTTCTTTCCCATCTTTGGTCTTTCTGGTTCATTTTTTTCACTCTTCAGCTGGTTTTGCTCTCTTTGTTTGGGATTTTGCAGTCGTCTGCCTGTTGTTGTGTCGGCTGGCGGTACGTTATCAGGCTACTACAAACACACATCAAACTCTACACACACTTTCACGCTGCACCTTTCATTTCCAGCAGGTTGTAAAAATAGAAAGCCTATAAAATCTGACTCTTTCATGTCGGAGCATTAGGCAGGAAGAAAACCATCCACATGTGCAGAGCACTGATGAGCAGCAGCACGGACCTGCTGCACAGCTTAGATTTAATTCATTATTTTATCAATGAAGCTCAGAGAAAAGGAAAAAAACACCTACATGCTTCAGTTTTCCTCGTACGGGGTGTTGCAGCCAGTTCTGGTTGCATAATATTATCTGCTCTCCTACAAACTCCCACATACTGAAGCAGAAAGCTCGGTGCGAGGCTCAGACAGGAGATGTGTGGGAAGACAGAGATTCAAAGTCAGAGTTCGTCTCATCCTGGTTGAGAATAAATAAGCTTCCTTTAAACGGATTCTGAGTGTAGTAGAGTCTACTCCAAGACGCTGCTAAAATAAACTCGACTCATTAAAGTCTGGGTTTCCGCTGCTTTAATGAAGCGCAGTTTCTACATTCCTCCACGGAGATCAGATTCAGTCTCGTACCAGTGAAGTTGGTCCGAAAAACCTCAAGCTGACGTTAGAGCTCGCTACATTTCCAAGTTCAACGTGGCTTTACGTTCACTTCCATCTGTCAGTCTCTTCTCCTTCCTTTCTCATATTTTTCCTTTTACTCTCTTCTTTCATCTTTTCCTTCCTTTCTTCCTCCTCTCCCATCTTTTCCCTTCCTACCTTCCTCCATCCCTCCTCCCCCATCTTTTCCTTCCTCCTTTCCTTCTCTCCCTCCTCTCCTTGTCCCCCTTCTAGCCAGTTTCTTTTCCTCTTGTTGAATATGAGCGTTTGCAGTAAACAAACATTAAAATGACCAAGGAAGGAAGGAAGAGAACGATGTGTGCTTGTCAGCATTCAGCTCACCTGTAAATTTCAAGTGACGACTTCATTGAGGTCGTATGAGCCATTCTTTTACTTTGGTAAACCAGAGTTTACCTCAAAGCAGCTCTGTGTACACGGCATTTGGCCGTCTTTGTGAGGACATTCATCAACATCAGTGGGTTTCCCCGTGTATTTAGGAAGTATTACTAAGTGCTTAACTAAAACTCTGACCACAGCCTCATTTAAAGTGGTTTTTGTTTTTTGTTTTTTAAATTATTTGGTTTCAGTGGCAGACACCTTCAGCTCACTCATGTTTGGACATTTGGTGCTCTCCTCTTTATGATCAGCTGCAGGTGAAACGTTTAGAGGACATCTGTAAATTGCAGACACATAACCTGCAGTGTTAATACAACACAGGTGTGCATCAAGAGTGAAATCCAACTACCATAAAACTGAGTTACAAATTCTTCTGGGTCACTTTGGTTTGAGTTTTTCATAATAAAAGTCAGAGGAGCTGTAAGAAAAGCAGCAGAAAACTCCCATCACATTTCAAAAGCAATGTTTAAAACACAAAAGACAAGCAGTCAGCACTTTATAAAACTCATCTTTATTGATTCAGAGTCATCCCTCCATCCACGACAATATTTTCTCTGCTGTACTCTTATAAAAAGCTGAATATGTACATCCTCTTGTATTTACATTATTTTACATGATTACATCGTCAGAGAGCCTCACACCTGCAAAAAGGTCAACTCTCCTGCCTGAAACGTATCACCTGTTGTCAGGGGAAATGAACAATAGAGCAACACGCTCGTGGGTTGTTGCCTGGCAACAGCAGCTTATCGGATTAATATCAGTAAAGAGGAATTGTTTTTAATTATTTATCTTATTTTTCTAAATATTTCACAAGCTTAGAAAAACATGCGGAGTGACCCCATGTGCTGCGGCAGTGGGTTGGGAAAAACACAAATTAAAAAAGTAATGGAACATATAATGTAGTGCAATGCAAGTTTCTAATGTGAAGTCGTGACGAAAGTACAAACTAATAACAATAAAGTCGATGCACGTCAAAGAGTTTTTGTGCACTTTACATAAACACACAGTCTGAGGAAAGTTTAACAACAAAAACTGTAGCTAACACTAGGCTGCTAAACATCTCCTCATCAATCAGCTTAGTCCTGCACAAGAAGGTGAGAGGGAAAAATGATACAAAATACAGGGTGGAAAAATGTCCTAAAAAATGTACACAAACCACTGATCAGACTTAATGCTGATTATCTGATAAATCATAGAAAGACATCAAAAGGTGGCTGGAAAACATAATGTGGAGAGCAGACTCAGAGCATAAATGTGGCTCTTTAAAACCTGCTTTGTTCTCTAATGAGAAACAAAACAGGTTTTATTTTATGTCTGTAATATGACTTAAAGTAAAAGCACATAATTACTTAGGTATAAAAATATTTTATCCATGGAGGCAGAAAATGTTCACCGAGGTCATGTGAAGTGTTCAAGGGTCGTTTTCACTTTTCTCTTCTTTATTTTAAAAACTGTGTTAATGCTAATGTTAGCAGCTATGTGTAAAGGCAGGAGAGGCCCCAGTCATTCAGGTCTTAGAGAGTGGTGTGCGATTCCGTGGCAACTACTGGTCGCTATGGAAAAATGTGTATTCCCAGACTCGTTGGAGAGTAGTTTCTAGCAACTGCCTGTAGTTTGCAAGGAAGGCGTCGCCTTGTCTGCAAACATCACCAACTATGCAGCTGTTAAACTGAGAAGCACAACACAAACTGGAAACAGAGATAGTTCACCTTCAAAATAAAAGTTGAACCTTTTGAAATGTACGTAGTAAGAAGCAAATTTTCTGTTTTGTGTTGGGGAGCAGTTGGCTAGTGTTTGCAGACAAGTTGGCAACTTCCAAGCGAACTACGGGTGACCACAACAATTTGCTAGCAACACAGTCACAAGGTGGTGCAGCTCAGCCTTCGTGATCAATTTCACAACAGGTAAGTGGTTCATAACCTCTGCACAGCTGAATGAATGACAGGTGTGCAGAAGGAAGAAAAATGATACATATAATAAAATAGTACCTAGCAGCAGTCAGCAATCACTTAGCAACCAGTCAGGGGAATATGCAATTTCCCCTAGCAACCAGAGGTTTCCATAGTATCAACAACTGCTCTCTAAGCCTGCGTGACCGAAGCCTAAGCTTTTAAAACATTCAAGACTCTCTCATTAATACTGAGCAGAAAAAAGGCCTCTCTCACACACAGAATGAGTTTAACAGCAACAATAACTCCGTACTTACAAAAGCTCGTGTGTGCAGCCCCCACCCCCTCCAGCCCTGACGGCGAGTAAATAACCACAACCCTGAAACTGAAGGCGCTAAATGGAAGTCAGCCACCTTTTGAACTGTTAACTCCTGTGCTTTCCCCACTTTAATACTTCAGTGTCTCAACAGAAACAGGCTAATGCCAGAGCTGAGCAGCAGCCGGTGCCACCCCTTTGAAAATGTTTAGGCTTTTGGCAGAAAGTTGTTGCACTACAAGTAAAACTGCGGCATAAATCATTTGGACATGTGCGTCTGCGAGTGATTTAGCGTGCAGTAAACCAGAGTAATCGCCTTTCTCTCTTTAAAAATAATGTTTCTGTAAAGCTTGACAAAGTTTCCAGTGTTACAACCATTGCAGATGTGAGGCTCTGCCTGTGGCCAACATGTTTCGAGGGTTTAGTCTTCCCTCTTTTTAATGATGGGAAAAGAAGCTTTAATTCCCGAATTTCACCGTTTCCAACGAATCCCAAGCACCAAGCATGTAACTCTGCCGCAGGATCAAAACACGCTGTTTAGAGGCAACAGAGATGAAGAATTTGGCTCAGCTGCTGAGAATAAATGTGAAACAATGTGATGGTTTAAAAAAAAATACTGACTAAATGTGAGGTTTGGTTTATATGCTGTGACATCGCTCATCGCTGTTGCCTCTAAAAGTTGCCCGTGTCTCTCCAGCTGCCAAGATTTGGTACATTTGCATTGGTTAAACAGCATCTTTGACCTCCTTGTTGGTTCAGCAGCAAAACAAACAAACAAACAAACAAACAAAAACAAATTGTTTGCCCTCGTTCTTCCTCTCATTGGATACATTCAAGAAATCCAACACTTCTCTTACAAGCCGTCCTCTCTGGGCCATTTTGATTGAAATAAATGCACTTGTTTGTCCATTTACATCCATGTTTTTTGTCCTTGTGGATTTATCAGTCACACTGTTTGAATTATCCACACTGGGTTCATCCACCCGCCTCTGCCAGCCAATCAGAGACGAGCTGTATAACATTCACATCTATCAGTTTGACTGACGAGAAGAGTCGGATCCAGTCAGGACTTTGGTCAAAAAAGTCAAAGTGTGATGAGTTTCTGTTACTTTTCTTTAAAAAAAATGAAATAAAATAGCCGACCCCCAAATCCTTTAAAAAAAAAAAAAAATCTGGGCTTTAACCGCGTTTGATGATGTCACTTCCTCCTCAGTCCGTCTCTTTCTTCTTTTCGTCCAGGTCAAAGTCCAGCACGAGAAGTTTGGTCTCCTCAGTGCCGTTTCTGCTGCCGGCGGCGCACACCAGGCGAGTGTCGGACGCTCTGATTCGCCACACGACTCCACCTGGATCAAAGACGTGATTGGTTTAGCCACAGACATGTGATAACAGGTGAGGACATAAATAAAGTTCAGGTACTTATATATTTATTCTTAATATTTAATAACAGAGTGAATACTGCATCTACCTGCACCATTACAGTTCATTTAGCGTCTTTTCTACTGAAATGTGAATGTATTTAATCTGTTTGTTAGTTCCACATTAAAATGTTGACACTACAAAAAACCACATAATATATAATTGAGTCAGTTACTAAAAATATCTTCTTTGTATCATTTTATATGATGATGAAGTTGAGAATTTATTCATTTTTAATTTGTATATTTTTTGGACTGGGAAACACCGGTTGCTATAGAAACGTGTACTTTCTGACAAGATTGGGTGAAACTGGTTCCAAAGAGGTACATGAGCTACACCGAACACCACACTGTGACTGATTTAGTTGCTAGCAGACCGCCACGGTAACCTGTAATCTGCATGGAAGGCAAACCACTCACCAATCACGAGTGAAATTGTGAAAAGTGCAGTGCGAATGGGATACAGGCTGCTTGCTTACAAATTAAACGTTGTGCTGTCATGCACGTTTCCAGCTGTGCAGGATGGAAAAAGTGACTGACTGCCTTCAAAGTGAAAGAAACCCCTGTGTTTGCAGTTTGTGCATTTTCAAACTTTCACTACAATTCAGTGAATGGCAATCACAGCAGCCTTCTAGCAAAAAACAAACAAACAGAAAAGCAAGCACCACATACCTCTTTGCAAATGAATTGACTCAGTAACAGCCAGAAAAATACATTTTTCCCTAGCGACCTAAGGTGGCGCGAACTCCTCACCTGATCCTCGGCTCTGCAGCGCCACCACGTCCCGCAGCCAAGCTCCGGTCCGCAGGTCCCACAGTTTGACCGTCCCATCGTCAGAGCTGGACAGGACCAAGCCACGACAGAACTGCAGGCACGTCACCGCCGACTGGTGCTTGTTGGGACCTGAAAAGTACGCATCATTACACCGTGACCCTTGACCTCAACCAGTTGTCTTTACATGAGCAGCCTTTCTTCTCAGCGGTATCACTTTATGCATCCTTTCTTATATGAGCGTCAGCATGTGCATCTTCATATAACACCTGATTTCACTGAGTTGTAAATTCTCATATTGAATCATTTCCTCCTTCTTTGGCTCTAAAATATTTGCTGCTTAAAATATTCACTGCTGGACAGATTTCCAAAAAGAAAAAAAGAGAGAAATTACATGGACATTTACAGTCCCAGAAAATAAAGTTCAATACCACTGGCAGCGAGTCCAATTTTTCATCCAGTCACCAAAAACCCTTGAAACCACTCACATTCCCTTTAGCTGTACTTTCTGGCTAAATCCATGTGGCTCGAATTGCCCGCACATGTGAGCTGAACAGATGAACAGCAAACGCTGTGAAATCCACAACCATAAAAGACTAAACAGGCCGTCACAGACTTTGCATGACAGTATCCTCAGAACTCGTAGCAACAAACACCCTGTGGTTTGTTTTATTTCTCACGAGTCTGACCACAGCTCAGGTTCACTTTCTGCCTCAGACCTTAACATGATTATTCACGTCATCTCAGAGCCTTTACAATGCCCCCTGTTTCCTCACTTCCTCCCAGCGGGTTGCGGACTTTTGAGTCAGCCTGTTTTATTGCCGAGTCAGCGATCTGGCGCAGAAGTTCCACGGCGACCCTCACCTTCAAGCTGCTCTCATTGTTTAATCGGACAGATTCCCTCTAAGGGACGTTACCAGCTTCTCACCTTGCAGCGTGTGGAGACACTGTCCTGTCCGGATGTCCCACACTCGCACCGTGGAGTCGGCATTCCCGGAAACCAGGATGTTGTCTCGAAGCTCCATGCCGCTGGTCAGCGATTGGTGGCCCGTCAGCGTGTGGACACACCCACCTGAACAAGAGACACTCGTTTAGCTTAGACTGGCACCCATGCGTTTCATTTTTATATGATTACAGCAGGTTACCACCAACAGGGGGCGCACTGAGCATCACTGTATTTATTCTGTTTAAATTAGATAAAAGTGAAAAGAGGCGATTGCAGCAGCTTTCTGCATTATTTGCCACAAACCATTAAAAATCAACCATATTTGTTTTTTTTCTTCATTTATCACAGAGAAAGAGGCGGTCGTGTTTCAGTTATGTTCCTGTGCGTTATATGTAAAGCAAAAATAAATCTATAGTAATAATGATAAACTCAGCCTGTCATCCAGAGTTACTGCCCCCTAGTGTCTGAATACAGAAATAAACTCATTAAATAACTCCAGGTTCACAGTGAGAAAACAGAGTCCGTGAGGTCTACCTGTCTCTGGGTCCCACACTTTGATTGAAGTGTCCAACGAGCCGCTCACCACGAACACGCCGTCAAACTGCAGAGAGGGGTGGGAGAGGTGGAGTCAAAACCAAAACAAGGAGCTCAAAGATGCTAAACCGCCTCATGTAGAGCTCAGTTTAAAGACTCCTGCTCTGTGTTTACCTGCAGCGAGTACACTCTGTTGGTGTGTCCCTGCAGCGTGTGCAGGCACACCTCTGTCTCGGGGTCCCACACCTTCACCATGTAGTCGTAGCCGCCCGACACCACGCGGCGCCCGTCGTACTGAACGCAGCGCACCGCCGCCAAGTGGCCAGTCAGGACGTGCTCACAGCGGCCAGTCGACACGTCCCACACGCGCAGCGTGGTGTCCCGAGAGCCCGACACCACCCTGAGAAAAAGAGAGAGAGAGAGAGGCATTACATCGCTGCAGTGACAGCCAATCAGGTCAAGGTGAACCATAGGTGTGTGTTTGTGTCTCTGTTAAAGCTGCGCTGACGCAGTTCTATGAGTTCATGTGTAACATTAATTTGTGTGTGTGTGTGTGTGTGTGTGTGTGTGTGAGTCTGTTACCGGTTGCCGTTGAGATGCATGCAGCGCACGGTGGACGTGTGTCCGTAAAGCGTGTGCACGCACTCGCCGCTTTCAGCGTCCCACACGCGCAGCGTCCGGTCTGTGGAGCCGCTGATCACCGTGGTAGCCGCCATCTGACTGCACCACACCCCACCGGTGTGACCCGTCAACGTCCGCAGACACTGAGGGAGAACAAAAGAGGGATACATGATGATTAAACAGTGTTATGATTGAATTTAAACTTTGCTTTTAATTTAAATGATAAAACGCATGAAAACATTCAGACATGAATGCGACATGAAGACCAGTGATTACAGATAAAGTTGCATTTTTACTGCACTTTAAGATCAAATATTAGAGTTTGCATTTGGAACAGTCGAGGTCGAAGAAAAGCCAACACGTTCTTCCTCATTCACTAAAGATAAAGGAATAAAGAAATAATCTGCTGCTCTTATCTGGGCCAATGAAAGCTGTTATTCTGGGTTTTTCCTGCTTGGATCAAATTAATTAAACGCAATCAAAGCCTGCAGTTTGCACAAACACAGCGAACATTAAACGTCTCTCTCATTGTTTGCGAACGCGTGTGAGTCAATATTTTATCCACTTTCATGGACAGCCTTGAGAGACAAACGCAGTTTCACCTTGAGGGTGTTGTAGCGATAGTTGCCATGGTAACAGTGGCAAAACTTTGCCTTGGCAACTGTTGCGGACACGGAGGAAGACACTGCGGGCGTCGACACGAGCGCTCGCTGTTACTACACGACTGTCAGCGGCTCGTACGCGGCGGCGCACACGCCTCATCACCCCCGCAGACTAAAACATCGTGAGGGTGTGTGTGTTTTTCTTTCTGCAGGGAACAAAATGACTTCACACACACACACACACACACACACACACACACACACACACACACACAGAGGCAGGTCTAGGCGGATGAGCGAGCAGGTGTGGCGGATTAAAGAATGTTTAACCGAAACCAGATGAACGACCTGAGTCTGCGAGTGTTACTGTGGTTTATATAGTACACTCAAAGTATCCCACAATGCCTCACTGTGAGTAATGTACAACCAAGGGTCACTATCCACGCATTGTATCCCATCATGCATTGTTGCTGGAGTAAGAGGCGCCGGTTGGTTTACAGGACAGAATTTCATGAATGACAGGAATTCTTCAAACCCTGAACGCAAACACACACTGGAGCTTCATCAGAGTGTGTGATTGTGTTCCTGTTATGACACGGGTCAGCAGAGATGAGCTTCCTCTGAAGGGTGACCGGTCTCTCCCTTAGAGGCGGGGTAGAGACTCGTGAAACGAGCCATGGTAAACGGCACCTCACGACAGAGTTAATGTCAAACTGTGGCTCTACCGCCTGAGCCACATGTAGAGCAGCTCATGTGTGAATGTCAGACACAAAGCACTCTGGCGTAGAGAAAAACGCCTGTTGCATGGAGAGCTTTGAGCGCTGCATAAGAACCAGACCATTTATCATTTTCCAAAATGACGTCACATGTGCTGTCGTGAGCCGCCGCAGTCCTGCGTGTCTCAAATTTTACAACTTTGTGTGTTTTGATGCTGCAGCTCGGTTAAAGACGTGAGTGTACCATCGTGTGGGTTTAACTGCAGTCTTAACAATGCACCAGCAGCTCACACATTACACAGACGGACATGCGGCAACAGTGTGAAAAAGATGAAACTTTGTGGAAAATGCTCAAATTCTCATGATGTGGAGGTTTGTCTGAGTGGCGACGCCTGTCGGTCTGCAGAATGCTGCTGCGGCTAACAGCAGTGATAAATGGATGTGACCGTGTGACGTCACCGTGCCATGCAGTGTCCCACGCAGCGGGTTTACCGAGGCTTAACTCTTTCCACCTTTGATGCTTACAAGGATTTAGCTTTGTTTCTATTTTCTGAACTGAGTAGTTTCTGTCATACTTCATAACAACAGGTGAGCGTGGTCGCTGCCTACACAGCTGTCCTCGGAAAAAAAAACAGAACCTGTTCGTCTGTGTAGATTCTTGGTCATAAGGTCACAGTAGTCTAACGAGCTTAAAAAGAAGACGACAGGACTTCTGGAAGCTTTTCAAATTCATGTACAGGTGACAGAACTCATCATTAAGCGTACAAGGGAGTTGGTCTAATACCATCTTAAGGGGAAAAGAGTTGAGGAGCTCGGTTACTCAGGGGCGTCCTCCACACTGACAGGAACCCTGAGGTGGTTCAGGATGGGGTGTGGATGCCTCCTGGGCACCTCGTTAGGAGGACACAAGCTCTTAGCTGGCTTGGGAACACAGCGTCACCAGAGCAAAGAGGACGGAGGAGGTGAAGGAATCACAACAGTCTGCTAGTGTTTTAAGCCCGAAGCATGTTCAGGATTGTTCTTCTGGTATTACTCTCCTTTTCTTAAAGTGGACTTTCCTTATAAAACAAGATGAGCAAACAGTAAAAACACTGAAACCAGGAAATCAAGAGCACAAGACTGAAGCAAACTGGTATTACATGAGCCCGGCCTTAGCTTAACTTCAGCTGAAATCTCTTCAGCACAATCTAAGATGTCTTTGGCATCCTGCTCATGGCTACTTTTGGAGGGTTTTAAACTATTTTAAAAGGACCTGCAGGGACCCATAAAACTGTTATTTGGTGTAAAACAACCTCCTCTTGCAGAACATTTTGCAGAGTTAAATTAAGATGATCAGTTGCAGCACGGACGTGCACTTGCAATCAGACAGCTTCTTGGCTTCTGCAGAGAGGGCTGCACTTTATGTCAACATTACATTATCCTCGTCTTGGTGCAGCGGGTAGACCGAGAATCTGCAACAATGGCAAAAGCTTAGCTGGCTTAAGATGAGTCCGGGCATCTTTTCTCTGAGGACAAAGGAGGGATTTATATTCCAGCAATGTTCCCTGTTTATTTAAGGAGCTTTTCATGGTCTGAAATAAGGTAAACGAGAGCCTGTCACCTTTCTGAATGCACTCTGATTGCATATTGTGTGTTTAACAGTCTGCAGGTGTTAAACAGGAAGGTTTACAAAAACACGCCAACAGAAACAGACACTTTCTCTACACCTTTAACACAAATGTGAGTATTCAAACAGAGATGCCTCGGGTGGTGTATGTCTGTGTCTGTGTGTGTGTACACAAATAGCTTCCCAGCGACACACCCCGACTGACACGACTGCTCCGCCTGTGTTTAGTCTGTTTAGCCACTCTGAGCTTCTCACTGTCCTATTAGGTCACGCTGGCCTACATATTAAAATCTTATTCAGGTCAAATCTGAAGCTGAGTGCAGCTCGCACGCAGGAGTCCCATTATTTCATGATAATGTCTTTTACTGACGATTCTCAAGGTCACCTTGATTAAACACTCGATAGCTTCAAATTTAAACCCAAACATATTTGAGCTCTGATTCTTTGAAATCAGAGCTTGAAATGTGGTAAACATATGTTTGACTTCCAGGCGATTAAGCCCACAGACTGACGGTTTCCTCTCGTCGCACCCCGATGTTCACATTTCCAGGCTGAAGTGAAATTTGTCCATGAACTCGAGCACCTGCTGTGGACTCGAAAGTCCTTCTAGAAGCAAGTCTAGCAACTCAGCAGCCATTCTGGATCAAATCCAGGGAGTTACTCATTCCTCTGTATGAAAACATGTGAATGAGCGCCCGCTTGCTAACTTGATCTACAGGTAACTCACTTCCTCCTGATGACAGCTTCCTACACAAATACCTGCCCAGGACAAAAGATTCACTCATTCATCTTTCGCTCAACCAGCCACACCTGCATCTACCTGCAGCTCTTCCATGTGCTTTGCTCACCAGTCTGAAGGCGCTCGTAGGAGCGTTTCACTCTTTAGTCTGAACTGGTTTCACATGTTTATGTCAGACACAAAAGCACTCCACATCACTCTCCTCACATCCTGTAGAGCAGGGATGTCACATTATAGTGTTTCTGTTAGTTTTTAACAGATTAAAGATAAACATCGCCTTCCTGTATTCCCCTGATGGAGGTGCAGACACCAAGTTGGCTCCTGAAGCAAAACCCTTCATTTCTCATCCCAGTTCAATTATCGGTTTCCAAAGAAGGAAACATTGAGATCTGATAATGGTGTGCAACAGCATTATCAGATCTCAATAATAATGCTGCCCATAATGATGGGCAGACACCATCCTCACTGATGCACATCCAGTCATTTTGTTGTTTAAGGGGGATTGAAACAGTTTCAGGTCAGACAAGAGCTTCACAGGTTACTTCTAGCAGACGTGTTTCAGGGTATGAAGATATAAATCCTTGTTCTTGCTCGATGAACTTGGGCTCATGGATTATGCAATATTTAGATCATCTTTACAGAAGATTTCATGGCAGTTTCTTAATCTTAATTTTGTCAAAGTCTATATGGTTTGTTTATTTTTAGGTTGGTGCTAAATCATTTATCTGATAGGCTTTATTGTGAAGTACTACAAAATAAAAGTCATATTTGTACCGAATTTGACTTGCAAAAATAAAAGCCTCACTTTTTTTAGTGAAACAGCTCCTGCAGCCCTGCAGAGTAAAAGGAGCTGCAGAAATATTCACACTGTATGTACTTTAATGTGTGAATTTCATAATAAAAGCATCGCTTCTAGAAATTTCACAGTGTTCCAAAATAAAAGCGCACACTTTGTTTGCTAGGCGACACAAAAAATCACACACACACGCATGTGATCGTGTGGTCGAAGCAAAAGAAAACAATCGTTCCCATAATCGATACGTCCGTCTCTGCTGTTGCGTCCTACCTTGCCGGTGATGGCGGACCACACTTTGAGCGTGTTGTCGTCTGAGCCGCTGACAATCAGGTCGCCGCTGAACTGCAGGCACGTGATCACATGATCATCGTGGCCTTTTAACACCTGCAAAGACATTTAAAGACAATCAGTTCACATTTACATCTCAGACCGATGCTGTTGAACCGAGGCGGTGTGTGCGTTACCATGGGTTCCCGTGTGTCCCCCTTCCTCCAGTTGGTCTCTATGCGATGCTGTCTAATGTAGGTCGATTTCCACTCACTGACTGCAGCACTTGATCGCCTGTGACGAGACGACGTGCACTCTGATATACCTGCAGAGGGGAGGGGGTAAAAGAAGAGGATACATTTCAAAAATGGGGCGCTCAGTCTCACCCGTCTCCTCGCAGATGCGCATATTAATTAAAAAATCCTAGGTTAAGTTATCACATTCACTAACTCAGGTGTCCATGTCGCCCACCTGCATGGCGCAGTGATGAAAACACTCCATCAACCTGTTTTTTTGTTGTTGCCACACCTTTTGGGAGGAAAATAGCAAATCTGATGAGCAGATTTAAATAAAGATCATAAGACAAAAACAGATTTCTAATGAACTTCAGAGTCAATATTTGGGAGGCCAGTCCATGACCGATGATGCTTCATTGTGTTTTTTTCTATCCAGGAATGTTTTTACTGCGAGATTACGTTTCATCATCATACCTGAAGTTCACTGTAGTGTAGTGGAATAGCATCTACTGTGACTTTACTAAAGTAGACCAACTTTAAGCCAACATTCATTAGTATGTAAGATGAGTGTGGTTAATGAAGGTTAGCTGCATTTATATTCTTGCTGAGTTCTTGCTAACGTCGACACCGATCCCGGCAGTATGGCAGGGGAGTTGATAATTAGCCTTATTTGTGAAGCTGGTGAGCTGCAGTCAGCATCGGCTTCATTAGTATGGCTGCGGTGTGGCGCTAACGTTAGGTAGCCTCATTGGTATGGCTGCTGAGCGCAGGCAGTGAATCTCGGCTGACTGGCAGAATTCCCAGGCAGGCGCACACACACACACACACGCACGCACACGCACGCACACACACACACACACACACACACAGCAACTGCATTGCGCTGAATGAAGGTGCAGTGACTGTGTGTGGCTGTATTTGCATGTTTCACTCAGGTTAGAAAGCACCATACATCCAGCAAGTTCCCGTCTCTCTATTTGTATTCTGGTTTCCATATTCCCCTGTGAAAACAGTGGAAAAACACCTGCAGCCTTCAGGTGCTACCTGATAAAACTCACACTCGCAACAGAAAACAGAAGGAAATTAATATAACAATGTGCTGCTGTCCTGGGCTTTTAAATGTAATTACCACCCTCAACCTCGAAATAAACTGCCATCTACTTCGTTTTGTCTTTGGTTGAATCATTTAAATATTGAGGTGCCTTTTCTGCATTTTTTTTAATTTGATTTGCTAAAGCTGCTGAGGTCCTCTCATGGTCAAACTTCCAGTCATTTTGTTATGATTTAATTATAGCTGAGATGATCATCTCTCCAAGGAACATTAACTGCTTCGTTAACCAAGCAGACAATACACATTTATCTAATGCAAGGCTCTTAATTTGGAGTTTGTTCATTTTTTAAATCAACCACAGTGAAGTGAATATCTCTGGATCACAGACCACGCAAAAGGTTTCTCTTAGTCTCTTAAGAGCTCAATCGTAAGTTAAGTCTTACTGAATAAAAGTGACGATCGTCATTACCTTCCTCGCGGCATTTCTCCCTCCACAGCAGGTTGTCTTCAGCCAGGGTCCTCCAGTTCCTGCAGGTCTGAGCGGCCTGCAGCAGGTCTCTGGGAGCCAGGAAGGTGAGCACGTACAGGGCTAGCTGCAAGCACAGTGATAAAACACAATATTTGAAGCGCACTGCTCATCAACGGGGCCACATCTCTCAGACAGCAGAGCGGACTGCTTTTGTGCTGTACCTCTTTGGGCAGAAGTGATATAAAGTCTCTCTGGAACTGAGGCTCAATGACCTGCATCATGTGCTTCACCTGGCTGGTCTCACACCTGTTGATCAGCTCGTCCAGAGCCAGCAGCCGCTCAGGGCCGCTCCACATCTGTGTGAAAAGGCAGCGAGGGGAAACATTAGCACAGGATGAAGAGACAAAGATTTACATTTACTGTTGCCACTAAAGTGCCTCCATATAAAGTGTTAACATTTTTGTACCGCTTTGTTTTCCTGTGTATTTACTGTAATTGTTATATTTCTCCTCTTCTGTGTGCATTTCAGGGTGTGTCATCTTTTACTTTTTGTTTTTATTCCCTTATCTCTAAACTGGTTTGAACTGTCTCTCCAAAGAGATCATGTTTTTATTCCCTCCATTTAAATGTCTCCCATCTCTTTGTGTGTCTGTACTTGTATGTTTTTTTAGTTACATAAGAACAGCTTGGAGGCAGCAGCACTCTGCCACTGTGTTTGTGTAGCGAGCGGAAGATACACCACACTTTACCAAAAATCAAGAAAAGCTGCAGTTTAGCTGCTGTCCTTGAAGAACCAGGACCAGTGTCTCTCTGCTCGGACGTGCATATAATCTGTGCACTGAAATTTTGCTAATTAAAAGTTCTTTGTTGGATTTTGTGTAAATATAATCTCTGGATTATCTGAGAGAACATGATTGTACGTGTGCTGACCTGGAAGGTGTGGAGCCAGTCCTGCAGGCCGGAGGGTGGCGGACCAGAGGTGACGCGTCGTCGCTGAGCTGAATGTCCGTTAGCCAGTCGTAGGTCACCGAATGTGGTGGGCGTGGCCTGAACCAGACTGGATGGACTGCAGAGAGATGCAGGAGCAGTACAGCAGAAATGTGACTGTTTACCATCGTAAACCCATAAAACATCCATCCATGCATGTTACACCTTTCTTTTATCCTTTTGGTTTATGCTCTGAACTGGTAAAGCTGATCTAATTTAACCATTTAACATTCGAATTAAATCACTAATTCGCTATTAAAATTCGATACAAAGGATTCCTGGATCAAATCCACTGTGGCTGCTATATTCATAAATGTTAGGAGAGCGATGACTTTAACTTCTCTGGACACTGTGTCACAAAATCTGCATGGACAGAATCACCAATCAAAACCAACACAGGGAAGATAGACGCCAGTCAGAGTGTCGGGTCTAGTCGACGGGGTGTTTCTGAATGTAAACCCTGTCTTGCTGGTTCGTCTCTGCTGCAGGATGTCTGCAGGTGCAGATGAGAGCAACTAGAAGCCCGGGGGAGCAATGGAGAACTGAGTTAGCAGCCAACTGTTGCACGCTGCCAAAAGCAGAATGGATAGGAGACGCCGAGCTATCAGTGTGATACAGGAAGCCCAAGGCAACCAATAATCATTCCCCAGGTTCACCTACACAAACCTTGTGAGTTTGGTTTGCTTCAGGTAGACTTCGTCTTTTCGTCATGTTTGCTAGAGCTGAGCTAAAAACCAAGTGGGTGTGGGCTTTTGGGAAGGGGCAAAAAATGCACAAAATCAGCTTTGTAGCAAAAAAGAATGCACAAAAAAATAAATAAAGAGAAGAAAAAAACTCTTTGAATTTTGTGTTGCTGTGGGGTGCTGTTTTAAGGGTCATGCACACAGCATCACACGCTATCAGTGATTTGGCAACGAAAACAACTATATTGGGCAATGTGCAGCAGCAGGCAAATAATAATAGTAATAATGTAAGATGGGCGTGTTACGGGTCCAACTCATTAAAACCTTGAAGGAGCAACTGAAGCGACGGGTCCTGGGTGTAAACCAGACGGATGATTAACATTTATGGAGGTTCAGTTACATCGACGACCAGTTTTAAACGTGGTGTTTGTTTGCATGTGAAACTAGCTCCAGCCTGGGCGCCATTTTGGTGCAAAGCAGGTAAATCGGTGACAGGATCTTTGTTCACTTCATGTTATTAGAGCACATTAGCATGTTGTTCCAAGTATTCCTAGTTTAGTTCAACAGTTTTGTGAAAAGATTCGTTCTGACGTTAAGAAATCAAATGTGGTACCTGAGGTATCCGTTGCCTTTGCAGTGCTTCTTCCCCGAAGGGAACGGCCGGCCGTCTGGACCATGGTCCAACTTCCTCTTCATCTGATGAAAGATAAAAAGAGAAACCATCACAGACTGTAACCCTCCCGTTTTGGAACAACAACAGAGCCAAATGGAGCTTTGTAGGCCAAACTAATTGGATTTACCAACCGAGCTCCCAAAGCCCCACTTTGCTGCACGCTGGTGATTTGATTATTTGCAAATACCATAAAATAAGTCTGTCAGATCATTACCTGATCCGTCTGATCAGGTAATGGTGAGGTTGCGCGTCATAAAGAATAAAGACTCTCCATGTGAAAAACCTTTTTAAAAAGCTTTAACTTCTCCACAAACCACTTCAAACGCCACAGGAGCTCTGGCTGCAATAGCAGTTTTTACCCAAGGGCCAAAAAAACCTGGTTAATCTGACCGTATCCTTTCTCAGCGGAAATCAGCTAAAATAAACACGCGCAGCTAGAAGTTCAGCATCAGCACAGAAAAACAAAAGCAGAAGACATTTATATTGTATATGTCCCTAAAGCATGGGACGAGAACAAAGCTAATGACTTCAAATCTGCACAGACAAAACAAACCACACAAAGACCATTTCCAACAACTGGAAAAGATCAGGACACACTGAGGACTACTGCGGCCGGCTATGGATTTTATTTCTACTTGATTAAAGAGGCTGATGGATACGACTTCCACAGTAAAAAGTAAGACTCAAGACTAAATAAGCCAGACAACAAACTGGAGCTCTAGAGATGGGTAACACAACAAATACCAAACTAACAGCTGGTCTTATACTAAAACAAATATAGACAAGACATATTTACAGTTTTATATATGACGTAAAGCCCATTATTTACTGTCTATCACAAAGCTAACACAGGGACTGTGAGGTTCCAGTGTTAACCACTGCAACACTACGCTGCCCAGCATGGTCATGGCATATTTCAGCAAATGTGTCATGTTTTGTTTGTTTTTTAATTTAGCTCTTCAGTGTGTGACCGTTCACTTACTGTATCTAACTTAGTTTGGCATGTGGGGGAAAACGTTGGCTTTCCTCGGTCTACGTGGTCTAATCATTCGCAATGCCCCAATTATCTTCACAATCATCTCCACAGTATTAATGTGAGCCAGCCGAATTCATATTAGCCTGCAACCAGTGTCTGCACTCATGATGCCAGCGCAGTAAGAGCTAGAGGAGTTCCCACGGATGTTTGTGGGTTTCTGGGTCGACCCTGCGGTCAGAAAGACGACCAAACGGCTGGAGCCGAGTCCACATCATCAAAGAGCTGCAGATAAACCCGAGGCCGTCTTTTGAACCGCAGAGATGCTGGAAACACCTACGCCACCAACTTAGACAAAGCGAGGTCTGAATCAGCCCTCTCCATCTCTCGCTCGCTCTTCTCTGAGCGTCTCTCGCTGTGAATGAACGCAGGAATGCAGAAAATCAGAGGAATGTCGGCGGTGCAGCGCCGCTCTAAAATAGCCCCCAACACACACACATGCAGAGGATAGCATCTGTGTGTGTTCAAAATTAAACATGGGCAAGAAGCACCTGTAAATATTTCAGATTGTAGATTATCAGAGGGCGTTCTTCACTCCCTAACATAAACTTATAATCTGCTTTCCATTTTCAGACTCCGTGTCGCTGGATTTTAATAACAGATGCCGCGTCTGTGTGGATTTGATTAAGCCGGAAAAAATAAATAAATAAAATAAAAAGGAAAAAACTTGACCTTGGGGGGCTGGAAAACTGAAGAATGTGTTTACAGTTAGAACCAGACGACTTTGGCTTTTGGGTGGGTGGCAGAGACACATCTGTGCTTCAGCAGCAAAAATGTCCCAATCAAGCTAAACTGGGACTTTTTGGAGGGTTAGAATCTCTGCAGCTTCACCTTAAATCAAGTTTATAATAATGAGAAGAGGATACGCCGTGGCCTTACATCGACCTAGGTGCAATTTTGCCGGGATTTAATGTGAAGTCTCCCTCCATAATCTGTGTTTTTACAACATAGTGAAGGAGCTAACGTCCATTTGAAGCTCCAAACGCAAACAAACACTAGTTATTAAAGTTTTATCTGACTTTAAGTAGATTTCTGCCTCCACAAATTGCAGTTTTACAGCAGCTGCTGTCTCTAAGGTGCATCTTTTATTCATATTTTCAAAGTGCAGCGAGGTGAAGGATTCAATTTAAATAGAGTTGAATTCGTTTGTATTAGATTTTCCAGGTTTCCTGCAGCTTTTTCTAGCTCAGTCCTATTTATGCAGCCGTGTTACAGATAAAACTGTCAATTTAAAAGAGCATTGTATTTTACAATTATTTTTAGTTTTAGATTTTCTTCTTTGAAACATCTTTTTAACTTAAAAATAATCACACGGCCATTAAGGAGACAAAAAACAATTCTGTGTTTAATTGATCGTCATGGATACTGATCGTTTTAAACACCATTTTAAACGTGAACTGTGAAAAAATGGATTTCTAAGCTTTCAATCCTTCAGTTTGAAGCTGTGACGATAAATGAGCATTTGATGTAGAAGTCACGTATCCGTTTAATCAATTACTTTTGTTTTCCACTCCTGGATGGAGGCAAATAGCCGTTTTTAACTTTCTGCTGCTGTGGTTTGAAGCCAACAAGACAAATTAGCATTAGACATGAAAGCCTTGTATCCTCTTAATTCACGTTAATAGATAATATCTGTTCATAAAAAGCTTCATCGGTCTGGAACACAAAGTTTACATGGTAGCGTTGGGACCAATATAAATATTTACATAAAATATAAACAGTTTCTAACTGTTGCTGTTTGCAGATTAAAGGATAAACAGGTAAACACTACAGATTAGTTTGAGTTGGCATTTTAGCTCATGTCCAATGTTTTGTCAAACACTTTCAAGGTTTTAATCTTGTAGTCTTAACCAAGCACTTAGCTACTAAGCACTAAAGTGAAGCTTGACTGAAATGAATTTTGACCTGTATTAAACCCCACATGCTGACCCGGCTGCTCAGTAGAAAGACTTCATTCATTTGTGTTTTCAGAGAAGAAGCAGTGTCAGTTTCTAAGGCTTCATTCCTGTGGTCAGTAACAGAAGATGTGACTGACCATTACACACTCAGCGTTAGCTTGATTTCAATGTGAATTCTGGTGTTTTATACAGACTGAACCTAACAATGTGTCTCACAGCAGCTGTGCTTTACATTATCTGTCTTTTGAGGAGGTTTAGTGATACAGTTTCCTTTAAATTTTAATATTGACGTGATTTTATTGTCATTTGGATCCTCACCTTGATCCCGACTGGAGTTGATTTCATGTGTTTTTCTCTCGTATCTGACCACAGATATGGCAGAATACTGACACTGACATGCCTGTGCAGTGAAAGGCTCCACCTTTGTTTGTTTTCACAGTGTCGGGAGAAAGAAAAGTTACTGTCAAGGTTTCATTCCTGTGGCTCGCAGCACCAACAACGAGTACAGACTTTTTTTTTTTCCTCGTTTAACCAGCGTATATGAGGCAAACAAAGCTGAGTGTGACGGTATTTGAAGGTTCGTGGAAGAAAGAAAGAGCCAATTTTGAGAAATTTAAGCCAAACAAAGCAAATTATATCAGCTACTGTCAGCCTTCCTTATTTTTCGGGGGGAAAGAAAGTTTGCAAGGTGTCATTCTATGAAGTTCTCTCTGCAATCGTATGCGTTTCACCTTTAAGAAATCACATTTGACCTGTAAAATTGCACTTTTACCACGTGCAGAGTAAAGTGCCCTGAATTTAATTGTGCCTCAGAGTACAGGGAGGAAGAAATGTCACTTTTCAGGGCTTACCCAGCATTTATGAGCCAAATAGCACAGCTGCTAGAGATTATCACAGCTGTACTGTAAAACATCCCAGATTTACAAAGGGCAGGAGGTGTCAGGTTTTTACGTTTTCATCTTGCAGTTTGAGGTTAATTTGATTTAAAGTACTTTTTCCAACCTTTATTAAACCCTACTGGCCCAAAATGGTGGCGTTTGCATGGTTGCACAGTGGACTAAACCACCTTTTGTCTGCATTTTCACAGTGCAGGGAGGAAAAATGTCACCTTCATAAGGTTTTGTGCCTGAAAGAGGAACAAACATAGATATTGACGTTAGGGCCGACTAAAAAAATGTAACTCAAGTCTCACCTGCCAAAAAGGGGTCTATTTACATGACAGTACAGTGAAATGCACTCCTGTATTTATGTTAAATATGAACAATATGACTTTTGTGGGTTTAGGCAGAAAAATCTAAGCCAAACAACACAGATCACAGCAGCTGTACTGCAAAACATCACTCATTTCAAGGAGCACAAGTCACTTTGTGAAGGTTTAATAAACCATATGGGACCAACACTGAGGAGTTTACCGTGGAGCGCACCTCCTCCACCTGCATTTTCACAGGGCAGGGAGGGAAAATGTTAATTATTATTGAGGTTTGTAGCTATAAATCATGAAATAAATATTAGACACTGAAGAATCTAAAGAATTTAAATAAGATTTTTAGATTTTATGTCACCGTTTACAGGTTACACCCGCGGCTGAGCAGTAAAATCTATCACCAATAATCAATCACAGAGAGGGTGACACGGGGAGGAGAGGGAAGACACGGATGCCCCCCCTCTCTGGTTCCGCAGTGGTCCACGCTCGCACGCGCACTCGCACGCGCCGCCGAAGCATTTCGCTGTCAGTGAGAGAAACGCCTTGTCATGCCGGCGCACGAGCCTGACAACCTTCAACATCTGCACCACAACCGCCCTTATCGATCCGCCGCTCGTCTCTAATCGATACTCACTTTGTAGAAGATGAGCTTCAAGGTGCCGTAGAAACCCATGGCTGCCCCCTCCGGTAGGTACGAGCCTCCCGGAGCCCCGAGGGGTGGAAAAAATATATATTACAAAGTTCAAATGAATGAATCCGGAAATAAAATTTGGGAAAATAAAAATAAAGAGGGATATCCGAGAATGGGCGTGACGTCACACATCCATGGGGCGCTAATCGATGAGTTTGAGAGGAGCCGCCGAGCTGCTGCTGCTTCAGGATCCACTCACTGACTGACTCCCTCTCTGCGCTCCGGCTCTATGCGGCTCGACCTCCACGGGAACACGCAGGGACATGCCTCTCCGTGCCTCGTGAGAGGGAGGGTGGAGCCTCTGTGCGTGTCCGTGTGTGTGTGAGAGAGTGTGCGTGTCCAATGCACGGTAATTATCGTCGTTGTAGCCTAATTACCACGAAAACACTCGAGTTTGAGTCCAAAGCGTTTAGAGGAAAACAAGCAGCTGTTTTTAATGAGCGCAGACACACATCAAAGGTTCCGAACAGGAGGAAAGACAGAATCAAATGGTTAAAAATATCTCACCGGCCACTTCGTTAGGTACACACTGCAACAGTTACACACCATTAATATCACGTCCTCTGCAGAGACACCTCAGTGTCAAACACACACATGTAATTTAGTGTAATAGTGTAATATACTGGGATATTTATAATTCGAGCTGTGTTGTGAATTTGATTTATATCATAGTATTTAATTGGAGCAATTGACCACATTTCCTCTGGGATTAATAAACTAGTTTGATTGTCATACACCTGTTAACCTGCTCGTTAATGCACATATCTAACCTGTCAATCACATAGCAGCACTCAGTGCATTGAGGCATGCGGTTGAGATGACCTGTTCAAACGTAGGATTAGACTGAGCGAGACGGGTGTATTTCAGAAGCTGCAGATCTGCTGGGATTTTCCCGCACGACCATCTCTACGGTTTCAATGATGTCAGAGGTCAGAGGGGAATGGCCAGAGTGCTTCACGCTGGCAGGAAGGCAGCAGTAACTCAAATAACCGCTCACCACCAAGGTATGCAGAAAAGCATCTCTGAATGCACAACACAATAGGCCTTAAAGCAGCAGAAGAGCACAACACGCACCACTCCTGTCACCTAAGCACACAAAGCCAAGGCTACAATTCACAAAGGATCAACACAATGGAAAATAAAAAGAATGAAGGAAAAAAGGTTGCCTGGCCTGTTTGCTGCTGGGACAGGCTACGTCCACACAGACACAGCTATTTTGGTAAATGTAACTTTTTCTATGAGTTTTGGCCTTTTGTCCACACATTAACAGCACTGTGCACCATGAAAACAGAGCACTGGAAAGACTCCTTTTGAAAACATAGTTTCCATTTCTATATTTCGAAAAGAAGGACAATGGTGATTTTGTCTCACAGCATCAAATATGTGAACCTTTATCGCCTTCTTCAACAGTGCACCGTGTTATTGTTTGTGGGCTGCTGATTGGCCATTTCCTCAGTGGTTAAGGCTACATGACCGTTTTTTTGACTGAGTTTTTTGTCCAAAACAAAAAACAAAAAAAAAAAATTCCAGGAATGCTATACTAGCAACGTGTACCTAATGAAGTGGCATAAGCATATTAGCAAATTAGATGTTTAATAGGTCAGGCCAGTAAAATTATTGGCTCATTTAAAATAACACTTGAAATTGTTTCCCTTTCGTCAAGTGTCAAAAAAAGTATCTTGTGAAACTGTTTTTTTGAGCCGTCCGTTCATAAAACTGACATCTCGACAAAACCATGAATCGGTTTGTTTCCACGTCTCAAAGCAAAGCAGCTGAAGTAAACCAGTCTAAAAATATATATCTACACGCTTACAGGAAGTAGCACTAAAAAACAAATACCCAGACTTTTTCTCACAATTTAAAAAGTTTTTCATTACTTCACAGAACACTTTCAAGCTTCAGCGTTGGTGTTTTTGGCTGCTGCCATTTTGACTTTTTTGGACCAACTACCTGTTTGTGGTAAACAGAGGGTTTAAACAGTAGGTGGGTGGGGCTTCTGAGGCGCCCATATTAGGGACATCCCCTCTCTGCTGCCATGTCCCAATCACCTCATGAAATAAACTACTGTCGCCGTCTTTGTGAGTTGGAAATCCGACTTGAGATGGGGTTCAAGACTCAAATTCTGACTGGGAACTTTGAAATTCTGGCTACAACTTATTCAGGAACGTGTCATAAGACATCATATGGATCCAAAGTGTGAAGCGTGAGCTTTCGGCTCACACGGATCCCTGTCACCCATCACTGTAACAGCAAAGCACAAAAGAGAACTGTGTCTGGACCAAAGCTGAAAGCCGACCACTGTAAACATTGTGACGTTACTGTGAAAGAACGGCCACACAGGCAACAGGAATAAATGTGACATGCTTTCACATAAACAAACACACACACCCACATATGGGCACAGCAGGGGGTTGGAGGTTGCAGCTTTCTCACAGCTGATTGACCTGAAGGTCGAGTGACACTCCCACAGGCGCGCACACACACGCAAGCGCACACAAACACACATTAGGCAGCTCTGGGAGTTGGTGGAGGTTAATTTGGGAGGTCAAGCCTTTCACTCACTGCCTGCAGAGACAAAACATCCAACACCTTCCCCCTCGCTTACCTGTAGAGCTTTTTTTTCCTTGCCTTATCTTCCCCCTTCTGATTCTCTCTTCCTTTGTTACCCTGCTGGCCTGAGACACTCTGTTTTTTCCCTTCTCGTCTTATCTCGATTACATGCGAGCGCACGGAGGAAGTTGCTGTATAAACTTGGCATCCAGAAAAATGGAAACACCTGTAAATCCAACAAAGCAGCCCTGCAGCCGGTCAAACTGCATCAGTGCTGAGGTGGTTACGTACACTCTGTTCAGTCTCAGAGGAGTTTGTGATGCTGTTGTCTTGGCTGTATCACAGACAGAGAGAGGAAAAGCTGTATATTAAAAACACCTGAATGTATAACCCATACGAGCCTGATTAACACGTGAGGCGGGATACGCTCGGTCTTTTTTAATTGCATTTACAGACCGGATCCAGATATAATGTTGGCGCCTGTTAGTTTGCTCTGAGCTTAATCAAAGACAAACTTTCCAAACAATGCTAAACAGATCATCAGTGCATGCTCAGTATTCCAGCTTGTGGCCCGTCTCCTGCTACTTTAATCTACAAAGGTTGCCACTGCATTCCTGATTGCGTCCAGAGAGACCATTTCTTCTAAAAGTACAGTTTATTTTAAAAAAAGAGGCACTGAGCTGTTTTAACTTGTGATTTTTGGACTAAAAACAGGAGGACTTAATGGGAAACCGGCTGAGTTCTCAGAACTTCTCTCTCAGAGCATGTACTGCATTTAGTAACTGATGCTGCTGCTTATAAGCGACGACTGAAACCAAATGCTGTGCCGGCAATTTTGTCCAATAATGACTCTGAAAGCTCCCGGATAGTGAGTGAAAATTGCTTTGAGTAACATGAAAAACGAGCGATACAAGACATCCTTCTGCTGGTCCGTGAACTCTCTGCTCCGAAAGCCAACCAGAGGTCGTGACCTTTGTCAAACAGGAAGCGATAACCTGCCAGGTTTAGTCAGCTCAGCAGTCTGAGTGCCCAGTGTTTCCGACTCACACCGATGCAGACGCAGAGGATGGAGGTGTTCACCAAGCGAGTAATTATGGACCATCTCTGCACGTGAACGAGGGCTAAATGTCATCTCCTAACTCACCCCACGAGAAACCACTCATTTTTCCCACACTACATTTGCAGTATGTCATATCCAGCCATGGAACAGCGCCACCCTGAGACTATAAAAACTTTACAAGTTACAGCACCTTAGAAGTACATGAGGCGGCCGCTTCATTTTTTCCCAGCTTTTTTTGAGCACTTATAACTTCTTAAATACAGGACATTGAAACTTGAAAGTCCGTTTTCAGACCCCCCCCCCCCCCAACCCCCAACCCTAACCCCCCCCCACACACACACACACACACACACACATTTAACCTCTTAAAACTCCAAACAAACCAACTCGCTGTGCTACAATATGACTCTGAAATCTCATTATTGTTGCATGGCCAACTTTGAGCATGACTTTCAATTATGGCAAAATTTTGAAGCACTACTAAAACATTTTAAAAGAACAGCTGAGATGTTGCGTGACATCAACACAAACACTGAAGTTAGTGTTGAATACTGTGAAGGATTGGACTGATTTTATACACACTTTAATACTTTATCCCCAAACAGACTCTTCACACGCTTCTATCACAGCAGCTGTCATTTACCTGACCTGCTCTGACCCCGCCTCCTGGCTACAGCCATCCTGATCACCTTCATCATCAGGACCCCGGATGATCTTTAACCTCTGGACCTGCTAATCTATAAACCTCTCTTTCTCTCTGTCATCACATCACTTATTGGTCAATCCTCCTCCCTTCATCTCTTCTTGCTGCTTTGAAGCCTCTCACTTCATTTCCTTTGTGTCGCAGCACTTCCTTCCTCCCACCTTTTCCTTCCATTATATCTGGGACTAATTCTTCTCTTTCTCCTCCTCCTCGTAGTTTCCATTTTGTCATAAATTTGAATTCAGCATCTCCCGCTGTCTGCTTCTAATTTACGTCTTTTTCATCCCTCCACTGCTCTGTTTTCTCCACAGAAACATGCTCGACATGTGTCACAAATTAATCCTGGAAGTCAAAAGCAAAACAGAAGGAGTGCATGAAGACGTAGGTGGAAAATACAATGTTTGGGTGTTTTAGAAGCATCCCCATGTCAGTGGTAGGGTTTTAAAAGTATTTTCTGAACCGTGCATCAGCTGATTTGCATTTTTTTTGTATCACCTATAATTCAAAATAACTCCATCTAGATTTAAGTCTTATTGTTTTTCAAGTTTCTCCTGTGCACATGTTTATTCTGCAGATCCTTTGTAATGAATAGAAAGTTTCCCCATCTCAAATAAAAAACTACAGAAACTAAAATTTGCTCTCTGCTGAGAATTTACAAGAGAAGCCACTTTTGGAAAAGTGACGACTGAGAATATTAGATGCTCTCCTGCTCGATACAAATCTCTGAAAGCAAACCAAAAACACAAACCTGATCTCAGAGAGAGCTGACAATCGTTTTATTTTCCAGCAACTTTGTAACGAATCGATAACTTTACAACAGACGAGACTGCAGCGAGTCTCCAAAACCTGAAACAGTATGTACGGTATTATTTAGTGGCTCTAAGCAAAAGATCACTGGTTTGGTCCGAGGAGGAGACACAAATCCCTCTGGGGGTTTCATCAGGAAAAATTCTGCCACACGAAACACGAGCTACTCACTGTGGTGACATCGTGTGAATAAGTGAACAGCCAGTAGTTTAGGCATTTTCAATACAAGACTTTTTTTGTAACACATTTAAATTTCATGCAGCTTTCATTCATTTTTGAGAGTTTGTTTAGTTTAAGTTTTAGGATGTTGGTGACTAGATGGAGGGTGGTCTGTGGTCTCGTTCCCATTTGCCCATGTGTGTGCTGGATTTTTAGCAGCTACTGAAGTTTCAAAATAAGAGTAGGTTTTCGTAGCCTGGAGCTCAGATTACAGAGGGCTTGAAAGTGTCAGACACTTTTCTGATTGGCGACACCTTTCTGGAGAAGACTGAAGCAAGTCCAGCATGCTTCAAGCAGTGGAAAAAATAGTTATCAAACACAACACTGGCATTGTGATCATAAACAAGGCTTTAAGTGGGGATGATGGTATCATGTTTGTGCCAGTCTGCAATAGTTTTTGGCTACTCTGAGAGAAAGATTTTGGGTACGAACATCAAAGTTTCCAGTTTGCTGTAGTCCTCCAAAATGCACTGACTAAGGCCAACTGGAGTAGTTCACATTGCTAGTTGTAATTCTACAGCATGTAGATGGTCTGCAAAGTCATGCTGGTCTGTTTACTCCAACAAGCAGTTTCAAACAAAACAAAACACACACAAAAAAATGGACGTATGAAGCCAACTATACTTGGGTGGTCTGAAGTCCTTTGTGTGAGAAACCCTGAATCTACAGCATTCAGATCCCAAGCTGTAAATCTTTAAACATCTGAAAGGACCATCATGAGTGACGAGAGGAAGACAAGTCCTGCAACAGATGGTCTGACCCCCACACAGAGCCCAGATCTTATCATCATGGAGTCGGTCTGTGATTACTTCAACTCAGACAAACAAAACTCTTTCGGATAGTACTGATCAATGTCCAAAAACACAGAGTGTCTCTATACAGGAAAAAGATCACCAGCTTACATCTCTTCTTCGTGTATTTTTCCCTCCACCCTGTTCATCCTTCAAAGCTCAGCCTCCCTCCCTCTCTGGTATGCAGACCCACAGAGTCTCTCGCTCTTATGACCTTGTAAAACCTGAAGCTTGTGTGAGTGTGTAAGTGTGTTCTGCATTAAAGCACACCCTTTCCCACACTCAAGGACTTTGAGTGCATGTAAATTTCCAGAAGCTACTCTCCACTCGGTCGTGCCGCTCGTTATGTAGCAGCAGAGCTTGGGAGACCCTGTTAAGGCTGATATGACGCTCAGCTGATAAAACAATGGATGGCATGTGTTCACAGAGGTGGCAGCAGTCCTTGTTGCAGGGAGAGTGCATGATAACCGCGCTGCTCTGTGGGGACTGGAGTATATCGTGGTATACGAGATAATCTTTGTTCTAGGGCTTAAATTTGGCCAATTTTATGGTCAAGGTTGTCTCGTTGGCGAGCTACAACCTCAGGTTGTTTCTGCTGAATGTTTTCCATCAGGTGCTTTGAGACGTTACAGAAGTTTAAACTGACATCTTGCCCTGACTGAGGGACGAATTGTTGATGCCCACCACTGTGAATGAGTCACATTTCTGACCTTATGTGGCACATTTAGGCTAGGCAATAACACCACCTAGAGTTTAATTATGTTTGCCTTTTGCATCTGCAAAGGGCACGATACAGCAAAAGTGACATCATATGTTGGTGCAAGCCGCACTTTGGTGTCATGTCAGACAGTTGTGCTGCCACTGAAGCCTCCTTGTAAAAGACAACCATATGAGCCCTCCACACCATAGCTGATGTGCGTTGTTCAGGAGAATATTTTAGTGTACACCCACGCCACACTGGTATTAATGGTACAGAGTTATGGTGGCAGGTTTCTGTGCAAAGTGACTAATGTGGTGGGTACAAATAGTTGGAGAATGTGTAGTGTTGAAGACAAAGCTCTTTACAGGAACTTATCCTTTCATACATGCTTGTAAAGGCAGGCACACCTGTGTGAATGGGAGTGAAAACACCTGAATACAAAGATTCAGAGGTGTCGCCCATTATTTTTGACAATGCAGTGTATTTAAAAGTATAAAGCCATTCTTCAGGTTGGTTTGGGACATACGTTGATATTTGCTCTGTGGTAAAATAGATGTGGACATGAAGACGGTTAGAAGTGGTCTTTACTGCAGCAATGCTTAAAGCTCAAAGGGGAACTCAGCCAAAGATCAAATTCTGTATGGCTTAAGTTTTACAGGAGTTCCAGAATTTGAACCTCACAAATCTTCCTTATAATAAGCATTTGTCCTCCAGCTGTAGTGATGAATAAGTTGCAAAATGAAGAAACTTCATGTAGAGATGTTAATGTAAGGTTTTCATAACATACTGCTGCTGACAGTGATTGATTTTTAAAAAGAAAACGATGTATTCTCTTAAAAATGCATGCATTGTAATATTACAAAGACTCCAAATCCAGCAGTCAGAATTACAGAGTCACTCTGTAGTTACTTCACCATCTCTGCACACTGGAAAAGTAAACGGTCAACTTCAATGGGCAGTCTAGTGAGGGATTATAATATTATTTTATGCCATGTTAGACCCCTAATTAAAGATTGTGAATTATTATGTAGTTTTAGTTTGCATTATTCTCCTGAATTAGAAGAAGGTGATAACTATTGCATTTGTTAGACTGATTTGCATTACATTAGACTGCTGATTTATTGTGAATGAATGATATTGTTTTATGATGCATTATACTGCTGAGTTATAAGAAATACTGTTCGCAGAAAGTCATTGCCTTATTTGTCTGATTAGAAGAGAACAGAACATGCTGGAGTTTTCTGCCCCATCTCAGCAGGAGCAGATAAACATGGAGCCAAGGTCGTAGCTTAGGCGCCGTGTGAGAGAAAGAATGTGAATGTTTAGGCTTTTATGATTAGGTGGGGGCCACTAGAGGCTATAAGAGGTTGATCAGTGCTCCACCATTTTGAGATCTGAGGCTGTCTGCATACAGTGTCCATCTCCCACGCGTGTGATCATTAAAATCATCGTTTGACTCAACCCGGCCGGACCAGTGTTGTTATTGTGGTTTTTCCTCTTGAATCCATCCCCAGTATTTGAATCCGTAACAGTAGATAGAAAGCACTCTTCTCACACACACTAGGGGAACCTCACTTCCCACTATTAGTTCCTATCTTTTACAAAAGCGCCTGTTTATTTCCTTTGGCTCAATGACTTTGCAATCTAATAAAGCAGATTTTCATTTCTCATTGTGTTTTATGCACCAGCTCATCTCTCTGATAGTCCTACTGCCCACGAGGCCTGTAAGCCCAGATTACCAACTTTTTCCCCCAGCGCTTTGTCCAACATCTGTTTTAACTCTGTTACCTTAAGTTTATATACAGGAAATATTTTATTATAGTTAGGCTTCGATTTAGAGCTCTTTGCGTTCTCTTCTGTTAGCTCTCTCTAACAGGCAATACAAATCAAATACATTTATTTTTTGTGCAAGGTTGATTTTGATTTTATCTGCTGTGACAATTTCTGATCTTAACCCAACTAGGTCAGAATCCACAGAAACTATTTACACACACTCCAAAAAATTATTTTCACTGGTCTCCAAGCAGCTAGGGTTTGGAGCTATAGCTGGGGTCATCAGCAGTGACTATGACCTCACAGGGTTAAGCTCACCAAGTCAGTCTGAGTCACTCACACCAGTGAGGTTCGACTGTTATTAATCGGTCGAACCTCACCCAAAGGAAACCCCCCCCCCCAGAGGTTGCTTTAGGATGTTGTGGCCCAGGACTGGTTCTGGTCCTCGGGCCATGTTTTGCTCTGTGATGGCAGAGTTACACACTCCAGCCTCTGTAACCCTAAATTGGGTAAGAGGGAGGGATGAGTGTCAGGTACTTCCATTAAAAGCAGTAGGAACATATACTGTGAGGCACAAAGAGAGAGTTGGTACCTAATCTTGTTGAGACAGTGTTGGTGATGTGAGGAACAGGATTTTATTTCTCTTTTCCAGCATGAATATAAAGTAATGCAGGGCAACTCTCCAGAGACTCCGCTATCCATATTTAATGAACTGAATGCACAAATATCAGCTGAAATGAAGGTAAAAATTTTATAAAGCAAAAGAATTTGTCTTGTTCTTTTTTACTTTTTTTACACTTCTTCTATTTCTAAAGAAAAATCGTCAAACCAAACACGTTTTTTGTATGTTTGCGATCCTCAGAGCTAACGATTGTCAGACAGTGAGAAACACAGAGAAAACCACTTCAAAGAAACACACAGTCACACTTCAAAAAGGCAAAGGCAGATGTGGATGTACGTGTGTGTGTGCGCGTGCACGCACATGTCTGTTAGCAGGATTACCCTACGAGTGTGTGAGGAATCAATAAGGAGGGGGGGGGGGGGGGGGGGAGGAGAGAGGATCAGAGGAATGTGTGAAAGATTGATTTTCAGCAGATGATGTTTCATCTCTTTCTCTCCGTAGATGGCTGCGTGTTAGAGTAGAAGAAGACCCTCACGCTCAGAGTTCATTTTAGCATCAATAATGCAGCTTAAACAACCAACAGTGAGCGCTTCAAAGGTCAGGAGGTCACCGGCCATAAAGCATGTGCAAAAATATCATAAATCATTCACCCCTCCAGGCTGCAGAGAGATTAAATGTATTTTAACACCTAACACCAGAGAGGCTGGTTTCCAGCATGATGCAGAGCATCTTCCAGAAATGATTCAGTTTCCATTGCAAACACATGCAGCAGATTGCAGCCAATCCCTGAGCTGCTGGAGGTTTCTTCCTGTGAAAATGAAGCTCCTCCTCTCACCCATCAACAAGTCCTGCTTACACTGAGATTGTCTGACTGTTGGGTTTCTCTCTCTACTATTGCAGTCTTTCCTTTACAATTAAAAAGCACCTTGCAACAAGACGAGTGCTGTTGTGAACCAGCACAGTGTAAATGAAATTAATTACAATTACAGATACAGATGCAGCACGTGTAAAATTCTGGGCTGATATAGGAAAGTGCAAAATTAATATAATCAAAAACCTTAATATTGCCAGTATCAGTCAGCTTTGTTCAACTGTGATGTTTCCAGGGTGGAAGGATTAAATCTTTAATGACTTTTAAAAGTATTTCAGATTTGATCTAATGCACACAGCGTCAAAAGTATACCTACAGGATCAAATATAAACATACATTCACAGTTTTAATAAGTGCTGCTGAACATTATCCAGTGTTTTAACTTGACTACACCAAGGCCTGTTTACCTCTCAACAGTGATCATGAATGACTACAACTGGTAGTTTCTCTTTGCTAGCATAAAATTAAATTTGACAGCACTGCATTGACTGCAATATTCCGAAAAATGGGAAACTTGAAGGAAGATCTAAGAAGGAGAATTGTAGACTTAAACAAGCTAGGAAGCTGTCACGGAGCCATTTCTTAATAACTGCTCATTCCAAGATCATCAGTTCAAACAATTGCACATAAGTTATTCGGATGTGTCACCACTTTCCAAAGGTCTTGAAGAAACATATATGTCCAAACTGTCACGTTCATGTTCAGGAACAACCAGCTGAGATGAGACAAAGATTTAGTTGTTTGGCCACAGTGACAATAGGTATATTTGGAGGACCGTGTACCAACTGTCAAGCATGGTGGTGGTAGTGCAATGCATATTGCACAATGTGGATGGAAATATGAGAGAGAACTACCTTCAAACTCCTCACATGAAATCAATTTAGATTCAAACTTAAACACAGATCTTTGTCCCAACACAGCAATGATCCCAATACACACATCTGGGGTGGCTCTATCTCAAGAGGTACAACAAGTCATCCATTATTTGGAAAGTTGGTTGTTTGATCCCTGGCTGCTCCAGTCTGCATGCCAAAAGTATCTTTGGGGAAGAAACGAAAGGTTCATTAAAGTAAGAATGTGTGTCAGTATTAGATAGAAAGCACTTAGGCATAGAAAAAAAAATGTATGAATGGGTGTGAGTGGGTGAAGGAGGTGATTTGTATGAAGTGCTTCGGGTGCTCCAGTAGAGTAGAACAGCGCTATATAAAGGACCAGTGCATTTACATCAGAACTGGTTTTAGAATGGATAAAGCAGGCTAACACTAAGCATCTGAAAGTCCTCAGAATTTATAGACTATGCTTAAAAGACAGATCCATACCAAGGAAACAAACCAATTTAAATGAACTGTAGCAATTTTAATAGACAAAGATATTTCTTATGCTATCAAATAAACATTTACTAGCTTAAATTTAATAGCGCTCCCGTGTTCTTCACCATAAGCCATTAGCAACTGTTGTTTTCTTTCAACTTGCAGAGATATTTTAAGAGTCAAAAACAAGCTTGTGCAGCCACTGAACATAATGGTTGAGTAAGTTATTACAGCTTCGTCAGCCCTCAATTAAAAATTACTTCAACAATAAAATGCTACTGTAAAAATAGTCAATTACTAGGAACATCTACCGTGAGGAGAAATTGAGCTTAGCGAGCTAACAAGCTGCCGGGTCTGAAGACAGAAGTCATTTCCAGTGGGACACATTACAGAGGTGCAATGCAGCAAACAACAAGTGGTTTATAATGGAAGTAAACAATGCCACTGCACCGTGCAGAGAGTGTGTGCGCGCGCATGTGTGTGTTCATCTATAATGAATGCCGACAGTGTTGGAGGAATGTAAGGGAGTTAGTGCTCATGTATATTTTAATGAGTACCTCTGTGTGTGTGTGTGTGTGTGTGTGTGTGTGTGTGTGTGTGTGTGTGTGTGTGTGTGTGTGTGTGTGTGTGTCTGTGTCTGTCTCTCTAAGCTGCAATCGTTCCCAGGGGAGAAATAGAGATTCACCAGCACTAGCAATCAGGATAGGAGGATGGAAGGAAAAAAGGCACAAAGGAAAGAAAGAATTAAGATACACACTCAGAGGAAGAATAAAAAGCCCTGTTGATATGCTGGCCTTGTGTGTGATCAAGCATTAGCATGTAAAGAGGGTAATCCTAAAATCTAAGGAATATGCAGAGTTGCAATATTTCTTTAATACAATGATTAATTCTACCTGCTTGGTATGTGGCAACTATCACAGCAATACAAAAATTAAAATAAAAACTATGTTAAAGTTTGATAAAGAGCAAGTCCACTGGCAGGCACTGGATTCTGGTGCTCCTAAACCAGTGTCTACTTCCAGTTGGGCGACCCAAGAGAACCTCAGAGGAGACGAACCTGAGCTGGAAACTTTTGAACATGAAGGAGCATTAAGTTTACTCTGAGTGCAACTATACAGAGGAGTGTGCACAGGAAGAACCCCTGTCAATCAAATTCAGTGACTAGTAGTGATGACAGGGGTAATAACGGTTAGGAACACGAAATGGCCAGGTGCTAACCATTACAGGAAGTTAAGCAACAACCGATGGGAAAGCAGTATTTAAAAACCATTGTCTATTTGTCTCAAACCTAAAATTAGGAACTTGGCAAAACAGCAAAAATGTTTCAAAAGGTACAGCTTTTACTTTTTCTGTATGGTGGGGTACCAGTCTGCAGGTCTGTGTGACTGCGCCCTTATTCACTTGACCACAACTGTCGCACATCAAAAATGGTGGATGAGTTAACACTGTATGGTTAATGGTCATATTTTTTTTATTTTTTATTTTTTAAAAGAGGCTTGAAACTTTGCAGTCTTTGCCTCAAAGCATTTTTCCCCACCCACTGCAGGTTGTTGCTCTAGCACCACCTTCACCGCTGCAGAGCTCTCCCACAGACTTCAGTGAAGGACTGTCAAACCGAATCCCTCTTCTTTTAGTCATCTGATTGAAGCCTGCAGCTCGATGACATCAGTCAGAAACATCATGTAGGTGTGTCTAAGAATAAGAAGAAATACTAGATGTGTGGGTGAAGACAGGCACTCAGAAAGAAAAACAGACTGGGGTGGGGGCGCGAGAACGACACAAGCCTCGAGGTTTTAGTGGCATTCTTCAGGTGTCACCTTACACACTGTAAAACACAGGGAACGGGAGAGAGAGGAGACAGGACAGCAGAGCACCTGTTCCTCGCTGTGCTCCCTCGCTCACACACACATGAATGAGGGTCAACGGAACACCGGCCCACCAATAAGAATACAGTTCTGTGGGGTTGCCATGGTAATGGTGCAGTTAGAGAAAGACATGAGTGGTTTAAAAAAATAAATAAATAAAAAAAAAGAGGAAAAAAGGAGAAGGTCGATTTATACTTCAGCTACCACGTTTGAATACCTCACAGTTTTTACTGCACATTTTATATTTAGGCAAACGGGTTACAGCTATGTTATTACAGATTGGCACCTTTTATCCACTTAAATGACTTAAAAAAACAAACAAACAAAAAAAAAAAACATTACCATCACTATTTAAGTTTTATTTGCTCATGATTTACTAGAAGGTTTATTCCTGTGTGGGTACAACCACTTATTATAAAAGGTTTTGAAGACAGTTTTCATCTAAACCACATGGCTTCAGTCAATCGTAGTGACTACGTAAGATCACGTGAATATAGGCTAAGACACAAGGCCTGGAGACTAGTCTGCAACCTTTGGGCAAAAACTGGTTGTGTGGGAAAAATAAGTATTCCGCAACTAGTTGGGAGCGTTGTGGAGGGTTGATGGCAGTTGCTAAAGGCCAAATCACACAGGTCTACAAATGTGTCAGTCACCTCTGACTTATGGGAACCATCTGTCACTGTGGGGTGGGAGGTGGGGGTGGACTTTTTTTTTTTACACTACTGCTTGGCTAAATGTTGGCATGTGCTTGCAGACAAATGTGAAAAACTACGGACAACCAGTCATTTTTTTTTAGTTTTTGGTGCAACATCTTCTTTGCAAGCGATTTCATCCAGCCAGAGCCAGAAACCTCCAACAGCCACTGCCAAACAGTCCCTAGTAATCATGTCCAACGTTGAGGCCAACTCTTGAGTTATGTGTCCATAAAGTCACATTAAAACATATCTTACATACAACATAGGTGTGGCTTCCTGGTCTGGAAAATTAGCCAATGAATGCCCTGAATGGCCTTGTAATAGCCCCTGTTCAGGGCCGGTGGGGGCAGCATCCCTCCAGTTGACAGTTTGATCAGCACCACACTATGTCCATCTTTTATATACAGTCACTGGAAAAAGGTAGAGTTAGTGTTACTTTAGTATGTTCAATTTCATTCGAATTAGATCCATTGTTTAATCTCCCTAAAAAACCCACTGGTGAATTCTTACCCTGTTATGACTCCATATCAGCTCTAAATTGTGGTGGTAAGCCATAACCACACAGAAAGGAATTACATTTTGTTTTTTATTTTCTCTGTATGCAAAATTAAAAATGAAGATTACATCAAAACAATCAGCTCCTGCATTGAAACTACTGGCAGAAAATGGCCCTGATGTACAAAGATATTTGCATAAATCCTTGCTAAATTCCCACATCTGACAGCTTTGACAGGCTCACAGGAGAAAGTGTCAGTCTGACTGACAAGAACGTTTGCTTCTCGTTTACACAAGAGAACTTGAAAAATCAGGGGGTTTAAAAACACTTATAGCCAATACAAGGTCTGGCTTCAAACCTAGCACTTTGGATGAACTTTCTCTCTCTGATAATGATTTCTGTCACTACGTACTAGAGCAAGGTGATATGGCCAAAAATATTTATCACGATATACATTTGAAAATGTGTGATAATGATATAACTGACGATATAATTGACACGAGACAAAATACTTACAAAATACAACTCCACAACTTTATTAGTGCAAAAAAAAAACCCAACCCCCCCCAAAAAAACCCAAAACATCAATGTATTTTCACTTAAACAAGCAGCTGTTTTTTTAAGTGCATTAAAGTTATATAAAAATTTAACAGTACAAATGCAAATTCCTTGCTGACAGTTTAACCAAAAGGTATTTCCAGTGGAAATTGGCCGACATATCCTCAGAATAACCATGTATAATATCCACAAAGAGGTTATACACACACAATACGGTGATATTATGTTGAAGCACAGTACGTATCACTCCGCGAGACTCCTGCCTACGATAGCTGTAATGCTCCGACAATCCATCAAGCGGTGCGGGTTTGTAGCTTAGCAAAGTCGTACTGAAACATTTGACAGATTTTCGAGCACCATGTACCACGTGAAATCGTTTCGAGGTCAGTAAACACAACCAGAATTCATACATAAGGAGCACCAGATTATAAGGGGCAGTGTCGACTTTCAGAAAAATCAAAGGATTGATTTTAACCCTGGAGAACCAATGGGGTCAGAGCCGACCCCATTGGTTTTCTAGGGAAACCATGGGGTCAAATTTGACCCCATGGTTTCTCCAGGGTTAAGTGTGCCATATTTTCTGAAAAACACGGTAATAACGACGGCCCGCTAGCATGCGCTACCAAAAATAGTGCTTTGTTGTGTATCTGATGGACGAAAGCCAAACCAGTTCCACACCACTGAAGTTGCAGCATTTTTACAAACCAATTTTGGTTCATCCGTTTCATTCAACGATCCGCTTTCGCGCTTCTTATTCTCCATCACTGCCCAACTTTTTCCACCATGTGCGTATGTAAACAAAGGCACTGCACATGCGCGTTTTACCCGTATTCTATCGCGATATTTCATTTTCTTATTGTTGCCCAACATTATACCTGTATTACCATGAATGGTGTGATATGGCCCAGCCCTACTACGTACTAAAGTAAAGAAAAAGCTACAAGAAACAAAAACCATCATGACATCAGAGTTTCAATAAAGAAGATACCAGCTCTATATTAAAAGTTAGGCTGAGCAAAAACTGAGAAAGAAACAAACTGAATCTTTTTTTTTTCCTCTTCCAAGACACCGGATATGAAAGAACTGAACTACATTTTTCAGTAGCTGTGTCAACGTGCCGCAGGGAGACTTTACTGTAACCGGAAGGTCACAGATTCAAGCCTCCGTCCTGCTGATGAGCAGAAGAGTCCAGGAATGCTGCAGCTCGAGGAATGTGTGTGTATGACACGCCGACTCGGCGTGGCTGGACCTGACTGGCTGGAATGTGACCGCATGCGCACACACGCACACACACACACACACACAGAGCGTGGGTATGAGGGTGTGTTAAGGTGTGTATAAGCAAAAGGAAGAAAGACTTGGAAGGCAAACAGAAAGACCAACTAACAAATTATATGTTAGATGTTCCGTTTTGTAGGTTTGTGTACCTGTGGTAGAAATGCACCGTATTGAACGAACTAGACCAGATGATGTCATTGATGTTGGTGAAATTAAAATATACCGAGTGCATTTCTTAGGAAGGCACGAGTAGCATCCTCCAGGTCTGAAAAATGAAACCTGGAGATACAAAAAAATGCAGTACCTCTAATGTCCACTTGAGGCCCACTCCAAAAGTAAGCCAACTCTAATAGAGTCCTGTGTTAAAAATGTCCACAGTCTAGTAAAAATGGACTTTAGCCATCATGCCAAAAAGTTACCAGCTTAACATAATGGGCATGGCGTCTTTGATTGGCAGCTGTCCCAGCACTGCTGCTAGCTGTCAGCGAGGCTTCCCCTGCTTTCAAGTGCCTGAACTGGACACGTTTGTGATGTTGGTGCCTGCTGGAGTGAAATGATCTAAAAATAAATAAAAATAATAATTTTTTTTTTTTTTTTTACAATACATATTTTTTTAGTCTACACTGATTAGCAGCTGTCTAACTAACCTGTTGGTAGATAAAGTGCTATTTAACCCTCTTGAACATATGTGTTAATTTCTGGCTAAAAACCCCCTACAGCAACGTTTTGGCAACCAAATTTATTCATTTATTTAGTTTTAGTCTGAAACCAATAAGCTGCATTGTATAAAGAAGCACCCATCCATCATTTATAGACAGAAGAAAGCTGACTCTCTGCCAGTTCTGTGCTTTGAAGTGGCTTCCTTTCTCACTTTGTGATGGACAACACAGACTATTCACTGGAAAGTACGATTATGACGCATTCTCAGATAGGATGAATCATTCAGTCGGCTCAAGGTTGCATCTGAAGCGCTCGGTAGACGTCTCTCCTTGTACCAACAACTATTTTGTTCTGTGACGTCTACATCATGACAGAAAAATGGAAATTTCCTACATTTTGGCCCAGACATTAAAACGCGGCCTCCTCTAACAGTAATACGATTTGGTTCATCCCTCCTGAAACTCACACAAGAGACACCACGTTTCAGACCCTGTACGAGCAAAGGAAAGGAAAAGTGTGTGTTCGCATACCAGACATGCCGTTGCAGATCTAATGTGCCTCCACTCATGCCAGTCATCTGACCCTAGTGAGGTCAGTGTGTCTGTCATGTGTCTTTCACAGACATTTTGAGTGAATAAGAAACAGACCGAGTGTGTGTCAACAAGGTCACACTAAATCGGTTTAAAAACTAAGATAAAACCTCTTCACTGAGCATTAAAGTGTATTAATATAATTCCAGTACGTGTGTGTGTGTGTGTGTGTGTTTAATCCTGTATACGTGTAGTAGTCTAGAAAAAAAAATGCTCTTAGATTACAGATCAGTGCCCTAGTTTTTCTGCCTGCTCCCTTACAAACACAAACATTTGTACATTGTGGGGACCCTCGCTGATATGGCCACTAACCATCACGCCTAAAAGCCTCGACTCAATTTTAAATTCAACCAAACCCACAGCATCTTTTAAGAAGTCAAGTAGGCCCTTACAAAGACAGTCATGCATCGCCCATCAGCAAACTTGACTTAAAAGGAGAGAAAAAAAAAAAAAAAGAACTGCTTTCACGTGTTTTGAACTGAATAAAAACATAAATGTGCCCCCTAGAGGCCACAGAGAGAAATGCAAAACCAAACCATCAGTTGATCTTCGGGTGTCCCATCATCACACTAACAACTATACACTGTACTGGTTCTGCACCAGTATGACAGTGCATGTGTCTGTGTGTGCATTAAGCCATCAGTTCCCATGGGACCAGACTTCATATCCCATGATCCCGCAGTTGTGAGAAGAATCTGAGGAATGTTGACTGCTGCACATTCCCACCCACACCTCCCTCTCGGCGTGTGCGTGCTGTGTGCCTATCTTTGTGATGACTAATTTAGTTTGAGTCCTTGGGATTGAGGACATCATTATCAGCTACGAGCATGATGGGATATCTGATGTTCTCACTGCTGCTAGACAGCACGTTTTTTCATTTTTGTATTCGAAACTAATTCATGACATGTGAGATTAAAACATGTGACTCAGGACAGGTTGACTTGATCAGCCTGAAGCTTTTGGCTGATGGCATATAAAAGGTGCTTGAAGCTACTGTGAGGTCACAGGCTGGTTTGTGGACTCTTGATTTGAACATTTTGGCAATCGAGATCAATTTTTAAAAATAAACTCATATTCTACTACTTTATAAATCACAAATATAAGCCACAGACTGAGATGCTTTACCATCTGCAGTATCGTCACTATTACAAACATGATCATAATTTACAACTCCGACTCCGACTCTTGACTTGGAGCCGAAACTCATCAGGAAAACATCACCAAGGTTGTGCATCCAAAGCTTCTTTCAACCATTATCTTTAGGGGTCGCCAAAGCAACCCACCTCACCCTATCCCAGCATCCTCCTCTGTCACACCAACCCTCTGCGTGTCATAATTCACTGCATGCATCCATCTTCTCTCTGGTCTTACGCTTGGAAGTTCCATCGCGTTTTTGTTGTGTATCCAAATCATAGACCATAGCTAGTCTCGCTACCATCGTGTAAGCCTTCCCTTTCGCTCTCGCTGCGATCTTTCTCTCACAAATCACCCTGAAACCTGTCTCCATCATGCCTGCACTCTCCTCTTCACCTCTCTTTTGCACCAAATGCTATTGGATCGTTGACATCAGCTATTTCCCTGTTGTTCCCGCATGTATTCTGTCTTGCTTCTACTCACTCTCCTTACCCTTCACTCCAGAGTTTACCTCGACCTCTAGGCTCAATTCGAAATGTCATCTGCCAACATCATAGTCCACGAAGACTCCTGTCTGATCTCATCTGTCACTCCTGCCGCACACCTCACCCCAGCCCCTGGCACCACACTTTCTCTGCCTGTTCTTCATGCAGCACTACAGTTCATCTGCTCTCTCTGACTCCACAAAGACACAGAAACTCCTTCTGACATTCTCATATATCAGCATGATGCCATAATGCTGCTCACAGATCATTATGGCATCATGCTGAGATTTGATTTAGTATGTACTTAATCTAGTATGTGCAAACAATCCCCGTAACACACACACACACACACACACACACACACACACACACACACACACACACACACACACACACACACACACACACACACACACACACACACACACACACACCTCTGCATCGGTGTTTCACTCACTACACATCTCTATCAGGTGTATTTCATTCACACTGAGGAGATAAAGTGTGCACTGGCGCCACCTGCTGGATAATTGCAGAAGAAGCAGGAACTCATAAGTATAAAAATATATTGGCAGCAGTAGAAGAAACACTTTTATAGTTTAAAAGTATAAATATACCAATCAGTAAATGGACTTCAAGAGAAAATAAAGATCCTACTGATTTATTCTGTTTGAATGAGACTATCCTCCACTGCTGTGGACCTACTGTGAACACAGTGTAATTACACATGATGTAACAGAACAGACAGAGCTCATTAAAGCGCCTCTCACATTTTAGGATATTTCACCATATTGGATTATACAAAAGCTGCAAGGTACAAATCGTAAGCAAATTGGGATATTTATCCATATATGCAACCTGTATGAACACTGACCTTTAGCCAATTACAGCAGCAGAATATGATGGGGCATCAAGGCATCTTCAAAAACACTTTAAATATCTGAATGAGGTTTTATACTGGACGACTGTTAAAATAGTTGAAATTTTTAAAATGTCGTTCTTTATCCCAACGTGTTCATGAATAATCCTTAAAGTGTTGTCTCTTTTTACAAATGTGTCAGGCTTTTCAATCATTTGTCAGAGTTTCTAAATTCTCCAGCTCTTTGTTTCCCCGAAGATCTAAAACTGAGGTGGTGAGTATTAGACTGACCCACAGAGGAGCCACTTTATGGGCAAACCTCCAGTCTCAAATAATGAGAATGATCCTTTAATCCAAATACTGAAAATATACATGATTAAGTTCTTCTTTGTATTCCCTTACCCCTGACTCCTAACCATTCACTGCCTCTCCCTGATCCTGGTTCTGTTGGAGGTTTCTTCCTGTTAAAAGGCAGTTCTTCCTTCCCACTCTCACCACGTGCTTCTCATTGGGCAGGGGTGACCAAACATTATACTAAGAGCACCACTGGAAAATCACTCAGGGGTCCTTTTTTAAGCATAAGAATTATACTACTATGCTGCCACCATGAGATAAAAACAGAAATTACACACAATAGGGTGAATTACACTTTATTAAGCACGGTGGCACAGTGGTTAGCACTGTTGCCGCACAGCAAGAAGGTCCTGAGTTCAATTCCACCATCAGCCCCTTTTCTGTGTGGAGTTGGTGTGGGTTCTCCCTGGATTCGCCGGCTTCCTCCCACAGTCCAAACACATGCAGTTAGTGGGGATAGTTAATTGATTAATCTAAATTGCCCATAGGTGTGAATGTAAGTGCGAATGGTTGCCCTGCGACCGACTTGCAGCCTGTCCAGGGTGTACCTCGCCTCTCGCCCTATGACAGCTGGGATTGGCTCCAGCGTCCCCCGCGAAGGAGAAGCAGAAGCTGATCGATGGATGGATGGCTAATTATATTTATGGTGGCGAGCAATACACAATATATTTTGAATTAGGAACGACAGGTCATATAAAATCTGACCTAGAGTGATGATTGGCCACCCAGCTGGACTTTGGACAAGCCTGTCAAAGAGGGAATCTGAGTGTTTGGGTCCTCTTGCTAACAGTAGGGCAGGTGTGTCAAAATAAATCCCGCACATCACCTTTCTAGCGCGCATGACACACAAGTGCTTAATCAAACAGAAGCCTGAAAATGATCAAGTTTACTAAGATAAAAAAAAATACTGTGGGTCCTACCTTAAGTTGCAGATGAGCCTCAGGTGACGCCAGCTCCCCTTCCTCCTCTCTCTCCTCAGCATTTGCCGCCTCCTCCTCCTCATTTTCTTCTTCTGCCGCCTCCTCCTCTCCTTCCATCTCTCCATCCTCCTTCCCCTCCCCTCCACTCTCTGCCTGTCCATTATCCTCATTGGTTGGTTCAAACTGGGTGGTGCCAAAGGGCTCTGAAGGACAGGACTCATCCTCAACAGTTAGGATGGCGACTCTGACCTCCTCTTCATCCTCGCCCCCCCTTCCTTGATGAGGGGAGGAGATGAAGGGAAAAGAGGTGAAAGAGGAAGAGGCAGAGATTGGGGTGTGTCCATTAATCAGCTGACTTTGAGCTTCATCTCTGGGAGAAGCCTTCATCAATTCTGTTTCCTTTCCCTCATCTTCCTCCTCCATCTTTATCCCCGATTTAGGTTTAAGAGAACCATCCCTCTGTTCCCCTCTTTCTCTCGCCTGCTCATGTATCGTCTCCTCCTCTCCCTCCTCTCTCCTTTCTCGATGTCGTCCCTCCATCGATCGTCTACTCTTTCTTCTTAACCAGCACAGGAATGTAGAAGCATCCTGAAAAGATAACAGGGATCAAAACATCAACATCATCATCAACAAAAACCGCAGCACAAACCTCCACTGAGGCAGCTCATTGTCTGGGCAGGATTTACTTTGAAGGGAATATTGTCATTATCTATTTATTCATTTAAGTTTTTTTCCTTTTTAAACTATAAGAAGTTTGCACTTGTTCGTACTGCCCCACAAAGTGCAGGCTTTTAAAATCTAGCCTGTTTAAACCCATTTTAATGCACTTTTAGCTGTTTATGGCATTCTTATCGCATTGACTTTCAATCTATTGACCTTAAAGGAAAGATCAGAGGTCAAATGTAACAATACTTTATGTCTTTATATCGCACTTGCTATACATTGACCATACATACCAGACTACATAAGAATATTAGTTTTTAAGTTGTAAGCTTATTCTGTCCATTTTTCCATGAATAAAACATTAATGTAAGGTCACACAGACAGAGTGGGAACGTATTTGGTTCTTTTAAATATCTTCTTAGAACATAAAAAACTGGAATGTGTGTAAAAATTGGATTATAGTTCTGCTTTTGCAGTATTTTTATGCTGCCAAAGTATAAATATCTGAGAACAAATGGGATTCAGTGTGTGCCCAATGGGAAAAAATAAAGCAGGAGGTTTTTATTTCATCAACCTATGCCAATTATTGTGTCTCATAAGCTAAAGACAGAAAGCATTTTAATGAATGACAAACAGCAGGTTTATTTATCTTCAAAACACAAAAGCATAAAAAAAACATTTTTTTTTTCAGTGGTTTCATATTGAAATTAGCTCATGGTCACATGTTTAAACAACACTTCAGTTTTGGTTTCCTTTCCTTCAGAATTCAGAACATTTGTCCATGCCTTATGTATTGATCACTTTAATAATAGTAATATCACTTTGTAACTTAGTTATATGAGTGCAGAATAGCATCACAAATTATGCTCTATCACACATACACTTTCCCAAAGGGACCATTGTATGGAGGTCAGAGACATCCAAGCGCTGCATGTCAGGAATTATTATTATTTTCACCATCATCATCATCATCATCTCGGAAAGAAGGGAGGCAACGGCTAAGTGAAAAACATAGTTGTAATTCTCTCGGAAGGGAAGGTTTTAAGGATGAGCTGAACTGAAGGTTCAGGCTCACATGATGTGTTGTGTTTTTGTCTGTGTATGTGGATAAAAGAGGTCAGAGCGGCGGCCCATCTTTAGAGACCACTTTGGCGTTTGACTAGAGATTTCACCAAATTGCAATATGTAATTGAACCCACGTCAAAAAGCTGCTAAGCAGGTGTTTGCAGTTTATTTTAAAACTCTCATGACAGATGTTTTTGTGATTGAGCCCCAGTGACCCAATCCTCTTACGTACATCCATGGCCAAAAACACAAATGAAAATAAAACACACGAGTAATCAATCATTAAAAACGTATGAACATCCATTCCTAAATACAGAAAAGTCCATGGAAGCACCAAAGTTCATCTCCTCTCTTTAGATCCTCAAAGAAAGAGAAATTCCTCCAGACCTTCTCTTTGCTTCATGAACACTCGAAGCAAACACTCATTTAATTTTTCCACCAAACAAACTTAAATCATGCCCCTTATATAACATTTGGTTTTAAAATATTTTTTTTTCTTCAAACGGAACAAAAAAAAAACCAAACAAACACTTTTTTGACAAATTAAAAGCTCACTATAAGAATCTTTCTATTAAACAGTGAAAGAGTTTTCCTCTGCCATCCTCACCTCGAAATGTTATAAACCCTTCTTTGTTGAAAGCCCGCCACTAACATGAGATCTTGTTTTTCTCTAATCAGTGCCTCTAAAGTATGACGGGTGATCTATGCAGAGAGGAAACACCACAAAAGTGAGCTCTCAGCAGGAATAGAGACCAAAGAAACTAAAAACTAAAATGAACACTTTAACCTGTCCCCAACTTGATGACTTCTTTTTATTTCAATTTGACAAACTCTGCAGTGGCTCCGACACAAAGTCCAGCATGGAGCGGCTGAGTGAATGTGGTCTGGACTCTGGAGGAGAGTCACTAAAGCTGCTAACATGGTGTTTTTCTCCAGGACAGGCCTCGGTGTGAAAGTCTTCCTGCACTGAGGGCAGCTGTGGATTCCCTTCCTGTCCTCTTCATCAAAGTGGGTTTTAATACAGTTCCTGCAGTAGCTGTGTCCACAGGTTGTAGCCACCGGATCCTTCAGTAGATCCAAACAGATGGAACAGTTTAATTCTTTTCTATACAATCAGAGCAGATTTATAAATGTTGATCAATTCAGTTTTTGTGTGATAAATTTTCAGTTACCAGTGTTTCGCTTTAGTAAAATTACCATGAGATCGCTTTCTACTTGTTAGAGATGCTGTTTTCTGCACTTTTCCCCTTTTAAGGCATAAACATTTTATCCCTTGTGGCCCATTTGGGTAGTGCTTTACTACATGTGAACGCTCTTAAGGAGTGGTATTAGATTGATGCACCTCCTTAGCAGATTTGTTTTAGAGGAATTTGCAGCCAGCTATTTTACCCTTTAATCTTTATTTATCTTCTAATATATCTCCTGTTCTTGATTGCATAGCCCACACCAAATCACCGTACCACATTCTCCTACACTATGCCATAACTCTATGTACCATCCATCTAAATGTAAATAAACTCCACTCTTACAATTTACTCCTGGATTTCAGCCTCTCCTTCTGACTGAGGATAACTATTGTAGCAAAATCCAGCACTGAACTGAATAACAGCATTCTGTACAAGAAGAGTTGTGTAAGAGCCAATTAGCACATGTGCAGAGCTACAGAAATCACCTGAAAACCTATGGAGAGAACTAAAGGTCAGAGTTCACAGAAGGGGCCCACAGAACCTTTGAAGTCTGTGTGGAAGGGCCAAAATCACACCAGCTGTATATAGTAACTATTTTTAGAAAATATGCGGACAGAGTGGAACTACAGAGTTTCAGGTAAAAGAGGGAGGAGTTATCAGGGTTTCAATTTTGAGCCATCTTTTAATATAGAAGAGTGCATTTAAAACACCAGTGAACACAATTCTTAGGCTGTAAATGTTAATTTCAAAGTAATGAACAAAATAGAAGTTAAATCACTATACTTACAATATTAAAAGGTCATTATGCAAAAGACAGGTTAAATAAATCAACACAGTAAATAAAGATTCAGTTAAACTCTATAGTGTAGTATGGTGTAATATGGTGTAAGGTAAAGATCGTACAATAATACAGAGAAAATAGAAATCCTCAACAATTAGATGACCTCCTATGAGCAAGCACTTTGACAGCAGTGGGATGGAAAAAAAATCCCTTTTACCAGGAAGAAACCTCCAGCAGCAGCAGGCTCAGGGAGGGGCGGACATCTGTAGCAACTGGTTGGGGTGAGGGGAGGAAGACAGGGCAAAGACACGCAGTGGAAGAGAGCCAGAGATTAATAACTAATGATTAAATGCAGAGAGGTGTAAAAGACGTGTTAAAACAGGTGATTGAAAAAGAAACAGTGCATCATAGAAGCCCCAGCTTCAGGCCTTCACAACTAAGGGAGGATTCAGGGTTACACAATCCAGCCCTAGCTGTATGCTATGCCATATCTTCCTGCACTGAGGGCAGCTGTGGATTCTCTTCCTGTCCTCTTCATCCCAGAAACTTTTAATACAGTTCCTGCAGTAGCTGTGTCCACAGGCTGTAGTCACCGGATCCTTTAGTAGATCCAAACAGATGGAACAAGAGAAGGTTTCTCGGTCCAGCTGAACTTTCTGTGCCATTTCTCCTCTCAGTGTCAGTGACTGTGTGAGTTTCTCTGGGATCCAATGGAAAATATTTGTAATAGTTGTACAGACTGGAGCTGCTATGTTTCAAGTAAAAGTGGGAGTTTTGTTAAAGGAGTGGTTTGAAGCATACACTGCATATTTAACCCTTGTTAAACAAGAGAGCACCTTTAAAATGCTGGTCAGCACATTATGTACAGTATGAAAATTCTAATGAAATATGAGTGAAATCAGTCACATGTGCTTGTAACAACTGACATTTAATGGCACCAATCACAACAATCGCCCCCACAACAACACCCAAAGCCAAAATACACTGATTACTGTAGCTAAAGAAGATATTTAAAACTTTTAAACAACTTCTGCAACGAATCCAACCACTAAAACTACACCAACACTTGTGACAAAAGAATGTCTTACATGAAGCACCTCCTACAAACAACAGCAGCTCCAGCGATCAGACAAACCAACATCAAGCATCAAGTCAATCTGGCTTCTGCAACTAAAATGACCACTACAACTTACAACAGCATCCAAAACATGGCAACCATCCGCAACTAAGAAGAACAAAAAAACAATTAAGCAAAGCAAATCTTTAACCTCACAACTTCTGAGCCAATTAGTGAACCTACAGCACCAATTACAAAGCACATGGCACTCTGCAATCTATTTGTGTAATTTCACCAACACCAGCAATCAAATTCAGATCCTACAACAAAATCCCAGAATTATTCAAGACCTTTTCTGCTAAACAAATTTCTTTCCATGTTGCACAAACACTTATTCGAACATCTATAAGTAAATATAATTTAAGATTTAAAGCATTTAATCCCAAATAAAGTCAAAGACAGAGTGTTGTGATGCACGCTCAATCGTCCAGCTGTCCATCTGGACGTAGCATTTCATCACTCATCCAAGTGACTTCTTCAGTCTCTGCTGACTCCAGGTTTCCCCTGGAAACATAAACAGTACATCTGCACAATAACTGAAGCTAGCACCACTGAACAAACAATGTGCTGCGATGTATTTAACATGCAAACTGTCATCACCTTTGATCCTGATCAAACAGAGCAGTTCTCAGATTCCTTCTACACATATTCTCACTACTGGCATACAATGATAATAGCAGACTGTCCTCCCGAGCTCATAAGCTGCCACATTCCAGGCAAATTAAAAAAACAAAATAAAGTTGATGCTGGACTGAATTTGATCATGAGAGTTTTGACCAACTGCAGTGTACAGTTCATTATTGTAGCACAGTGTAAATCTATCAAGGGACTATGATTTTCTCAAGATCTGCTGGATTAGTCTGGAGATTGTTTTGCCAAGGACTATCGAAAGACTCTCACACAGGACTCCAAACAGCTCAGTACATCACCATCAAGTGTCAGTTTTCACACCAGCAGTCTTTTGCTATGATGAATTGCATTTTCATAGTGAAAAAAGCAAGACCTTCCCCGAAAACATGTCAGATGTGTCTGTGTACACCAAGTGCCCATTTTAACTGATTCAACATAAATACAGGCTTTTCTCTTTTCTCTGTTATTGCTGAGAATTTGACTAGCGTTTGAGTAAATAAAACCTCCTCCTCCTTATTTCAGGATAATTTCCCTTCATGCAATGACTAATTGACCTGTGATCTGTCAAACATCAGTCATTTAGAGGCAGACAGAACACTTCAATTAGTTTTTGGCTCACTGACTTTTATACATCCTTCATTTATCCAGGTAAAAAGGTAAAAGTAAGCTTTACTCAAAAAAATTTTTTAATCTATTTTTCAAGAAAGATCTGGCCAAGAGTGCAGCAGAAATCGCAACAAATATAACACAACATTTCTCTGTTGTTAAAACACACACACACACACACACACACACACACACACACGTAATCACTTTTCCTGGCCATGTATTTGACACAAGCCGTCCACGCAGACAGATGTAAACACCTAGCCTAAATAACCCAACCAATCCCAGAGCCTACAAGAAAACCCGAACATTACCGTTCATACTTGTATAATGAGACTCAAATCTTGCCTGCAACAAGTGTGTGTATTGATAACTACCCATATGATGTCGTACTTCAAACTGCCCGCAGCTAAAAAATATCGGGTATCTCTATAGTTAACATCGATATCTCCGTCACTTTTACAACCACCCTGTTTAGCCACTAAAAAAAATCAATACGACTATGTTAAAAGCTTTAAACCGAGACGGACTTACGTTTTGAGCTTTCCTCTCGCTCTTCGGACTTTAAAATTTAAAAACCGGCATTTTCTTCTTTGTTTATTCTTCACAGCAGCTTCAGCGTTTCCGCTCCAAACAAACACCTCGGCTCTGAAGATGTCTCCAGAGCGTTGAAATTACACACTTTCCGCTTCAACAAAACCTCAAACCTCAGAAAAACTAAACTTTATCCCGTTCTCCTGTCTCCCTTTTACGCATGAAGCTTTGTTTGGCGCGGTTTGATGACGTCAGGCGCCTGAATTACATAACGCTCCGCCATTGTCCAATCCAACGCCTCACAGCTTCCTCTGTGTGCTGACGTCGGGTTGTGAAAATCTGTTGTTCAGTTTACTGTGGAAAAACTAAATATCTGCAAACCTGCAGCTCTCAACCATTATAATAATGGTGGCATAACTTTTTAAAAATTACATTTAGTTATCTAATAATACACTAATACTAAATACTCTTATACCAAAGCCTGTTTATTTCAACCCACAAATGCATTTTCCTCACAGATGTGGCTCCATTTAAGGTTTCACAGAGGTGTACACAATGGTGTGAGGTTCATTGCCAAGAAGCACTGTTACAAAAAATAAATGACCAAACACAAATGTCCTGATTTTATAATATATATGAGACTGATATCAGGACCAGAGCAGATGGACTAGACGCCAAGCAACTTTGATGGGGTGAAATTAGACTGAACTCACTTTATTTCATTACAAAAAATGAAGAAAAACAGAGAGGAAGATTAATGCTTCCACCTTTACAGCCTGCACAACAAATTGAAGCATAAAGAACCTGTCTGAAACCACAACATGAACCTGTAATAACTGTACATGCAAAGTACACTCACTGCAAATTTGTTTTGCATGTCTCAAGTGAGAATTGGGATAACACATTTTTTTGTTTAGTTTTTTAACATACAGATTTAAATATTTGCTCCACGTCTGACAATGTTCATGTAAAGTTTCCTTCAGATTGGCCCACCATAATTGGTTGATTTGAGATTTACCTATTATATACATATATACAAAGATGAAGGGTAAGGACCTTGTGTAATACAGCTAGCACCCCCATAGCAAATTGTAACATGTATATGGTAGGAAGCGAGGGCTGGGAGACTCTGTGATACAACTTGTACCACTAATCTTAACCTGATTTACAAAGAGGACCTTTCAAGTTAGCATATTTAAGAATATTCTATATTACAGCCTGCAAATCTAAATCTACACTGATGTTCTTCATTCTTGTATGTGACTGCATCTCCCCTCTCTCTCCACTCCACCTCCCAGTAACAACGTCCAGTCAGAATCTCTCCACACAGAACCTGCCAACATAAAGCAGCGGAGGACGGTGATTTCATTATTACTGTGTATGTGAAAGATTAGCTGCCAAACAGAACAACTTACAACAAATGAAAGCTAGTCAGCATAGTGACAAAATCACCGAACATCTGTGAGCTCTACGGGTGACCACGTGTGGCTCGTTGGTCTAGGGGTATGATTCTCGCTTTGGGTGCGAGAGGTCCCGGGTTCAAATCCCGGACGAGCCCGAATTGCTTTCGGATGCTTTATTTATGTCATAGTTATGGATGAAAATGTCTAATTTCAACTGAGGAATCCTTTAACATTTATATCATATTTAAGTTAAGCTTTTGCAAAGTTAACTTGTATAACTCAAACATTAATTAATTAACATAAATGATGTACTCAAAAAAACTCATTCAGTCATTAATTGACTAATAAGACATTCATTGGTGTGTCAGAAAGAAGATAAAGAGGTCATGATACAAATAAGTGATGCCATTTTAAAACACACTTTAACTATACAACAAAAGTTCAAACTGTTCTGATAATGCGAGGACGTTGCTGTGACTTATACAGTGTCTGCTTATTTTTTATCTCTTCTCTAAAAAGCATCAATAATATTAGCTTAAACCCCTTGAAATTATTAGCTAACTTTAACCTTCTGATCCACTAGTCTGCTGGTATATCGCGAGTCGCCAGCTGAGAAGCTGATGAACTTTATTATTTTTATTTTTTTAACGATTTTTGTTCCTATTCTGATCTAATTGGGCTTCAGTGTTTCGGTACAGCTGCAGATCCAGGTGACAGCAAATCAAAATGATGTCACCTGTGAGTGTCCAGCTATTGTTATACACCGATATGGATCAGTTCATGTTGTTTTTTTCCCCCACTGTAACATTTAACAAGGACTGAGAGAGGAGGACAGAGAGGGCGAGAGCAAAGAGAAACAGGTAAGAGTGGACATGTGGTCAAATTCACCTCAAATGATAAAGCTGTAGATTCTGTTAACCCACATTCAGTGATGATGATTTGACATAACTAAGCCGTGTGTTGTCCTGTTAACAATCACAAATCCCAAACTGCTCTTGTAATAATTATTATGAGATTATATTTTTGTCATTTACCAGCAAATACAATTCTAGTTTAGTGAGGAGGATGAAGAGAGAGAGGTTGTACAAGAACAGGAAGAACGAGGAGAAGATAGTGAAGTTAGCTGGAAAACTACAATTATTATTCACAAAGTAATTTTTCATGTTGGCCTCTTGTACAGGTTGGTGGAGTGGCAGGGTGATGCTACTTTAAGTGTTTGACGATTTGACGGATATAACGAGACCCAAGGGAAGCGAAACTCAATACATTCACGTAGGACACAGGCCTTCAAAGTAAAACAGGAAATGTAACATAGATGCAGACTTGACAAGGGGAGACAGAGCAACTAAGAAACACAGAACAATAACAAGGAGACACAGAGGGCGGCTACTAAAAAATACTGAAGAGAATACAAGAAAGCCGAACTAAGACACTAGACTACTGGGGCAACAAAGAGAACTAAGATCGTAATACAAAAACTCAGAGACACAAGGAACTCAAAACACTGGGTCACCGACCCAGGACCGTGACACCGCCCGCCTCTGTCATCTTATCCTTTTTGACACAACGTGAGAAGGGTTGACTACATTTGCAAACAGTATTGTAAATAACCCTAAATACTTTTATTTAGTTCCTTGCACTTCATTTTGGCACTTATCGCTGTTTCCTATCACCAGCTTTGTGTTTGAGCTTAGAAGCTTTTATTTTGCAGGGACGATTTCCCGTGAAACACTGTCGGCGTAGTTTTAGCATCAGTCCCTTGGAGATTTCTTTTGTCATTAGCAGCCCCCTTGATAGAGGCACATGGTAGTTTCATGACGTAGATAAGGACATGTTTATATGTTTTGTGTGACAGAGGCTACATTTGTTAAATTTTATGTTGAATCCTATTTTATGATGTAAGGTTTATGATTGTTAAGAGTGTAGATTTTTAACTTACACGCTGTTTCTGTGTATAAATCCCCAGCTCCTATGGTGAGGTTAATGGTTTACTGCCATTAAGTCTTCAAAACCTAATGAGTAAAGTGTCATCCTTCATTCGGTGGTTCGCTACAAGTATATTCCATATTAACTACGCCCCCTGCCCCCCGGAAGCTGATCAGCTTCCGTTAGTTTGCTCCGTTTCGAGTAGTGATGGTAAATTTGATTCTTTTTACTGAATCGGGTTTTAATGAGTCACTCACCAAAGTGAATCGGATATTTTGAGTCATTTGATTCACTGAGTCAGTTGACCAGAGAGTGCAAAAAATTTACATTTTCACTGAAACTTAACTTGTTTCTCTTTTCATGTATATCCTACTGCTAAGATGAATGATAAAAAAAACCAACTATTTTATAGAGCAAAAAAGAGCTAAAAAATTTCTAAAATTAAGCAATTTCCTATCAAAACTGCTTAATAAACATTTATTTTGTTTATTTTTATTTTATTAGTATTTTCCTTAAATGTGTTAAATATATATTTTCTCAACTAAATGTCCACTGAGCTGTGAGCCAGGGGGCAGTAATGCGCCTTAACATTGGTTGCCAACCAAGCAGAAGAAGAAGCTGTGAGCCAGGAGGGAGGGGGTGATGAGTGAGTGATTCGTTCACATGATTCAGCACAGGAAGGAAGGGGGTGAGTAGCTTAAATGTGCTGTTAGCATGTTAGCAGAGCGATGCTACTGTGAACCGAGGAGCTATTTTCTTGATGTGAGCTTCTACTCAGGGTTTTTTTCTTCCAGTTCAGAGCAGAAATTTTTTGTTACGATACTGGATGTTGTGTTTTTCTCCACAATTTTAATTATAAGCTAGATACATTGCTGCTAATAGCAACAGGGATGAGTCAGTGAGTCAGTGGGGCTTGTGAATCATGATTCATGAGTCAGTAAAGTGATTCTGGAGTATTGAACGATTCGTTCATGATTCGTGCAGCCTGTTGGTAAGTTGTGGAGGAGAAGTCCTCGCTCTTCTTTTTCTTTTGAACCTATAAAATTATAAAAGCATTTTTAAAAAAATAACTGACCTGTTTGTGATGTGTTCCTTGGCGTGTGCTAAAGAGATTGTTGTGCATGTTCACATTGTTTTTTGTTTGTTTTTTTACTGACGTGCAAGTTTAATCTGTTCAAACAAATCGTTGCGAAAGTAACCAGTGCAGCTCTTCAGAGACTTCAGCACTTCTAGCGTACAGGGGACGACAAGTAAGGACAGACATGGTGACAGTTCATATGTACCTAACATGTATGTAAGGTACATATGAACTGTCACCGTTATTAGGAAATCTCCTTGGGAAATCATAACATTTGATCAGAAATAAATAAAGAAGGAAAAAGGTGTTGGGAATGGTTTTCAGGGTGACGTGCAACCCTGTGCTCTCATGTAGTAGTATTATTTTTAAAAGAATAATTTAATGATTGTTTTGTCAAAGTGGTGAAAAAAGTGAGCAAATCCTTAAAAACTGACATTGTCCAAACATTTTAGGACCAAAGTACTAAAATTGAAAGCACTGAAGAAAAATCATACACAACATAGTACTTGTATATTGAATTTTATATCACCCTGATGCTGCATCAGATTTTATTTCCTTAATGCTGAGTGAATTTATAAGAAACGCTGTGATTTTAAAAGTGTGACCTAGAGCCATCTGGTGGACCTTGAATGTACTGCAGATGGGATCTACAAGAAGTCACAAGATAAATTTAAAAATATATTTTAAGTGTTAGTTTAGTTTAAATTGACATTAAATATTACTCTACTACTACTACAACTAATTATAATAATAATATAAAATTAACTAGAATAAAATAAATAAGTTCCATGTTTCCAACCAATATGATTCTTATCTTGATGCATGCTCAATCCAGGTAAGTAAATCGCAAAAAGTTGATTCTGTTCATCTGGACGTGGCGTTTTCAGAGCTACAAAATTCTTGTTAAACACTTTTTTTTGCATAAACAAACAGGTCTTAGGGTCCAGAAGTTCTAATCATTGTCATTTGCATGTCTAGCTTAGTTTGCAATGTAGCGTTGTGGTACCTTGCTCATTCATAATGTTCAATAAAAACTTGATGTTGACCTACTGTTGTTTGTGCTCCCTTGTTTGGATATACAGGTTAAAGATGTGTGAAACCAACATGTGGTCATGTTTCTGAGCTGATGGGCATCATTCACTACAGAAATGCATGTTTAGACCAGAGATCAAACTAGTTTCACCAAAACAAAAGAAACTCACACAGTCACTGACACTGACAGGAAAAATGGCACATAAAACAGTTCAGCTGGACCAAGAAACCTTCTCTTGTTCCATCTGTTTGGATCTACTGAAGGATCCGGTGACTACAGCCTGTGGACACAGCTACTGCAAGAACTCAAGAAATAAAATGTTGCATTTACTCCACCCAGTTATGTCAACCGGTTCCACATAACTGGGTTAGTGAAATATAAAATGTATGATACACTTAATTTGAACAACAAATTTTAAGTACATCTGTCAAGTTTTGGCTAATTAAATGAAAATCACAAGAATGGTGTTGTATTAACTAAATATCATAATGTTGATCTAACTAACATGTTGACTTAAATTGACAACACTAAATAAAATCTACTCAACCAAAACAAGCCCTACCTACTCTATAAAATAAGAGGTTGCATTTACTCCACCCAGTTATGTCAACCGGTTCCACACAACTGGGTTAGTGAAATCTAAAATGTATGACGCATTTAATTTGAACAACAAATTTTAAGTACATCTGATAAATTGACTAACCCTAAACGAGCTCTAATGAAACTATAGGATTAAATTACTTACTCTATTTAAAGTAAATTGAATAAATCAAACACAATTTTATTCAGTTAACCCAACTTTAATAACACTTGGTGTAAAATGTGCTGAAGCAAACTTTGAGCTGTTCAAAATTCTAGATCAATGCCTTTTTCCTAAACAAAAATATCTTCACATATATGCAAGTGCATATTAAGTACAGGAAGACATAATGCAGAATGTTAAAATCAAGTTATTAAAACTGGAAAGTGTTGTGATTCCAACATTTTTAACATGACTTAATTTAAACTTGCTTTGGGTACAATGGAAAACTCACAATTCAGTCCTATAAACAACAAGTAGAAATGATTTTTAGTGCCATTTTTGTCCATATTTAAAAAAACTTTCAGTTTTTCAAAACTTAAAATGAAGTCCAAACTTAGGAGCAGTCTTGTTCAATGTAGCTGGATGGTGGTAAAAGTTCAACATGAACAAAGCATGCCAAAAAGTATGAGGCCTTGCAGAAGTTCTTGCGGAATTCAAACTGAACCGTTTATAAAGTGCAAGGAGATGGGTTTGAGAATCTTGTAACCAGTTCAGTGTCCTCTATAGTTCAGTGCAGGCAGCTTCACTCAAGCAGTTTGTTTTTCAGAACTTGCACCTTCATGGATAGGTTGTTCCCATCCAACTCCATCAGCACCTTCTGAAGAAATTCAAATATGTATTTCATGTGCTTTGGGTACCTCAGATTTAGACTGTAGATTAGTCCAAGCAGGAGGGCACACCCCTTTGCCACATCACTAAGAGCTTTCAGCACAGTGTATCCTTCTATGATGACACCAATGTCCTCAGGTGTATCTGCAGAGTCTGCTCCTTCATGTCTGACAACACAGACTCCTAAAGTCAGCTGCTCCGTTTCTCTTCTTGCACTAAGATCCACATCCTTAAAATGAAAACAAGGTGGGGGGAAAAGCTAATTGCATATAGATACATATGAACAAATGAGCCCACCTTCAATTTACTATCCCAAATTAAAAAACAAACAAACAAACAAACTGATCTTTCCCCTTTTCTAACTTACCAAGAATTCCTTGAACAGGTCATCTGGCTTTTTATTTAAGTAGACACAGATAGTTTTTAGGACGCATTCCCGTCGAACATCAATGCTGATATTCTGGTGGAGATAAGAACTCAATGTGAGACAAGATTTTGGTTCTTTTCCACCTCTTCCCAAACCAAAGTCAAAAATATTAACAGATGAGTGATTAGCGATGAGTAATTAAACAATGTTTGACAACTCACATTAGTGACATTCAGTGAGGTTAATGATTGGTTAGGCACTGACTCTTCTGAGTCAGATCAACAAATATATGAACACAAAACTAGTAGCTTTTCAATTTTGACAATACATGAAAGCTTTCACTTTTGCTTTAATCAATTCTAGACTGTTCAACAATATAATTATTAATTGTACCCCTAAAAATGTTAAAATGAAATAGAAGATTAGAACTCGGCAATATGGATTCAAAATCCTATCACAATATTTTCTGGTATTTATTACGATAACAAGAGTTACAATTAAAGATAACAGTAACCACAATCACATCTGAGCCACTTTTGTTGCATCTACTGACAGACAGAACTAGCTGACCAACATAAAATGAAGGGGGAACACACAAATTGTCACTTTGATAATCAATGGAACTGATACAAGGAGTTAAATGCATTACATATAGCTGTATTACACATAATGCTGCATTTTAATGACACAAGATAAATGCATGTCTTACACTTTAATCACTGATATTAACACTAAACCAGATATCAACACGGGGTAGAATTCCTTCAAACAATGTAGCAACTTATTTGATGCATGTTTCTAAAATACACTATACATATATTTCATTCTTCAAACGGATCGGATCGCTGGCGCTCCTGGTGGTCATTACTGACACCAGGGAGCATGCGCGGTAGATGTTGGGAGTAATTTTAAAGCTGCAGTTCTTAGTAGGCAAGTTGCAGCTTAACATGAATTGTAAAACATTTTGGGAAATTACACCGAAGTGGGCCCAATAATATTTGTTAAATGCCTGACTACTAACACCTGTGAGAGGCATACAAGCTAGAATGCTAAAAAAAAAATTACCAGACATCATTTGTTTTAAAATAAAACATACAGAAGTACTCCCGAAAATGTCGGATGTTTATCATTTAGTACACATTAACCAAATTTGTCATCCTTAAATGGTTGTACTTACCAAATAATCCTCAAATGGCAATGGATTTTATCCATGCTGATTGCATCAACATGATGCAAGTTTCGGTTGAAAATGGCGGTTGTTCAAACTTCCACACTGCACATGTGCAAACTGAGAAGTACGGAGAGCCTGTTAGGACAATCCTCTTCAAATTAAAGTGCTGTTCATTTTAAATGAACTTTTTACATTGGATTTAATGTACTGCATTTTGTTGTATTGAAATATTGTGTTATTAATTAAAATCAAAACAATATCCTTGTGTTTAGAGTTAAAAATCAATTGGTGACATTAATTTTAACATAAAACGTTTACATAATGCTAGCAACATCAGTGTATCATTTCTTAGAGTGTACAAGTCAAACACAACAAGGATTTAAATTCAAGACTGGAATGACAACACAATCAAAACAGGAATCAGAAATCTATCTGAACAATAATCAGAAACTAAAAACACTGTGACAAAAGAAACTGAAATTCAGCAACTCAGTTTAAAACCAGGGATCATGACAAAGTGTCCAATAAGGTGATGTTTTTGTTTCTCTGTTTCACTGCCTCACTCATTATCAGTAATATAATAAAAAATTTATTTTCATTGCTTTTTTCATAAAGCAAATCTCTGTATTGATTTTTATGTCTTACTTATATGTTTATTGATGTTTGAATCCTTTGATCATTTGATAGACTGTTAACTCCATTTTTTGACTTTGAAAAAAAAATTTCAGAAGAAAAATGTCCAAAAATCATTTGAAACACAGCTGATTACAAAACAAAACAAAAAAAATGTAAAAATGAAAAAGGAGTTGTTTCAAAAGAGAGACTCCAAGAAAAATTGACCCCCCCCCCCCCCCCCCCCCCCCCCCCACACACACACAAAAACTCTGTTAATTATGCTCTGTACAGAAAAGGGTATAAAACACAGTGTCTACTTTAAAGGGCTCCTATTCCTGGAATCACTCACAACCTGACCACTCCTTCCTCTTCTAAACATAGAAACTACTCTTTGTGCATGCATTTCCTCATTCTCTCCTCTTACGTATATAGATATATATCTAAGGGCTGACAGGCTCCATTCACTGCAGACACACATTAAGTTCAGACCTCAGGCTAGTTTCATTTCTACAAAACAGAAACTGAAACCGTCACTGTTACTGGCACAGAGAAATGGCAGAAAAAGGAGTTCAGCTGGATCGAGAAACCTTTTGTTGTTCGATCTGTTTGGATCTACTGAAGGATCCGGTGACTACAACCTGTGGACACAGCTACTGCAGGAACTGTATTAAATCTCACTTTGATGAAGAGGACAGGAAGGGAATCCACAGCTGCCCTCAGTGCAGGAAGACGTTCACACCGAGGCCTGTCCTAGAAAAAAGCACCATGTTAGCAGCTTTAGTGGAGCAGCTGAAGAAGACTGGACTCCAAGCTGCTCAAGCTGATCTCTGCTATGCTGGACCTGAAGATGTGGCCTGTGATGTCTGCACTGGGAGGAAGCTGAAAGCCATCAAGTCCTGTTTATCTTGTCCAGCCTCTTACTGTGAGAAACACCTCCAACCTCACTGTGATGCAGCTCCATTAAAGAAACACAAGCTGGTGGCCCCCTCCAAGAAGCTCCAGGAGAACATCTGCTCTCGTCGTGATGAGGTGATGAAGATTTTCTGTCGTACTGATCAGCAGAGTATCAGTTATCTCTGCACATTGGATGAACATAAAGGCCATGAAACAGTCCCAGCTGCAGCAGAAAGGACTGAGAAGCAGAAGGAGCTCGAGGTGAGACGACTAAACATCCAGCAGAGAATCCAGGAGCGAGAGAAAGATGTGAAGCTGCTTCAACAGGAGGTGGAGGCCATCAATGGCTCTGCTGATAAAGCAGTGGAGGACAGTGAGAAGATGTTCACTGAGCTGATCCGTCTCCTCCAGAAAAGAAGCTCTGATGTGAAGCAGCAGGTCAGATCCCAGCAGGAAACTGAAGTGAGTCGAGTCAAAGAGCTTCAGGAGAAGCTGGAGCAGGAGATCGCTGAGCTGAAGAGGAAAGACGGCGAGCTGGAGCAGCTCTCACACACAGAGGATCACAACCAGTTTCTACACAACTACCCCTCACTGTCAGCACTCAGTGAGTCTACACACTCATCCAGCATCAATATTCGTCCTCTGAGCTACTTTGAGGATGTGACAGCAGCTGTGTCAGAGACCAGAGATAAACTACA